>NC_052150.1:153730423-154356693 GCF_902713615.1 Scyliorhinus canicula
GAATATTTTTGGAGTGGAATCCCATTCAGTTGATGAAGATGCTGGGGTGCTGTCAGTGAGTTTTGATTGCATATAAATGCAATCTCCAGAACTGTGGGAATCCAATCAGAGCAGCATACCTGAGGGCCCTCTTTTCCTGACTGGGTTCATCAGTAGAAAGGTGAATGTAAGTGCCAGCCAATAGAAACATGGCATTGATTACCAAGTGCTGGCCAATAGAAACATGGCATTGATTACCAAGTGCTGGCCAATAGAAACATGGCATTGATTACCAAGTGCTGGCCAATAGAAACATGGCACTGATTACCAAGTGCTGGCCAATAGAAACATGGCATTGATAACCTGGGCAATGCAATTGTGGACAGCAGATTGTGAAATGTTACTAATCTCTGCCTGGTGCCAGCAGCAATGAAATTCAGGGTCATTGTGACTATGATTGTTCCTGGCAATTCAAGCCCACCTGACCCTGATGAAAGGAGGTCTTCCAGGAATCTGCAAATGTCACCAATGATGTGACGTGAAAGTCTGAGACTCCTGAGGCACTGGTGCTGCCATGTCCAGAAAGTTGATCCTTGCCTGTATATACTGTGTGTATTGCATCTTGCGAGTTGCGGCTCTCTGCTTGCCCCCTCTGTCCAGTAGAGTAACTGGTGCTGCTCCTCTTGTTCAGCATCTGTCGTCCAACGTATAGCTACATACACTTCTCCCAGTTCTGGTCTGGAGACCAAAGGCTGAGGGAAGGGCAGAACAATCCAGTAGCAGAAATGACCACTGGCATCTTGGAAATCATCTCCAGAGTCATCAAAGCATGCAACAAACCCTGTGAGCAAATGCCCTTCTCCCAGGCAAAGAAGCAGCTGCCATATTCTTGTACTCAAAGATTTTCCACCTCATTAGTTGCTTTGCCGCTGTCCATTCTCACTGTCCTCTTGCCTTGTTCAACCAAGCAAGTTCCAGCAAGCCCGGGAAGCCTGCACATTCAGAATTGATGCCTGAACCCATGGTAATAGATGCCGTTATTATGTTAATATTAGGCCTGTTGGGTTTATGGGTGATTTCCTGAGCACTCACGCACATGTTCGATTTAAACGTGGAAGGCAGTGGGTTCCTGCCAATTTCCTGTCACAACTTTTTGATATTTTAACCTGACAAACATAGACACCCACCCAACCTAGCAGAATAATATTCCCCCCACCCACCTTCACGTCCCCAAACAAATGGAAAAAGGTTAGATAGAGAGAATTTATTCCACATTATGCCTTGAAATTGTTGATCAAACCACATCTTCACCCTCTAATTTCCAAGACTATGACCCTAGTTAGTGTAATCGTTCCTCATAATTTATCCCTTGGAGCCGAGTTATCATTCCAGTAAATCTACGCTGCATCCCGCCAAGGGATCCTATATTTCCTCAGATATGATTCCCAGAGCTGCTCATGGTGTGATCTAATCAAGGCATTGTCCAGACTTCTTAGGTTCTAGATATAAAAAATCCAGCATTCAAAGGATTTCAGGTGCCAGTATGTAGATGGAGGGCGCACACAAGGTGGCTCCTGCCAGTGTACTGGACTTTGAGCCATTTTTGCCTAGTTTCTGGGGGTACATCTGCTTAAAATCTGATCAACGATATAAGGTGCCCACATAAGGGAAATGCCTAGGAGGACCAGGATAAAGAAAGTCGAAGAAAGAAATTCATCAACGGAATCAGAGACCTCTTGTGCCTCGCAGTGGAGAAAATGGCGGAAGCTGTGACTCCTTCCACTCTACTAATGGTCGAGATGCTTACCGGCATCTAGGCAGGCCAATTTGAGAAGCAAAGGTGGTCAATTAGAAGAATCCCTGGGGTCCATTCGGTCGATGTTGGAGAAGAACAACGAGGGGATTTGTTCTACATTGTGTGTTTCTCTTCTTTTTTATTTTGCTGTCAGTATTTTTCTTTACTCTCGACGGGGGCCATCTTGCTAGCTGGATTGTTAGCTAGTTAATAGGAGCGGAGCGGTGGGGTAGATGTAGCTCATTTAGATTTGGATAATGAGCTTAGTGTTTTTGTTCTGTTTGGGGTTAGGGTTATTAGAAGTGGGGTTTGCCTCACTGTTATGTGTATGTACATTTGGGTGTGCTACTGTTTGGGAGCAGGGAGGTGGGTAGGGATAGTTTGCTGATTGTGACAACAGATATTTCTTTGCTTTGTCGTGCTGGTGGGATTGGTGGCCATTTTGAGGGGCAACTCCAGCTGCTGCCTGCCTGTTTTACCAAACACTTTCAGGATAAAGCCCTGTTCTTAGTATAGGCTGAAGACCATTTTAACTCCTTTGGTTGTGAGCAGCCTCTAGCTGCACAGCTGAAGTCTACTGCTAATAAGGAATCAGCATTACAGTCATAGAGTTTTATAGCAAGGAAAAAGTCCCTTCTGCCCATTACATCTGTCTTAATATACATCTATGTATATAATGGAGTGCAGACAGGCAGTGATTGACACACAGGATGACCAGTAAGCACACAGAACAGAGCAGCCAATCACCAGACAGGAGACTACCACTATAAAGCCAGAGGGCACCAGGTTTCCTGCTCTCTCTGGACCCAGCCTCTGAGACAGTCAGAGTTCGTGAGCATACCCAGTGCAAACACCATGCAGTAGCCAGCAAGTCTGGTCAGGCTAGTGTCAGGTCTCCATTCAAGTCAGCATAGTGTCAACCCACAGTTGAACAAGTATAGTAGTTAAGACGTTAAATAACATTGTGTTGCACCTTATCAAGTGTTGGAGATCTGTCTCTCACTACACTGCATCAAGTAGAGTCCACGTCGACCCGGCCTGCTGAACACATCATGGTACCAGTGAGTGATACTGCATTTGACGGACATACCTCGAGTGAATCAACGTTGACCAGCAAACAGCCATCCGGTGACATGGAAAATGTCCGCCCTCCTCCACAGCTCCGCATCGCCGGCAACCTCGGTGCAAATTGGAAGATCTGCAAACAAAAGTTCCAACTCTATCTCAAACCCACCGACCTCGAGGCCGCATTGGACGCCAGGAAGATCGCACTATTCCTCTCCACAGCCGGGGACCACACCATCCACATCTACAACTCCCTCACATTCGCTGAAGACGAAGACAAGACAAAATTTAAAACTGTCCTGCTGAGGTTCGACAGCCACTGCGACATTGAGGTCAATGAGAGCTTTGAACGGTACATTTTCCAGCAGAGGCTTCAGGGTAAGGATGAACCTTTTCAGTCCTTTTTGACCCATCTCCGCATCCTCGCGCAGTCATGTAACTATGACTCGACAGCTGATTCCATGATCCGGGATCAGATCGTTTTCGGGGTCCACTCCAATTCCCTTTGCCAGCAGCTCCTGAAAGTCAAGCTCACCCTCACCATCGCCATCGAAACGTGTGTTGTCCACGAACATGCTAACAATCGGTATTCCCACATCAGGGCGGTAGAGAATGCAAAGCTAGACTCCCACAAGGCGGAACGGGTGCAGGCTATCGCACAAATGCAGGGTCTAAGTATCGACGAGAGTGGCCATTTCGCGCGCTTTTCCCGGGCTGCTGTGCATGCGCGCCACGACCGAGGGGACGGCGAGACAGACGACCAGACTGCGCAGGTGCATACGTCGTCCGACAGCACTGTGCATGTACGATGGCGCACGGAACGTGCTGACGTTGGCGTCATGACGTGTCCAAATTGTGGCTCCGCCCATTTAAAGCGGCAACGTCCGGCAAAATCACGACGGTGTCTACAGTGTGGCAAGCCTGGCCACTACGCATCCCTTTGCAGATCTGCTCCACTGCCCAGCAGCCAGCGATCCCAGCCATGGCGCAGAAGTGTCCATTCAATACAGGAAGGCATGCCAGATTCCGATTCTGACATCCCAACAGATCCTGATGCTGAGTGCCTCAAGTCCCCATACCGGGTGGGCATCATTACGAAGCATGCTCTGCCTTTCTCCAAGATAGTGCAGCACCTCTCGATCCTCAGCGTGGATCCCGACAATGAGTGGCGTGCTGTCCTCACAGTTAACAAGGCTCACATCCAGTTCAAGCTGGACACCGGCGCATTGGCGAACCTCATCTCGAAATCTGATCTCGACGCCATCCGCGTCAGACCAAGTATTCTTCCACCGGCCTGCCAGCTCCTTGACTACAATGGCAATGCCATAGCTGCCGGTGGCTCATGCCAACTCGGAGTGTCCAATAAGTCAATTAAAGCGACGCAGCAATTTCAGATTGTAGGACCTGACTGAGCATCCCTGCTCGGTGCTCGGGCCTGACAGAGCATCCCTGGTCGGTGCTCGGGCCTGCAAGCTCCTGAACCTGGTTCAGCGAGTTCACACCATGTCATCCTCATAGGCAATGGCCTCACCTGATGAAAATTTCCAGGCGATATCGATGACATCATCACGCAGTACCACAGCGTGTTCGACGGAATGGGCACGCTCCCATACCGATACAAAATCCTGCTCAAACAAACGCCACCCCTGTAATTCATGCACCACGTCGGGTGCCGGCACCCCTCAAGGATCGCCTCAAGTAGCAATTACAGGACCTCCAGGACCAGGGCGCCATATCAAAGGTCACAGAACCCATAGACTGGGTCAGCTCCATGGTCTGCGTCAAGAAGCCGTCAGGGGAGCTTCGGATCTGCATCGACCCCAAGGATCTAAACCGCAATATGATGCGGGAGCATTACCCGATACCAAAACGAGAAGAGTTGACCAGCGAGATGGCTCATGCCAAATTCTTTACGAAGCTGGACGCCTCCCAGGGGTTCTGGCTAATACAGCTGGACGCATTCATTCGCAAGCTGTGCACATTCAATACCCCGTTCGGTCGCTACTGCTACAACCGGATGCCTTTTGGCATCATCTCTGCCTCAGAGGTATTTCACCGCATCATGGAACAGATGATGGAGGGTATCAAGGGGTTGCGAGTGTATGTTGAAGACGTCGTAATCTGGTCCACAACTCCCCAAGAACACATCGCTCGCCTCAAACAGGTATTCCAGAGAATCCATGAGCATGGTCTCCAGCTCAACAGGGCCAAGTGCTCGTTCAGTCAACCAGAAATCAAATTCCTTGGTGATTACATCTCGCAGCAGGGCGTGTGGCCAGATGCTGACAAGGTTTCGGCGATCAATACCATGAAGACCCCAGAGGACAAGAAGGCGGTCCTCCGCTTTCTGGGGATGGTCAACTTCCTCGGGAGATTCATTCCCAATATGGTGTCCCACAGCACAGCCCTCCACCATCTCGTCAAAAAGTCGACGGAATTCCAGTGGCTGCCCGTGCATGAAAAGGAATGGCGTGAGCTGAGGGCGAAGCTCACCACAGCCCCGGTTCTCGCGTTCTTCGACCCAACCAAGGAGACCAAGATATCCACTGACGCGAGCCAGGCTGGCATTGGGGCGGTGCTCCTCCAACGGGATGGCTCCTTGTCCTGGGCTCCAGTTGCGTCTGCCTCCAGAGCCATGTTGCCCACTGAGCAAAGGTACGCTCAGATTGAGAAGGAATGCCTGGGCCTCCAAACGTGAATCGACAAGTTTCACGACTATGTCTATGGTAGCCAAAATTCATGGTAGAGACGGACCACAGGCCACTAGTCCACATAATCCAGAAGGATTTAAATGACATGACACCTCGGTTACAGCGAATCTTTCTCAAGCTACGCCGCTATGAATGTGAACTTGTCTACACACCAGGCAAAGAACTCATTGTTGCAGATGCCCTTTCCAGGTCCATTACCACACCGTGTGAACAAACTGACTTCATCTGCCTCATCGACGCGCAGGTGCAATTGTGTGCCACCAACCTTCCGGCCTCTGATGAGAGGGTCATCCAAATTCGTGAGGAAACGGCCAAGGATCCTCTGCTACAGCGAGTGATGCAGCACCTCACAAATGGCTAGCACAAGGGACAATGTCCCCAGTTCTACAACATCAAGGATGACCTGACGGTGGTGGACGGCATCCTCATGAAGCTCGACAGGATCGTGATTCCTCAGAGCATGTGAGCTATGGCGCTCGGCCAACTCCATGAGGGTGGCCTGGGGGTCGGAAAATGCCAACGCAGAGCTCAGGAGGCAGTCTATTGGCCGGGCATCAGCCAGGACGTTGCAAACACAGTCCTCAACTGCCCTACATGTCAGAAATTTCAGCCAGCTCAACCCAAAGAAACTTTGCAGCAACATGAGATAATGACCTCCCCATGGTCCAAAGTCGGTGTCGACCTATTCCACGCCAAGGGGCGTGACTATGTCCTCCTGGTCGACTACTTCTCCAGTTACCCAGAAGTGGTGAAACTGTCCGACCTCACATCGAAGGCAGTGATTAAAGCATGCAAACAAATGTTCGCCAGGCATGGGATACCGCTCACGGTGATGAGTAACAATGGTCCCTGTTTTTACAGCCAGGAATGGTCTGATTTTGCACGGTTATACAACTTCCGTCATGTAACCTCCAGTCCCCATTACCCGCAGTCAAACAGGAAGGCCGAAAAAGGGGTCCATATTGTTAAGCGGTTGCTATGCAAGGCTGCAGACTCAGACTCAGACTTGAACCTGGCGCTGCTGGCATACAGGGCAACCCCGCTGTCCACTGGGTTGTCTCCAGCGCAGATGCTCATGAATCGCACTCTGCGAACCACGGTTCCAGCCATCCATGTTCCAGATCTTGACCACCTCACGGTCGTACAAAAAATGCAGCAGTCTCGGGCCCAACAGAAATCAGCATATGATGCTCATGCCACGGATCTACCCGGGCTGGTCCCAACTTATCGTGTTCGTGTACAGTTGCCTGACGGCGGCTGGTCAGCCACAGCTGTGGTGGTCAAGCAAGTGGCCCCGAGATCGTTCATCGTCCGCATGGCTGATGGCTCCTTGCTATGACGCAACAAACGGGCACTGCGTAGAGTTCCACGCCCGCCACCTGACCAAAATGCCCTGCCACCCACAATGCTTCCTCCGGATGTGCCCTAACACAAGGCCACCAATCTACCAGCAATCCTGCCGACCCCTGCGACCACCACATTGGCAGCGCTCCTGCAGATCCACGTGCAGGCGGCCCCTGATCCACCCTTGCGGCTATCAACCAGAATTCATCGCCTGCCACAAAGACTAAATTTCTAGACTGAACGTTTTGTACATCTTGTTACTTCATCGTTTTGACCTCTAAGGGGCAGCACGGTGGCCTAGTGGTTAGCACAACCGCCTCACGGCGCTGAGGTCCCAGGTTCGATCCCGGCTCTGAGTCACTGTCCGTGTGGAGTTTGCACATTCTCCCCGTGTCTGTGTGGGTTTCGCCCCCACAACCCAAAAATTTGCAAAGTAGGTGGATTGGCCACGCTAAATTGCCCCTTAATTGTAAAAAAATAATTGGCTAATCTAAATTTATAAAAAAATAAATAAAAAAATAAAAAAAAAATCGTTTTGACCTCTATAAATATTGATTTGCCATTTCATTTGCCCTATATCTGCACTAGCGACACCTTCCTATGTATATAAGTTCATTTTGGCACATTCTGTATATAGTCACGCACATATACATATTCACACGCACACGCACCTTATTATTTATTATCTAAAAAATAAAAGGGTTAGATGTCATAATATACATCTATGTATATAATGGAGCGCAGACAGGCAATGATTGACACACAGGATGACCAGTGAGCACACAGAACACAGCAGCCAATCACCAGACAGGGCACTACCACTATAAAGCCAGAAGGCACCAGGTTTCCCGCTCTCTCGGGATCCAGCCACTGAGACAGTCAGAGTTCGTGAGCTAGCCAGTGCAAACACCATGCGGTAGGTAGTAAGTCTGGTCAGGCTAGTACTAGGTCTCCAGTCAAGTCAGTATAGTGTCAACCCACAGTTGAACATGTATAATAGTTAAGATGTTAAATAAAATCGTGTTGCATATTATCAAGTGTTGGAGGTCTGTCTCTCGCTAAATGCATCAAGTCCCATTTTCCAGAACTTGGTCCATAGTCTTGTATGCAATGGCAATTCAAGTGTTCATCTGAATACTTCCTGGAAGTTGTGAGGATTCTTGCCTCTGGCTCCCTTTCAGACAGAGAGTTCCAGGTTCAACCACCCTCTGGGTGCAAAGGCTTTCCTCACATCTCCTCCAAACCTCCTGCCATTATCTTAAAACTATGCCCCTGATTATTGACCTCTCCACAAAGGGGAAACGTACCTTCCTATTTACCCTCTCAATGTCCTTCATAATTTGTGAACAGGCACACAAAGGTTCGTTTGATCCTCTGTGCTTCCTAGGGAGTGGCCAATCATTGTATATTGCCTTGTCTTGTTCGTCCTCCCAAAATGCATTACCTCACACTTTCATGGATAAATTTCATTTGCCACTCTTCTCGCCACCTAAACAGCCCATCTGTATCGTTCTGTAATCTAAGGCCTTGCTCCTCATTATTTTGGTGTTATCTGCAAACTTATTTCTCATACCTCCTACATTCACATCCAGATCATTAATGTATACTACAAACAACAAGGGGTCCAGCACCGACCCCTGTGGAACACCACGGAACACAGGCTTCTAGTCACAAAACAATCTTCAACCATCACCCTCTGCCTGCCCACACTAAGACAGTTTTAGAACATAAGAACATAAAAACATAAGAGCTAGGAGCAGGAGTAGGCCATCTGGCCCTTCGAGCCTGCTCCGCCATTCAATTAGATCATGGCTCATCTTTTGTGGACTCAGTTCCACTTACCCACCCAAACACCATAATCCTTTGTTCTTTTATTCTTCAAAAACCATCTATCTTTATCTTGAAAACATTTAATGAAGGAGCCTCAACTGGTTCACTGGGCAGGGAGTTCCATAGATTCACAACCCTTTGGATGAAGAAGTTCCCCCTAAATTCAGTCCTAAATATACTTCCCCTTATTTTGAGGCTATGTCCCCTAGTTCTGCTGTCACCCGCCAGTGGAAACAACGTTCCCACATCTATCCTATCTATTCCCTTCATAATTTTATATGTTTCTATAAGATCCCCCCTCATCCTTCTACATTCCAATGAGTACAGTCCCAGTCTACTCAACCTCTCCTCATAATCCAACCCCTTCAACTCTGGGATTAACCTAGTGAATCTCCTCTGCACACCCTCCAGCGCCAGTACGTCCTTTCTCAGGTAAGGAAATCAAAGCTGAACACAATACTCCAGGTGTGGCCTCACTAACACCTTATACAATTGCAGCATAACCTCCTTAGTCTTAAACTCCATCCCTCTAGCAATGAAGGACAAAATTCCATTCGCCTTCTTAATCACCTGTTGCACCTATAAACCAACTTTTTGCGACTCGTGCACTCGGACACACGGGTCCCTCTGCAAAGGAACATGTTTTAATATATTATAATTTAAATAATAATCCTTTTTGCTGTTATTCCTACCAAAATGGATAACCTAAACATTTTTTAACATTGTATTTAAACTGCCAGACCCTAGCCCATTCACTGAAACTATCCAAATCCCTCTGTAGACTTCCAGTATCCTCTGCACTTTTTGCTTAACCACTTATCTTAGTGTCGCCTGCAAACTTGGACACATTGCACTTGGTCCCCCACTCCAAATCATCTATGTAAATTGTGAGCCCAACACTGATCCCTGAGGGACACCACTAGCTGCTGATTGCCAACCAGAGAAGCACCCATTAATCCCCACTCTTTACTTTCTATTAATTAACCAATCCTCTATCCATGCTACTACTTTACCGTTGGTAAACTTGACTACTTTGGTAAATTAACACGAGTGCATTTGCAATTTCCCTAGCCATCTCTTTAGGTACCCTAGGATGCAGTCCATCAGGGCCAGGATACTTGTCTAACTTTAGCCCCAATAGCTTGCCCATCACTACCTCTTTAGTGATAACAATCGTCTCATTTCTAATCCCATTTTCCAGAACTTGGTCCATTTCCATCAATCACTGGCATGTTATTTGTATCTTCCACTATGTAGACCGACCCAAAAAACCTGTTCAGTTCAGCAATTTCCTCATCACCCATTATTAAATCTCCCTTCTCATCCTCTAAAGGACCAATATTTACCAGATCCACTCTTTTTTGTTCGATATATTTGTAGAAACTTTTACTATCTGTTTTTATATTCTGAGCAAGTTTACTCTCATAATCTATCTTACTCTTCTTTATAGCTTTTTTAGTAGCTTTCTGTTGCCCCCTAAAGATTTCTGAATCCTCCAGTCTCCCTCGAATCTTTGCCACTTTGTATGCTTTTTGCTTCAATTTGATGTGCTCCCTTATTTCCGTAGATATGCATGGTTGATTTTCCCTCTTTCTATCTTCCTTCTTTTTGTCGGTATAAACTTTTGCTGAGCACTGTGAAAAATCGCTTGGAGGTTCTCCACTGTTCCTCAACTGTTTCACCATAAAGTCTTTGCTCCCAGTCTACCTTAGCTAGCTCTTCTCTCATCCCATTGTACTCTCCTTTGTTTAAGCACAAAACACTAGTGTTTTATTTTACCTTCAACTCTCCATCTGTATTTTAAATTCCACCATATTGTGATTGCTCCTTCCGAGAGGATTCCTAACTATGAGATCATTAATCAATCCTGTCTCATAACACAGGACCAGATCTCGGACCACTTGTTACCTCATAGGTTTAGCACAGGGCTAAAATGCTAGCTTTGAAAGCAGACCAAGCCAAGCCTGCAGCACGGTTCAATTCCCTACCAGCCTCCCAGAACAGGCGCCGGAATGTGGCGACTAGGGGCTTTTCACAGTAACTTCATTTGAAGCGTACTTGTGACATTAACGATTTTGATTTCATTTTCATTTCAACTTCTCCTGCGAAGACTAGAGAGAGGGCATTGTGAACCATTCACTTGGTGTATCAGCGAGGTCATTAGCAGGTGACATGTGTGCGCACCACACCTGGACATGGAGGGATTATGTTGGTGGGTGCCAGGGTGTGCAGGGGCACAAGCACCATGATCGGATGTGGGGAGGGTGTGAGGTGCCAGCTGCTGACCCGTTTGGAGGGGAGGATGAGGTCAGGGTGGTGGAAGGTGGAACTTATGCCAGGGAGTCAATGTTAACTAAAATTGCCTCTTGTTGTCCAGTGATGCACATTGAGGGCAGCACGGTAGCATGGTGGTTAGCATAAATGCTTCACAGCTCCAGGGTCCCAGGTTCGATTTCCGGCTGGGTCACTGTCTGTGCGGAGTCTGCACGTCCTCCCCGTGTGTGCGTGGGTTTCCTCCGGGTGCTCCGGTTTCCTCCCACAGTCCAAAGATGTGCAGGTTAGGTGGATTGGCCATGCTAAATTGCCCGTAGTGTCCTAAAAAGTAAGGTTAAGGGGGGGGGGGGGGTTGTTTGGGTTACGGGTATAGGGTGGATACGTGGGTTTGAGTAGGGTGATCATGGCTCGGCACAACATCGAGGGCCGAAGGGCCTGTTCTGTGCTGTACTGTTCTATGTTCTATGTTCTATGTTCTATGTTAGGTGGGGTTACAGGGATCAGGTTGGTGAGTGGGCCTATGTTGGGGGCTGTTTCGGAGGTTCAGTGCGAATTTGATGGGCTGAATGGCCTCCTTCTGTACTGAAGAGATTCTGTAACTTACCCTTGCGACTCAGTGGAGGTTGTTGTCCCTCTTCCTTCATTGTATGGTGATCCTCCTTGTCGTGTTGCCCGAGGACCAGTGTCTCCCAGGCGGCACTGGTCCTCCTTGCCCTGCTGCTGGTCCTCCAATGCCTTCGGGGGAACAGGGTGTCCCGTATTGCTTCAATAGTGTCCAGAAGCCTGGTCAGGTCATTATTCCCAAAGCGTGGAGCAGGTCTGTGTGGTGCCATGCTTGTGTGCTGACTGGGAGGAGCGCTTAAAAACAGCTCCCCCTTGTTAACGGAGAGCTGCCAGGCCCGAGTCTGGCGAATCAGCTGGCGGGACAGCCAGAGCTGGCGTGAAGTTTGTTGGGGATCATCTTCGACACTAAGTGCCGTTAAATATGGGCAGTGGCCCAGCCGGGTTGGTCATCGGGAAGCACCCAGGAAGTCGTGCCCGATATGACACTTAGAAATGTTTCCATTAAATTGCACCCATACTATGTTAAAAAATCTATTTGAATGATGGACAGTGGTGTCAGATCTGGCAGAATCTGTTATATTTTATTGCTATTGACACTTTCTATTGCCATACTTGTACATTAGTGATGCCCACATATTTCTGCATAACAGGTAGTAATTGAAGCATTCTATTGGCATATCCAATTAATTTTCTTTTTTTGTTCAACACAAGTTGCATTTTAGACATATTGTGAATTACAATCACATACCACTTACTGATTTTTACATGCACACTGTACATAATAGGTATGCGAGCAAATGGATTTGTGAAACTAACTGTCCAATTCAAGCAACAATGTGCACTGAACTATAGTGAAACTCTCATAACATCATATTGGAGTGGAGCTTACCTTGTGCAATGATATCAATTGAGGGGGGGGGGGGGTAGCAAATTGGCAGCTGTGCTTACATATTTTAGTGACTTCAATGGAAATAGAAATTGGGAGAGATGTAAAACAGGTAGACAGTTTGAAATCACCCTTGTTTCATGATCGCACAAAGTCAAAACCTATTCCATTAAGTTCCGACAGAACTCAGTGCTGTGTTTGTGAAATACTGGGCACGTAACACAGCTGTCTGTCTGCATTACTGCCTCTAATCCATTGAAATTGAATTAGCTTTTCATAATAATATTGTATTACACAACAACACCTTTTATTCAAGCATTTGAAGATTTGCTTTTATGCTTGGTCTGGAAGATTGTAATAAAAAGTGTAAATCAACACTGGTGACCAATGGGAACAAAACAGTGAACATATATTATCAGACATACAAAGCAGTCAGGTATTCATATCGGATTATATGCTCATATTCTACCATCCCGTTTACTTCAAAATGGCAGGCATATTCGGCAATAAAAACATGAAAGGAAGGGATTCAATTAACTAATTATTAAGAAGGCTAACTGGAATTTGAAAACAATAAGATTGGATAACAAAGGTCAACAGTTTCTATCATAAAACATAATCATCACAAGTAATAATCCAGAAATGATCTCCAGTTTTAGGTACTTTCTTCAGTAAGTCTACATATAAATTAGTTACAAAAGATCAAAACATCCATTAACTATGAAGTATAAACTTTTCAGCACCAGTGTTAAGCTTCAGCTATCTGTATTCTCTTTTTTTCAAAATGTGATCTTATATAATATTTGTGTTCACAAAACATGGATCTAATCGCGGGAAGGATGGGCCAAAAAATAAATGTGAATATAGATCGGCAATGTCAGAGTGAATTTCATAGGAGATTAACAGCTCTGGTTAACATGCACATATGAGTTTAAAAATAAGGCATGGTGTAATACAGTTCAGTAGGTTAAATGCTGCTTTTTGATTCACTAAGCATGGACTTAACATGCCACCAAACTGAATCTGTTAAAGGGAACAGCAGGGAATGCAGCCTAGGACTGTGTTCATTCAACAACTGCTTTATATCCAATCTGGTGGGCAGCATATTCTGTGACAGATGTTCATTATTTGCCATAACAGTAAAGACTCATGTATTAGCATTCGGCATCTCCATCTCAAACACACTCACGTCACCACATAGTCGAAGGGACAAATGCCTCAGTGGTAAGTGCACCATCCATGTGGCTCATGCAGAAAAGAGGTACTCAAAATGATAAGATGTTGCCTCATAGCCCCACTGTGGTCCATGTAGTCTGCAGGTGGAGAGACCTCTGTGGGTCCCTGGCCCCTTCTACACAGGGCACTCATGTTGTGTTGACTTAGAGGTTGTGATGCAGCAGGGTGGAGGGTGGGTTAGGCATTGAGGGCACCAGCTAGCACTATTAATGGTATGGCTCTATGAGCCTTATCCTTCTATCTGATTGGCCTCTCCGCCCTGGAGAGTGCTGTCCCAGATCCCAGAACAATCAATCATATGGCACACAATCCAGTGAGTGATTTGTGAGACCGGAAGCTCGGGAAAGGTATATGAAACCCAATTGCTCTCAACCCCATCTTCTCCCTTTGTGCAGGAAAAGTTGAAGAACACCAGGAGAGAGCAAGAGAGTGAAGTAGAGAGGGCAGGCCTGAACTGAGGAATCTTACAGTTCAAGGAGGGGCAGCCAAGTTGGCAGGGGAGGAACCGGACTGCACTCGTGTAGATGGAGAGATCAGCAGGCAGCCTCCATCCAGTACTGACCCATGCTTAAAGTAGCCACATAGAAACCCAAGGGTCATGCAGTCCTCCATGTTGGAGACAGTCCAGGCAGTCACTCGCTCTCTCCAGGCACCAGGAAGTGGAAAAGGCCATAAGAGGAAGCCCTGTCCAGCACATCCTCCAGTTCACAGAGGACCAAAGACATATGGGAGGAGGAAGAAAATGTACCTGTAGACACCTCACCTCAGTGGTTTCAAAATCTAGCTCAGGCAGGGTCTCACATTCTGGTGGGCAACACATGGACATGTGTCCATAGAAGGAGGAGGCAGGGTCAGAGAGGTCATCACAACTCAGAGGACTGCTGGGAAGAGGCATCTGCAATAGTCAAGTCGGATGATGAGTCTCTGGAAAATGCTGGTGATGCTGTGAGAGGTACAGGAACATCAGGCAGAGGTGACAAGAGGCCCTCAACAGAGAACCCACATGCTGGCTGATGAAGTGGTGCTAACATTTGGGTACTTCAAGGACTCCATGGGAGGATGGTGGACAACAACATGGAGAATCTGGTCCAGCAGAATGTCCAGTTTCTGCCACACAGATCTGAACTCCATCACTGAAGCCATGAATGAGGTTTTGCAGTGGCTGCATGAGAGGTGTCATAACACATCACTCTCCCTCCAAGTGCCTCTTGCCCTCAAGGAGTCAGACAGAGGCCCTTGGGCAAATGGATGAGGAGCAGCCTGTTGGACACCTCTCAGGACCCTGAGGCTGTCCAGCCTTTTGGAATCCAACTTGCCTCTGACTCCTTCAGCTTCGTCCTCTGTGGCTGCAAGGGAGCAACTGCATCAGCCAAAGGAAATCAGGTTCCAGCAGGGGGACACCAAAATCATCCAAGGCAGCAGGCAAATAGTCAGCACGCTGCCTCCATCCATGCTGCAGATGTCAGGGGAGCAACAGGAAGAAATGGAAAGGAATACATGATTGAGAAGTTTTGATTTCACACATGTTTTCACAGGTGCGCTATAATTGTAATGTTCTTACAGTTTTGCATTTTGATGAGGTCTTATGTGGTGAATTTGTGTTTCGTAATTCTCACCTCCTCCCTCAGTTTTCCAGTTGAACTGACCTACATCTCTGCCCACCCCAATGACCCAACCCCCACATAGGGTGGGATTCCCTGTCGGCTGACGACAAAATCGAGAAACCCAATTGGACGGAGAATCGGTCGATGCTAAAATTGTGGCGGGCGCCGATTTGACGCCAAACCCCAGTTCTCCATCGCCTCGACAGCATGCATTCCAGAACACACATACAGTAAACACCGTTTGATAACATTAGCGGGCCCGACCCGGTATTCTCCGAGGCTCCGGTGATTCTCCTCCTCCAATGGGCCAAATTCCCGACAGCGCGTTTTTGTTTTGCTTTTGTAAATCGTGAAACTGCCGTTGTGGCTGATGAGGGAGAGAGAGGAGGTACGACATGGAGAGGCACGACTGCGGGCTGCCGGACTAGATACTAGCCAGGCTGGTTGGGGTGGGGTGTGGTGGCGGGGGTGGAGCGGGTTTGTGGCCAGGGTAGCCCTCCATTGGACTGGGACGGTGCCCAGGCATGGATCGTCATTTGTGTGGCCTGCAAGGCAGCTATCTTGCTGCGCACCCCACTGACCACTCACCTTGCCCCCT
Organism: Scyliorhinus canicula; assembly: GCF_902713615.1. Lineage (NCBI taxonomy): Eukaryota > Metazoa > Chordata > Chondrichthyes > Carcharhiniformes > Scyliorhinidae > Scyliorhinus > Scyliorhinus canicula. The sequence goes on from NC_052150.1 coordinate 153,746,310, forward strand.
GGGTATGTAGAGTGACACCGGCTGTATGGGTGCCCCCACCCCACCAACCCTGCAGCATACCCTCCGCTATATCACCCACCACTCAACCGCTGCCACCCGCCGGTGGGGCATCACACGGGCACCCAGGACGCCCTAAGGGGATGCCAGACGGGTGCTCTGGAGTATACTCCTGGCAGCAGGGACAGGCACCAGGGCAGAGTCCCCACGGTACCGGGCACCAATGGGTCAGGGGTGCGGGGATAGGGGGATATGCGGAGGCAGAGCCCACAGTGACAACCGGGGCCACCATGTAGCCTGGTGGACCTGGTTGGGCATGGGAGTCTGCACCATGCTAACATGTCAGCCTTTCACCCTCTGTAATAATAATAATAGCTTATTGTCACAAGTAGGCTTCAATGAAGTTACTGTGAAAAGCCCCTAGTCGCCACATTCCAGCGCCTGTTTGGGGAGGCTGATACGGGAATTGAACCCGCACTGCTGCCTTGTTCTGCATTACAAGTCAACTATTTAGCCCACTGTGCTAAACCAGTCCCATGTAGACAATGGATTTGGAATACAATCAGCAATGGTGGGCCTTCCTGCTAGTCACCGCAGCCCTGGAGGATGCCCTGCGGTTGTACAAGTTGGCGCTGCTCGAGGAGGAGGAATCTGAAGCAATGGTGCCTGCCCCAGAGGAGCAGGAGGCAGTTGCCCAGGACGGAGAGCCAGCTGCTCAACAGGCCATGTAGTAAGAGGAGATGCAATCATGAACGTCTGCACCCAATACCCGGGCAGTGTGCACGACGCCTTCATCCTGACACACTCGATGATTCCTGACATGTTCGAGATGCCCCCCAATGACTGGGGGTTGGCTCCTGGGCGACAGGGGTTTCCACTGTGGACATGGCTGATGACGCCTATCTGGAGGCCACAGGCCAACACGGAGACCCGCTACGATAGCGCCCATATAGCAACTGTGGTGATATGCATCACTGTAAATACACAAGGGGTTAATGTAGATACACAAGGGCACTGTAAATACACAAGGGGTTAATGTGAATGTGCTAGGACTAAATAAACACTAGAGGAAGCACCAGAGACGTCATGACACACAGACATTCAACCAATAGTTCAGTATGATAGGACACGACCAATGGACAGTCAAGAAACACCCAGAGGTGACACTACCACAAGGGGGTTACCCATATAAAAGGACAGGGCAAACGCTCTTTCTCTTTTCCACAGGCAACACTCAGAGAGACAAGGGCAGATCAGAAAGCATCACACCCACCGTATGGATTATAGCAGACTGGTTAGTTAGATTGAGTTACTATAGTAAGATTAGCAGGAGAATCGAACCCAAGTAGGAGAATTGTTAACTGTTCAATAAGTGTGTTAAACCTATCTCCAAGTCTGAACCTTCCTTTGTCAGAGTATACATCAACGAAGCAGCTTATGCTACGTGAAGAAGCATAACACAACAGCGACCAGGGGCATGATGGAGCGGTGTTTCGGCCTCCTGGAGATGCGGTTCAGGTGCCTGTACTGCTCTGGAGGGGCCCTCCAGTATGATGCTGAGAGGGTCGCCGGCATTGTGGTGTCCTGCTGCGTTCTCCACAACATCGCCAAGCAGGCTGGAGGAGGATGAATGTCAGGCCTCATCTGATGAGGAGGATGTGGGGGGAGGGGGAAGATGGGCTGGGCATGCGGCCCTGTCAGGCATGGGGGGCTACATGTCGTGTGCACCAGGGCCAATGCGCACAGCGTGCTCAGATCGCCTAAAGGTTCACCCACCTGGGGGTTGCGGGGCACTGACCAGGGGCACAGACATCTCACCCCACAACCCCCGCACCACCATCCACCTGGATGATCCCTGCATGTGAGCTGAAATGAAAATGAAATGAAAATCGCTTATTGTCACAAGTAAGCTTCAAATGAAGTTACTGTGAAAAGCCCCTAGTCACCACATTCCGGCGCCTGTTCGGGGAGGCTGTTACGGGAATTGAACTGTGCTGCTGGCCTGCCTTGGTCTGCTTTAAAAGCCAGCGATTTAGCCCTGTGCTAAACCAGCCCTATTACCCGGCAATGGCCATTCCATTACACGGTCCTATCGGTTCCCTGGGGTGACAGTGGTGGGGATGGTCAGGGGAGAATGGAGAGCCCAGGCCACCCACAACATCCACCCATTCACACCAGCCCAGACCTGCCCACCCCTCACATCCATCTGACAGAGCACTGAGGCAGGTTGTAACAGTGTTAACAGGTGTTTAATATGAACAAATGCTTACAGATACATGTCCTAGCCCCTGTAACTAACCTGTGCCCTGCACCCATGCCAACTTTACTGGTGTCTAACGTTCTGGCCTTATGGGCCCTAACGCTATGTCTTGGTGGATCCCCAGACAGTATATCAGGATGGAGGCGGCCTGCTGTGATTCCCGCTCTGTGACCTGGGTACCCCTTGGGGGGCGTCTTCTGTGGCAACCGGGCCTGGATGGGCCTGGCTGCTGCTCAGGTGGCATAGTGACACCCTGTTCTGCCCGCGGCCTACCAACCAGATGCAACATGGACAGGAGGGGGAAGTCCAAGGTGCTGCAGTGTTTCAGCACCTTCCTTGCAGGAGTCTGTGGCATGGGCCCCAGCACCTCCTTCTCCCTCGGGATACCAGGTGGGCCTGGACTACTCCATGGGACGGGGTGCGAGTGGACCTATGACCTAAGGCTCACAGCTACCTGGCACTGCCAGTCCAGAAGGCCCACTCTGGTCTCGATCAGGGCCTGCATGCTCACGCCCAAGGAGCACAGGGGGTGGACCATCGCCGTCTGGGACTGTACCAAATCACGCTGCGATTGTGCCACCTCCCTCTGGGACTGTACCACATCACACTGCGACTGTGCCACCTCCTTCTGGGACTGTGTCACATCACGCTGCGACTGTGCCACCTCCTTCTGGGACTGTACCACATCACGCTGCGACTGTGCCACCTCCTTCTGGGACTGTACCACATCGCGCTGCGACTGTGCCACCTCCTTCTGGGACTGTACCACATCACGCTGCGACTGTGCCACCTCCTTCTGGGACTGTACCACATCGCGCTGCGACTGTGCCACCTCCTTCTGGGTCTGTGTTACAACGCGCTGCGACTGTGCCACCTCCTTCTGGGACTGTGTCACATCACGCTGCGACTGTGCCACCTCCTTCTGGGTCTGTGTTACAACGCGCTGCGACTGTGCCACCTCCTTCTGGGACTGTGTCACATCACGCTGCGACTGTGCCACCTCCTTCTGGGTCTGTGTTACAACACGCTGCAACTGTGCCACCTCCTTCTGGGTCTGTGTTACATCACGCTGCGACTATGCCACCTCGCTCTGGGACTGTGTCACATCACGCTGCGACTATGCCACCTCGCTCTGGGACTGTACCACATCACACTGCGACTGTGCCACCTCCTTCTGGGTCTGTGTCACATCGCGCTGCGACTGTGCCATCTCCTTCTGGGACTGTGTCACATCGCGCTGCCACTGTGCCACCAGCTTCTGGGTCTGTGTCACATCACGCTGCAACTGTGCCACCTCCCTCTGGGACTGTGTCACATCGCGCTGCCACTGTGCCACCAGCTTCTGAGTCTGTGTTACAATGCGCTGCAACTGTGCCACCTCCCTCTGGGACTGTGTCACATCGCGCTGCCACTGTGCCACCAGCTTCTGGGTCTGTGTCACATCACGCTGCAACTGTGCCACCTCGCTCTGGGACTGTGTCACATTGCGCTGCCACTGTGCCACCTCGCTCTGGGACTGTGTCACATTGCGCTGCCACTGTGCCACCTCCCTCTGGGACTGTGTCACATTGCGCTGCCACTGTGCCACCAGCATTTGGGTCCATTTCACATCAGCCAGTGACTGCGCCATCTCCTTCTGGGACTGGGTAACCTCCCTCTGTGCCTGTGCCACATTGGCCAGCACCTGGGCAATGTCGCCGACGTTCTCAGCCATGGCCTACTGCGACTGGGCCATGCTCAGAAGCACTGCTGCAATTTCCAGCTGGTTCCGGCACATGGCTGCTTGTGAGGTGGCAACCCTGCCCTGGGCCATGGCCAGCACCTGCAGAGAATGCCCCAGGCCTTGGCCATGCTGATCAATAGCCAAACCTTCATCCCCAATGCCTCCACCGTGGACACCACCCGTGCAGTCTTGGCCTGAGTGGCACGCATGGTCGGCACCACTTCTTGCTGCTGCACGAATTGGAATCCTCCAACAGCGCCTGGAGGTGCTGGATACTCCCCGACAACCTTTCATGCCATCCCGGCTCTGTGACTGCATCTCCACAATTGATGGCACCGTCCGTTCCAGAAGTCCGGAACCCGTCAGGACGGCAGCTAGATCCTGGGGTCGGCCTGCCCTCCAACCGTCCACCCTTCGGGTGTTCCTACCTCCACCTCACGTACCACCTGATGTGTGTTGTGCACCAGATCGTGTCCCAGGAGCCTCTGTCCAACCAAAGTGGGTGTCTCTGGGATGCTGAAGGGTTTTGGGGACAGTTGTGACTCGAGCTCCGGGGTGTCTTGGGTCTCAGGTCCATGGCTCCGCTCCGTACTGATCTCCTCATCGCTGCTCAGCACCGGGGCTCCGGCTGTGGCACTGGCTGGAGGCGGGGGACACCAGGTGAACCTGCCCTATCACCAACAGGTCGTGCAAGGCAAAAGACAAGACGCGTGATTAGACCGCGGGTTGGGGGGTGGGGGAAGTGGGGTTGAGGGTGGTGTGGGAGTGTGGGTGGGGGTGAGGTTGGTGTGGGGGTGTGGGTGGAGGTGAGAGTGGTATGGGGATGAGTGAGAGGGTGATATTGGAATGAGGGTGGGGGTGAAGGTGGTCTGTGGGTGTGGGTGGAGGTGAGGGTGGTGCGGGGGTGAGGGTGGGAGTGAGGGTGGTGTGGGGGGTGTGGTGGTGAGTGAGAGGGTGATAATGGAATGAGGGTGGGGTGAAGGTGGTGTGAGAGTGGGGGTGTGGGTGGTGTGGGGGTGAGGGTGGTGTGAAGGTGAGAGTGGGGTGGGGGTGAGGGTGAGGGTGGTGTGAAGGTGAGAGTGGGGTGGGGGTGAGGGTGAGGGTGGTGTGAAGGTGAGAGTGGGGTGGGGGTGAGGTTGAGGGTGGTGTGGGGGTGTTGTTGGGGGGTTTGACTCACGTGGCATGGGGAACCACAACTAAGCGGGGTCTCACTTCCTTGTCTGCGGCCAATCTCCACCCCAGCAATCTCCCTTTCCTCTGGGCCTTCGACCACGTCCAGGGCCCTCTGCTCAGCCACGATGAGGGCCCGCAGGTCCAGCAGCCACCTTGCAGTCTTCACTCGCTCCCGACGGTTATGGGCGGCCTTCTCCTGGGGAGGGAGTAACAGAAAACGACAGTGTTAGACAGTCCGACGACGCACACAGCCCAGGGGGTGAGTGAGAGGTGGCCTCAGAGGCCAGGGCACTCTACCAAGGCAGCCGGTATGGGTGTTCGGCCACCCTCTGGGTTGACGGGGTGGGGTAATGGGTGCATGGGACAGTAGTTGGTGCCAGGGGCACAGTGCTGCCTACTCACCCTGTCCGCCCTGAGGAGGTTCTGCAGTTTTTTATGACACTGCTGCCCTGTCGGGACGGTGTTGCTGGTAGCGCTGACTGCCTCTGTCACCTGCTCCCAGGCATGGAGAACGGCGGCGGCTGGCAGCCTTCTTCCCGTGCAGGGGTACAGGGTGGCCCGCGACTCCTCCACCGCGTCCAAGAGGGTCTTGTGCTTGGATCCTTGAAACGGAGAGCCGCTCGCCTCACTGCCATCTTGTTGGCTGGGATGGTGTGTGTGGAGAGTGCATTGTGTAAATGCGGCTGCAGCTGGTCAGACTCTTGAGTGTCAATTGCAAAACCGGCGAATCCCGCACCGTTTCTCATTGGAATCGATGGTGTTCTACGTGGCGCCGGTGCTAGCCCCTCAACAGTTGCTGGATCGGTCCAAGTGTGGTGCCAGTTTTTCTGTTGTAGAACTCCACAAATTTTAGGTCAACACTTGGTCTCAGGAACGGAGAATCCCGCCCATTATGACTCAAGACCTCTAACACAAGGTTCTGGATCTTTGTGAGTGGTCATGGTTCGTGTTACCTTTGACATGCAGGTCTGTGCCTTTATTGCTCCCTCCATCACCCTCTGTCCCATGAGGGTGAATGTCCACATCCCCAACCTTTCCAAGGAGCCCACCCTGTGACAAGAAGCAAGCCACTCCCAGCTCAACGTCCTGCTTATCCCCAGAATCCAGATTTACTTCCGTGACCCCCTCCAACAATTCACTCAGTTTTCCCCCTATGACTCATTAGGTGACACCACAGACGCCTCCCTCTGAAATCCTTTCCCCTCTTTCCCCCATGCCAATTCACACCTACACACCCTGCAACCCCCTTGCCTGTACTCCACTACAGCTCTTCCCATCCCCCTACTCCGTAAAGGCTCACTCATTCCATGATCATTGCAGCATCTCACTCTCTTCCCCCGACCTTTGCTCCCCCCCACAACCCCCGACCTCTTTCAGTCTCCACACCCACTCCACTTTTCGTTCCTCACCTCCCCATCTAATCCCACCTCCTCACAGCCCCCACTCGGCACAGACCAATGCCGGCCAACAGTGCCTCATGCAGCTGTCCACCTGCAGCAAGAAGATCCACCTCCTGCAAGCTGCTGTGGTGACAAGATCCATGTGGTTGATGCACGTAGTATTCCAGGATCCACGGTTGCTACAGGCCTCCATCTTCTACCCTCCACATGCAACCCAGGCCTTCTTCCGTAAGTCCCGAAGGGCCTGTTCTGTGCTGTACTGTTCTATGTTCTATGTTCTATGTCCATGCCACATTGGTCTGGATATGTTCTGGTCTGGTGTGACATTGGTTAGCATGGTAGCACAGTGATTAGCACAGTTGCTTCACAGCTCCAGGGTCCCAGGTTCAATTCCTGGCTGGGTCACTGTCTGTGCGGAGTCTGCACGTTCTCCCCGTGTCTGCGTGGGTTTCCTCCAGGTGCTCCGGTATCCTCCCACAGTCCAAAGATGTGCAGGTTAGGTGGATTGGTCATGCTAAATTGCCCTTAGTGTCCAAAAAAGGATAGGTGGGGTTACAGGGATAGGGTGGAGGTGTGGGCTTGGGTCAGGTGCTCTTTCCAAGGGCCGGTGCAGACTCGATGGGGTGTGGGTGGAGGTGAGGGTGGTGTGGGGTGAGGGTGGAGTGAGAGTGGTATGGGGGGGAGGGGTGTGGTGGTGAGTGAGAGGGTGATATTGGAATGAGGGTGGGGTGAAGGTGGTGTGGGGGTGAGAGTGGGCCAGTGCAGACTCGATGGGCCGAATGACCTCCTTCTGCACTGTAAATTCTATGACATCCCACTGGTAACCCGCCACAATGGGCAAGATCACACATTCCTGCTGTCATTTCATGCCTGCGGGTATCCACTTTTTAATCTGTTGCCACATTGGCCCTCCCCCCTCCACTCGCTATTAAACCCATCTCTGTGTATGTGTGTTGCGGGAGGGGCGGGGGGGGGAGGGGGGGGTGCTGGAAAATACCTCTCTATGTTTTAATAACTGAAGTCAGATCGGAAAAAGGTAATAAAATGGGGCAATGCGTTCCACCGGTACTTTCCTTCTCCAACCTGTTCTCCAAATCTTTCACCTGGTTTCAATTGAGAGCTGACTTCCAGACAATGTACAAGTTTAAATCTTGGCACAATTAATCTCAATGAGAAGAATTTTGCTTGCCATTTCAAATTATATTTGCACATGGAAAAACATTACTATTTTTAAAAATTCTGGTGTAAAAAGAACATTTTTACGCCACATTAACTGACCAAGGATAATGGAAAGTTGAAGGTTTTTTGTTGTTGAATATTCTCTTTAACGCAATAAAGGGGCAAAATTAAATTCTGTGCACAATGCTCCTAATTTGTCTTTAATTAAACAATATTTCTTAAATGGTGCATTCAGTGTCCAACTGTTCAGATCCAGCGAAATGATGGGTCCCAAGCTATTATGATTAGAAATAAGTTATTCTCCAGAGAACCTGGTTGTGTCTGGTAAATCTATGTGACAACTGATCATTTTAGAAAAGATAATTAAGTTTTCTTTCACATACTGTGTCTGGCAGAGTAGGTTCTTTGTGTAACTTCTTGCAATTCAATCAAAGGTCAACATTAAATGTCAGAAATGGAAATAAATACCTCACGTTCTGTAGGATTCTGCCAGATCGCATGGGGTAGGTTAAACCAGTAAGGCTTTATAAATAATAATGTCATGTAAGATTCTCTAAGTAGGATAGTCCAGGGAAATAGAGAAGCATTAAATGGAAAATGAGGGTTATATTAAAGTCTTTCATTTCCTTGTAAATGTTTGCACTTACACCTGGTGCAGTGTAAACATGACTCAGATTCACATTGCATTATACATTTGCCTATTATAAACATTAAACCTATTACCCAGTAATAATATTTTTTCACTTGACCTGGTAATGATAATGAGCATCTCATTGCCAAAAATATTATTTGCAATCCACTCGGAAATCCAGTTGACAGAGGGAGTCTTGAGCCTCCTAGTGGTTGAGCCCCTGAGGTTCAGTGGGGAGACTGTTGAATAAACCTGAAGCTGGCACATGTTACTCACACCGCTTGAAATGTGGCATATGTCGGAAAAATCCAGTTTGGCTGTGTGACATCGAGACAGTTTGTGAAATGTTTAGTAAGATCAGCTGAAACATCTTTGCTTAATGACATTTTGAAAGTGCAGGCGCATTGTCTGATGGTGTTGCTCTGTGAGGAGTGTATTAGGTATTAGTTTCTGAAATACGCAGAACCTTGTGAAGTGCCTTTCCATGTTTTTCATTCGGCCATTCATGTATAATAAATTTAAAACAATAGACTGGCTGCAATTTGAAAATTCTATCCAGTTGAATCCTTACATCAAATATGCAGACTTTGTTTCCATAGTTTAATGTTTGGCATGCATTGGGTTTTCCCCTCTTTGCTATCACATATTCTCCAGTATGAACTCCCCTCTCACCTGCACAATTATCACACATTTATGTGCCACGCAGCCTACATTGTGAACAAAATAAGGAAAAGCAGATTTCGCACTGATATTATGTAAATTGAAGTATAGCTCATTGAAAAATGGCAAATGTTTATCATATTATATTTGAACTTGTGAACATTTTGCAATTCATGCACTTATCACCCAAAACCAACATAGAAACATTCAGCCGGAAATAGGATTATCCAGTACTCTGCACTAAAGCTTTTGTATGTCCAATTCGATTTAATATGTTCAATTTTCTTTCAAGGTATTATGGTACTAAACAGAAAACAATGCAGGACCTATATATATAATATATATATATATATGTATATATTGTAATGACACAGTTCAAAACCAAACATTTTGAAATAAGATTTAGCCGGCTTCACCCAAGCTTAATTATTGCTCATGAAATGAGAAATTGGTTAGCTGTGTATTAGGTCTTGTCAAACATTTAAGATCATTGAGCTTCTGGTAATAAGGGGCTTTCCACTCACTTTAACAAAAATGAAACCACCAGAACTGACCAGATATAAATTCCAGTTGGCTTGGCCTCGCAACTTAACCAATGGCCCGCTAACATAGAAGTATCAGAAATGACATGTTTCTTAGGGCAACAGGTTTTGCATTGTTTTAAAATGTATTTGTCAATATTTGAAAATAAAATTTGTTAATAGTGGCTTGGTGGTTCATGAATTGTTTCACAGCATCTGGAAAGAGAATTGACATAGCACAGACATAAAAAGGTTTTTTGTCAGGAGATAGAAACCTCAAAGAGTCTACTCCCTCTTCACAGATCAACCCAGCTGCCTGCCTTCTCACCATATCCTGCAAGTCCTTCTCTCCGGAAGCACATCAATGTTTTTCTTGCAGCAGTTTACATTGCCTGCTTCAGTGAACATCCCTGCTAACCTATTCCATGATTCTATTATCCTTTATGCAATTTTTTTTATTGCCTGACTTCCCTTTTTACTTCTAACCACCTAATGTTTCACTTGTACCTTGCAAATTATTCTTTTTATCATGGAAAATAATTTGCCTGGATTAACAAAATTATTAATATGCCTTATGTTCAACTAGATGGCAAACGGCAAACTAACATGGAAAAAATACCAGTAAAACCAACCCACAAAAGTCAAATAAGCTCCTCACTGACACATAGTTTGGGGTCTGACAGGGCCACTCAGCTCCTGACCTCATTATAGCCTTGGTTCAAACATGGACAAAAGAGCTGAACTCAAGGGGTGATACCAGAGTCACTGCTCTTGACATCAAGGCAGTATTTGACCGATGCCTGTGGCATCAAGGAGCTCCAGCAGAACTGAAGTCAATGAGAAACAGGGGGAAAACTCTCCGCTGGTCGACGTCATTCCTGGTACAAAGGAAAATGGTTGTGCTGTTCGAGGTCAATCATCTCAGTTCCACGACATCCTTGAAGGAGTTTCTCAGGCTAGTGTCCTTGGCCCAAACATCTTCAACTGCCTCATCGATGATCTTCCCTCCATCATAAGGTCAGAAGTGGGGATGTTCGCTGATGATTGCACAATGTTCAGCACCATTCACAACTCCTCAAATACTGAACCAGTCTGGGTTCATATGGATTATCAACTCAAGAGACACCATGGCTCACTCTCACACACCATCACATCTTCATCTGGTCTCACATCCTGGGTGATGTGTTAGGCGGGTCGGTTTGACGTTGACTGCAACTGGATGCAGGGAAGCTAGAAACAAACGTCTAACACCGGGGATGATCCAACACGGTTTTATTTAAACTATGAACGGCTGTACATGTTCAGCTGTGGGTTGACACTCTACTAATCCTACTGATGACCTCTTACTGGTTCGACCAGACTTACTAGCTACCACATGGCAATAATGCCCACTGACTTGTGCACTCTGACTGTCTCAGTGTCTGGGTCCCGAAAAGAGCGGGAGTCTTAATGCCCTGTGAGCTTTACAGTGGTGGTGTCTTGTCTGGTGATTGGTTGTTCTGTGTTGTGTGTTCATTGGTCATCCTATGTGTCAATCACTGCCTGTCTACATCTCATTATATACATGAGTAGATACTGTATTATGACACTGTGCAACTCATGTTCTTCATCCTGTGCATGGATTGACTCACCCCACCACACACAAGGCTGAACTCCTTATTCCATAGAATCCCTACAGTGCACAAGTAGACCATTCAGCCCATCGTATCTGCACTAACACTCTGACAGTGCACCCTACCTCGGCCCATTCCCCGTCCTATTCCCATAACCCCACCTAACCGGAAAATCATTGTACACGAAGGGGCAATTTTGGAATGGACAATCCACCTATACTGCACATCTTTGCATTGTGGAAGGATGCCGGAGCACCCGGAGGATACCCACACAGACACGTAGAAGTGATGCTAAACCTCTATAAATCATTCGTCAGACCACATTTGGAGTGTTCCGTTCTGGGCACCTTATTAAGGAAGGATGTTAAAGTCTCTTCCTGCTTCTCACCTCCAACCATATTGTTTCTAATCCAGGAATTGCATCTCGTTCAAGGCCTATGATACTATCTTTGACCAAGACTGCTGCACCTCCTCCCTTTTTGCCCACCCTGTTTCTACTAAAAACCTTATAACCCAGGATGTTAAGCATCCAGTCCTATTCTGGCTTGAGCCATATTTTTGGCAATACTGCTATGTCATTTGCCCCTAGAGCAATTTCTATTTCCAGTTCCCCAATTTTGCTCCCTATACGCTGTGCATTTACATACATGCAGTTTAACCCTGCCCTGATCTCCTTCTTGCCCTATGGGAGGCAACCATTTCTTCTTTGTTCACAGTTAACAGTCAAGCCTTCCCCCACTTCTTTTTCCCTATTTCCCAACTTCTCTCTTTTGCCCTCACTGGTTCTTTAATACTAGGCCCATCAGTCAACCCACCCCACTGCTGCACATGTTTAAGCCCACTCCCACTACACTATACTCCATCCGCCAGGTGATTTGTCCCATTTTGGCTCAGATGAAACTCATCTCTTCTGAACAACTTTCTCTTTTCCTAAAACTGATCCCAATGACCCGAAAATCTAAACCTCTTCCTTCCACACTATCCTTCAAGCCACACATTTACCTCCCTGATCTGTCTTTGCCTAAAAGCTGTTGGCACAGGTAGTATTTCTGAGATTATTATCCTCGGGATCCTAAGTTTCAACCTACTCCCTAACTCCTGAAACTGGTGTTGCAAGACGTTGAAACAACTATGTTGTTGATTCCCACATGAACCACAACTTCTCATTGTTCACCCCCCCCTTTCCAGAAGTGTGTCCAGCTGAACTGTTATGTCCCGAACCCTTGCACTCAGGAGGCAATAGACCATACAGGACTCATGATCTTAGTTACAAACTATTCCTTGTCTACCCCTCAAATTATTAAGTCACTCACTCCTACCACCTTTCTAATCTGCTACCAGCCTCCCTCTCCTTTCCCATAGTAGCCTCAGGCACCAGGCTACAATGGTTTTCTGTCGAGTCATCTAACCCTGACTCAGTCGTGTTGGTCACTTCATAGGCATCTAAAATTCCATACCTGTTAGATAACTCCAAGGAGTTCTGGGTTCCTTGGACCTGTTGTCTCTTTTCCATTCAATTAATGGTCACCCACTCTCCTGCCATCCCTACACTCCTTGCTTTCCTCCTTGCTTGCCTGTCACAATGTGAAGTAATTACCCTCTGATACGACTGTTCCAGAAACCTCTCTCCCTCTTCCATGGTGAGCAGTAAAGAAAGTCGCTGATCCAAATCAGCCACATGTTGTTCAAGGACTGCTACCCTCTGGCACTTCTTGCAGATGTGACAGTCCTGGATGCCTTGTGGATCCAAAACCTCCCACATCTTGCATACCACACACTTTCCCAGAGACCCTGCCATCTTTGCTGATCAAGATGATGCATGCGGCTGAGTATTTGCTGTTTATAAGCCACAAACAATTATCTAACAGACTCTCTCATAGAATGTATTGTGCAGGAGGCCATTCGGCCCATTGAGTCTACACCAGCCCTTGGAAAGAGCATCCTACTTAAACCCCCACCTCAACCTCATCACCACAACCCAGTAACCCCACCCAACCTTTTGGACACTAAGGGACAATTTAGCAGAGCCAATCCACCTAACCTGCACATCTTTGGACTGTGGGAGAAAACCGGAGCACCCGGAGGAAACCACGCAGACAAGGGGAGAAAGCGAAAACTCCACACATCTCTTTCTTGCTCTCTTTGACTTAAGGAGGAGGGAAGTATGGAAACACTACATCAAAGGGCGGCACAGTGATTAGCACTGTTGCTTCACAGCTCCAGGGTCCCAGGTTTGATTCCCAGCTTGGGTCACCATCTGTGCTGAGTCTGCACATTCTCACGGGTCTGCATGGGTTTCTTCTGGGAGCTCCGGTTTCCTCCCACAGTGGGAAGCGTTGGCTAAAGTAGTTTCCTCTTTCCGAGGACCGGTGCAGATTCGATGGGCCGAATTGCCTCCTTCTGCACTGTAAATCTTATGAAATTCTATGATTCAATGTAATATTTGGGGCTCTTTGACATTGGGTCCGAGGCGATCCCCATCTCAGTCGTGGTGAGCAAGTTGATGTCTCCCAGAATCCGCCTCAGTCACTTCATACCACTGCCCTCTGCTGGATGCCCTTCCTCCTGTTGAGCACGGGTCCTTCTCAGCAATCCCCTTCCCAGTTGCGGTGAGCGAGTCGCCCAGAGGGTGGTGGAAGTCTGGAACTCTGCCTGAAAGGGTGGTGGAGACAGAGACCCTCATAACATTTTAGAAGTATTTAGATGTAACCTTGCGATGCCAAGGCATACAAGGCTATGTTGGAAAATGGGAGTAGAATAGTTCTGTGGTTGTTTTTGACATGCACAGACCCGATGTGCCGAAGGGCCTTTTCTGTGCTGTAGACGTCTATGACACTATGACTCTGAAAGAAACCCACAAAGGACATGGCTGATGACATCCATGTGACAGACAGGGGCTGGTTTAGCACAGGGCTAAATTGCTGGCTTTGAAAGCAGACCAAGGCAGGCCAGCAGCACGGTTCAATTCCCATACCAGCCTCCCCGAACAGGCGCCAGAATGTGGCGACTAGGGGCTTTTCACAGTAACTTAATTTGAAGCCTACTTGTGACAATAAGCAATTTTCATTTCATTTCCCTCAGTCTCCTCTCCTGCCCCCTCGCCTGGATCACAAAAACCTTGCTCTTACCCATATTCAATTTATCCCCTGAGAACTGGCCATATTGCCCTAAGATCCGTATAATCTGCCCCAACCCCCTAACGGGTCAGAAATATATAGGGGTAGGTCGTTTGAATATTATGAGACCCTGTGTTCCATCCCCACCCCCGGACTAGCCCCTTCCAGTCCTTCTATGCTCTCAGCGCCATAGCCAATGACTCTGCAGTCAAGGCAAACAACAGTGAAATGAAATGAAATGAAAATCGCTTATTGTCACAAGTAGGCTTCACCACCTTCCCTGTGGACAACAGACCAAACTCCACCTGCAGCTTCTGCTGCTCCTTTGACAACCCTTCCTCTGGGTCTTCAGAATGCCTTCTATCCACCTGGAGTATTTTCCTCACCAGCCTATCCATCTCTACCCACTTCACCTTATCCCTATGAGCCCGTATCGAAATTAGGTCCCCACTAATCACTGCCTTCAGCGCCTCCCACACCATTGCTGCCGAAACTTCCCCCGTATCATTTATCTCCAAATAATTCTGGATAGCCTCCCTCACCCGCTCGCACACCCCCTCATCCGCTAACAGTCCTACATCCAATCTCCACTGTGGGCACTGACCCCCACTCCTTGCTCACCCGTAGATCCACCCAGTGTGGGGCATAATCCGACACAACAATCGTCGAATACCCGGTATCCACTCCCCCCGCAAGTAAAGCCCAGTTTAAAATGAAAAAAATCGATCTGGGAGTAGACTTTGGGAAAAAAAGAAAACTCCTTTGCTCTTGGCTGTCCGAACCTCCACAGGCCGATCTGTTCCATAAACCCCTTCACCTCTTTCTCCGTGGCTGGCACCCTCCCTGTCCTTGAACTCCACCGGTCCAACCTCGGATTAATGACCGCATTGAAGTCCCCACCCCATGATCAGCTTATGTAAGTCCAAGTCCGGGATCTTCCCTAACACCCACCTCATAAACTCTGCGTTGTCCTAATTTGGTGAGTAATTATTCACTAATACCACCAGCATCACCTCCAGCTTCCTGCTCACCATGATATACACAGGGCTACTCGTGACAATAAGCGATTTTCATTTCATTTTCATTTCATATACCTACCCCCTGAGTCCACCCGCGTATTGATCAGGATCACAACTCCCCTAGTCTTAGGGTCTAGCCCTGAGTGAAAGACCTGCTCGACCCACCCTGCCTCAGTCATCTGATCCACTACCCTCAGATGCGTTTCTTGTAACATTGCCACAGCCGCTTTCAACCTCCTCAAATGCGCGAACACGTGAGCCCACTTGACCAGCCCATTCAGCCCTCTCTCACGTTCCATGTGATCAGCCTTGTTGTAACCCCCCCCCCGATCAACCATCACCCTTCTTAGGCCAGCCTCCAGCTCGCGCCCTGAGCCTCCTCAGGCCCACCTTCGGGTGTCCACTGTCCTTGACCTCCAATTTGTCTCCCAACGCTAGTCCATCCCCTGTCAGCAGAACAATTGCCCCCTCCCACCCCCTCCCCTTCATTAACAAAACAACAATTCCAACCTCCCCATATCAAACTAGTTACCTGCTCGCCTCCCACTGCGCTTCCGTGATCTAGCCCGCCCAGCTAGCCTGGTAGCCCCCGCCCATGGCACCGAGCATCCTACCCCCTATTGTTCTCCCTCCCCCCCCCCCGGCTCGAACATACATATGCAAAATATCACAATCCCCAACAAACTCAAAGAAGAAAATCCCATCCACCATCCCCCCACAAGAACAAAGTTAACCCGCACACAAAACTGAGCAACTGCCCAAACAATTGGTACAAAAACACTACATACACTGCTCAAAAAGAAAATAAATTTAGCAGCACAGGCACAGAATTACTCGTCCCCAAGTTCAATGTCCTCAATCACTGCCACTCTCCTATCCTTGACAAAGTTCATCGCCTCATCCGGTGATCCAAAATAATGTTCTTGGCCCTCGTAAGTGACCCACAAACAAGCTGGGTACAGCTTACCAAACTTCACCCCTTCTTGAATAGGGCTGATTTAACCTTGTTTCACTCTTCTTTTGGCCAGTTCCGCACCCAAGTCCTGGTAAATGCACAGCTCGCTGTGTTCACATTTGCAGCTCCTCGTCTGCCTGGCCCACCTCAAGATCTGCTCCTTCTCCAGGAACCGGTTCATTTGTACCACCATCGCCCTTGGCAGCTCATTCATCCACGGCTTCCTCGCAAATGCTCTATGTGCCCTGTCCACTTCCAGGGATCGAGCAAACGCACCTTTGCCAAGCAGCTTCTCAAACATACGCACCATATGGCCTTAACTGCTTTCTGTAGCAGTTCCGAAGCTTACCACTCTCTAGGTGAAGACATTTCTCTTCATCTCTACCCCTATCCTCAGACTGTGACCCTGGCTCTGGACACCCCCACCATCGGAAACATCCTTCCTGCATCTACCCTGTCTAGTCCTGTTCGAATTTTATAGATTTTTATGAGATTGCCCCCTCATTCATCTGAATTCCAACGAATACAGTCCTAACCGACCCAATCCCTCCTCATACGTCAGTCCTGCCACTCATAGAATCATAGAATCTACAGTGCAGAAGGAGGCCATTCGGCCCATCGAGTCTGCCCTGGCCCTTGGAAAGAACACCCTATTGAAACCCACACCTCCACCCTATCCCCGTAACCCCACCTAACCTTTTCTTTGTACACTAAAGGCAATTTAGCATGGCCAATCCACCTAACCTGCACATCTTTGGACTCTCTTAATAGCAAGAACTTCCTTCTTCACAAAACTACACACCATATTCCGGGTATCATGGATTATGAATAGTGGATGTGGAGTGGGTTTGCACAGAGCGAATTGACTTCTAACCTATTTTCTTTCCGGGGAGAGTGAGCCAATTGCAGTTCCCCATCCAGCAGCCCGGGCAGTGCCAAGAGTTCGGTAATTGGCACTGCTGGAACTGCAACCAGTCCCAAGAAGGAGGCTCAATGGATCCTGGAGTGAGGTAGGTCCAGGGTATGGGAGGGGAGGCCCGGGGGGGGGAATGTTCTGCCAAGTTGTGGGGGGTGTTTTGAAGGGTAGGTGGGGAGTAAGGAAGGGGCGTACTATATTTGGGGTTCTGCCACTGAAGCGCAAAGGGCACCCCCCTGTAGATAGCACCCTCTTTCCTTCCTGCCCTTTAAAAAACATTAAAATATACAGGCTTCCCACACCCACCTACCTACTCATGCCAAATGATGAGGGCAGCATATTATCAGTTCAACTGGCTTGTGAGCTGTCAACTTTGGCACCCAGATACCTATTATGTTATGGGGGTGAGCTTGGAGGTGGTCAGGAAGGTGGGCTGGGCAGGGCTGGGCAGGGCTGGGCAGGGCAGGGCTGGCCACCCTGTTTTACATACCCATTAAAAATACACCTGGTGGGGGATGTAGAAACCATCCCACGGAATTAAAAATACTGTAGGAATCTGGATCTGTAACGCATTAAAATCTCTTGTGTGGAAGAACACCGAAAATCTTCTTCCTACCGTAAGAAATCACAGGAAATCTCAGGAATGTCAGCAATGCTTTGGTAAAATTCCTGTGTATGAATTAGAAAGCAGCAGGTATTCATTCTGAATCCAAGCTTTTCAAACAAAGAATGGAGCTGTGCCTCATTGATTTGACTTCATCCGAATCAGATAAACATACAGTCTAAATCAAGCTAGCTGTCGGGAATGAAGGGCTTCAAAGACTGACCACCCTAGGCTTATCTGAAAATGATCAGAAAAGCCTCAGAAAATATGGACCACACCAGAAGATCAGCTATATGTGAAAATAGTTTTCAGGATGCATCGGTTGAAATTGATGTAATCTGGGCAACAATGGAAAGAGCCAATCAACCAATTATTCTGTTGCTACAGAGATAAAGATAGGGTTAACGACTTTTCCAAAGCTGATTATCTGAAAGAATTGCAGAGCTGGCAATAGCATTGATACCCATTGAAACGTTTTAAAGGGACCTCCCTAGGAAAGCCAAAAAGTCTTGACATTGAAGCTTTATTAAAAGGCAGGCGTAAATAGAAAGCCATCCTTACGAGTTTGCAAGCATTGGTGTGGCTTGAATTATTGTTGCTGTAGCCAAAATGCTGAAACCAAGGAAACCATGTGAAAGATGTGGTCATCTTCTTCTGCAAGAAGCTGTCCAGCAAACCTGGATTACTGTGAAGCATGTGGTATTAAAGGACATTGGGCACGCCTGTGAAAAAAGACTGTGGCATGACGACATGGCAAGCCACAACCAAGTAGAAAACCTTTGCAGCACACTGACAGTGACAGAGAATGTACCAGGCAAAGAAGCAAGCGGATGCACAAAGCCACCCATAAAACAGACAGAATAGAAGATGAGAATGGCCAAATTCTTTCATAGGAATGCGAGCCAGTTTTCCACACTAAAGATTGCCAGCTCCATATATGCAATCACACCACTGGAAGCATTTGAAACCATTTATATTGTGTGTCCTAGGAAAATTGGAGACTACACATTGAGGCCCAAAACTGATATCAGAGCAAGCGTTAAAAGCCTTCCCCTAAGGATACTGAAGGTTATCTACCTTCACCATTGGAAGGCAATGGCACACCTAAGTTAGCTGAACGTAATGGATCAGTGATTCATTGCAGTGGTACAATAACACTGAAATACAGCTACAATCAATTGGCATGGTCTTCA
This sequence comes from Scyliorhinus canicula, assembly GCF_902713615.1. Classification (NCBI taxonomy): domain Eukaryota; kingdom Metazoa; phylum Chordata; class Chondrichthyes; order Carcharhiniformes; family Scyliorhinidae; genus Scyliorhinus; species Scyliorhinus canicula. Next base: position 153,765,270 of record NC_052150.1, read on the forward strand.
CAGATCTTTTATCTCACTGATACACAAGGTCCAGTTATGGCAGGCCTACAAGAATGTGGAGAGCTAAAGCTCATCACTATTCATGGAATCAACAAGGTACAAGTGAGGATACCAGATATCAAGAGTCAGTCCTCAAATTGAAATTTAATTACCCAGACCAGTTTGATACAATTGGCAATTTTAAAGGTGGTGAAGTTTTGGACCCATGAGAGGTTCCAATTTCCTCACTAGACCCTCCAAGAAAATTGAACATTCATATTCAAAGAAAAATTAAAAGTTGAACTGGATAAAATGGAACAGAACTGTAAAGTAGAACAGCACACGGACTGGTGCAGTTCAGTTATGTACATGGTAAAGAATGATGGAATGATTGGGGTAATGGTCAGATGGTTAGCCTTAATTGTGCTTTGAAAAGATGTTCACGCAAGATTCCAATGTTAGAGGAGTTGAATCCAAAGTTTGCAATATCCGTCTCCAAATGGGATGCTAAAAGCAGTCATTGGTCTTTCCATCTACCATAAAGCTTGCAAGATTGACAACATTTCAGACACCTGGGGCAAAATTCTCCGACCCCCGCAGGGTCGCCCCCTGCGTGCCCCCCGCGCCGATCGGTGGGCCCCCCGCGGCGATTCTCCGGCCCGTGATGGGCCGAAGTCCTGCCGCTGACGGGCCAATCCCGCCAACGTGGTTTAAACCACCTCTGTGCCGGCGGGATCGGCGGCGCGAGCGGGCCCCCGGGGTCCTGTGGGGGGTGCGGGGCGATCGGACCCCGGGGGGTGCCCCCACGGTGGCCTGGCCCACGATCGGGGCCCACTGATCGGCGGGTGGGCCAGTGCTGTGGAGGCACTCTTTTTCTTCCGCTGCCGCCACGGCCTCCACCATGGCGGAGGCGGAAGAGACCCCCCCTACCACGCATGAGCCAGTGGTGACATCAGCGGCCGCCGACGCTCCGGCGCATGCACGGACCGGCGAAGGTCTTTCGGCCAGCCCCGACGCCGGGCGGCGTAGCGCCAAATGCTTTTGCCGCCAGTTTTGGCCCCATCGCCGGAGCGGGAGCCACTCCGGCGCTGGCCTAGCCCCTAAAGGAGAATTCCGCACCTTTGGGGAGGCCCGACGCCGGAGTGGTTGGCGCCACTCCGCTTTGCCGGGACCCCCCACCCCACCGGGTAGGGAATTTCGCCCCTGATGTGTTATTGACTCTGGGATAACACAGGCTGCAACTCGATGCTGCTTTGACCAAAAGATACTCCAGACTTTGAAGTAAGTTCAATGTGATTTATTGAACCATCAGACCAGTTCTCTATGAGTTTGACTCTCCTGCTAATCTTGCTATCATAACTCAGTCTAACTAACCAGTCTGCTCTAAGCCCCATGGTGGGTGTGATGCTTCTGATCTGCCCCTGTCCTACTCTCTAAGTGTCACCTATGGAAAGAGACAGAGCATGAGTGCCCTGTCCTTATATATGGGTTGTGCAATACCTCCTTATGGTAGTGTCACCTCTGGGTATTGACTGCCCATTGGTCATGTCCTATTCTATGTGTTCATAAGCTGCATGTTTGCATAGCATCACATCTCCCGTGCTCCCTCTAGTGTTTACTTAGTTGTCATGTATTTACATTAACCCTTTGTGTATTTACAGTGATGCATATCACCACATCCCCCTTTTTCCGTGATACATATTTTCTGTACCATGTTAAAGAAAAATTGAACAATAACAGGTAAATAAGTGATAACATGTACAAGTTATGATGACTGTGATGACAATACAAGATCAAAGAATAGTTATGATGACATTGAGGATTATACAATACCAAATAATAGTTATGATGACGTTGAGGATTATACAATACCAAGTAATAGTTATGAGTCAAAAGTTCATGAATTTACACGGTCGAGTGGCTTTCTTGTGCTGTTATGGAAGTGTCGATGTTGATGTTGTTATTCCATTGTGAACGCCGTCAGTGTCCAGGTGTTTACATAACCAAGACATTATTAGGAGGCGTGCAAATGGTCAAATCACCTCGCTGTCTGATTTGGACTCTTTCTTTTTGATGCTTGTGGTAGCGATTCTTGATGTCATCTTTCCTGTCTGACCTGGACTGGTGTCTGTGTTTGCGGTATTGAGGCCGTATGTCAGCTGCCTTGAAAGCTGGTCTGCTTGTTTGTAGTGTAGCAAACGTGAATTTGTAAGATGCATTATCATGCCATGGTATGTCTGCACGTTTGCCATTGTCTTGAGCTGTACTGTCACAGTGTCCTGCATTGGCAGAGTTGTACCTTGTCGTACCAGTCGTTGTTCCATTGTTGTTTTTGTCACGCTTGTTGTTGACGTTGGTGCCTTTGGTATGCTTCTTGTTGTTGTCGATGTTGTTTTTGTAGGTTTTATTGTGCTTTTTGCGCTCACTGACCATTCCGAGTGGAGAATTCGAATCCTTCACAAAGTTACTGGTGTCAGTGTCCTTTGTGGCATCTGCTGTTTAATTGAGCATGCCGTCTCTGATTCCTCAGCGCTCCCCGTCTGGAGTCATGTCTGGTTCACTGGAATCATCGTTAGCTTGTCGATGCTCCCCGCCTGGAGCCCTTTCTGGTTCACCTGAATCACCTTTCGTTTCTTGATGGTTCCCATCTGGGGTCATTTCAGGTTCTTGTGCAGAGGCTAGAGTAGATGAGATGTGAATTAACGTGGTGTCACTGGAGTCACTAGTAGCCTCACTTTGCTTGTCCAGTGCCTCTGTACATACTAGCTGAGATTTGTCAGTCTCGCTGAGATGTCGCTCATCTAGTTTGGGAATTGTGAAGCCTTTGTCACTTGTCGCACATATAGTGGGTAGACCGTCAGTGTCTTCTTGTCAGTTAGATGAGCTGGGTAGACTGTCATAGTCTTTTTGTTGTTCACGTGAGCGTGGTAGACTGTCAAAGTCGTCTTGCTGTGCACTTGAGCGTGGCAGACGTGCATCGTCTGCTGCTGGTTGCTCAGATAAGGTTGCTAGACCTTCATGGTCTTGTTCATGCAAGGACTGCGCTCTGGAGTCTTGCGTTGCTTCCATCATGGAGTTTGTCAACGAGCTCGCTGTGGAGGCTTGTACCGCTCTCTCTGTGGAGTCGGGCATCGTTCCCTGTATGGAGTCATGCAGTGGTCTTGCTGTGGAGGCGATCTATGTTCCCTGTGTGGAGACATGCAGTGGTCTTGCTGTGGAGTCTATCATCGCTTTCTATGCGGAATCGGAGACTCTTCATAGTGCGTGGACCACCCTCTGTGTGGAGTCGGGGACTCTTCGTAGTGCGTGGACCGCTCTCTTGGCATCAGGCCGCTCTCTGTGGGCTTGTACCGCTCTCTGTCTCTTGGCGTCAGGCCGCAGAAGAATCCTGTACTCATGGGTCGGGATGTCGTCTATTCTGGGCTGAGGATCCTCAAATCCAAAGAACTCATCCATGTTTGTGTTGGATGCTTCAATGTACAAATCTAATCGTTGCGGTTCGGATTTGTTACGGTGCTTGCCACGTCCAATGATGAAATCATCTTCTGAGTCGTAGTCTTCAAGGACCAAATCATCTCTTTGGGCAGTGCTAACTGCTTGTTGCAGGGTTCTGCGGAGGTTATTTTCATCTACTGGTAGAAGTTCAGGCATTGTTCTGTCTTTCGATGTGAAAGAACTGTGTTTTGTGGCTTTAAAACTCTTCTTATTAATTTTCGGACATTTCCCCTTTAAGTGGGCGTGGTCCGGGGCCTCTGATGTAATGACTCTCGTGACAGCATGCGTAGGACTCAATTGCGCATGCGCACACCGAGGTTCCTTTACTGTGCGGTCTTTTCTGTACAGTGCATGCGCGGCTTCTCGCGCATGCGCAAACGGACTTTCCTTTACTGTACGCTCTTTTTGCAACCGCGCATGCGCGGCATGCACAAAACACTGTTTTACCAGTTTGCATCTTCCCAGGAACTGCGCATATGCGGACTGGGCTGGCTGGATACGCGCAAGATGGCTGCCAATCAAAAATGCCGTTTGCTTCTGTTGCATTCCTACCTCTGCCTCATGGTGAGTATAGGCGTCAATTTTACTGATTTGCTTTGTGTTTACCTCGCAATAGTTTTCAAACTTGTCCAGGACTGTCTGGAAGTCTTTTATGTCCTGCCCTTTGGAGTATTTGAAGGAGTTGCAGATCTCTGTTGCATGCTCACCCGCAATGGTGATAGAAGAGCTATCTTTTTAGCATCGGCCACACCATTTAGGTCAGCTGCTTCCAGGTAAAGCTGAAATCTCTGCTTGAATGCACATCAGTTGGCGCTAAGATTGCTGTGGTACCTGAGTTCCTGAGGAACCAGAATCTCAATCATCTTGTCTGGGTGCTGTTGCTGGTAGTCACGGATCTTGCTGAGTTGAATTATGTAGATTCAACAGGCACTCCTGGTACCATGATGTGTTGTATCTGGGATAACACAGGCTGCAACTCAATGCAGCTTTGACCAAAAGATACTCCAGACTTTGAAGTAAGTTCAATGTGATTTATTGAACCATTAGCACAGTTCTCTATCAGTTTGACTCTCCTGCTAATATTGCTATAGTAACTAACCAGTCTGCTCTCGGCCACGTGGTGGATGTGATGCTTCTTATCTGCCCCTGTCCTATTCTTAAGGTACTGTTTTCAAAGACTGCCTTCTGGATTATCAATCTGCCAAACTTAGTCCAAGAACGCAAAGACCAAATGACTGGAGAGGTGCTGCGATGCATTTGTATTGCCAATGATATTGCTGTGATTGGCACGGTGAAGAAAAAAGAAAATATCAATTTACACATCTTAATGAAGGTGGTACATCATGAATGCCTTGTGTTCAATAGTCAAGAATGTGAGGTGAGCATGTGCTAAAAAAGTCACTGTCAGAAGAAACACCCTCACGGTTGTTTTATGGTGCAAGGAAAGAAACAACCTTGGAGGTAGAGGCATGGCAGAAGAGGACTTTGCCTTCTTCAGGATGGAATACCCATCTGGGACACCAGAGGAGATTGTCTCAGAATTATTCACGTCCAGATGGGGAAAACCTAGCTCGAGTATTTGGTATAACACAATTTCATACATATGTGTTTGGAAAAAAACACATTGTGAATGTTGACCACAACCCCTTAGAATGATGTGGTGAAAATAATTGTAAAGTGCACTGCCTAGACTATTGGATTATTGATCATAATTCAAGGACTTGAATGTGGGATGGGATTCTCGGATAATGGGGCTATGTCACCACGGTCGCGAGAAAACAGGCGCAAATCACTCAGGACTTTCCCAAAGCAAATCCAGAGCGATTCACTTACCTGAAGGGGGCTGGCAGGGCCCCGGAGTGCTCCACGCAGCTCCGGCTGCTGATACGGGGTCCTGCACTTCCGGCCGGAGGTCCGTGCATGCGTGTGACGGTGGCCTGCAGCGGCGGCCCTGCGCAACATGGCGGACCCACACAGCCCCTCCCGAGATTCCGCGCACCCACCGATCGGTGGCCCCGATCGCGAGTCTGGCCCCCAGGAGGCCCCCCGATGACGGATCCCCCCCCCCGCTCCCCACCAGGGTAGCCACGGACTGGGTCCACAGCCGCCACTCCGCGCTCCCACCAGGTGGAACCATGAGTGAGCCACGCTGGCGGGAACTTGGCCAGTTGCCAGCGGAGAATCGCCTTCAGGGGCCTCTTTCAATGGCCCCCAACCAGCACCACGTCGACCGCATGCGCGGGATTGGAGTCGATTCTCTGGTCCCCGAGCGCAATTTCAGCACGGAGGCTCGGAGAATCCCGCCCGTGGTGTCCACTTTTACGTTAGACAGCTTGATGGTTATTTCAGAAACCTTGAGCAAGTTGCCAATCCAGCAATGGTTGTGGATATGACATTGGATATGCGAGTCTATACATTAGGTACAGAAGTCGAAGGTGTGTTATCAGACAACTCAATGAGGTTTGGGCAACAGTTGCAAGAAGAGGCATCCAAAGAACTAGTACTATCTGGGCATGATGGAAAACCATGATTGAAGTTGGCCTGTTGCAGTATAAGAAGTCCAGGAAACCTTAAAGCCATTTTGGACATGTCAAGGTGAATTAGAAATATCCAGAGACATAGGGTGGGATTCTTCGGCTTCGCCCGCCTGAGGTCAATGGATCTTAACATGATCCACGTCCCGTCCATGGCGATCTTGTGGCAGGCGCGGATGAAGAATCCAGCTTATATTATTCCAAGGGCACACAGGCTTTAATACCTGAGTCACTCGCCCAAACATTCTGATGCAATTGCACCAGGCTCACATGGGCTTTCGGCGCACTCGGTGTTTGGCAAGAATAACTTTATATTGGCTAGAAGTCAGCAATGATAGCAAAACCTCTGGGAAGATGTGCGAGGCATGCCCGGCACACCAGCCAAGCCAGCACAAGGAGCAATTGATACCTCATGAAATTCCATCAGAGCTATGGAAGTATTTAGTGACCTATTTAGTGTTCGTGGTGATGATTTTCTACTAATGACAGACTGTTTTTCCAAGTTCACAATAATTCTACAGCTACATGATTGGACGAGTGTAACCATTAAGTGCCATCTTCAGTTTATTAGAAATATCAGAACAGTAGGAGGCCATTCAGCCCAATGAGTCTGCTCCACCATTCAATTAGATAATGGCTCATCATCTACCTACAAGAACAGGGATGTTATGATGGAGCTGTATAAAATTCACGTTAGGCCACAGCTGGAGTACTGGGTGCAGCTTGGATCGCTGCACTATAGAAAAAATGTGGTTGCACTAGAAAGAGTGCAGAGCAGATTCACCGGAATGTTGCCTGGCCTGGAGAGTGTCAGCTTTGAAGAGGGGCTGGATAGGCTGGAGCTGTTCTCCTTAGAGCAGAGATGGCTGAGGGGGCATCTGATCAAGATGTACAAAATCATGAGGCACACAGATAAGGTGGATGGGATGGAACTTTCCCCCTTAGTAGAGGGGTCAGTAACCAGGAGGCATAAATTTAAGGTCAGGGGCAGGAGATTTAGAGGGGCTGTGAGGTACTTTTTCACCCAGAGCATGGTGGGAATCTGCAATGTAACACCCAGCAATCCAAACATAAAATAACACATTCAAAGGTGTGATCTGAACATAGCACTGGTGAAGACAAGCAGTGATGTCATTGTGCAAGAAGACAGCACACCTACGAGTCAACACCGCTGCGATAACAGCCGGAGTGGCAGGTCTGAACAACACAGTAAGCGATTCATCCTTTGCAAGCTGAAAATCTCTTATATTTTGGGTAAAGATGAAGTGCAGCCATGCTTAGTTGTGTTTCCATGTCTATTAAAAATCTTAGATAGTTGTCTCACGTCTTCTTAAGTGTAACACATCTTGAGTCATCCAAAGCAATAGGAATGATCTCATTGATGACAAAGACTTCTTTTATCCTTTGTCCTTCATCTATTTCTGTCTGTGTGCCGGTGATTCTTTTCAAAGTCTTCTTTTCACTGCTAAATGGTTTCTCTTCCCACACTTGCTGCAAATCATTCCAAAGACAGGGCAGAGCTCTTTATTGTGTTTCCACCTACAGTTCTGTGAGCCTTTGGGGAATCTTAAGTATTGTCTCTAAGTTTGGCTCTATAGTGCCTTGGGGTTTCCTTGGTTTTAATCACCACACACATATTATGTCCTCTGAACTTTCCATTTGTAAGACCATGCTGTCCACTACTTGGCAAGCCATGATAGGTGAGGTGGTGGCGAAGTTCCCAGCTGAGTTTGAGATCTGGCTACTTTGTTTTGGAAATCTCAATGTGGAGGCCAGGCAGATCTAATTCGATGAAGCACATTTAATCCTGTCTCTGAGGCCTGTGGTTAGGTTGGCCTTCTGACCTTTGGTCCTGTGCTGCATCTTCAGAATTAGTGGGAGCCCCCATGGTATCTGCTTGGGCGGCTCTCGTCTCATCACAATATTTTACCAGTGGCCTGTGGAATCTGTTATCTGAGTGATTAGTTCTGACAGTTCCTGCTCCTTTTCTTCATTCTACTTCTTTGTTCAGAGAGGCCTTGGAAGCATTGTTTCTACTTCTGCCAGTACTAGTGTTTTGTCAAAAGGGAGTTATGTCTGACAAATCTGTTAGAGTTCTTTTAGGAGGTAACAAGGAAGTTAGACAAAGGAGAAACAGTGGACATGATTTATTTAGATTTCCAGAAGGCCTTTGACAAGGTGCCGCATAGGAGACTGTCAAATTAGTTAAAAGCCCATTGTGTTAAGGGTAAGATTCTGGCATGGATAGAGGATTGGCTGACTGGCAGAAGGCAGAGAGTGGGGATAAAGGGACCTTTTTCAGGATGGCAGCCGGTGACTAGTGGTGTGCCTCAGGGGTCTGTGCTGAGACCACAACTTTTTAAAATATACATTAATGATCTGGAAGAAGGTACTGAAGGCACTGTTGCTAAGTTTTCAGATGATACAAAGATCTGTAGAGAGACAAGTAGTATTGAGGAAGCAAGCGGGCTGCAGAAGAATTTGGACAAGCTAGGAGAGTGGGCAACAAAGTGGCAAATTAAATACAATATGGAAAAGTGTGGGGTTATGCACTTTGGAAGGAGAAATCTAGGTATAGATATGAGGGGCTGGTTCAGCACACTGGGCTAAATAGCTGGGGTTTAAAGCAGACCAAGGCAGGCCAGCAGCACGGTTCAATTCCCGTACCAGCCTCCCTGAACAGGTGCTGGAATATGGCGACTAGGGGCTTTTCACAGTAACTTCATTTGAAGCCTCCTTGTGACAATAGGCAATTTATTTTTATTATTTTTAAATTTATTTTCTAAATGGGGAAATGCTTAGGCAATCAGAAGCACAAAGGGACTTGGGGATCCTTGTTCACAATTCTCTTATGGTTAACAGTTGACAGTTAAGAAGGTAAATGCAATGTTAGCATTCATGTCAAGAGGGCTAGAATACAAGACCAGGGAGGTACTTCTGAGGCTGTATAAGGCTCTGGTCAGACCCATTTGGAGTATTGTGAGCAGTTTTTGGCCCCGTATCTAAGGAAGGATGTGCTGGCCTTGGAAAGGGTTCAGAGGAGGTTCACAAGAATGATCCCTGGAATGAAAAACTTGTTGTGTGAGGAACAGTTGAGGACTCTGGGTCTGTACTCGGAGTTTAGAAGGATGAGGTTGGATCTTATTGAAACTTATAGAATACTGTGAGGCCTGGATAAAGTGGACATGGAGAGGATGTTTCCACTTGTAGGAGAAACTAGAACCAGAGGGTACAATCTCAGACTAAAGACTCGATCCTTTAAAACAGAGATGAGGAGGAATTTCTTCAGACAGAAGGTGGTGAATCTGTGGAACTCTTTGCCGCAGAAGACCAAATCACTGAGTGTCTTTAAGACAGAGATGGATAGGTTCTTGATTAATAAGGGGATCAGGGGTTATGGGGAGAAGGCAGGAGAATGGAGATGAGAAACATATCAACCATGATTGAATGGCGGAGCAGACGCGATGGGCTGAGTTGCCGAATTCTGCTCCTATGTCTTATGGTCTTATGGACTTATAGTGTCTCTTGTGAGCTGACTGTGGTAATTATGGATGGTGGCCTCGGTGGTATGGACACTCAGATACTGATTTATGTCGCCTTTTGGACATTCCAGGTTGCTGGGGGGTCCCCCAGTTCTGGGGGGATGGGGAGTAAACCCTCCCTCCCAGGGCACTCCCCATTTTGGGGGTCACTCTGATGGACCTCTCACCCTGGAGTGGGAGTACCTCCATATCACAATTGGGACCAGATTATATTCCTTTTGACCTTTGAACCCACAATAACAAAAACAATCACTACCACCACTGTCATCGCTATTATTGTGCATTGGAACTGCTTTAATAGTAGATGTAGCATTTTATTAAATGTGGAAGTTAACTTATTGCAGTTTCAGGAGATCTACAACTCTGCTGTTTCCTGGACCACACACAGAGAAGAGAGAGAGAGAGAAAACAAAGCAATCATCTGACCCATCACCTGCCAAATTACACAATGGGCGGGATTCTCCCAATGGGAGTCTAAGTGCTGATGCTGGAGTAAAAACCGGAGTGTTTTACTCCGGCGCTGGCACTCGTTCCCAGACCCCTATTCTGGGGCCTCCGTGGGGCTGGCAGGGGTGTGACATGATTTGCAGGGGCGGGGCCTTGGCGCGGTGTCGGACACCCGGTGCCGCGTAAAAGATGCGGCGTCTTCGGTCCCGCACATGCGTAGTTGGGCAGGTGCCAACTAGCGCATGCGCAGTGGCCGTCCTCTCCCAGGCCGCCCCACACAACAATGGCGCAGGGCTATAACATTGCCGGCAAGAGGAAAGGACGCCGGCCGACAGAGAGGCCGGCCCGCCAATCGGTGGGCCCCGATCGTAGGCCAAACCCCTTCGGAGGCCACCCCCCGGGTGAAGGAGCCCCCATCCTCCCCCCTCCCCCCCACAGGCCGCCCCCCGAGCTTTCCCGCAGAGTTCACGCCGGCAGCGACCAGGGGTGAACGGCGCCGGCAGGTCTCTGTTGTGTTTGAGCGGCCGCTCGGCCCGTCCGGGCCAATCGGCGATCTCGCCGATTCCAGCAGCCTGCGGTCGGCGCCGCACCAAACGTGCCAGCGCAAGCAAATGCCGCCGATTCTCCGCACCTCGGAGAATCGCGCGCCGACGTCAGGGCGTTGTAACTCGGTTGCTCCGATTCTCCGGCCGGCGCGGGGCTCGGAGACCGGATATGTCACAAGACATTGACTCAATTGCCTCGCATGTGAGCAAATATGTGTCCCATGTCTCAATAAGCTGCTGAGTGGGAGATGTCATTGACATTGGTAGTAGATATGGACACCAGGTCAAAAAGCATTCAGTCTCCTACATGACATAACTCTTATGGCATCATGCTGGATATGTCACAGCTAGTTGTGCCTGTCTCAGACAACTGATCTGTTAACCGATCCATTCCTACTGTTATGGCCTCCATAAAGTGATTACATAAGAAACTTTAAAAGCACTTTAAATGAACAATCAGCCTACACGTCCTGTAACAAATATATACTGCAGTCTCAACAATCACAGGTACTGTAACTCACTAAATAAAATCACATAATTTGTAAGCTATGTTGCAGCCTGCTTTTTAAAAAAAATGTGCCATAAATAAAACTCGTCTTGACCAAAGGTAAACCTAACAGACCATAGGAAGTAATGAGACCAACTGATCGTGTAAAACAATGAACATTTCCATTACTGTGAATATCTGGAGTGTCATTTTCTAAAGCACAATTGTAAAACACAGCAGAAGGTGCATTCAATGACATCATTCAGTAAAGATCCTCCAGACTGCTGAGTGTCATGTGTTGGCACCAGATGATGAACCCATGCTGTGGTGATAAAACCTATGTTTGCACTACTCACTTCAGGCAGAAACTTTGACTTCTTACTCTTCCTGTGCGATACTTACTCACAGAATGTATGTGAGTAAATAAGCTAAAATGCCCTTTATTTAGCAATGCTGAAAATATTTACATTTCTATTTATAGCAACTTAAGAAACCACTAATAATTTAAGATTTTTTGGAGTTCACTTCATTTAGCATGTTTAAACACGGGGCGCCAATTAACAATGAAATAAAGGTCCGTGGCTCTTGCATTTAGCCAACATTCTCATCCATCTATTTATAGCCACTTAGATGACAAATTGAGTTCAGCTAGGGAAATAAATGTGTACAGGGAGCCTAAACCGAATATGTTCACTACAGAATCTTTGAGAAAATGAGCGGGGGGAAAATGATAGGCAGAGCTCACATTTAAATTAAAAGAAGTGCTGAAGATATACAGCATGGTTGTCATCATCTGATCAGAGAAAAGACAGGTTAAGGTTTGGGGTATCAGCAGATATGAATAGGCTGATGAAGAAAGCCAGAGCTGTGGCTGAGCCTGGGTCAGCAGTGTCCTGTAATACAGCAGTTGATCTGGGCGGGAACACTCATGCACCACCTTCAAATAAGCTGAAAAAAATGTTGGCTTTCCCTTTTCGCGGCAGCCTCAAATGACCTTTTTAAAGACCATTGATTAGGCAGCAGTCAACTTGTAAAAGCCGAGGAAAGCAGAAGTCACACATGCTCTGCTCATGTTATGTTGAATTTGGCAGTTAAAGCAGGTGATCACTCCCTGATAGCATATTCAAAAAAGAAATAACCTTCCTGCCTCTCCTTATTGTCTCCATGTTCTGATTTTTGAAGGCCATTTTATCATACAAGATCAGCTTTCCAGCTCACCTCGTGCCCCTCTGCATCTGTGGGTGTTGCCTCTTGTTCTCTGGAAAGGGAACAGAAGTAGGATTAAGGTTGTAAAGGAGAATTGTGGGAGAAGATGTAACACCCGGACCTGAGATTATCAGCCTCTTTCAATGCACGTTCAAGTATTTTGTGCTGACAGCATACATGGCGTTTGCAGCTTATCTTAAGCCACAAGTTTAACCCTTTACTCTGATAACATTAAGTAGCGGTTTTTACAAATAGCACTCCCAGTGTCACTTTTCTCAGATCACATTAGGGAGCTGAGAATAAAGTAAGATTGATTCACAGGTGTGATTAATAATATTGTACCATTGTTAGCGAGGCTAATGTATTAATGTGGCAGATAGAAATTTAAGCCCGTTTTTACTTTGGATGCATCAATAATAAGGGTACAACCGTATTGCAGTTTGGACAATCTGTCTTGATATGATATGATGGAAAAAGCTCAAACAAGTTTGAGAGAAAGCATAGGCCTCAATTTTGTGAGGTTGCCATAAACATGGCTGCACTCAGTGGCTAGTATAGCTTGTCTGGATGTAAAGGCACATGGAGGCTGATTGCAGCATGTTAAACTCGGGTGTGCGAGGTGAGTCTCAATTTAGCTAGACAATAGCTCTTTGTTATTTACTATTAAGGGAGGTTGTGCTGCTTACTGTAAAGGGAGAATGGAGATCTACTTGGCTGAACAACGGTTTACTGAAAGAAAATACAGGTAAGGAGGAATGTGGGGAAATCTACCTTTTGTTTGGTGACATTTTAGAAGTGTTGCTGCAGGAGCCTCATCAAAGAGTGATGGTCATGTTTGTAGCGGATAAAGTGAGGTTAAATCTTCCTGAACAGTGATTTTTTAAAAAAGTATTAGGTCTTCCAGGTGCATAGGTCATGGAAGTAGATAAGGGGACAGTTTTTCAGCATCAGTAGGAATGTCTAAGAAAATGCTTGGACTTTATCATGCATTTTTTTAACATTGGGGGGGGATAATTTGTATGGAAAGAACCAAGGTTGTGATCTGCAGCACTCTCAGAGAGGAACCAGGTGAAGTATGGAGACAACCGTTACATACACTTTGTTATTGCAGAAAAGGTGCACAAATCACAGCAGGAAATTCTGATAAAAAAGCTGTCAAAGATTTAATTATTTACGCCAGAACTGCAAATGGAGCCATCAGGTAAAGTGACAGGTGTCAAGTAATTAAAACTGTGATACATAAATGTTGATAGGTGTGTTCTACCACGAGGACTCCTGCCAGAATAGATATGCGTGTTGCACTAGAATGCACTGACAGCTCACACGGGCATGCGTTTTGCCAGTCTCTAACATCTGGGATCTCTTAAGGGTGCTCACACCGGTCATACACTGGTCAGGGAGGTTTCAATGTTAAGCAGCTGTTTATATTTGGGGTGGGTTGGATATGTGTCTACACTTTTGGACAAGATTTGCAGGAGTAGGAGAGTGAGAGAGTTTAGGAGAGTGTTGCAATTTCCCTTGTTCTCATTGTGACTCTTAATAATGCTCTGACTCAGTAACAGAGCACAGCAGCATCATAACACATAATACAGTATGTTGTATTTGAACCTGTATCCCAAACCCTCTCATTCTCTCCAGGTGAGGCCATATCTTTGGGTGTCAGCCAGCACCTGAGCACTTCACAGCAGGTAAAATAGCATACCTCTCTTCATGTACAAATCCAAGAAGTCTAGAAACGCTGGACATTTTTATGGTTAAGATCACATATTTTGCTTCCTGCTACCCACACCCTCCCCCACCACATCTGCACCCTTTCTCCCTCCATCTACCATTGTCTGCCCAGAACCAATGCAAATATGTCAAGTGTGGATTGGAAACTGACTCAGGATCACGCTAAACTTGCCTTACGTGAAGGGCCATTTTTTTTCAATGTTCCTGGACAGGTCATGCATAGCAGCAGAGTGTTTATCTGGAATTGACAACTATTGTACTTTGCGTTTTATCCTAGAGACCTGTGGAAGAGAAGGCTTTTGGGGGGACTTTTAGCTGTCTCTTAATGATTGGCAGTGAGCATGACATTTCCATTAGACATTCCTCTTTCTGTAGCCTTTAATGTTCCCCATTCCCTTAAATTCCACTTTCACACAGTTTTCCATATCCACCAGTGGTGTCCTTGCTAAGTCATCCTGGGCTGGACTCTCCGTTTTTGGGACATTGTCCCCACGCCGTCGTGAAAACTGTGGTGGGGGTGGGGGGGATTCTCCACTGGCGGGATTCTCCGTTTTGCCAGTGCCCGGGGTTTCCCATCGGCGTGGGGCTGCCCCACAATGGGAAACTCCGTTGACCAGCTGGCGTAACGGAGAATCCCGCCGGCGGGTCAAGTCAGAAATGTGGCACGGCGGGGTGGAGAATCAAGCCCCTGGTCAAAAGGCCACAGATTCCCCGTTTTGCTGAGGGCTAGCAGGCAACTGTCGTAGAGCTCGCAGCTCTAGCTGCCGATAGTGAACCCCCCCCTGCACTTCCGGGTCAGAGGCCACGCAGGCGCATGGCGGCGGCCTTCAGTGGTTGTGCTGTGCTCCATGGCGGACTCAGCTCGCGGTCCTGGACAGCTGAAATAGTGCACTGCATCGGCCGCTTGCCTACCTGGACCTCCCGCCCCCAGTTCTGAAAGAAGCCCTCCCTCCCTTCCGATCGGCCCTCCCCTGCCTCTGGCGGCCCTGGATTGAGTCAGCAGCTGCCACACGAGTATCACGGACGGTGGGACCATGTTAGAACCATGCCGTCAGGAATTCAGCTGGTCGGGGACGGAGAATCGCAGGGCAGGCCTCAGGCAATGGCCCGAAGCTGTGGATACTCGGCACGGCACACTCCACGAGTACATTGACTTTCAGGGGGCGGAGAATTGCAAAACTGGCGTCGGTCCCTATTTCGTGCGCGAAAACGGATTTTCCGCCCTGTCACCGAATGCAATTTTGCTGTTGGGGTTTGGAGAATCCAACCCCCCAAATCTGCACTTAGATTTGTGAATGATTATGTCACTGGTCAAAATATTCTGAATACTACCAGCAGCTTCAACCATTTTGTCCTGATTTACATCAACAGATGAGAATGGGCCTTTTCATGTCAAAAGAAGGCACACGATAAATGGTGAAAAATGTAGGTTGCAAAGTTAGGTATTGACATTCCGTTTAATTAACCTTTAGGAGGCAGAAAGAAGCTGTGTTGAATCGCTCACGCTACCCAACAAAAAGCTTTTTGTACAACTGAGAATTATATGATCGAGACCCTTGAATGTTAGTTATCCAGGGTATACAATACTCAACAGCACAGCTTGCGACTGATTATTCCATGTAAAACCTCTTGGGAGTGTATTTTAAGTTTGGAGTATTGTTTGAATTAAGCTCATTTGCTGATCTTCAGCAAAATCATTTTGAATAATTCTATGGAGGAGCTGCAGAAACCCAGGGACGAATTCTCCCCAAAATGACTGAAGGTGCAATTTACCGGAATTCGGATGGGACGTGGGTGGTAGATCCCACGAGAGGCCTCTCCCGGGATTCCAGACTTGCAGAGTGAAGTGAGCTTAAACGTTCACTTAACTCTGCCAATGCCAGCTCAAACCTGCTCCTGAGATTTACCAGCCTCATTGAGGAGACCCTAGCCTGGCGCCGTTTAGCATTGACCTCTACAAACAGGGACCAGGCGGAACAGCATTGGGGGTGGGGGGGTGTCCCCTAGGCCGTCGGAAGCCCCCGGGTCATTGGTATTTGGGAAGGGTGGAACCGTGGCACTGCTGATGCCACTCAGGCACCTTGGCACTGCCAGCCTGGTACCCTGGAGTGCCACCTGGACACTCTGGAGGTGTTAACTCGCTGCCAGCCTGGCACTGTCAGGGTGCCCACATGACACTGCCAGGATGACAGGGATACTGCCAGGGTGCTAGGGTGGCAGTGCCAAGGTGCACAGGTGGCGTTTTTGCCTGCGACGGTGATCGGGCCTGGGGGTGCCTTGCCCATATGAGGTGGGATGCAGGGGCCTCGAGGACCTCCCAACAGGTGAATTGGGGGTGGTCCGCGTGTCCCGTTGAGGAGGTCGAGAGATCAGGCCACCATTTAAAAATGATGTCCAATCTCTTCCTGCACAGTTGAGAGGAGCCCCTCAGTGCAGGAAATGCAACTGAGTGCAGCCTCGGCGGGCGTTCCTCGAACTGGTAAAAATCACGCCGGCAGTTCCGGCGAGATTCCAATCGCTATCACCCACACTGAACCTTTTTTGGAGTTTATGGAAATTCCCACTGGGAAAGAGAGCCCACTATGGGTTAACAGAAAGTCCCCTCTTCTCAATGATTCCCCCGCTTAAGACCCGCCCTCTTTTCAGACCCCTCCCCCTCAATGCTCCCTTCAGGCCCCACTTCAGGCCCCGCCTTCATATACCCTCATAACCCCTATTCAGGCATATTCTCATGCCCCTCTCCTTCGTCCCCCTTTTATGCCCCCCATTCCATCCCGCCTTTCAAGGCCAGGCCTCCTGTTAGATCCGCCTCTTGGCACTGCCCTTGGCCTGCTGGCACTGCCTCCAGTATCTGACAGTGCCAATTGACACACCAGCAGTGCCTGGGTTCCAGGGTTACAGGGTGCTAGCGGGATATGTCTGGCCTTGTCCCCGACCACCTGGGGGCACCAATGGCCTCCTTTGGTCATTATGTCTGGTCTCCACGGTATATGGCCAGTGGGAGCAGTGAATCCCGGGAGCCAGGATACTACGGCTAAAACCCCGGAAATGCGTATTTAAATGTGCAGATCACGTCCGTTCCATTCAGCGCCCAGTGCAAACACCATTTAGGGGCTCTCCTGCTTTTACCCTCGAATTGTGGGAATGCTGCAGACGCAGCACGGTGGGGAATCGCCTCCTCCCCCAGTGTTTGAATGCAGGTATTATGACCAGACCAATGCTATCTTCTGATCCCAGGCTGATTGTTAACCCATGTCTTTTCACTAACCACGAGAATCTGGCAGTCAGAATCCTTTCCAGCGACAGGTTGAACAAACACGATAATGGCAAAGAAACAACTCAGCACTTGGTTTATATTTGTCTACTATATTTGTGTATAAATGATCTTCTAGTGATCTTCAAATAGCTAAATGGGATAATACATGCTGATGACACTGTGTTAATTTGCAGCCATAAATCAGTGGATCAAATAAGGTTAGTTTCATTTTTTGAGCTGAGGCATTTGTGTAACTAGATGGAACAAAGTCAATTAACTGTGAATTATGAGCAAAAGTGTTGATTGGTACAATTCAGAAGCTCAGCAGTAATGGTTACTTTCCAATAAAGTACGAGGATACATTTAAAGTTAGTGTTCGGATTAAATATTTGGGAGTTATTGTCATGACACATAGAAGACACAATCATGAATATTTCCATGAAAAGTAATTTCTTGAGGAAGTAATACAGTTCAACTGTCAAAACGGGTCGATGGACAGATTTTCCTCGTGCCCATTATCTGCAGCACAGTATTTGGGCATCATGCTGTGCCCAGAGGATATCAGCCAGATCCCGTTTGGGCTACATGATCATATTGTAAATTGATAGCCCCCCAAAGTGCTGCAGCCAGGAAGGTAAAGTGTTGCTGCAGACCAGAAAGACATGTATCTGATGATCTCGATTGTGTTTTCGGAGCACTTCACATAGAAACGTCATAGCCTGAGCAAAGTTTCACATTTTCAAAGCCAGCAACTCTTTTTTTCTGAATACTCTGGAGTTCTTTTTTCTGCCAGCAGATCATTTATAAAATTGAAATCCCAATGACAATTTTGTGGCTGAATTAAACAGACAGTGTGTAATCCATCATCATGTCAGGCAGGAGCGTTAGTTGCATAAGGACACCCTGCTTTGATGAGAAGGCAATTGAGGAACTGCTGTAGAAAAGTTGATCTAACGAGAGATGTTCTGTTTTATCCAGGCTGTGCCTTACTGAGCATGGCAAGAGGTGGCAGGGGCATACACAGACAAGGCAGTAAAACAATGACACTGTCCCCCACACCCTCTATCCTGAGGTAGAAGATGGTAAAGTAACAAAGACTTAAACTACTCTGCTGTTCTCAAACCCAATAATATCCCCAACCAACTTTCACACTCTTGTCAATTCATGGGAGATTATAGTGGTGACTCGCTGAATGATTTTTAGTGAAGATGCTTTCACTCATGGCTTTTATTAATGTCCTGCTCTATGCCTTTGCAGGTATGGTAGAATCAGCTGTGCGGAAGCCTAAGAGAAGGCCGCGTCAATCTGAAACCAGGCCAAAAGGAGATCCAGAGCCACATCAACAAAGAGCTACAATTTTCCTGCCGTATCACTGTCTCTGGGGCACAACTTAAATGAAACACCAAATTACTTAGCCACGCAAAAATAGACCTACTGTTTAGAAAGGGAAGCATCGTGATAGACAGCATTAATTGCACACATCCAAACTGTACAATAAAAATAGCAGCACCAATGTGTGCTATGCAAATAGTCCATTTCATATTACAGGGATGTGTAGCTGGTGGAATGTTGCTGACAGTGACTGGAATGTGTTATTGCAGTGGAAGATCATATTGGAGGAATGGAAAAATAGTGTAGCATTACAGGGTTAGGGAAAAGTCTGCAGAATTAGGTTTGGTCAGCTGACTGCCTTGTAGTCTGGAATTTTATATTTTGTTCTTTCTCTTGCTCCTTTTCAGGTTGTTTGTTGATCATCCAGCTTGCCCCAATCAATTGCCTTAGTGTACATCATACACTCTGCTACAATGATCCTGGAAAATGCACTCCCAGATCATACTGTGGACTCTAAAGGCTTGATATCACCAGTATGCTGGAGATAGTCCATTTGAAAGTTCAGGAGCAGCATTTTGGGAGCAAAAACCTGCATTTTGTGGCCTGCCCATTTTTCTGATTTGTTGTGCCTGTTTCTAACACACTGAGAATTGACACTGCGATGTTTAATGCTTATAAGACCATAAGACCATAAGACATAGAAGTAGAATTAGGCCACTCTACCCATCGAGTCTGTTCCGCCATTCAATCATGGCTGATATTTTTCTCATCCCCATTCTCCTGCCTTCTCCCCATAACCCCTGATCCCCTTATTGATCAAAAACCTATCTATCTCTGTCTTAAAGACATTCAGTGATTTGGCCTCCAAAGCCTTCTGTGGTAAAGAGTTCCACAGATTCACTACCCACTGGCTGAAAAATTCCTCCTCATATCTGTTTTAAAGGATCGTCCCTTTAGTCTGAGATTGTGTCCTCTGCTTCTAGTTTTTCCTACAAGTAGAAACATGCCGTACCAGCCTCCCCGGACAGGCGCCGGAATGTGGCGACTAGGGGCTTTTCACAGTAACTTCATTGAAGCCTACTCGTGACAATAAGCGATTTTCATTTCATCCTCTCCATATCCACTCTATCCAGGCCTTGCAGCATCCTGTAAGTTTCAATAAGATCCCCCCCTCATCCTTCTAAACTCCAACGAGTACAGATCCAGAGTCCTCAACCGTTCCTCGTACGACAAACTCTTAATTCCAGGGATTATTCATGTGAACCTCCTCTGGACCCTTTCCAAGGCCAGCACATCCTTCCTTAGATACGGGGCCCAAAACGGCTCACAACACTCCAAATGGGGTCTGACCAGAGCCTTATACAGCCTCAGAATGACATCTCTCATCTTGTATTCTAGCCCTCTCGACATGATTGGATTTGTTTAATTACTGGTGATACTGTACAATCCCGTTCTTCTGCTATTCTCAGAAGTGACATAATCATGCTGTTCTTTTGACATTGAATATTGATCGAAAGACTGATATGTTCCAAATGCAGACAGAACTCTTCAAATATTTATTGTAGGCTACATTACTTGTTCTGGCATGTGCCCCTTTATTTTTTGTAAATATGATTTGTCAACTTTCAACTGACTGGAACTTAGTAATTTGAACTGAGATAGAGCAAACTGTTTAAAAATGCAAGTCCACATTCCAAGGGCAAGGTGAGAAACCAACAAATTTCTCTCAGGTGAGTGTGAAGAGAGAGACTTTTCCTATAATCCAGACACTCATCAAAACTTAGGACTGTCTAAGGAAGAGGTATTAAAAATGTAATGTACTGGATATTGAAACAATGCATGCTACAGACACATCCACCCAAATCCTCTATACCCTACACAATGGGTGAAGTATTTCAAGGCAAGTTTGTCAGGCACGAGAGAAAGATTGCAAGTGACACAGGTGGTATACAGAAAGTCTTTGGCAAAGTAAACAAGCTGAAGGCTGCTCCCTCTCTTTTTTGGCAGAAGTGCGTCGCCCAGTTTGAGAAACCAACTCTACCAGAAACCTACTAGCGAACCAAAATATTGTAATAATTGCATTATCGTCTACATTTACATCCAAGAAACCAGCTAGCCTAAATCAGCAACAACGGGGTGATTTCTCCACCTCCCCAGCCACGTGTTTCTCAGTGGCGTGCTGTCGCTGGAAGCGGGATTCTCCGTTCCTGCTGCTGGCCAATGGCATTTCCCATTGTAACCATCTCACGCTGCCAGGAAACCCACGGGCAGGGGTGCGCTACCAGCAGAACAGAGAATCCTGCCAGCAGAGAATTCACCCAACATTTAAAACCTATGCTTCAATGACGATCAAAGGACACTTAACCATATATAATTTCACCTTTTTTATTGTACTCTAACTCCCCTTATTTCAGATTACTGTGTGTGTGCTTTTCATGTGTTTGTGTATTTGTACGTATATTTTTCCTGCATGTGGTTATTTGTGTGTGGTATTTTTCATGCATGAGTGTATGTGTGTGTGTGTTTGTGTATTTGTATATTTCATGTGTGTGCATTTGTGTGTGTTCATGTGTATATTTTTCATGTATGTGCGTATTTTTGTGTGTTTGTGTGTGTGTATTTTTAATGTATGAGTGTATTTGTGTGTTTGTGTAAAAATTTTCAAGTGTATATATTTGTGTGTGTGTATTTTTCATGTATGTGTATTTATGTGTGTTTGTGTGCGTGCGTATTTTTCATGCATGTGTGTACCTGTGTGTGTGTTTTTCATGTGTTTGTGTATTTGTGCTGCATGTGTGTATTTGTGTGTATGCATTTTTCATGCATGTGTGTATTTTTCATGCATGTGTGCATTTGTGTGTGTGTATTTTTCATGCGTGTCGATATTTGTGTTGACCCCAATGACTGCTTAAGTGCTGAAAGCTTGAAGTTGTGTTTTTGTTATTTTTCTCGAGTTTATTGGTTAATAAATTTTATTCTTTCTTTGACTCAAGAAAACCTTGTTTGATGGACTCCCTATTGCTCACAATTTAAATAATTTAATACATTCTAATCTGGAAAAGGGATATCCTCGTAAAAAGAAACTTAAACCTTTGTGACCAACCAAAGATGGTGAACAAAGCAGGGCCAGTTTCCCCCTTCTCAACTGAGTAATGAGGTGAAAGTATGCAAACTTAATGGGGCTAACTTTTCTATTGTGTTTGTGGCTTAATGTTGACAGTGGAACAACAGTCTGAAACAGGAACTTCAGCCGTCCTTATCACCCTTTCTGTAACCCACAAGCAGCAAGACCATGTGTTGTTCCCTGTCGGTATCTCAGCTGAGATCGGAGAACACAGCACAGAAAGGATATGGGGGTGACTTGATAAAGGGCACAATCTTACCAGAAAATGGCAAGCTGTCAGGTCTGGTGGGAAAAATGGTGTGAATCCCACCGACAGAATTTTGAGCCACTTAAACAAAAGTTTTTTCCTCTCCAGGTGAGACTGGCCTCCCGCTGATTCGCTCATCCCAGAGAAACAAATTCACAGCAATCACTGGGGAGCTCCATATAAATGCCTCCCCAGCATGCCCAAACAATTGTTCCAGAATCCATTGGAGGTGAGATGGCATCCAAGACGCCTGCTCGAAGATTCTGGGAGGGACCCACATCCCTGCTCCCACTTAAGTCCAACGCATGCCACTCCTCAACCATCTGAACTGGCTAAACTCACTCCTTACACTCTCCCCATCTGTATCCCGCAGGAAAAAAACTCAAGCACAACTTCCATGAGAGGGCACTTCCACCCAGAGTGATGCGAGAGTTCTGCACCCTCACTCCAGATCAGGAAAGAGCCCTTGACCTGACCGGGAGGAGCGTGACCGCACCCATGCTGATGGCGGGGTGGGGGCAGCGAGCAAAAGTGAGAACCCTAAGGACACACTGTCATTCCTCAAAGCTTATGTGAGTAAACATCTCACATCGCGTATTCCTGGTGATGTATGAATAATCCTTCAACTGCAAGGAAACCAGGTAAGCAGCCAGGACTACTCTTGGGTCCCTGGATGCCACTGGCCTGAGCTGATCAGAGGGGGAATTCTCAGACATGACCAATGAAGAGGCATCACAACTGTCACCCAGCCCCTCCACCAGCGCAGTTACTCACATCTCAGTGGGATTAACTAGTCAGCAGGCTTCTGGGTCACTCGCTGGTGAGCACCTCACAGGTGGAGGCAGGAACATGCCAGGGATCCGGCACTCTGAGGGATGCCAGAGCTGAGGACAGTGCTGAGCACCTGGCCCATGACGTGTCCCTGGGCCCGGTCATCCCAGAGCTGATGACCGGGGTGACAGCATCCATCCTGGGATTGGAGTCCTCTCACCTTCATGGAGAGCTTGGTGCAGGGTGGGCTCTCCATGGTGGGTGATGTCCGCTCCTGACTCAGCTCATGACCTCAATAGCTGAGGACCTGATCTCCATCGTGGAGAGTTTCAACTGCATGGTGCAAACACTGATGGGAATCTACAAGTGTCTGCACTAGAGGACAGTGGGGCTTCTGGATCTCACTCCAGCTGCCCGTCTATCCCATGGAGGAGCACAGGGGCTCCTGGGCACCCAAAGAGAAGAGGATCAGCCGGGGCGGATCCCAGGGCCCTGCATCCAGGGGACTCTGGGGTGTCCAGCCCATCTCGTACACTCCTCCATGTGAACAACTGACCTCAAGCCCAGTGCAGCATGGAGGGTGGCACTTCAACATCCGTGCTCCCCAAAGTGAGTCTGGATCATTGAGGTCAGGATGCCAAGGATGTCCGCCAGTCATCTCAAACAATAGGGCGTGGAAGGCAGCAGCCTCAACTAGAGTTGGGGTACAACTAGATGCCATGGGAGGGTGACGAAGAGTAAGAAACAGTCGGCACCTCGTGGGCATTGGTGAACATAGGCACTAGTTAAGCTAGATCACCACTGTGAAAAAAAATCACTTGTAAATAAACATCACTTTGTTCACCAACAGGCCATCCACCCCTTCATTTCCTGGCACCATGCTCCACAAATCCCCGTGCAACATGACCCTTCATCCCTGTGCAGTGTGGGAATAGCAGCACTAAGTCTCTCCCACCTCCCATGCTGATGACTCAGTAAAGACTCGCTGCTGCTGGCAGGGCAGCACAGGGTGGCTTGTGTGTACAGTGCACCCTGCCATGGCAGGAGGTATGACTGTAGGCATGTGGTGTGGGGTGTGGGTGGCCTGCCGGTGGATGGGTTTCGAGTGCCCTCTGATGAGGGGTGGCTATGGGTGTGTGAGACAGGGGTTGCTGCCAGGGGCAATGTGGTGGTGATGGCCCCCCTGGCTGGCCTGGGGCTTGCCCACCTGCTCCCAGCACTGCCTACAAGTCTGCCTGGTGGGGGCCAGGTGGAGGGAGGGAGCTTTGGGTGTGGGGGATGTGGGATGGGCGTGGTGTCAGGGTCATGGGGTTTGTTATTCACCCTCACTGCCCTTACAAGGTCATTCAGTCCTTTGCGACACTGCAGGCCAGCCCTAGTGGTGGGGCCCACGGTGTACAATGCCTTTGCCACCTGCGCCGGGCCCGGTTGATGTCCATGGGTGGCAGTTGCCTTCCCACCCCAGGGAAGAAGGTACCGTGCCTCTCCTCCATGGAATCCAGCAGGGTCTCAAGCTCCACGTCGGCGAAACTGGGTGCCGGTCGTCAGGGTCCCATCTTGTTGGCTGGAATGAGCTGCTGCAGCTTGTCAGGCTCTCGAGTGGCGGTCCTAACCCCAGTGAATCAGATGGTGTCATGCATTGCAATTGCACTAGTTCCATGTGGCATTGGTGCTTGCCGATTAATGGGTCCTGAGTTGCACTGGGACTGGCACCGCTTTTGTCAATGTAGAACACTTGCTACTCAGTCCCAGGGTCAGCACTTAGAGCTGGATTCTCCGATCGCCGACGCCAAAATCGCGTTTGGCAATTGGCTGGAGAATCCAAAGTACGCCACACGCCGTTGGAACGGCCCCAGGGCGGCACCTGAGGCCCTTAATCGATGCTCCACCCCCGATGGGCTGATTTCCCAACGGTGTGGGTGCGTGTGCTCACAGTTTCTGGGGACCTCTCATGACAGCTGCGGACTGTGTCTAGCGCCGCCATAGTCGGGGGCGGGGGGGGGGAAGCCATTCCACTGGCCGGGGGGGGGGGCTTTGGCGGGGGCTGGGGGGCCTTTGGGAGTGGTCCAGAGGTTGCAAGGGGGAATATAGGGGGACACTATCTGTCAGGCCAAGTCCACGCGTGGCCGACGCCATTTTGAACTGGCGGAGCATCGGTGCAGGGCTGGTGCTGACTTTTTGATCATGAGACTGGACACATGGGACGGAGGGTGCCGGCGTAGGGGAGTAGCGCCAACCACTCAGGGGTCGGGCCTCCCCAAAGGTGGGGAATTCTCCCCACCTTTGGGGGCCAGCCCCGCGCCGGAGCGGCGTGGGAGCGGAGAATCGCACCCCAAGTGTTCATCAAGGTATTTTTTAAAGGATGTGAGGCAACCCACCTCTACCATCCTCCCGGCAGTGCACTCCGGACCGTTACCACCCTCTGGGTAAAAAAGGTTTTCCTCAAATCCCCCCTAAACCTCCTGCGCCTCACTTTGAACTTGTGTCTCTTCGTAACTGACCCTTCAACTCAGGGTAACAACTGCTCCCTTTCCACCATGCCCACACCCCTCATAATCTTATACACCTCAATCAGGTCATCTCTCAGTCTTCTCTGCTCAAATGAATACAACCAAAGTCTATCCTACCTCTTAAATGTTCCATCCCAGGCAGCATCCTGGTGAATCGCCTCTGCACCTGCGCCAGTGCAATCACATCCTTCCTATAATGTGGCGACAAGAATTGCACTCAATACTTCAACTGTGGTCGCACCAAAGTTCTATACAACTCTGATGTGACCTTCCTGCATTTGTAATCTATGCCTCAATTGATAAAGGCAAGTGTCTCATATGCCTTTTTCACCACCCTATTAACCTGCCCTTCTGCCTTCAGAGATCTATGGACAAACACGCCAAGGTCTCTTTGTTCCTCGGAACTTCCCAGTGTCAGGTCTTGCATTGCAGTGTATCACTGAACACTTTTCAGAGGTTAAATTCCATCTGCCACTTTTCTGCCCATTTGTCCATCCTCTCTATATCTTCCTGTAACCCAAAACACTTAACCTCACTGTTAACCACCCGGCCAATCAATGTGTCATCCACAAACTTACTGATCCTATCCCCACATAGTCATCTATGTTGTTTATATAAATGACAAACAATCGGGGACCCAGCACAGATCCCTGTGGTACACCATTGGACACTGGCTTCCAGTCACTACAGCAGCCAGCTAGCATCATCGTCTGTCTCCTACAGCGCAGCCAATTTTGAATCCACTTTATCAAGTTACTATGCATCCCATGTACATTTGCCTTCTTTATAAGTCTCCCATGTGGGATCTTGTCAAAGGCTTTGCTGAAATCCATGTAAAATACATCAATTGCACTACCCTCATCTACACACTTAGTCACGTGCCCAAAACATTCAAATTTGTTAGGCATGACCTCCCTCTGACAAAACCATGCTAACTATTCCTGATCAAATCATGCCTTTCGAAGTGGAGATAGATTCTCTCCTTTAGAATTTTCTCCAATAGTTTCCCTACCACTGACGTGAGACTCCTTGGTGGTCTGTAGTTCCCTGGCTTATCTCAACAACCTTTCTTAAATAGTGGGACCGCTATAATATTTTATAGTCTTGGTCATTAAGGTATTTAAAAGTAATTAAAACTAAGGTGGTCGTAGGTTTCCTTTATCAGCCTGAATCCTTTCTGTTTTAGTTCATAATCTATGACCTAGACCTAGGAGCAGACATGAAGGAAGTGTGAGTCAAAAAAAACATTTAGGACAATCTTTGTATCCAAACTTTTCTACCTAAAACAACATTCCGAACACAGAATCTGGCAGTTTTCACAATGCAATAGACAGTTGAGTCTCGTCCTAGCAGTCCTAATTATAGCTGTCCTCATTTTTTCAGGGAACCAATTATTTTAGCGAACAGCTAGAAAGAAAATGAAGTAAATGTTTTATTCACTTCATATACTCTTTCACTGGACTTTTGAGGAATCATGCTTGATGCTCTCTGTCCCCAAAATTTAATTTTGAGCTCTAGATTGCAAGGATTTTAAAATCCTGCTTTTGCTGTGAAGGCTTCAAAATTGCCTTTGGATCATCATGTCAGATTGAATCCCAAGTTTTCGTTTAATGCATAAAATAATGATCTACATGTCCATTAGGGTATAGGAAACATACTTCAACAGTGAGAGCTACTGCAGGCAGTGACAATGACTGATGCAGCTGAATGGCATTGATCAGTAAACCAGACACCATTTTAGGGTAGATAAGTGTTAAGGAATGAAAGGAGAAACTTTATTGGAGATGCAACTAAACAAAAAAGAAGCAGAGGAGACTTTAAAAAAAAATCTGTTGGCAGGCTGCGGTAAATGCGAGCAAGGCCACATTTATTGGCATTCCTACTGAACAGTATGGCACTGGAATGGTAGTAGTGGTCTAGTATTTCATTGTCTTCAGATAATAATCCAGAGATGTGAGTTCAAATCTCTCTAGGGCAGTTTGAGATTTTGAGTTTGTTTAAAAAGAAGTCAGGAAATGCATATCCACTGCATGAACACACGCAGAGAATTCAGCAAGTGAACATGAGAACTGATACTATAGATGGTAAACTTGATAGCCCTTGCTAAAGGATACAGAGGCTGCGATGGACAATTAACCTGAAAACATTATGTGAACAGGCAGAGTGGCAACTTCGTGCTGCCTGCAGGTTAATGTGATTACAGCATATAGCCAGCACTAACTGTGCTACTGAGTAGCTGCATGATGTTCAGGCAGTGACTTCCAGATCCCCATCACTCATAAGACCATAAGACATAGCAGCAGAATTAGGCCACTCGGCCCATCGAGTCTGCTCCGCCATTCAATCATGGCTGATATGTTCTCATCCCCATTCTCCTGCCTTCTCCCCATAACACCAGATCCCCTTATTAATCAACAACCTATCTATGTCTTAAAGACACTCAGTGTTTTGGCCTCCACAGCCTTCTGTGGCAAAGAGTTCCACATATTCACCAGCCTCTGGTTGAAGAAATTCCTTCTCATTTCTGTTTTAAAGATGAAAACGTTCCTCCTCAACTGTCCTCCAATCCTTCTATCAATTATTTTACAATTATGCCCCCTTGTTATTGACCTCTGTGCTGAGGGAAGTAGGTCCTTTCTATCTGAAATTAAATTAAATTAAATGAAAGTTGCAATAATCCCAGAGGACCAGAGCTGCTCTCTCCTTTTGAGAGAGAGCTGACCGGTGGTGGCTTAACTTGAGCATCACCGACCTGCAGATGAGGGGCAAGTCTGAGAAGGTTGGGCCTTCATGGATAACCTTTATATCTACTCCGAATAGGTCTCTCATAATTTTGTGATGACAGTTTCATCTTCCCTTGGCCATCTCGACTCCAATGAAAATAAACTTAACCTATCTAATCTTTCCTCATAGCGAAAATTCTCCACTCCTGGAAACATCCTTCCAACACCCGACATCTTCAAATAACTCTGGCAACATCAGACATTCTCTTGACAAGTATAAAGCCCACAAGTTGCGTTTTGGCCATCCCATTAGCAAAAATTGGATCCCTTTGAAGGCAACTGAACTTTTTCATATACAAATTGGTGGGTGCCAGATTCAGGGGTTGGATTTCCAGAATTGGGGTTCTGGCACCATTTTGGCTTAGCTGAGACATTCTTCAAATGTCCTAAAATTCAGACCCTTAGAGCCTTGCTAAAGTCCATGTCGGCTGCATTAAACAAGCTGTTCTCAGCGATAATACCGCAATCCCCCACCCCTCACCTGGTTTACACCACAGCAAAATTCAATCAAGTTAGCCAGACATGAACTTTCCTTATCAAATCATTCTGACTATCCTGACTAGAGATGGGATTCTCTGCCCCCCCCCCCCTCCCCCGCCACATGTTTCTCAGCAGCTGGAGACGGCGTACCATTTGTTGGTGGTGGGGTCCCATTTGTTGATGGTGGGATTCTCTGTTCCCGCTGCTTTCAATGGGAATCCCCATTGAAGCCACCCCACACCGGCGGGAACTCCACGGGTGGTGATACGCTGTTAGCGGGACCGGAGAATCCCGCCGCTCGTGAACAGCCAGAGAATTCCAGCCATCGACTCTTTCAATAATTTGCTTGAGGTTGGCCTATAATTACTCAGCCTATCCCGTCTTCCCATTTTAAACTCTGAGCAGTTCTCCAGTTTTCTGGCACCTTTCCTATAGCCAAACAGGATTGGAAAAACTATGGTCAGAGGCTTTGTTATTTCTTGCATTGTTTATCAAAGAAACCTGTGATGTATTTAATCTGGGTCTGGTGGTTTATCTGCTTGCAAAAATACTACATCCCTTAATGTTTACATGGTCTCTATGCTAGTTCAATCAAATACTTTACAATTCTTCTCCCTAACTACAGTATCTGCATTGACATACTCTTTTGTGAAAGCAGGTGCAAAGTATTCATTAAACCTTCACACACACATTTACCCTTTTCCAAAAGGACCAACTTTTCCTTTTGCTTTTTATGTATTCATGAACACACCTTTGAATGTTCTTGGATTTTACATCAGTATATTTTCATGCCCTCTTTGTTTTCCTAGTTTCCCTCATAATTTCACTTCTCCACTATCTATATTCCTCCAGGTGTTTTTGCTGTATTTAACCCTCAGTATCGAACATAAACTTTCCTTCTTCACCCTATTGTTCTGATGTGTTCTTATCCAGAGGTTCCAGATTTGAAATTCCTCCAACTCTTTTCTTTTGTGGGAATGTAATTGTTCTGGACTCTCACTAATTCCTCCTTGAATGCTTTGCACTGCTCTGACACTGACTTACTGTCAAATAGTTATCTCCAGATACCACAAACTAAACTATCTCTAACGCTAATGCTTATACTTAACTTCGGGTGCCCACTTAGTCAGAGGAACAATGGTCGTTGTTCGGATCTGAGGCTGTTGGGTTCGAAGAGGTGACAGAAGAACAGCTAAGGCCATCCGTCTGATAGCGAGCGTTGACCTTGGACTTACTTGCTTCTGGTGCAGCTGTTGGACGGGTCTCTCTGCTTCGAGAGCTGAGTCCAAGAGAGCGATTCTCTCTCGGGGGCTTCTTATACCTGGAGGGGCTTTGTGTGCTTTTGGGCGGGCCTTGAACTTGGCCCCAATTAATTGGGCCGTATCTTGATCACTCGTATTGATTTTGACCAATAAAGGGGTGGGTGCCCTGATGGCTGGGCATGTCCTAGGTGGCCGATGGCCTTGCTTTGTTTATGCTTTCGGTTTGGGGGAGCTGGCACCGGGGTGTCTGGAGCTAGATCAGTTGCTTGAGTGTCTTTCCTTTGTTCCCGGAAATGGGCCATCAATATGTTAATTGACCTACAGTTTCAATCTCGTCTGGGAGTTGCCTTCTCAATACGCATCCAGGTTCTGTGCCTGCCTGCTTTCCTAACATTGTCCGTAGTTTCCTATAGTCTTTGCGATCATCCATTTTGTATTCTGGAAGTGGCCATCCCCGATGACTACAAAGGTGTGGTCAGGATAACAAATGTCTGTATCTGTGGGGATCTAGAAGGCCACTCAGACACACATTCAGAAGACTGTGGACACAGATAGCTGTGGAGATCATTCCCAGGATTCAATGCTAAGGACCATGAAGTTGGCAGAACAGGTTGAGAGAGCAGTTAATAAAATATAAAACACCCTGGGCTTTATCAATTGGGGATATAGAACACAAAACAAGAAAGTTATATTAAATCTATGTGGCACGGTAGCATTGTGGTTAGCACAATTGCTTCACAGCTCCAGGGTCCCAGGTTCGATTCCCGGCTGGGTCACTGTCTGTGTGGAGTCTGCACGTCCTCCCCGTGTGTGCGTGGGTTTCCTCCGGGTGCTCCGGTTTCCTCCCACAGTCCAAAGATGTGCAGGTTAGGTGGATTGGCCATGCTAAATTGTCCTTAGTGTCCAAAATTGCCCTTAGTGTTGGGTGGGGTTACTGGATAATGGGGATAGGGTGGAGGTGTGGGCTTGGGTAGGGTGCTCTTTGCAAGAGCCGGTGCAGTAACGATGGGACAAAGGGCCTCCTTCAGCACTGTAAATTCTATAAAATACTGATTCAGCCTCAACTAGAGTTTTATATCCAATTCTAGAATCCACAATTTAGGAGGAATGTAAAGGCATTAGAAGGAATACAGAAAAGAGAAAATGAGAATGATGCCAAGGATGAGGAACTTCAGTTACACAGATAGATTGTAGGAGTTGGGACTCCTCTACTTGGAGAAGACAAGGGTGAGAGAAGATTTGCTGGAGGTAGTCAAAATCATGAGGGGAAGGACAGAGTAGATAGGGAAAAACGTTTCTCATTGGTGGAAGAATCGAGAACAAGGGGGCATACATTTAAGGCAATTTGTAAAAAGAGGGAAAACGTTTTCCCACAACAAGTCATTTGGATCTGGAATTCGTTACTTGAAAGTGCAATGGAGGCAAGTTCAATCGAGGCATTCAAGAGGAAATTGGATTATTATTTAAAAAGGAAAAGTGTGCAGAATCATGGGGAGAAGGCAGGGGAGTGGAACGAGATGAGCTGTTCCTTTAGTGAGCAAGTACAGGCCAAACGGCCTTCTTGATTCTATAGGTCAATGATCAATGTCAAGCAGCATGGAGGAGTCCAGCACCAACGTGGCACTGGATGTTGTGCAGAGCTTGGAACTCATCTTTCCAAATGTGGAAATGGTATCCAATTCCAATAGCAATCGCAGACTCAACCAGGGCACAGTATCTGACAGCTGATGTCTCAGCTCCATTGGAGCACAAATGGAAGCCACCTGAGTACTGTAGTGGAAGGTCAGATTTAAGTCATCCAAGGTCAGCTTTCTGCCCCACAAGCTCAGACTGCTGCCATCAAGACTATGGGGCGAGATTCTCCGCAAATGCGGAGAATTGTAAAGGCTGCCGTGGGACAGGCCGTGACCCACGGCAGCCTTCACGCCCACTTCTGGGGCCGATTCTCCCCCCCGGGCGGGGCTAGGAGCGCAGCCCTGTGCGTCATGGCGGCGCAGCCTTGACGATGGTCATCAAGGCCGCACGGCAAGCATCCCGCCGGCTGACGCCGTCGATGACGTCAGCCGCGCATGCGCAGGTTGGACAACGCCAACTCGCGCATGCGCAGTTGGCGTCTTTTCCCTCAGCCTCCCCGCAAGACGTGGCGGCTTGATCTTGCGGGGCGGCGGAGGGAAAAGAGTGCATCCATTACGGACGCACGGCCTGCGATCGGTGGGCACCGATCGCGTGCCTTTGCCCCCCTTGGCACGGCCATGGTACTGTCGTGCCAATCGGCCCCCCAGATGCCCCAAACGGGCATCTGGCGCCCGTTTCACGGCGGCAGCGAGCAGGTGTGTTTGCTGCCGTGGTGAAACGGGCGCGAAGGCCCGGCCGCTCAGCCCATCGGCCTCGGAGAATCGCCGCTCGCCGTAAAAAACGACGAGCGGCGATTCGTGGCGTGGGTCGGGCGTGGGGGGGGGGAGAATAGCGGGAGGGCGTGAAAGATGTCGGGAGGCCCTCCCGCTATTCTCCCACCCAGCGTGGGGGGGCGGAGAATCGCGCCACACGTGGTTATTTGACATTTCACGCATAATGCAGTGATTGGATTTATATATATTTTTTGGAATATTGATCTTGTGATTTTTATTTTTGCATTATGGCCAATTGTGTGAGATGTTGGTCAGTTACAGAGGGAAGGTAAATTGTGGAACTGCTGGTGAATAGCAACTGGGGTGTGGCCACTGGCGATGTACTTCAGTGACATTTTCATGTGTAGCCTGGCCAGAAGGACTCTGTCTAGGCAACCTCTTCTCTTTCTCCTCCTCCTGCTGGCTGCTCTACAGCTGGTGGCAAGGCCTGTCCTCTCAAGATGGTGAGATTGTGCAACATGCAGCAAACCACCGTGAATCGTGACATCCACTGCGTCAAATATTTCAGTGTTGCCCCAGAGTAGGTGAGGTTGTAAAATTGTTTTAGCATTATTTAAGACCCCCAGGAGTCTATGCTACCACATTTTGTGTGGCAACAAGCCTTTCATTGTCTGTATGCTGCACATGTGTGAGTGGGTTCGCATTGAATCATCGACCATTTGGTCAGTGGGGGTGTCCTTATTATCCACAAGACATTTTTAAATTCCCATGGCGTCCCAAGTGCAGTGAGCACAACCGACTGCCATAGAATAAGGAAATTATGGCTGCTGCCAGTGTACTGAGCACTGACTTGCCTGACTCTCTGCCAATGGCCGCACAACAGCTAAATGCTGAGCGTGTGGAATCCATTACTGCTGCAACACAGGACCTAGTTGGCATACACCACCTGCAAAGTGATGTGCATGAAATCAATGGCACTCTTTACTATGGGGGACCTGCAATCCTCATGAAGCCCACTTCTCCTTGGTAAGAAAGAAATGTAGTTAGCTCTCTCTAAATCTCAATGACTCCTTTACACAATAGTGGACAAAAAAACTGCAAGATCCTGCAACTATTTCCAATTCCAGCCTGAAAGAATCCAGACGTATAAAAGTTCATTGCCATTGTTCCTTGACAGCCATTGGCAATGTAGTCTTTGTCCTGTTCTGAAGCTGCTGTTGTGCAGGTATTAGTCAGGTCAGTCTAATGGAAGTGCGTATTTCTCACGGACTGTTACTTTCTGAGGTTCAAGAATTTCTCCCTGAAAACTCTGGCCTCCTGTTCAGTGCTCTTCTGCTTTACTCCCTCCCCTTCCTCCCTCTTCCAGTCGTTTGTCTTGCTCTGCGTTTTCTCTGCTCATTTACCAATCGTGCTGTATTCAAAGGGGAGTGATTACCTATGCACCTATACCTGGGAACAATTGGTTTGTGCAGAAGCCTGAAGTCAGCAAACATCTCCTTTAGTACCTGCCACAACAGTCCCTGTGGACCTTTGCAACTTGAAATTACTGAGGAAAGTACTCATTAGCACTTGTGTAATCATAATGCCAGAAGAAAACCCAACACACGCCAGGTGACTGTTAATTGCCCATGTACTAACACCTACACTAATATGGTGTCCATACAACTTACCCAGGAAGGGTACGATAGTGACGTTTATGGGGTGTCTTGACAAATACAGGAATAGGATGACAATAGAGGGATGCGGGCCCCAGAAATGTACAAGGCTTTAGGTTCCAAGGGCAGCATGGTCAGTGCAGGCATGGCGGGCCAACGGGCCTGTTCCTGTGATGTCCCTTTCTTTGTTCTTTGTTCTTTAAGGACGGCAGGATGGTTCTCAAAGATGGAGAATCAATCAGAGATATTCCAACTTGAATAGAGAAGCATTCGTAATCGTGGAAGTAACAGAGAGGACACTTCAACATGGAGGCACGCTTTCACTAACAATTTTGAAAGTTTCACTGAAAAGCAGAAAAAGCAGCCAGATTACCACTGTTGGGGGAGGTGAGGTTGGTAGCTGGGGACGTTGTTGGTTTGATGGAAACCACCCTGGAGGATTGACTTTAATGGCACCCATACCCAGGCCATTAGGGAGGGCATGTAGGCCTGCCTGGAGTAACAGCAGCCCACATTTCCACTGCATGCATGCCTCCAGTGTAACCACTCCTACCTACATGGAAAATCCCAGTTAGCCTATGATTGACAAGACTGTTGGCACCACACTGCCCTCAGCTAAAATAGACAGCGCTGGGAATAGGATCAGGAAACCGGCATGTCAGCCGGTACCAGCTATTTGTGAGCCCTGGTCGCTTCTGTTCTCGACCTTAGCAAGGCGAGAAAATACCGACAACCAGCTGCCATGCAGGTTTACATAGACATAGAACAGTACAGCACAGAACAGGCCCTTCGGCCCTCGATGTTGTGCCGAGCCATGATCACCCTACTCAAACCCACGTATCCACCCGTAACCCAATAACCCCCCCCTTAACTTTACTTTTTAGGACACTACGGGCAATTTAGCATGGCCAATCCACCTAACCCGCACATCTTTGGACTGTGGGAGGAAACCGGAGCACCCGGAGGAAACCCACGCACACACGGGGAGGACGTGCAGACTCCGCACAGACAGTGACCCAGCCGGGAATCGAACCTGGGACCCTGGAGCTGTGAAGCATTTTATGCTAACCACCATGCTACCGTGCTGCCGTTTCTTGATCCTATTCTCGTAACACTCATTTTTAAGAGTGATAAAGAAGCCTTGAGATTGTTGTAAAGACCCAACTGATTTACCAATGCCTGTCCTTACCTACTCTGGCCTCTATGTGACTCTGTTCCCACACCAATGTTATTGACTGTTAACTGCCCTACAAAGTGGCCTTGCAATTCTCAGGTTAGGAATGCATTGTAAGTGCCAGGCTCGTGAGTGAGTTACATATTTAAATCTCTTATAACCCAATGGCGTGAGGTGTTACAGTTGTTTGCATTCATACTATGGAGGTACTCCTAGAAAGCGGAGCCAACTAGAATACTTTCTTCAGCATATGGACAAAGCTGACTTTAAACTAAAAAGATGCTGACAAATCAAAGATTGCAGCTACTGCAAAATTTCACTGATCCTTTCTACCCTCCACCATACCACAAGCATTACAATGGCACTTTTCATACTAAAATAGACCAGGATTTGTGTGAGGAAAGTTAGGATGAAGCAAGTTAAGACAAAAGGATAATAGCTGGGAAACCTTTGTCTGTTCAAAATGAATACAGCCTGCTCACAGATCTGAAGATTTAACTCTGTTTCTCTCTCTACAGATACTACCTGAACTGCTGAGTATTTTCAGCATTTTCTGTTTTTAATTTCAGATCTCCAGCATCTGCAGTATTTTGCTTTATGACACACCTGTGTCTGGGACATTCTACAACCCCTATTGAATACAAGGGGCGCGATTCTCCGCTCTCACGCCGGTTCGGAGAATAGCGGGCCGCGCATATTTTCACGGCGACGCCGGTCCGACGCCCTCCCGCTATTCTCCGAACCCCGCACAAACTACACATCAGCATTCCCGGCAAAGGCCTTGAAAGACCCCCCGACACGACCAGAATCCCGACTTTTTGGCCCCCCGCTATTCTCCAGCCCGGATGGGCCGAAGTCCCGACGTCCTCACGCCATGTTTTCACGCCGGCCAACACACCTGCTTTTGAAGTTCGTCAACCAGTCGTGTTGGCTGACGAGAGCTTTGAGGAGGTGAGCGCACCGCTCAGCGCACTGCTGGAGTCTGGCCACAACGGGGAAGGCATCCCCGAGAACGGGAGGGGGTCCAGAGCGGGGGGAGTGGGGGAGACTGAGGGGGGAGTGGGGGAGACGGAGGCGGGAGTGGGGGAGACTGAGGGGGGAGTGGGGAAGAGGGAGGGGGGAGTGTCTGCAAACAGAACGGCTATGTTCTGCGCAGTGGTTGGGGCCGCTGTACTGCATTTGGAGATGGAGCAGCATCCACACCCACAACCCGCAGTGGATGCAGGGCCAGCTGCAGCAGCAGAGGGAAGGGCCGAGGAGTTGCCAGTCGCCGAGCAGCATGGGGGGGAGGAGGAGGAGGAAGAGGAGAGAGTGAGGGTGCAGCCACGGCCCCAGAGGCGACGACCAAGGCCGAGGATGTACCGTGTCCGGATCTCTTTCCTAACAATGACAGACATCACCTGCAGGAGGAGACTCCGGCTGTGTAGGCGGACGGTGATACATATCTGTCACCTCGTGGCGCACCTCGCCCCACGTGGAACGGGGGGAGGACACGCGATCCTGGTTGCCCTCAAGTTGACGGTCGCTCTTAACTTCTATGCGACCGGCTCCTTCCAGTCTCCGAGCGGGGACCTCTCCGGGATCTCCCAGTCATCGGTCCACAGGTGCATCCGGGATGTGACCGACGCCCTCTATGCCATCGCGGACTGCTACATCACCTTTCCCGAGGACCGAGCAACTCATGACCCGAGCTCGTGGATTTGCCAGTGTGGCAGGGATTCCGATGGTGCAGGGGGCAATCGATTGTGTTCACGTCCCCATGCGCCCGCCTGCAGGAGACAGGGAGGTGTTCACAAACAGGAGGGGGACATACACCATGAATATCCAGGTGGTATGCGACCCCCACATGACGTTCATGAACGTCTGTGCAAGGTTCCCAGGGAGTGTGCATGACTCCTACATACTGGCGCAGTCATACATCCCTGCGATGTTTGAGGGACGTCCCCCCCCGGCTGAGGGGCTGGTTGCTAGGCGACAGGGGTTATCC
Organism: Scyliorhinus canicula; assembly: GCF_902713615.1. Taxonomy (NCBI): domain Eukaryota; kingdom Metazoa; phylum Chordata; class Chondrichthyes; order Carcharhiniformes; family Scyliorhinidae; genus Scyliorhinus; species Scyliorhinus canicula. Next base: position 153,802,165 of record NC_052150.1, read on the forward strand.
GCTGAGGTCTTGGCTGATGACGCCTATACGGAGGCCTCAGACCAATGCGGAAACCCGATACAACGAAGCCCATGCAGCAACCAGGGGTGTGGTGGAGCGCTGCCTTGGCCTCCTGAAGATGAGATTCAGGTGCCTGGACCGCTCCGGAGGGGCCCTGCAGTACTAGCCCGACAGGGTCGCTCGCATTGTTGTGGTCTGCTGTGCGCTGCACAACATCGCGATGCAGAGGGGAGATGACCTGCTGCAGGATGCGGAGGGAGAAGCCAGTGGCAGTGGTGCCAGCACAGAGGAGGAGGAGGAGGAGGAGGAGAGGGAGGAGGAGGAGGAGGAGGAGGCTGGCGGAGTGGCGGGCGCAGCACGCAGACACAACCCAGGTGCTGGTGATGTCCAGGAGGCGGCACGACGGACCCGGCGAGGATGGCGGGCACGCGACGCCTTGGTAGCAGCACGGTTCACGCGTCGCATGCGACGTCCCCGCTGAACACCAAACCACCACCTGCATCGCTAGTCGTGCAGAGGGTCAACACACAACTGCCACCACCACACCCCCCCCCCCCCGCCCCACCCCTCACAGTGTACACTAGCCCGCGTGGGCTAGCTGTGGGAGGGGGTGGGGGAGGGGCAGGGACTGCACACCTGGCACCGAAGTTTCACCGCTCGTCAACCCCAGCGACACTCGGTCACCATCACGATTCCTGTGGCTGTGGAACAATCACACGGTATTACAAGTAAGGTGGAACAGTGCGTTTAATGTTAACAATAATTTACAGGTGCCCTAGCCCCTACAACTAAACTGTGCCCTTCCCCCGTGCCAACTTACTCAGTGTCTCTCTTTGTTGCCTTATGGGCCCTACCACTACGTCTAAGTGATTCCCCAGATGATACAGCAGGAGTGGAGGAGGACTGCTGCGAATCGCCCCCTTCGACTCGTTTCTCCTTCGGCAAGCGTTTCCTGGGGCGACCAGGCCTTGATGGGCCAGGCTGCTCTGCGGGCGTCTCGGGTGACGTTGTGCCACCCTGCTCTGCCTACTGCTCACCCGATGCACCAGGGATGGGACGGGGGGAGGCCGAGAATTCCGGGACGTCCCGTGATGGAGTTAATGGGACGGGCCCCGAAACCTCCTCCTCCCTCGGGGAGCCCGGTGGCCCCCGGGCCTCACTTTGGGACAGAGGTGCGAGCGGGGAGGTGCCCCGTCGCGCCACCGATACCTGGCGCTGCCAGTCCTGGAGGCCTGCAACGGTATCCACCAGGATCCGAAAGTTTGCAGAGACGGAGTCCAGGGAGTTAGACATTCCCGCCAGGGACTGTGCGATCTCAACCTGTGAGTGCACGACGCCATCCAGTGCATGTGTCAGGTGGCTGATGCTCTCTGCGACTGACTGCTGGGACTGTGCCATCAACTGCTGTTTCTGTGCCATGGCGTGCTGCGACTGGGTCATGACCTGCTGAGACTCGGCCAAGGTCTGCAGCGCGCCGGCAATGTCGTGTTGGCTCTGGCTCATTGTTGCCTGTGAGAGGGCAACCCTGTCCAGGGCCGAGGATGACGCGTGCACATTAAGCCCAACGCCTTGCATAACCTGACCCATTGCTTCCACCGCGGATGCCACCCGTGCAGTGTCGGCCTGGGTTTCTGCCATGAGCGGCACCACTCCCTGCACGTGGACGCGGTTCGACTCCTCTAACAGCGTCTGCAGAGTCTGGAAGACAGCCCTCATCCCGTCATTGTGTCCCTGGGTTTCTTGATGTATCGGCTGTGCGGGTGGGTTGAGAAACTCCAGGAACTCGGAAAACGTCTGGGAGCCAGCTGCATGCTGGGCCTGTCCTGCCCTCCTCCAATCTGGGCCCTCGGCTGCTCCGACCTCCACCTGCTGTACCTGCTCAGCTGTGATGTGCAATCCAGACTGTGACCCAGGAGCCTCATCACTAAATAGGCCAGCCGGGGTGAGTGTCTCTGGGATGGTGGATGGTGTGGGAGATAGCTGTGCCGCAAGATCAAGGTCGTCTTGGGTTGATGCCTCCTCTATGTCATCGGCCTGCTGAGAGGCCGCAGGGCGTTCGCGGGCCATTTCTCTCTCTTGCTCTCTCGCCGCCCTCTGGGCGTCCTGCTCCACAGATTCGGTTGGGGAGGATGGGACTCCCCGCTGATTGGGCACCCTCTGTCGTGCGGCCCTGGGTGAGGTGGGAGCAGATGCCTGTGACCGCCTGGAGGCAGACGGCCCTGGTCGTTCGGCATCACGTCCTAGGGAAGAGAATGAAACGGGTTATTTAGATTTGCTCGGCCGGGCGCCGGACGGTCCCAGTGGGCAGGGTGTGAAGGGACAGAGCATGGGGGAGGTGTCCAAGTGGGCAGGGTGTGTGAAGGGACAGAGGATGGGGGAGATGTTCCAGTTGGCAGGGTGTGAAGGGATTGAGGATGGGGGAGGTGTTCCAGTGGGCAGGGTGTGTGAAGGGACAGAGGATGGGGGAGATGTTCCAGTTGGCAGGGTGTGAAGGGATTGAGGATGGGGGAGGTGTTCCAGTGGGCAGGGTGTGAAGGGACAGAGGATGGGGGAGGTGTTCCAGTGGGCAGGGTGTGAAGGGACAGAGATTTGGGGAGGTGTCCAAGTGGGCAGGGTGTATGAAGGGACAGAGGATGGGGAGGTGTCCAAGTGGGCAGGGTGTGTGAAGGGACAGAGGATGGGGGAGGTGTCCAAGTGGGCAGGGTGTGAAGGGACAGAGGATGGGGGAGGTGTTCCAGTGGGCAGGGTGTGTGAAGGGACAGAGGATGGGGGAGGTGTTCCAGTGGGCAGGGTGTGTGAAGGGACAGAGGATGGGGGAGGTATCCAAGTGGGCAGGGTGTGTGATGGGACAGAGGATGGGGGAGGTGTCCAAGTGGGCAGGGTGTGTGAAGGGACAGAGGATGGGGGAGGTATCCAAGTGGGCAGGGTGTGTGATGGGACAGAGGATGGGGAGGTGTTCCAGTGGGCAGAGTGTGAAGGGACAGAGGATGGGGGTGTTTGTCATGCAGGGTTTTCTCACTTGTTGCAGCTCCGCCAACCTCGCATTGCGCGATCTCCCGGGTGGCAGATCCCCCAACAAGTTCCAGTGCCCTCTGCTCAAACGTGGTGAGGGGCCGCAGGATGGGTGAACGCCCTCCAGTCTTGTTCCCCTCACGAGTGTTCTGAGCGGTCTTGTCCTGTTAGGGGAGGGGGCATAGGTAGATCATTACAATACGACAGGTATCAGCAGTCCGTTCAGATACTGGCACAGTTTGGGGGTCAAGTTGTAATAAGACCATTGCATCTTTCCACGGGGGCCAGAGTGCTGGGTCTGTGACTACTTTGTGAACCACCCTCAACTCACTCTGCCCCAATCCCCTTCCACCCCCCGTGCCGGGGGGGGGAGGTGGGTGATTAAGTAAAGGGGAGAGGGATGATTGTGACCCCGGGGTACCCTCTTGGCACTTACGCTGGCAGCCCTGGTGAGGTTGTGCATCTTCTTCCGACATTGCTCTGCAGAGCGATGGGTCTGCCCCACAGCACTGACGGCCTGGCGCACCACGTTGGCAGGGTGGCGATGCCCTCTACGCGGGCAGATGATGCCCCTCCTCTGCTCGATTGATTCGAGCAGCGTCTCCACGTCAGCCTCCACGAATCGCGGGGCTGCTCTCCTTTGCTCCGACATTCTGGCCTACAGTTTCTGTGCTCGCCCGCCCCTTTTTACGGCGTCGGGCGGCGTCACGTGGGCGTGTTTGTGTCGTCGTCGCGTTCCGGCATCATCGTGCACGTGATTGACGCGGCCCCGTTACTAGCCCATTTCCCGGACGTGAATACTTCGGGAACGGGGCCGTGTTGGGCCGTCGCAAAGGTCGGCCGTTTTCATGGCCGACTTCGCGATTTTCCGCGGGTGCGGAGAATCGCGCCCAAGATATTCTACGGTACCAATTAGGTACCTATTGAATACAGGAGATTCTTCAGTACTTATTGGTACCTATTGAATACAGGAGGTTCTACAGTATCTATTGGGTACCTATTGAGTACAGGAGATACTACAGTAGCTATTGGGTACCAATTGAGTACAGGAGATTCTACAGTATCTATTGGGTACCTATTGAGTACAGGAGATACTACAGTAGCTATTGAATACAGGAGATTCTACAGTACTTATTGAATACAGGAGATGCTACATTACCTATTGAATACAGGAGATTCTACAGTAGCTATTGAATACAGGAGATTCTACAGTAGCTATTGAATACAGGAGATTCTACTGTAGCTATTGAATACAGGAGATTCTACAGTACTTATTGAATACTGGAGACTCTACAGTACTTATTGAATACAGGAGATGCTACAGTTCCTATTGAATATAGGAGATTCTACAGTACCGATTGGATACAGGAGATTCTACTGTACTTATTAAATACAGCAGATGCTACAGTATCTATTGGATGCAGGAGATTCTACAGTATTTATTGAATACAGGAGATGCTACAGTTCCTATTGAATACAGGAGATTCTACAGTACTTATTGAATACAGGAGATGCTACATTACCTATTGAATACAGGAGATTCTACAGTAGCTATTGAATACAGGAGATTCTACAGTAGCTATTGAATACAGGAGATTCTACTGTAGCTATTGAATACAGGAGATTCTACAGTACTTATTGAATACTGGAGACTCTACAGTACTTATTGAATACAGGAGATGCTACAGTTCCTATTGAATACAGGAGATTCTACAGTACCGATTGGATACAGGAGATTCTACTGTACTTATTAAATACAGCAGATGCTACAGTATCTATTGGATGCAGGAGATTCTACAGTATTTATTGAATACAGGAGATGCTACAGTTCCTATTGAATACAGGAGATTCTACAGTACCGATTGGATACAGGAGATTCTACTGTACTTATTAAATACAGGAGATTCTACTGTAGCTATTGAATACAGGAGATTCTACAGTACTTATTGAATACTGGAGACTCTACAGTACTTATTGAATACAGGAGATGCTACAGTTCCTATTGAATACAGGAGATTCTACAGTAGCTATTGAATACAGGAGATTCTACTGTAGCTATTGAATACAGGAGATTCTACAGTACTTATTGAATACTGGAGACTCTACAGTACTTATTGAATACAGGAGATGCTACAGTTCCTATTGAATACAGGAGATTCTACAGTACCGATTGGATACAGGAGATTCTACTGTACTTATTAAATACAGGAGATGCTACAGTATCTATTGGATGCAGGAGATTCTACAGTATCTATTGGGTACCTATTGAGTACAGGAGATACTACAGTAGCTATTGAATACAGGAGATTCTACAGTACTTATTGAATACAGGAGATGCTACATTACCTATTGAATACAGGAGATTCTACAGTAGCTATTGAATACAGGAGATTCTACAGTAGCTATTGAATACAGGAAATTCTACTGTAGCTATTGAATACAGGAGATTCTACAGTACTTATTGAATACTGGAGACTCTACAGTACTTATTGAATACAGGAGATGCTACAGTTCCTATTGAATACAGGAGATTCTACAGTACCGATTGGATACAGGAGATTCTACTGTACTTATTAAATACAGCAGATGCTACAGTATCTATTGGATGCAGGAGATTCTACAGTATTTATTGAATACAGGAGTTTCTACACTACCTAATGGGTACTTATTGGACACAGGAGATTCTACAGTACTTATTGAATACAGGAGATGCAACAGTACCTATTGAATACAGGAGATTCTACAGTATCTATTGGACACAGTAGATTCTACAGTACTTATTGAATACAGGAGATGCTACAGTACCTATTGAATACAGGAGATTCTACAGTATTTATTGAATACAGGAGATTCTACACTACCTAATGTGTACTTATTGGACACAGGAGATTCTACAGTACTTATTGAACACAGCAAATTCAACAGCCCCTCTTGGATAGAGGAGATTCTACAGCCCCTATTGGATTCGGGAGATTCTACTCCCCCTATTGGATACTTTAGTCCTGCTGCCCTTATTGGATTCAGGAGAATCTACAGTACCTATTGGTGTTTCTACCTACTCAATGAAAAGTACACAGAAAGAAAAGGTGACTTCATCACATAATAGTGAAAGGTATTCCCACAAGAGGGTGTGACTGCAGCTGAGGCAGATCAAGAGATCCAGAGGGTAAGAGTACAGGAATGGCAGCCTCTGCAGTTCTCCAGCAGGCTTGAGGATCTTTCAGCTTGTTTGGATGAGAGTGGGGATTGCAGAGTGGATGAGCTGACTGACCATGGCACTGTGGTACAGGAAACCATTCAATTGATTAGAGCACAAAGGAATGTAGTAGTTGCAGGGGATCGTAGAGTAAGGGAGAATTGACAATGTTCTCTGTAGCAAGAGGCGAGAGTCCAGGCGAATGGGTTTCCTGCTCGGCGCCAGGTTTCAGGACATTATATATTATATTTTATATTTTGTTGCAGTAATGTCATTAAAAATCCTGGATTCAAATACATACAAACATCGGGCAGCATGGTAACATAGTGGTTAGCACAGTTGCTTCACAGCTCCAGTGTCCCAGGTTCGATTCCTGGCTTAGGTCACTGTCTGTGTGGAGTCTGCACATTCTCCCCATGTGTGCGTGGGTTTCCTCCGGGTGCTCCAGTTTTCTCCCACAGTCCAAAGATGTGCAGGTTAGGTGAATTGGCCATGCTAAATTGCCCTTAGGTTAGGTGGGGTTACTGGGTTACGGGGTAGGGTGAAGGTGTGAACTTAAGTGGGGTGCTCTTTCCAAGAGCTGTGCAGACTCGATGTGCTAAATGGCCTCCTTCTACATTGTACATTCTGTGATCTAGTATGTTTATAGAAGCTGTGATTAAGGAGTCACAAAGCTGAGGTAATCATTGATTTTAACCATTTATTTGTTTACATCTAGATGGCTAACGGAATATTGTTTGTAGAGTGGAGGTTCCCTGGGGTGTGGATAATTAATTAGGAATGATGTTTAGTTCTAGCTAGGTAGGTGATGGGACACCTTGGTTGGATACAGATGATGTAATTAATCAGAGGAGCCAGGTCTGACTGTAGTTTTGCCTGTTTTGCCATATGATTTGAGTCTGACAAAACAAGGCCAGGATTCTCCGACATCCAGGCCAAATGTTGACGCCAGCATAAACACCGGAGCGGTGCACACTTGCGTCAACGGGCCTCCTGGCCCAGCGATTCAGCGGCTCTCAGGGGGCCAGCTTGGCAGCTCCAGCGCCTATACGCGGCCCTGCACTGCCGGCACGGGTCTGCGCATCCGTGCAACGGCTGTCGCTGCCGGTGCATGCGCGTGGTGGATGTCTCTGAGCCAGCACCACACAACAGGGTGGAGCCCTACAGTGGGCCTGCGCAGAAGGCGATAGGACCCCTCCAGATCGCGGGCGCCCGCCAATCGGTAGCCCCCTCCAGAACGCGGGCCTGGATGCCATGAAGGCCCCCCCCCCACCCCAGAGTCTGTTCCCCTGCCTCCCCACCAGGGCGGCCACCGCGGCCGCAGGTCCAAGCTTCCACCGGGTGGTACCAGGTTGGAACCATGCCGGCGGGACTCGGCGGAACTCGGCAGGAATCCAGCCGGTCGTCTGCAGAGAATCATCGTGGGGCCTCTTTCAGCAGCCCCCGACCGGTACTACGTGACTGCGCGGGTGCAATTGGTGCTGATTCTCCAGTCGCCGGAGAATTGCGTCCTGCGTCGGAGCGGCATGGCGGGAATTTCTCGCGTTACCAGCGATTCTCCGACCCAGCGCGGGCTCGGAGAATCCCGGCCAAGGATTTTTAGGTTGTTCCTGGAAGGGTCTCCAAAGGACTGCACAGAGAACAAGTAACCTTGATTGTTAACTTTATTTATGAGTGGATTTTTAACTGCATTGGGTTGTTTTGTAATATATAGAGTGGCAGGTGTAGATGGTGAGTTACTTTTTTTTCTTTTGTTTAAGAACATTTTAACTGTTAATTGTAAAGCTATTTTTTTGAGGTTAATGTGGTTAATTCTGTTTTTAAATTAAAGTGTGTTTTCACATAAAAGATACTGATTGGTCAGAGTCATCACTCCTGGCGTGAAGTATCCCTTCCTCTCAGTTTTACAAGTTGCAAATTGTTTGAGGTTTCTTGTCCAGCATCCTAACAAAGATTGGGGCCTGGTACGGTATCCTAATACTTGATCCATGTGCAAATTTCCATGGAACGGGTAAGATTAGCGAGATGAATGCATGGCTGAAAGACCTGTGCAGCAGAAGTAGGTTCTGATTCGTGGGGGACTGGCACCAATACTGGGGTGTAAAGTGGGATCTGAACCATTGGGACGGTCTGCATGAAAACCGTGGCTGGTGTCCTTGTGAGTTGCATAACTGGTAAACTGGTAAACTGGGGTTTAAACTGAATAGTGGGGGCAAGGGATCACTTTTGGGAAGATGTGGTAAACTAGAGTAGAGGCAAGGCAGATAAAGGTACTGATATGGGAAATGATAAACAGATCTTAACAGGAATCCCAGACTAGTATTTCAAACTTAAATGTCAGGACATGAAATCAAAGCTAGCTAAAGTGAATTGGCAAATAAGGTTAAGGGACCAATCATTGGCGGTTCAGTGCCAGATATTTAAAGGGATATTTCAGAACACAGAAAATGGACACATTCTGATGAGAAAGAAAAATTTCAAGGGGAGGGCCCATTATCAATGATTGACTAAAAAGGTTAAAGACAATGAGCATAATTCAATGGCCTCATCGCTGACTTGGTGTTGGGATGAGGCTGTTGAATCTTATGAGAGGCCTCTCGCGAGATTCATGACGTTCAAAATGTCTTATGAGATTCAATGAAATCTGGATCTCACCCTCACTGGGCGTGGTTGACATCAGCATATTCAAATGAGTTGTACGGCTCATTTAAACGTACATTCGCCGGATTCACCCGGTGCCCGTGATTCAATGGCCACGCCTGTGAGACCCGCCAGAGTGCTGTTTAGTACTGGGCCACACATATGTGGACTAGGCTTCACGGCTCCTGGAGGGGCCTGGCAGGCCATTGGAGATACCTGAGTGTTTGGGGACAGGGTGGGGTGGTACTGTGGCTCTCCGTCTGGCACCTGGGCACTTTGGCACTGTGAGCCTGACAACCTGGCAGCCCCACCCAGACCTTCACAGTGCCACCCTAGCCAAGGTGGAACTGCTAGAGTGCCCGGGTGCCAGATTGGCATGCTAGAGATCGGGTCGGGGCTGTTCCAGGTTGCGGGGGATGAGTAGGGGCTCCCGGGCGCCTCCACCAGATTGGGGAGGCAAGGGTCAAAAATAGGGTGGGGCCTGACAGGGGCAGGGGAAAGGTCAGGGCAGCCTTCCAAAATGGTGCCCCAATTTGCAAGGAGCTTTTCCTGCTGCTAAGCAGAAGTACCCCTCTAAACGTGCCATTCAGCGGACTTTAACTCAAGTCTGGGGGAGAGGTTGAACGGGACGGGGGGACGATGATCAGGGCTGCTGAATAAAATGGTGTGCCGATCTGCAAGGAGCTTTTCCTGCTGGCAAGCTTCGGCAAAGTCTCATTGGATAGGTGGATGTTTCTTGACGCTGCAAATGCAGAGAAACATCCCACTAACCACGCAGTTCAGCGGACGTCAGTCTTGGAATATTTTCAAGGCAGACCTAGATAGATTAACAAGGGGTGAAATGGGGTGAAATGTTACTGCGGTAGGCAGGAATGTGGGATTCAGATTCAACAGATCAGGCATGATTGCATTGAATGGCAGAGGAGGCTCAAGGGACCGAGTCACCTACATCTGTTCCTAGTTCATATGTTTATATCCTTTCCTGAGGAGCTAAACGTAATTTGAGAGATTTTTGACTTTGGTTCAAGAAGGATTCCTGTTTTTCCCACTGCTGGATTGGGTGGGAAGATTCTGAAATGTGCTAGTAATTGGGATTGTGGATATTATAACTGGATTAGCCACATTAATACTGTGGCTACCTGGGCAGGACAAAGGACCAGAATCCTACAGCGAGTAACTCACCTCCAGACCCCTCAAAGCCTGTCCACCATCTACAAGGCACAAGTCAGGAGTGATGTGGAGATGCCGGCGTTGGACTGGGGTGAGCACAGTAAGAAGTCTTACAACACCAGGTTACCTAAACATTGTCTGGCATCTTTGAATTTGTCTATATATGTGTTTCTGGAACATACCTCTTCATTCACCTGAGGAAGGAGCAGTGCTCCGAAAGCCAGCGATTGAAACAAACATCTTGGACTTTAACCTGGTGTTGTAAGTCAGGAGTGTAATGGAATACTCTCCACTACCATGATATATAACTCTATGAGCTAAATCCAGCAAATAATTACCACGCATAGGTTATGTGGCCACGATTGGGAAAACCGTTTTCATTTGCAGCGGAGGTGGTTTGAGTTTTCATCTTAACCAGTTGCTTGTTTAGTAATAGCTTGTTTTTGTTTCTGCAGCTGGGAGACTTTTTCTGTATTTGTCTCTAATCTCCCTTTTCCCCCAGTCATTGTTCTATGGATATACCACAATCCCTTTGATGTTTATCCACAGTGCGAAGTTGGCTTTTTGCATATACAGGTCAATTTCCATATCTCTCCACCTTGAAGTTACGTTTTCTATACTGCCATTGTCCTCCTCACGTCACCGAGGTAAACACTTGCTTTTCTCCTTGATATGCTGATTCTCATCTCAACATCTCTTCAGGCATCTCTCTGCTTTAGTTTCCTTTTCCCCAATTTTATTTTTTTATCTTACTTTTCCCCAATTCTTAACGCGTCCCCCTTTATATGCAAATAAACAAACAAGTGAATCTGATACAATGCATTCAAACCAATGTTTGATGACCATTCACACAGCAGTTTTCCTTAATTTAGCATTGTGTATGTCTATTTAAAAGAACCATTGATCTTAAATGTGGTATTTTATAAATTTGAGCAAAAAACAGTGTGCAGCACGGTGGCGCAGTGGGTTAGCCCTGTAATCTCATGGCGCCGATGTCCCAGGTTTGATCCCGGCTCTGGGTCACTGTCCATGTGGAGTTTGCACATTCTCCACGTGTTTGCGTGGGTTGCGCCCCCACAACCCAAAGATGTGCAGGCTAGGTGGATTGGCCATGCTAAATTGCCCTTTAATTGGAAAAAATGAATTGGGCACTCTAAATTTATTTTAAAAAATATATGAACCAAATGAAACAATGAATGAATATTCAACAACTTAGGTGAGCTATCCCATAAATGCAACAGGCAATTGGTTCCACATACAAAGGGTTACCTATAAAGAGGCCAAACTTGACATTGTCTATTAAAGGTACATTTTGCAGCATAATAGTTGCCCCACACAAAGAGTGACTTTGATTTGCACAAATATTTCACACCTTTATATCCACTCAAATAAATTACCATTTAATTTTGGCCTTTTTCTTTGTTGCTGGGGAGCTTAACAGTTCTTTTAACCTAATTGTTTTAATATGGCATCATCCTTTCTAAGTGCTTTGCACCAACAGCAGTAAGTTGAACCACAGGCATGTTATATTGTTCATTCTTGCCTTGGAGATATACAATGAAACCAAGGAACATTGAAGTCATAACGCACGTTTATCCAGACATGAACAAGGTAATAACCAATACAAACTGTCAAGGTGCAGCGGAGACATCTATTTGAGGTTTGTATTGGTTTTGCCAAAATCATGCTTGAATGAACTTGGATTACTGCTATTAAACTGCACCAATGGTTCAAATGTATTTTTACACTGTTAGTAATTTTTGTTTTTTTTAAATTACTGGTGCAGTATATTAGAACTAATTTTTGTTTGCCATATCTTGTAGCTGGCAAAATTTCAACATGCCAGTTACACATTCCCATTTTACTGCTGTTTTTGAAGTATATTAAACCGTGATATCGAGATTAACAAACTCAGATAGCTGTGTTGTAATGTTTCTGCCATGGTGATATTCTTAATAGCGAATTAATGGTTAGTTGTGACAATGATTTTCAATTTGTAAAGACTTCAGTATACGACCTTTATGTGGTTTCTGTAAAATATCTTCCCGTTAGTTTTCATACATCTACCAGTGATGTGAACCCAAAGGATTTCACAGTAAATTATATATGGGTGACATGGCAATATCTGTGTTACAGGATTGAGTATATTGAACTCCCTCCTTTTGTTATGTACAGTGGGAAAATTAATTATAACATGACTATTTATGTTTCACTGATTAATGAGTTGTGTTTGTTGAAAATTGTGCCTAGGTATGCTGCTGTGGATGCAAATTCCAAAATATATAATATTTGTTAATCCAATTAGGCACATTACTGCATACAGGACTCAACAGGCAGCACGGTAGCATTGTGGATAGCACAATCGCTTCACAGCTCTAGGGTCCCAGGTTTGATTCCGACTTGGGTCACTGTCTGTGCGGAGTCTGCACATCCTCCCCGTGTGTGCGTGGGTTTCCTCCGGGTGCTCCGGTTTCCTTCCACAGTCCAAAGATGTGCAGGTTAGGTGGATTGGCCATGATAAATTGCCCTTAGTGTCCAAAATTGCCCTTAGTGTTGGGTGGGGTTACTGGGTTATGGGGATAGGGTGGAGGTGTTAACCTTGGGTAGGGTGCTCTTTCCAGGAGCCGGTGCAGACTCGATGGGCCGAATGGCCTCCTTCTGCACTGTAAATTCTATGTATGTAAAACATAGAGTTCAACAACTTTAGAATATGACCTTTCTCCTCCATCTTAAACCCCTTAATAATAATAATCTTTATTGTCACAAGTCAGCTTACATTAACACTGCAATGAAGTTACTGTGAAAATCCCCTAGTTGCCAAACTCCGGCCCCTGTTCGGGTACACAGAGGGAGAATTCAAAAAGTCCAATTCACCTAACAATTACGTCTTTCGGGACTTGTCGGAGGAAAGCGGAGCACCTTGAGGAAACCCACGCAGACACAGGAAGAACGTGCAGATTCTGAACAGACAGTGACCCGAGCCGGGAATCGAATCTGGGACCCTGGTACTATGAAGCAACAGTGCTAACCACTGTGTTACCATCCTGCCTTTATAAGTCAGATACATTTATTGTCTCAAAGCACAAAGCTTCCCTCCCCCCCCCCCTCCCCCAACACTGGACCATCTGGCTCTTGTTCTTCAGGTTGCTACATCTTGTTGCAATCTCTCAAAGCTAGAGTCATAATGCTGAAAACATTTCCCTCTCTTTACTTCTGATGAAGAGTCGAACGGACTTGAAACATTGGGTGGAATTTTCCAGAAAAAATTACAACGTGTCAATTTTGGCATATAAATCAGTGCAATTCCCATCAGCCTCAGAGGTACAATCTGGACCGCAATTTTCAGGCACATGGAAGAATTTATTTCTCCAACATGAATAACGCCACGCCTCAGGCGTGAAGTATCTGATTTGCCCGCCCTGGGGTCATCTGAGCACTTCAATGAAGGGGCATTGCATTGAAATGGCTCCACACAACTTGTTCTGATTCAAACCAGGAGGCTGGTAGCGAGAAATCATAGAGGGGGCCCTCACCTATACGCTGAGGATGGTGTGGAGGAGTCAATGGCAGGAATATACATTCATGCTGGCAGGATGCCCTCTAGTAAGCTGACGAATCCCACCTGGGAGGCAGTTGCAGCACTGGTTAGTGGCAGTAACCTGACCAAGAGGATGGGACACCAGAATGACAGGGAGTGGGATAGCTTGATCTTGGTTTTGGACAATGCTCGGCACAACATCGAGGGCCGAAGGGCCTGTTCTGTGCTGTCCTGTTCCATGTTCTATGGGCGTGCACTGGTGAAAAAAGAGGAATGACCTTCTCCTTTCTGCCAGGGTAAGTGATCCCTGTCTCCTCTCTGCACTGCACCTTTCCGTCACCCCTCAGATTGTCACCTTGATCCCACAGGCTGCCACCTCGCAGGGCTCTAGCACCTAACCTCCCATAAGCTTCCGGACACTCCCCAACATGCCTCAAAGTGCCCACACATATCAGGTATCATTGACATCTGACCCACCAAGCCATCTTACAGCATCCCCACTGTCCCTGCAGGAGACGTTTACCCACAATCGCCATGAGTGAGAGAAGATGGGCAGTGAGATGCCTGAGCTGAGGATCCTGACCCCTTTACTGGGAGAGAACCATGGAGCTTGCAGAAGAGGAGCAGGAGCAGGTTAGTGCTGAGAGTGAGGGGACCTGCAAGAGGAAAGTGAAGAGCCACTGCACCTTCATCTGGGTGATCAAAATCAAATGAGATCTGTGCTATCCAAACCCTTGACCAGGCCATGTACTAATACATCTTCCTTGCCTTGCAGGAACATCATCCAAAGAGCTGGCCCATCTACCAGCAGTGTCCCACTGCCCACCCTTGACACGGCCTCAGAAGATATCTCAGAGGACCCATGATGTGGAGATGCCAGCGTTGGACTGGGGTGGGCACATTAAGAGTCTTACACCAGGTTAAAGTCCAACAGGTTTATTTGGAATCACTAGCTTTTGGAGCATAGCTCCTCCATCAGGTGGTATCTCAGAGGAAGACACTGATGGAATCTCATGGCTATCACCCTACACCATCCACCATTGCAGAGATACACACCTCGGTTGGTGAACTTAGCAAGCAGAAAGGTAGGCTTCTGGGTCAATATCTGGTGAGCATCACACAGCTGCTGATGTACATCGGGTGGAGGCAGGAATATCCCAGGGATCAGACCTTCTTCAGAAGTCTTCTGGATCCCAGGAGTCAGCTGTGCCCCAGCCAGGTCTATGCCTCTGGACGTGTTCAACCCTCAGCTACTGGAGACGCAAAGGTAGAACCAGGGATATCAGGAGGGGGTGTCAGCAACACTCCAGCGACTTCAAGGCCAAGTGAAGGAGTCCCACAGCCTTCTGTTGCAGGAGGTGGTACCGGCGTTGTGTGGTACCTAGGCCAACAGTGCAAGGGTGGCTTTGGATGGCTTCCGCAGTGGAAAGCCCTGGGCAAGAGGTCAGATACAGGGGACGGGATTCTCCCCTACCTGGTGGGGCGGGCCGTAACGGCGCTGAGGAGTGGCATGAAACACTTCGGTGTCGGGCCTCCCCGGAAGGCGCGGAATCCTTCACTCCTTCAGGGGCGCCGGTGGGGTTGGCGCCACGCCAACCGGCGCCAAAGGGCCTCTGCCGGCCGGCGCGAGTTGTCAAATGTGCGGAAGCACCAGCATGTGCTGGCGTCATCCCAGCGCATGTGCAGGGAGGTTCTTCTCCGCGCCGGCCATGGCGGACCCCCCTGCTGCCCCCCGCCTCTCCCCCCCCCCCCCCCCCCCCCCCCCCCGAGGACTCCGCAGGCCGCCCACTGAGCCAGGTCCTGCCGGTACAGACCTGGTGTATTTTCGGGACCCGCCGAAAACGGGCGGCCACTCTGCCCATCGTGGGCTGGAGAATCACCGGGGGGGGGGGGGGGGGGGGTGCTGCCAATGGCCCCCGACCAGCGCAGCACGATTCCCGCTCCTACCGAAAAACCGGCGCCGGAGAATCCGGCAGCCGGCGGCGGGGCGAGATTCACGACACCCCCCGGCGATTCTACGACCCAGCGGGGGGATCGGAGAATCCCGCCCATGATCGGAGAACTCCAAAGCATGGCTCAGTCCCTGAGGAAAATGTCTGAGGGTTTCAACCATGTAGTTCAGACAATGATGGGCCTTCAGGATTGTCAATACCATAAGACCATAAGACATAGGAGTAGAATTAGGCCACTCGGCCCATCGAGTCTGCTCCAACATTCAATCATGGCTGATGTTATCTCATACCCATTCTCCTGCCTTCTCCCCATAACCCCAATCCCCTTATTAATCAAGAACCTATCTACCTCTATCTTAAAGACACTCAGTGGTTCGGCCTCCACAGCCTTCTGCGGCCAACAGTTTCACAGATTCACTACCCTCTGGCTGAAGAAATTCCTCCTCATCTCTGTTTTGCTGTCCCTTTAGTCTGAGATTGTGTCCTCTGGTTCTTGTTTCTCCTACAAGTGGAAACATCCTCTCAACGTCCACTCTATCCAGGCCTCGCAATATCCTGTAAGTTTCAATAAGATCCCCCCTCATCCTTCTAAACTCCAATGAGTACAGAGCCGGAGTTCTCAACTGTTCCTCATAGGACAAATTCATTTCAGGGATCATTCTTGTGAACTTCCTCAGGATCCTTTCCAAGGCCAGCACATCCTTCCTTAGATACGGGGCCCCAAACTGCTCACAACACTCTAAATGGGGTCTGACCAGAGCCTTACAACCTCAGAAGTACCTCCCTGGTCTTATATTCTAGTCCTCTTGACATGAATGCCAACATTGCATTTGCCTTCTTAACTGCCGACTGAACCTGCATGTTAACCTTAAGAGAATCGTGAACAAGGATTCTGATTTCCTAAGCATTCCCCCATTTAGAAAATAGTCTATGCCTAAATTCCTTCTTCCAAAGTGCATAACCTCACACTTTTCCACATTGTATTTCATTTGCCACTTCATTGCCCACTCTCCTAGCTTGGCCAAACCCTTCTGCAGCCCCCTTGTTTCCTCAATACTACCTGTCCCTCTACAGATTTTTGTATAATCTGCAAACTTAGCAACAGTGCCTTCAGTACCTTCTTCCAGATCACTAATGTATATTGTGAAAAGTTGTGGTCCCAGCACAGAACCCTGAGGCACACCAATAGTCACCGGCTGCCATCCTGAAAAAGACCCCTTTATCCCCACTTCTGGCCTTCTGCCAGACAGCCAATTCTCTATCCATGCCAGGATCTTACCCTGAACACCATGGGCTTTTAACGTATTTAACAGTTTTCTATGTGGCACCTTGTCAAAGACCTTCTGGAAATCTAAATAAATCACGTCCACTGGTTCTCCTTTGTCTAACTTCCTTGATACCTCCTCAAAAAACTCTGACAGATTTGTCAGACATAACCTCCCTTTGACAAAGCTGTGCTCACTCAGTTCTATTTTACCATGAACATCCAAATAATTCGCAATCTCAGCTTTAATAACAGACTCTAAAATCTTACCAATGACCGAAGTCAGGCTAACCGGCCTATAATTTCCCGTCTTCTGCCTCCCTCCCTCCCTTCTTAAACAGTGGCACCTTCCAGTCCTTTGGGACCCTTCCTGCCTCCTGCCTCCAGTGATTCCTAAAAGATCATGCACAATGCCTCCACAATTTCCTCAGCTATCTCTTTTAGGACCCTGGGGTGTAGTCCATCCAGCCCAGGTGATTTATCCACCTTCAGACCCAGAATCTTCTCCTTAGTCATGGTCACTGCATTCACCTCTGCCCCCGGTTCACCTGGAGCTCTAGCATCCTACTGGTGTCTTCCACCGTGAAGACTGATGCAAAGTAACTATTTAGTTCATCTGCCATTTCTGTGTTTCCTATTATTACTTCTCCAGCCACATTTTCCAGTGGTCCAATGTCTATTTTTGCCTCTCTCTTGCCTTTTATACTTTGAAAAAAACTCTTCCTATCTTCCTTTGTATGACTAGCTAGTTTGCACTCATATTTCATCTTCTCCCCCGTATTGCTTTTTTAGTTGTCCTCTGCTCGCTATTAAAGGCTTCCCAATCCTTTGGCTTCCCACTAATCCTGGCCACTTTGTGTGCTTTTTCTTTAGCTTTTATGATGTTCTTGACATCCCTCATCAACCATGGATGCTTTGTCCTCCCTTAGTATGTTTCCTCCTCCTTGGGATGAATTTCTGTTGTGCCTCCCTAATAACCCCCAAAACTCCTGCCATTGCTGTTCCATTGTCTTCCCTGCTAGGCTCCTTTTCCAATCAACTCTGGCCAGCTCCTCCCTCATCTCTTTGAGGTTACCCTTATTTAATTGTAATACCGTTACATCTGACTGCAGCTTCTCACTCTCAAACTGCAGGGTAAATTCTATAATATTGTGCACAGTAAGAAGTCTTACAACACCAGGTTAAAGTCCAACAGGTGGTCACTGCTCCCTAAGGGTTCCTTCACCTTAAGTTCCCTAATCAAGTCTGCCTCATTACACATCACTAAATCCAGAATTGCCTGTCCCCCAGTAGGCTCTGTCACAAGCTGCTCCAAAAAACCATCTCTTAGACATTCCACAAATTCCTTTTCTTGGGCTCCACTAGCAACCTGATTTTCCCAGTCCACCTGCATATTGTCCCCCATGATTATTATAATATTGCCTTTTTTACATGCTTTCTCCATCTTCTGATTTATTTTCTGTCCCACATCCTGATGACCGCTAGGGGGCCTGTACATAACTCCCATCAGCGTCTTTTTACCTTTGTGATTCCCCAACTCTACCCACAGAGATTCTATGCCTTCTGATCCTACATCGCTCCTTGCTATCGATTTAACTTCATTCCTTACTAAAAATGCAACCCCGCCCCCTTTGCCCATCTGCCAGTCCTTTCGATAGATATCCTTGTATATTTGGATCCCAGCCCTGATCCCCTTGCAGCCACGTCTCTGTGATGCCCACAACATCGTACCAGCCAATTTCAATGTGCGCAACAAGCTCATTTACCTTGTTCTGTATACTGCGCGCATTTAGGTACAACAGCCTCAATCCTGCATTGGCCACCTCCCCTTTCACACTCTCCTCAGTCACTGTACCCTGTACTGTGGCCCTTTTTAATTTTTGACTGTGGCTTCTCTGCCATACACTTTCCCCCTTACTGCTTTTTGTTTCTGGCCCCGTTTACTTCCCTCCAACTTCCTGCATTGGTTCCCATCCCCCTGCCACATTAGTTTAACCCCCCCCACAGCACTAGCAAACATCCCCCCTGGACATTGGTTCCAGTCCTGCCCAGCTCCAGACCGTCCGGTTTGTACTGGTCCTACCTCCCCCAGAACCAGTTCCAATACCCCAGGAATTTGAATCCCTCCCTCCTGCACCATCTCTTGAGCCATACATTCATCCTATCAAAGCAAGCATTGAGCTCTGAAACATGAGTATTCATCCCATTCCTCCACCTTGAGAAGGTGGGCAGCTGACGTTATTTAGGGTTAACTCTTGATGGTCAATTAGTTTGACACCCCCAACCAAGGTGGCCACTGCATTGCCTTCTTTTTCAGGAACTCATCTATCCAGACTATTTGGCCCGGCTCCTTGACTCTCAACACTCCCTACCCCTCGCCCATTGTGCCCCACAGCCACCCCACCCCATTCCTCCAATGTTACAGACAGCAGACTAACACGGCACTAAAAGCTCATTTAAGCATCAGGCTTCAGGACCAGCCACATCAACCTCAACCCCGACCCTACACCGCTAGTGCAGCCTTATGCCTTCAGCAGCTGCTCTCCACTTTCCCTCACATCGTTCAATCCACCCTCTCCAAGCACCACCACCCTTCTGCCCCCCCAGAACCCTGAGACCTATGGACATCCACAAACCCCACCCCCACCACCACCACTCTCCGTGGCCAGCAGGCTCTGTCCCCTTGGACTCTCTGATGCTCAGTAGAGACATTGGTGCTCACCTCCTTCAGCCCTGGAGAAGTTATGGCACCTGGATCCCATTTTTAAAAAGCAGCAGTAATTCACGCCAGCGTGACGTCACGTCTAGTGGCTGGGAAGATTCAATGAGGGCTGAAGCTATGACGATAAGTAACATACTAAGCACATGTTAATGCATTCAAATTCATGCAAATCACGTTCGCACCCTTCCTGGGCGTGAACCTGATGGCGTCAACGGGGCTGGTCCGGGCAGATCCCAATCAGGATTCCCGCTGTGCAAATCCCATTTTTTGACTCTTGTGAGATTTAACGGCCAAGGCGTAATTGGTGCCTGTGGCTAACGCGATTGCTTAATTACGGCCATCAACTCTGTTCTCTCTCCCTACAATGCCGCCAGAGCGGCTGAGTTTTCCCAGCATTCTCTGTTCTTGTTTCAGTTAATCTTGTTCTTTTTACAAGAATTCATGCTCCATGAATAAACACTTTAACTGTACATTCATGGTAATAGTGTCAGTTTAAATGAAATGCACTTTTATCAAAAGAATATATGAGTAAAATTTACAAGATTATTTCAATGTGTTTTTCAAAGTTAGTCCTTGGGCTGGATTCTCCAGTCCCCCAGCCATGTGTTTCTCAGTGCTGCTCCATTCTCTGGTGGCAGGATTCTATACTCCCGTCGCTTGTCAATTGGTTTTCCCATTGAATCCACCCCACACTACCGGGAAGCCCGGCAACTGGCGGGAAAAGTGAATCACAACAGCCGGAGAATTCTAGCCCTCACTCGACCAATCTCAAGAAGTGATGTCAAAAGAAATTGAATTAAGATGAAAGAGATCGTTGAATTTAAGAATAGAGATGTGTAAATAAGAACACTACATAACAGAAACACACACATGGCTGCATGGAAATGATTCAATGCCTAAAGGCAGCCTTTTCACATTTGTCAAAGCTCAGAAAACGGAGGAAGCAAAACTTCATCTTGAAAGAAATCTTCAGCACAAAGCGCCATTAAAAAGATCAGTTCCAGTTTTGCTTACTTTACTTATTGCATTGGAGCTAGGTTCAGTAGATGGGTGTGACATTATGTGAAATGTTCAGAACACAAAGAGTTAATGTCATATCATAATTAACCACTAGATGGAGCTAGATGCAGAATGATATAAAGTACTGACTCACAGGCTGGAGAAGGCTGGAGAGGAGCAGTGAGAGAGTGTGGAGTACAGTTATAGATAGAGTGCAGCGACTAGTGTTCGGAGAGTGTAGATTGCAGATTACTAGATTATTGTTTACTATAGGAGTAAATGGTTGAGCTTTAATAAGTAGTGTAAATAAAAGTTAGCTTCATTAATGAACTTAGTTTCTGTGGTCTTTGTGAACACTACAACATCCATCCTGATGAACAAAATCACAAAGAACACCACATGAGTGTGTTCCTAAAAGCAAGCAGTGAGTTTTGAAAGTGAGTTGAGCATCTAAAATGAAAAGAAGAACAATCACTCCGCTACACAGATCTCGGAGACAGCACCAAGCTACTGACTGTAAGATGGAAGGTCTGAAAAAGCCAGAATGACTGGTAAACTAAGTCTAAACTGGAAACATTTCAAACAGCAATTTTCTTCTGCT
Organism: Scyliorhinus canicula; assembly: GCF_902713615.1. NCBI lineage: Eukaryota > Metazoa > Chordata > Chondrichthyes > Carcharhiniformes > Scyliorhinidae > Scyliorhinus > Scyliorhinus canicula. The sequence goes on from NC_052150.1 coordinate 153,823,259, forward strand.
TCTGCGTTAGAATCAGTTCCTGATCATCGAAAAATCGCGCCTCCTCAATTTGGCTGGACCAGAGGCATTTGAATTATTTAATTCCTTTGAATTCCCAGACAGTGAGGATAAGAAAAAATTTGAACGACTCATGGACAAATTTGATGTTCATTGCAAAGCGCAGGCAAATGAAACAAACGAACGCTACATGTTTAGAAAAAGGCTGCAGCTAAAAGGAGAATTGACAGATTCGTTTATAACTGATTTAAGACTGAGAGGGCAGTCCTGCAATTTTTCCTCGTTGCGGATTCGATGTTACGTGATCAAATTTGGTAAAAATGAGGAGCGATTGTGAGAAAGTTTACTAAGAAGACCAATTTTGCTGTGAGAAGAAGCTGTAATCTTTGCAAGGTCAGTGAGCAAGCCACAAACATATGCAGAGTTCAGGGCTAAAAGAAAAGGTGCAAACTCGGGAAACATGTTCGATGCCATTAACTCTGTGGCACAGTTCAGAAGACAGCGTGCCGCTGATGGTGGCCATTTTGAATGTGACGTCACCAGCATGATGACGTGCACACGCTGTGCCATGCCAACTATAGAAATAAATGATAGTTGTAGATTATAGGTTAGGTGGATTGGCCATGCTAAATTGCCCCTTAGTATCCAACGATGTGCAGGTTAGGTGGGATTGCGGGAATAGTGCGGGGGAATGGGCCTGGGTAGGGTGCTCTTTCGGAGGGTCGGTGCAGACCTAATGGGCCGAAGGCCTCCTTCTGCACTGTAGGGGTTCTATGGTCTGTTGTATTTAACAACTTCACGAAGGAACGGCGTCTGAAATGCATCTGTAATGTCAAGATTATGGGCACGATTCTCCCCAAAGGCGGCGGGTCATGAAGGCTGCCACGAAAACGGCTGTGTTTCATGGCAGCCTCCGAGCCCCCGCCCGGGACCCGATTCTGCTCCCCGGTCGGGGCTAGCATCGCGGCCCCGTGAACTACGGCATTGCGGGCTTAACGAATTTCGGTAAGCCCGCGCGCCAAAGTTAGCGACGGCTGACGCATTGATGACGTCAGCCGCGCATGCGCGGATTGGACGACTCCAACCTGTGCATGCGCGGATGACGTCATCCGCGCATATGCGTTAGACCCGTGCATGCGTGGTTGGTAATGCCCCTCAGCCGCCCCGCGGACTGATCCAGCGGGGCGGCGGAGTAACAACGAGTGCGCGGGGTAAGTACCCGCTGCCCGCGATCGGTGGGCACCGATCGCGGACCCATGCCACCCTTGGCACGGCCGTACCACGGCCGTGCCAATCGATGGCATGGTTGTGCAGAACGGCACTTTGGCGCCGTTTTCACGAACTTGTATAGCAGGTGTATTCAAATTCGTGAAAACGGCCGTAAAGGCCTTGGAAATCGGCCCATCGGCCAGGGGAGAATCGCTGCTCGCCGTAAAAAAACGGCGAGCAGCGATTCGTGTCGGGGGGCGGGCGTGGGGGGGGGGGGGAGAATAGCGGGAGGGCGTCGGACCAGCGTCGCCGTAAAAATTTGCGCTGCCCGCTATTCTCCCCCCCATCGTGAGTGCGGAGAATCGCGCCCTATTTTTTAAATTGAGCCCTTTGTTTTAATTGTGTTCACTTTTTAAATTCTTAACATTGTTTTTAAATTGCCTGGCTGTTACAATTTTCTTTATTTTTGTGGGGTTTTTTTCAACTGCAGGTGATCTACATATACCTACTTAGCATAATTTCTTTGTCTGATCATTTCTTATGACCTACATAACGCTGCTTTATTTCAGTGCCAAATAGGAGAAGCAATACTTATTTGTATGACATATGCTACAGACTATACAGTACTGTCATTGTTGCTCATCTTCAAACAATACACATGTGTGAAAAACTGGACCACACGATGATATCTAGATGCTTTATGTTCCGGGACCACAATTTACATTCCGTCGGATGCAAAGTTTAAACCGTTGCTCGTACTTCGGCAGCCCACATAAACCCACACCGATTACCAAGCGTACAGAAACCATGCAAAGTACATAGCTTGCCTTCCATAAATACATTTACCAAGATCAGCAGCAAAGCCTTGCATAGGTTTCTGAGCGTGTCGGGTAGAAGGCTATATTAGCTGCACTGATTTATTGTAGATAACCATCACGCTACCTAGACTCACACAGGTTAAAAGTAACTACTTTCCCTTTTCTAGTTAGATGTCTAGAGAAATGTATAACTAGAATGGTATTCAAAACTCCTGTCTACCCAATCAAACATTCAGCAGTCCCAAGCTCAATTGTACACTTCCTGCAAAGGCTCACAATATGTATGTACACCTACACAACCAACAAAGACCTACATTGATGCACCAGCAACAAGAGGTGCTGCAAATTACAACTCTTGCAAACATGCTTTCAAATATTTTTATAGATGCTTACTAGCAAAGTTTCAATGTCTCAGAAAGTGTTCAAATAAGAATGTATAAAACTCAAATAAATAAATTGTGCATTTTTGTTATTTATTTCTGTAAGTGATCATTCTTCACATTCTCACATACTTCCAGTGTATAATAGGACAAGTTACATTTATATGGCAGGAAAATTGAGCAACAGCTGTGTGTGGTAGTATTCTGCTCGAAATTGATCATCTCAAATTTCCTTGTAATAGTGCTATTGTTCCTGGATTAGTAATCCAGAGGCACAGGGTGCGATTTTCTGGCCACGTTGCGCCTGCCTCCAATCCCGCTATGTTGGGAGAATAACGGGAGAATGCAAAAATGGAATTTGCGCCGGGAACCAAACAGCTTGCTATTCTGCCAACCCGCTCCCACTGGCTTGATCAGGATCTTACCCAGAAAGGACGAGAACCTCATTTGCATTCATTTTAATCTTATTAGTGAGATTAAAACCAAATACAGCGGCCTCCTGAGAACCACCCACCTGCCCCAGTGAGAGGTCATGCGGGAGTTATTTAGTACTCCTCGACAAAAGGAGGGACCGAGCTGAGTAGCCCCTTCCATTTACCTGCATGCAGCTCAAGTGCACCACCAATGCTGTGGGAGTACGGGGGTGGCGGGACTTCAAGGGGGCTGGGGTGTTTGGGGCGCTGGAGGGGGCCAAATGGGGAGGGGGGATCCCTCCTTGACCGGAGGGTGGGGGGAGTGGGGGGTTTGCATATTGTGGAGACCAAAACAGGGTTGATGTGTTGGGCACTCCGGATCCGTAAAGCAGACATCGGCCACCAACACTGAAGATGGTTCAACACTATTTTATTAACTCTTATAAAATGCTAGACATACTATTACTGTGGGTTTACACAATGTTAGATTAACTAGAGACCTGTGCTTGTCCGAACCAGTTGAATCACTCAGCACGAAGTGAGATTCTGTGCTGTACTTGGTAAGCTCTTGTGCTTCTGAGAGGCAGCATCCAGAATGAGCGGGAAAAGTGATGCCCTTTGTCTTTATAGTGCGTGTGTTCTGACTGGTGATTGGCTGCGGTGTTTGTGCATATTGATTGGTGCTAGTGTATGTCCATCAGTGTGTTTGTCTGTACCATGATATACTGGTGTATATTATGGCAAGGGTCAACCACAGCTGCAGCCTATCTGTCCTACCACATTCTCCCAGGACAGGGCCCTGCTGCAGCTTCTGTTCGGGACGTCCGTTTCACACCTTTGAGGTTCCAATAGGCTCTGTGGTTTCAATGTTACAGTCTGCCTTCTTTTCTACCTTTGTACTTGGGTGCTCACATTCCATTTCACACCCCATTGACTGTGAGCGGCCTCTAGCTTACAGCTGAAGACTAGTTCCCAGTCCCTGAATTCTGAAATGCTCCCTCAAAAGGTTATGGACGCGATTCTCCGCACTCACGCCGGTTCGGAGAATAGCGGGCGGCGCAAATTTTCACAGCGACGCTGGTCCGACGCCCTCCCGCTATTCTCCGAACCACGCACAAACTACACGTCGGCATTCACGGCAAAGGCCTCAAACGCGCCCCCGACACGACCAGAATCGCTACTTATTGGCCCCCCGCTATTCTCCAGCCCGGATGGGCCGAAGTCCCGACGTCATCACGCACTGTTTTCACGCCGGCCAACACACCTGCTTTTTTCACGTTCGTCAACCAGTCGTGCTGGCTGACGAGAGCTTCGAGGAGGTGAGCGCACCGCTCAGCGCACTACTGGAGTCTGGCCACCACAGGGAAGGCATCCCCGAGAACGGGAGGGGGTCCAGAGCGGGGGGGAGTGGGGGAGACGGAAGGGGGGAGATGGAGGGGGGAGTGGGGGAGACTGAGGGGGGGAGTGGGGGAGACGGAGGGGTTGAGTGTGGGAGACGGAGGGGGGAGTGGGGGAGACGGAGGGGGGAGTGTGGGAGACGGAGGGGGGAGTGGGGGAGATGGAGGGGGGAGTGGGGGAGAGGAGGGCGGAGTGGGGGAGATGAAGGGGGGAGTGGGGGAGACTGTGGGGGGAGTGGGAGTGGGGGGGTAGGGAGAGAGTGAGCGAGTGACTCGTCCAACCCCGGTTACAAAATGTCTGCCACCATGCCATGGCGTGCCGGTCACGAGGACAAGGCCGCTGGTTGCCCTGTGGCTTACGGCCACAGGTAACTGACGCACTGGTGAAGAGGACGTAGTTAACTGCCCGTCGGATGCAGAAAGTGATCAGGGGTTAGGCTGCCCGCGTGTTAGCAGCGCGACCAGGCCACCGGGACACAGAGGTATCCCGTGGCTGGCGGCTGCCGAGGTGTCGACTAACCTCCGTCTAACATGTCCCGTTTCTCTGACCCCCCCACCACCCTTCTGTAGGTTAGCACAATGTCTGTGAACAGAACGGCTATGTTCTGCGCAGTGGTTGGGGCCGCTGCACTGGATTTGGAGATGCTGCAGCATCCACACCCACAACCCGCAGTGGATGCAGGGCCAGCTGCAGCAGCAGAGGGAAGGGCCGAGGAGTTGCCAGTCATCGAGCAGCATGGGGGGGAGAGGAGGAGGAGGAGGAAGAGGAGAGAGTGAGGGTGCAGCCACGGCGCCAGAGGCGACGACCAAGGCCGAGGATGTACCGTGCCCGGATCTCTTTCCTAACAGTGACAGACATCACCTGCAGGAGGAGACTCCGGCTGCGTAGGCGGGCGGTGATACATATCTGTCACCTCGTGGTGCACCTCGCCCCACGTGGAACGGGGGGAGGACACGCGATCCCAGTTGCCATCAAGGTGACGGTCGCTCTTAACTTCTATGCGACCGGCTCCTTCCAGTCTCCGAGCGGCGACCTCTCTGGGATCTCCCAGTCATCGGTCCACAGGTGTATCCGGGATGTGACCGACGCCCTCTATGCCATCGCCGATCGCTACATCACCTTTCCCGAGGACCAAGCAAGTCAAGACTCACGAGGTCGTGGATTTGCCAGCGTGGCAGGGATACCGATGGTGCAGGGGGCAATCGTTTGTGTTTACGTCCCCATGCGCCCGCCTGCAGGGGACAGGGAGGTGTTCACAAACAGGAGGGAGACATACTCCATGAATATCGAGGTGGTATGCGACCCCCACATGAGGATCATGAACGCCTGTGCAGGGTTCCCAGGGAGTGTGCATGACTCCTACATACTGGCGCAGTCGTACATCCCTGCGATGTTTGAGGGGGGTCCCCCCCGGCTGAGGGGCTGTTTGCTAGGCGACAGGGGTTATCCGCTGAGGTCTTGGCTGATGACGCCTATACGGAGGCCTCATACCAATGCGGAAACACGATACAACGAGGCCCATGCAGCAACCAGGGGTGTGGTGGAGCGCTGCCTTGGCATCCTGAGGATGAGATTCAGGTGCCTGGACCGCTCCGGAGGGGCCCTGCAGTACCACCCCGACAGGGTCGCTCGCATTGTTGTGGTCTGCTGTGCGCTGCACAACATCGCGATGCAGAGGGGAGATGACCTGCTGCAGGAGGCGGAGGGAGAAGCCAGTGGCAGTGGTGCCAGCACAGAGGAGGAGGAGGAGGAGTGGGAGGAGGGGGAGGAGGAGGCTGGCGGAGTGGCGGGCGCAGCACGCAGACACGACCCAGGTGCTGGTGATGTCCAGGAGCGGCACGACGGACCCGGCGAGGACGGCGGGCACGCGTCGCCTTGGTGGCAGCACGTTTCACGCGTCGTATGCGACGTCCACGCTGAACACCAAACCACCACCTGCATCGCTAGTCATGCAGAGGGTCAACACACAACTGCCACCACCACAGCCCCACCCCACCCCCTATCAGTGTACACTGCTCCACTTAGACATCACCCTTACCACTGGGTCCAGACGGTATGGTACAACATCGATGGCTGTGTCAGCGGGTGTGATCAGTGCCATGTGGAATGATGACAGCCCGCTCTGCGAAGAGCTGTGAGCTCAGAATCGTTAGAGAGAGTCTGACCCATGGCAATAGCTGAACCATCCACCTTGGTGGCCGCTGAGATCGTCACGGACACTCTATCACGTGCCCGCGTGGGATAGCTGTGGGAGGGGGTGGGGGAAGGGGCAGGGACTGCACACCTGGCACCGAAGTTTCACCGCTCGTCAACCCCAGCGACACTCGGTCACCATCACGATTCCTGTGGCTGTGGAACAATCACACGGTATTACAAGTAAGGTGGAACAGTGCGTTTAATGTGAACAAACATTTACAGGTGCCCTAGCCCCTACAACTAAACTGTGCCCTTCACCCGTGCCAACTTACTCAGTGTCTCTCTTTGTTGCCTTACGGGCCCTACCACTACGTCTAAGTGATTCCCCAGATGATACAGCAGGAGTGGAGGAGGACTGCTGCGAATCGCCCCCTTCGACTCGTTTCTCCTTGGCCAAGCGTTTCCTGGGGCGACCCGGCCTTGATGGGCCAGGCTGCTCTGCGGGCGTCTCGGGTGATGTGCCACCCTGCTCTGCCTGCTGCCCACTCGATGCACCAGGGATGGGACGGGGGGAGGCCGAGAATTCCGGGACATCCCGTGATGGAGTTGATAGGATGGACCCCAAAACCTCCTCCTCCCTCGGGGAGCCCGGTGGCCCCCGGGCCTCTCTTTGGGACAGAGGTGCGAGCGGGGAGGTGCCCCGTCGCACCACCGACACCTGGCACTGTTAGTCCTGGAGGCCTGCAACGGTATCCACCAGGATCCGAAGGTTTGCAGAGATGGAGTCCAGGGAGTTAGACATTCCCGCCAGGGACTGTGCGATCTCAACCTGTGAGAGCACGATGCCATCCAGCACATGTGTCAGGCGGTTGATGCTCTCCGCGACTGACTGCTGGGACTGTGCCATCGACTGCTGTTTCTGTGCCATGGCGTGCTGCGACTGGGCCATGACCTGCTGAGACTCGGCCAAGACCCGCAGCGCGCCGGCAATGTCGTTTTGGCTCTGGCGCATTGCTGCCTGTGAGAGGGCAACCCTGTCCAGGGCCGAGGATGACGCGTGCACATTAAGCCCAACGCCTTGCATAACCTGACCCATCGTCTCCACCACGGATGCCACCCGTGTGGTGTCGGCCTGGGTTGCTGCCATGAGCGGCACCACTCCCTGCTCGTGGACGCGATTCGACTCCTCTAACAGCGTCTGCAGAGTCTGAAAGACAACCCTCATCCCATCATTGTGTCCCTGGGTTCCTTGATGCATCGGCTGTGCGGGTGGGTTGAGAAAGTCCAGGAACTCTGAAAACGTCGGGGAGCCAGCTGCATGCTGGGCCTGGCCTGGCCTCCGCCAGTCCGGGCCCTCGGCTGCTCCGACCTCCACCTGCTGTACCTGCTCAGCTGTGATGTGCGACCCAGACTGTGACCCAGGAGCCTCATCACTAAATAGGCCAGCAGGGGTGAGTGTCTCTGGGATTGTGGATGGTGTGGGAGATAGCTGTGCCGCAAGCTCGAGGTCGTCTTGGGTGGACGCCTCCTCGATGTCATCGGCCCGCTGAGAGGCCGCAGGGCGTTTGCGGGCCATTTCTCTCTCTGGCTGTGTCGCCGCCCTCTGGGCGTCCTGCTCCACAGATTCGGTTGGAGAGGATGGGACTCCCCGCTGATTGGGCACCCTCTGTCGTGCGGCCCCGGGTGAGGTGGGGGCAGATGCCTGTGTCCGTCTGGAGCCAGGCGGCCCTGGTCGTTCGGCATCACGTCCTGGGGAAGAGAATGAAACCGGTTATTTAGATTTGCTCGGCCGGGCGCTGGACGGTCCCAGTGGGCAGTGTGTGAAGGGACAGAGGATGGGGGAGGTGTCCAAGTGGGCAGGGTGCGTGAAGGGACAGAGGATGGGGGAGGTGTCCAAGTGGGCAGGGTGTGTGAAGGGACAGAGGATGTGGGAGGTGTCCCAGTGTGCATGGTGTGTGAAGGGACAGAGGATGGGGGAGGTGTCCAAGTGGGCAGGGTGTGTGAAGGGACAGAGGATGGGGAGGTGTCCCAGTGGGCAGGGTGTGAAGGGACAGAGGATGGGGGAGGTGTCCCAGTGGGCAGGGTGTGTGAAGGGACAGAGGATGGGGGAGATGTCCCAGTGAGCAGGGTGTGTGAAGGGACAGAGGATGGGGGAGGTGTCCCAGTGGGCAGGGTGTGTGAAGGGACAGAGGATGGGGGAGGGGATGTGTTTGTCATGCAGGGTTGTCTCACTTGTTGCAGCTCCGCCAACCTCGCATTGCGCGATCTCCCGAGTGGCAGATCCGCCAACAAGGTCCAGGGCCCTCTGCTCAAACGTGGTGAGGGGCCGCAGGATGGGCGAACCCCCTCCCGTCTTGTTCCTCTCACGGGTGTTGTGAGCGGTCTTGTCCTGTTGGGGGAGGGGGCATAGGTAGATCATTACAATACGGCAGGTATCAGCAGTCCGTTCAGATACTGGCACAGTTTGGGGGTCAAGTTGTAATAAGACCATTGCATCTCTCCACGGGGGCCAGAGCGCTGGGTCTGTGACAACTTGGTGAACCACCCTCAACTCACTCTGCCCCGATCCCCCTCCACCCCCCCGTGCCAGGGGGGGAGGTGGGTGATTAAGTAAAGGGGGGGGGGGAGTGATGGTTGTGACCCGGGGGCACCCTCTTGGCACTTACCCTGGCTGCCCTGGTGAGGTCGTGCATCTTCTTCCGACATTGGTCAGCTGAGCGAGGGGTCTGCCCCACAGCACTGACGGCAGTAGCAACCTCACGCCAGGCCTGGCGCACCTCGCTGGCAGGGTGGCGATGCCCTCTACGCGGGCAGATGATGCCCCTCCTCTGCTCGATGGATTCGAGCAGCATCTCAACATCAGCCTCCACGAATCGAGGGGCTGCTCTCCTCAGCTCCGACATCCTGGCCTAGTTTCTGTGCTCGCCCGCGCCTTTTTACGGCGTCGGGCGGCGTCACGTGGTCGTGTTCGTGGCGTCGCCGCGTTCCGGCATCATCGCGCACGTGATTGACGCGGCTCCGTTCCTAGCCCATTTCCCAGACATGAATACCTCGGGAAATGGGCCGTGTTGGGCCGTCGCATAACTCGGCCGTTTTCACGGCCAACTTCGCGATTTTCCGCGGGTGCGGAGAATCGCGCCCTATGTCTCCTGTCTGAGGGGATGATTTGTGGACTGAATGTTCAGTCATCTTTGCTGCCTGAACAGTGAGCCTGTACTCGAGGAGTGGCAGCACCACAGAGGTAGCTGCCAACAATCAAACACCAAAGAGCAGGGCTTCACCAACGGGGATCCTCGCGAAGCCAGCTGAGCAGATGACAGCTGAGCACAAACTCCTGAATGTTACTGGCAGAGGTCTGGGGTCTCGGTGCTCCTGATGTGGCCGGGGGTGAGTGTGCAGAGAGATGGTGGCCTGCACAACGGGCTTGCAGGGTGGCACTTTGAGAGAAGGCAGGACAGTCATGATAAGTGTAGGGGAGTGTTGCAACACCGACACCCCATTGGGCTTAAAGGCACAGTGCAAGTTCAGGCAGCCCAGGTGCTTTGAGTGAAATAGCATGACACCAATAAGATCGTTTGGTCCCAGGGCTGGGTATCGATCAGGCATAGATGTTTTTTTTCCCTCATTGACTCCATGAGTCTTGTGCCCCCTCACAGTCCAGTGAGCCAGGCCACTGCAGACACGTGACTATCACCATTATGCCTCAGCACTCTCAGCTGCATCACTCTACACATCAGGGCCAGGGGAAGACTCCCTCAGAGGGCTGAGGGCCGTGGTTCAGGCAACATGAGTGGTCGCCAAGGGCACCAGGCTCAGTGATTTGAGGGTCCCGTGATGGAAGTCCTAATTGATTGCCAGTCTCTCTCCTTCTCCAAATCATTCAAGATTCAAAGATGATTGTTGTTACAACTGAGGCAGGCAGACATCACTGAAGGCTAATGCAGGCTGCAGCTTGCACCACATCTGCACATGAGTAAGACCCAGCTACCCATCAGGTGCAGGAGGGGGCCAGAAGGAGAGACCAACAACATGCGAGGATGTACAGGATTCAAAGGTCCTACAATGAGCTGACGGATAACATGTGCCGCAGAAGGCTGCATCTCAGCATGGAGAGAGTCTCGCACCTGTGCCACATCCTTGTGGACACGGTGCCCCATGGAGGAGGACACCCACTCACAATTGCCACAAAAGTCATGGCACCCCTTACATTTTACGCCATTGGGTCATTTCAAGGCTCAAGTGGTGATCTGTGTAGCATCTTGCAGTCATCAGCCCATGGGTGCATCCGGGAGGTGATGGATGCTCTGTATGCCCGGGTATCTGACTATATCACCTTTGACCTGGACCAGGCCCACAGAGATGCCCAGGCTGCAGGATTCGCCACAATTGCTGCGATTCCCCAGGTCTAGGGAACCATCGATCACACTCCTGACACCCTGTGAGCATTAGGGCATCAGGGAGTGCCCTATATGAACAGGAATGGCTTCCACTCCCTGAATGTTCAGATCATGTGCAACCACCACCTCAGGATCATGCACATGTGTGCATGCTATCATGGGACCGTGCATGACAACTGCATCTTGGGCACTCAAAGATCCCTGGTGTCTAAGAGTACTACCCCAGGATGACGGGTTGGCTCGTGGGGGATATCCGCTGAAATCATGGCTGATGACGCCAGTGCAAACACCAGAGACCTAGGTGGAGACCCGTTACAATGAGGCCCATGGTGCCACCCGTTTTGTCATTGAGTGGTGCATTAGACTGCTCAAAATGTGGTTCCACTGCCTAGACATCTCTGGTGGTGAGTTGCAATACATCCGTCAGAGGGTCTCCCATTTTGTGGTAGCCTGTTATACCCTCCAAAACCTGGTACAGCAGCAAGGCAACATGCTGGACAAGGAGGAGGGGGAGGAGGAACATGTGGCCTCATCTGAGGAGGACCAGGTGGGGCTGGAGGGTGAGTCCAAGATGGACCTGGAGGATGGAAGCCAGGCGGTGGTCAGCAAGGGTCCGCATGGCCCGGAGGGCCAGGGAAGCCTTCATAGTCTCTAGATTCGCATAAAATAAGGCTGTGTGTTTATCGGCTCTATACCCATCACCCCTCCATCACTCTGCCCCTTCCCCGATCTCCCTGATCCCGTTCCCATATCCCCCTGTCCCCTCCCCTCCCTCTCCAAGTGTCTGTGGTACATGCACCAGGGTGATGGGCCTGTATTGGCATTGTCAGCGGGTCACTATTCAAGGCAGTAGAGTGAGTGACTACTTGCTATAAAGGAAGCTGTGCTGCTCTTCAGGTTCCGATTAAGTCTGACTCCTGTCTTTTTGATGACAGAGAGCCCACAGCCATCCTCATGACAGAGTTTGCATCAGGAGCTATTTATTTTGGACCATTGTGGTGAGGGGGAGCATCTGTGTTCAATGAGTGATGGGGCTTTCAGTCCAATATGTCCATCATTGTGGGTTTCCTATGCTCTCCCCAGTGCGGTTTCTTGACGGCCTGTAGCAGGAAGCGACTCCAGATGGGGAGAGCGACCCACTCTGTTTTGAAGATCAAAATGACAGAGGTGTGACATGTTTCAGGTGCGACATGTTTGACTGATGAACATATTAATGTGACAATTATCCATTCCCTCGGTTATGAGTACTGAACTCACCAGTGTGCACTCAGTGCTCCTAAATCATCTTGATCCTCCAGGGTATGGTGCTTCGTCATGGTGTGTCCCCAGGATGTAGATCAGAGGTGGAGGCAGCTTGCTGCTTTCCAGGCCCTGTGGCCTTTGATGGACATCCTCTGGAGGGCCTGGAGCCAGAGGGCCCAGGTGGACTTACCTTGTTCTACCCGCTGCCCTTGAGATGCGCTAGTGTCAGGAGGGAGTGCTTCAGGAGGGCTGGAGGCCACTGCCGTCTCCGTGGTGGCAGTCCTGAGATGGGCTCCAGTGCTTCCTCCTCCCTGAGGATGCTGGTAAATCCATGGGACGAAGAGGCAGCTGGATTGAGCTCCAAATGCCTCAGAATTATCTGGCTCAGCCAGTCCTGCCAGCCTCCCATTGGCTACACCATGATGTTGACGCCCTCAACGATGGTCTTCTGTGACTGGGCCAAGCTCTGGAGTGCCTTTAAAAAAAATTAATTTACGGGATGTGGGCGTTGCTGGTTCGATCAGCGTTTATTGCCCCTCCCTTGTTGCCCTTCAGAAGGTGGTGGTGAGTTGCTTTCTTGAACCGCTGCAGTCCTTGAGGTGTATGTACACCAACTGTGCTGTTAGGGACGGAGTTCCAGGATGTTGCCCCAGCAACGGTGAAGGAACGGCGATATATTTCCAAGTCAGGGTGGTGAGTGACTTGGAGGGGAACCTCCTAGTAGTGAGGTTCACAGGTACCTGCTGCTCTTGTCCTTCTAGATGGCAGTGGTCGTGCATTTGGGAGGTCTTGTCCAAGGAACCTTGGTGAGTTTCTGCAGTGCATCTTGTAGGTGGTACACATGGCTGCCACTGTTCGTCAGTGGTGGAGGGTTTGAATGTTTATGGGAGGGTGAGCAATCAAGCTGGCTTCATTGTCTTTGATGGTGTTGAGCTTCTTGAGTGTTGTTGGAGCTGCACTCATCCAGGCAAGTGGAGAGTATTCCATGAACCTGACTTGTAGCTGGTGGACAGGCTTTGGGGGGCCAGGAGGTGAGTTACCTGCCGTAGGATTCCTAGCCTTTGACCTGCCCTGGTAGCCACAGTATTACCATGGCTTGTCCAGTTCAGTTTCTGATCAATGGTAAGCCCCAGGATGTTGTCAGTGGAGAATTCAGCGATGGTAATGCCACTGAATGTCAAGGAGCGGTGGTTAGGTTGTCTCTTCTGGAGATGGTCATTGCCTGGCACGTGTGTGACACTAATGTAACTTGCAACTTGCCAGCCCAAACCTGGATATTTTCCAGATCTTGCTGCATTTGGAAATGGAGTGCTTCATTATCTGAGGAGTCGCGAATGGTGCTGAACACTGCAGTCATCCGCAAACATCTCCACTACTGTCCTTATGACGGAAGGGAGGTCATTGATGAAGCAGCTGAAGATGGTTGGGCCTCCGACACTACCCCGAGGAGCTCCTGCAGTGATGTCCTGGAGCTGAGATGATTGACCTCTAACCACCACAACCATCTACCTTTACGCCAGGTATGACTCCAACCAGCAGAGAGTTTTCCCACTGAATCCCATTGACTCCAGTTTATCTAGGGCTCTTTGATGCCATATTCAGTCAAATGCTGCCTTGATGTCGAGGACAGTCACTCTCACCTCTGTTCTTTTGTCCATGTTTGAACCAAGGCGGTAATGAGGTCAGGAGCTGATTGTCCCTGGCGGAACCCAAAATGAGCGTCCGTGAACAGGTTATTGCTGAGTAAGTGCCGCTTGATAGCACTGTTGATGACTCCTTGCATTACTTTGCTGATGATGGCGAGTCGACTCATAGGACGGTAATTGACTGGGATGATTTGCCTGTTTCTTGTGTACAGGACACACCTGGGCAATTTTCCACATTGCTGGGTTGAAGCCAATGTTGTAGCTGCACTGGAACAGCTTGGTTCGGGGTGGGGCCAGTTCTTGATCACAAGTCTTCAGTACTATTGCCGGGATAGTGTCAGGGCCCATAGCCTTTGCAGTATCCAGTGCCTTCAGCCATTGCTTAATATCATGTGGAGTGAATCGTATTGGCTGAAGACTGACTTCTGTGATGCTGGGGACCTCTGGGGAAGACCGAATGGATTATCCACCATGGCACTTCTGGCTGAAGATTGCTATGAATGCCTCAGCCTTGTCTTTTGCACATATGTGCTGGGTTGATCCATCATTGAGGATAGGGATTTTTGTGAAGCCTCCTTCTCCAGTGCGTTGTTTAATTGTCCACCACCATTCACGGCTGGATATGGTCGAACTTAACTTAGATCTGATGCGTTCATTGTAGAATCGTTTAGCTCTGCCTATTACTTACTGTTTATGCTGTTTGGTACACAAGTAGTCCTGTGTTGTAGCTTCACCAGGTCAAAACTTCATTTTTTGGTATGCTTGATGTTCCTCCCGGCATGTTCTCCTGCACTCTTCATTGAGCCAGGGTTGGTCCCCTGGCTTGGTGGTAATGGTAGAGTGGGGGATATGTCGGGCCATGAGGCTGCAGGTATTAGTTGAATACAATTCTGCTGCAGCTGATGGCCCATAGCACCTCATGGATGCCCAGTCTTGAGTTACTAGATCTGTACTAAGATTATCTCATTTAGCACGGTGTTAGTGCCACACAACACTATGGAGGGTATCCTCTATGTGAAGGCGGACTTTGTCTCCACAAGGACTGTGCGGTGGTCACTTCTACCGATACTGTCATGGACAGATGCATCTGCAGCAGGCAGATTGGTGAGGATGAGGTCAAGTATGTTTTTCCCTCTCATTGGTTCCCTCACCACCTGCTGCAGTCCCAGTCTAGCAGCTGTGTCCTTTAGGGCCCAACCAGCTTGGTCTGCAGTGGTGCTACTGAGCCACTCTTGGTTACGGACATTGAAGTCCCCCACCCAGAGCATATTCCGTGCCCTTGCCACCCTCAGTGCTTCCTCCAAGTGGTGTTCAACATGGAGGAGTACTGATTCATCAGCTGATGGTGGGCGGTATGTGGTAATCAGCAGGAGGTTTCCTTGCCCATGTTTAACCTGAAGCCATGAGACTTCATGTGGTACAGAGTCGATGTTGAGGACTCCGAGGGCAACTCGGCAATGTCCATCCGTGTCTGGAACATGATGTCAGGCCCTCAGCCACAGCCGTCACAAACTGAGTCAGACCTTGGACACCAAAACACATGGCTTGGACATAATGCTCCAGGTTTTCCACTGTGGTCGCCACCCTATCAGTGTTGGCCTCGGTCAATGCAATGCCAGCACCATCTCCTGTGCTTAAAGTCTTTGGGACTATTCCAATCGGCTTTGCAGTCGCAGAAATGTCGCAAACACCCCTGACCTGAATGTCACGGCTCTGACTTATCATCTCTCGCAGCTCAACTAGACCCTCGTCCAGTGTTTCAGCATCAGTAACACTACTGCAGGTTGGAGCCCAATTGAGTTCTGGTATCCAGCAGACCTCCGACAGCGGTCTTCTTTTGATATTCCTGCCTTTACCTGATGTACATCAGCAGCTGTGTAGTGCACACCAGACAGTGCCCTCGAAGCCTGTGTGCTAATGTCACCCATTGAGGTGTGTCTCTGCGCTGGTGGAAGGTGAGGGTGACAGCTGTGATGCCTCGTTAGTGTTTTCCTTGGAGCTCTCCTCAGAGTTGTTCTTTTAAGTGCTGGGTCCGGGCCATTGGGGAAGGTTAGGACTGACAACTCAGGAATTTCATCCCTTGTCTTCTCCCTTTCCCTCTCATTATGGGCACCCACTCCTGTGGGGACAAAGAGGGGGCATTGTGAGCCTCACAATGGGTTAGTGGGTGGTATGTGTGGACACCGCACCTGGACATGAAGGGGTTGTCATATAACATAGAACATACAGTGCAGAAGGAGGTCATTCGGCCCATCAAGTCTGCACCAACCCACTTAAGCCCTCACTTCCACCCTATCCCCGTAACCCAATAACCCCACCTAACCTTTTTGGTCACTAAGGGCAATTTATCATGGCCAATCCACCTAACCTGCACGTCTTTGGACTGTGGGAGGAAACCGGAGCACCCGAAGGAAACCCACGCAGACACGAGGAGAACTTGCAGACTCCGCACAGACAGTGACCCAGCGGGGAATCGAACCTGGGACCCTGGTGCTGTGAATCCACAGTGCTACCCACTTGTGCTACCATGCTGATGCCAAGTGCCAGTGTGGTCTGTGGAACGAGTGTAATGCTCTGGGTACCCAGGTTCAATGACGGTGAAATGTGAATTCAATAAAAATCTGGAATTAAAAGTCTAATGATGACCATGAAACCATTGTTGCAAAAACCCATTTACTTTATTAATATCCTTTAACAATGGAAATCTATGATCCTTACCTTCTCTGATCCACAGATCAACAGCAATGCTGCCTGTTCAAAGAATGGGCTTTTTGTTCAAGGGATGGGCAATAAATGCTGGTCCATCAGTGATGCCCACAAATAAAAAAACTACAATCCTACACATGGGAAAAGCAGCAAATTATGTTCGAGCTTCCTGGGTGATTAAAGAGTAAAATCAAAATCAAAAGGGAGCTTATTTTTATCATAGATCACATTGTGTACGTTAGCCTGGAGGATTAGGATATTTTATTGACTACAAAAATTATCGATTGGATTCGCCATTCCTAAGACACTGAGGGAGGATTTGAGGATTTCTACGACAGCAAAACTGGTGCTGCACCTGGACTGATTAAACAACTGTTAAGGGGTTAGCACGGGCACGACATGGAACACAATCGATTCCAATGGGAAATGGTGCTGGATTCGCCGGTTTTGGGATTGACACTCAGGAGGCTGACAAACTGTAGCCGCGTATACACACTGCACTCTCCACACACACCATCCCAGACAGCAAGACACGCAGCCCTGAGATTCACCGACGCAGAACTGGAGACGCTGCTGGATGGCGTGGAGGAGAGACTGGCGACCCTATACCCTGGGGCGGGAAAGAGGCTGCCAGCTGCCGCTGTTCACCAGGCCTGGCACAGGTGCCAGAAGCTGTCTGTACGGTGGGCAACATTGTCTGGACTGGCCAGCAGTGCCGGAGGAAACTGCACAACCTCCTCGGGGCAACCAGGGTGAGTAGACAGCTCCGTACCCCTGGACTAGACCACGTTCCACACACCCATAAACTATTGACCCCTCACCGCAACAGAGCAGAGGGCACTGGGTGTAGTTGACGGGCCCAAAGAAAGGGCAGTCACAGGTACGGTGGTCAGCATCGAGCAAGGAAGTGGGACCCCGTTGAGTTGCGGTTCCTCATGGCACGTGTGTCACATCCCCATCACCTCCACACCACCCCTTAACCCACCCACCACCCCCACCCCCATACCAGCCCCACACCCGAACAGCATCCCTACTCGCGGCTCCACCACCATCCCTACAACCTCTGCCCCCTGCCCAACCCACACCCCACTCCCCCCACATACATCCATCAGCCCCACTCAAACTCCTTCCCCCCCCCCCCCAAGCCTGCGATGCAATCATGTGCCTTGTGTTGTGTCTTGCAGGAGCTGCTGGTGATGGGGTGGGCCCTTCTGGTTACCCCCGCCCTCACCCACCCTGTGTGTCAACCAGCGATGACAACGAGACCAACAGGGACGGAAACTCTTGACCCGCATCCCGAGAAATCCCGGAGCTCGAGTGCGGGGATGACACTGACTTCCCAATCACAGCTGTCTCCAGCACCCTCCACCATCCCAGACATACTCACCTCGGTTGGGCAATTTGCTGAAGAGGCTCTGGTGCTCACCACACACATGCTCCAGTACATCAGATGGAGGTAGAAACTCCCGATGGGGCAGATGGCCGACCCGAGGGATGAGCTGCCATCCAGATGGGTTTCGTGCTTCTGGAATGGACAGTCGCATCGATTGTGGAGATGCAGTCAGAGAGCCAGGGACTACATGAGGGGCTGTCGGTGGGCATCCAGTACCTGTAGGCGCAGTTGAAGCAGTCCGACCGTGTGCAGGAGCAGGAGGTGATGTCGAACATGAGTGCCACACAGGCCAACACCGCACGGATAGTGTCCGCCACGGAGGCCTTGGAGGCAAAGATTTCAGCCATGGGACAGGATGTCCAAGACCTGGGGCAATCTATAAAGGTGGTGGCCGATGCCCAGGACAAGGCTGCCCTGTCATAGGCAGCCATGTGCCAGAGCCATCTGGACATTACTGCGGCGCTCCTGAGCATGGCCCAGTCATAGTGGGCTATGGCTTAGGGCTATGACTCAGGGAATGGCTCTGCTCACACATTTTCCCATGCAGCAAGCCGGGAGCCACCAGGCACCATGAGGGAGGAGGAGGAGGTGATGGGGCCCGTGCCAGTGACTTCTGCAGGGGAGGTGCCGGAACATCGCAGCACCTTGGACTCCCTCCCCCCCCCCCCCTCCTGTTCCTCGCTCATCACCCGGGCAGCAGGCAGAACAAGGTGGCACTACATCACACCCAAGGAGCAGCCAAGCCAATCCAGGTCCAGTTCCAGAAGTTGGCCGCCAAAGTGGTCCCAGGTCGTAGGGAGAGAATCGCAGCAGGCCTCCTCCATTCTTGCAGTGCCACCTGGGGATCCACCTAAATGTAGTGTTCGGGTTGTAAGGTCAGAAAAGTAGACATCAGTTCAGTTGGCACGGGTGCAGGGCAAGGCATATGTTTGTTCACATTAAACAACTGTGCACAATTTTACAACCTGCCTTGGTGCTCTATCAGAAGGGTGTGAGCAGAGGGGAGGGGTGGGGGCGGGCGGAGGAGGGGGTTGGTCTAGGCTGACTGCATAGGGTGCACGGGGGAGGGATGAATGGGCAGACATTGGGGGTGGGCTTGGCGCAGGGCCCGCGGTTCAGCAAGCGCTCAAAGCCCTGGTGTCCAACACTCACCACCGTCCCCACTTCCGCCACCCCAGGGATTCGAAGGGACTGTGTGATGGAATGACCAGCTCGCATGCAGGGATCACCCAGGTGGAGGGTGGAACGTGCTACCATGGGCAGGAGACAGATATTGTTGATGCAGAGCACCAGAGCTCACTGCAGAGCGGGTTGTCATTATTCTCCATCCCATGGACCAGACCCGGTGTTACTGTCAGCCCAAGCCCCCACCCCGCAGTGAGGCAGATGGGCATCACGGAGGGGCTTGCAGGTGGAGGGAGGAGGGTGTGGATGTGGGACGCAGTGTCCGTGCCCCTGGCCAGTCCACTCCCCAGTCGGTGAACCTGGAGGCAATCAGAGCGTCCCATGCACTTTAGTCCTCGTGCACATGTTGTGCAATGTCCCGTCTCTGCCTAGGCCCCATGTCCTGCCCTTTCCCGCCCTCCCTCACATCCTCCTCATCAGACGAGAACTGGTGTTCATCCTCCTCCTACAGAACGTCGCCCCTCTGCTGCGCGATTTTGTGGAGAACGCAGCAGGCCACATGATTGGGTAAACCTCCCAGCACTATACTGGAGGAGCCCCTCCAGAGTGGTGCAGGCACCTGAACCACATCTTCAGGAGGCCAGAGCACTGCATAATCATGCCCCTGGTCGCTGCATGGCCGTCACTGTAGGGGGTCTCCGCATCAGTCTGTGGCTAACCCCTGTTCTCCAGGAGTCAGCCCCCCCAGCCATGGGTTGCACGTCGAAGAGGCCAGGAACCATTGAGCGTGCCAGGATGAAGGCGTCGTGCACGCTGCCCATGATGCTCAGCTCATCGTCACATGCTAACTGCATGTGCATCGAGTGGAACCCCTTTCAGTTTGTGTAGAACCCTAACCCTAACCCTGTACATGCGGAAAAATACGGCAGCCGGTCTGCGCATGCAGGGAACCAAGCCGGCAGTTCCGCGCATGCGTGGGATCACGCCGGCCCATTGGCGCATGCACAAACTCACGCCGTCCTTTCGGCGCCGGCTGGAGCAGCGCCAACCCCTCCAGCGTCCACCTAGCCCCCGAAAGTGCGAACTTTCGGGGGCTGTTGACGCCGGAGTGGTTGGCGCCGGTTCTCCCGCCGGCGTGGGGACTTAGTCCCCAGAAGGGAGAATCCTGGCCATAATTTCCAATTCATCTAACAAGCACGTCTTTTGGGACTTGTGGGAGGAAACCGGAGCACCCGGAGGAAACCCACACAGACACAGGGAGAACATGCAGATTCCACACAGTCAGCGACCCAAGCCGGGAATCAAACCTGGAACTCTGGCACTGTGAAGCAATCGTGCTACCGTGCTGCCAATATGAGGTAATGTGGTTAAAGTTGTATATTGGCTGAAATCTTCCATCCTCGGTCGTGGCTGGAATTTTATGGTGCCGCTGAAAGTGGTTTCCTACGGAAGCTAAAGAAATTTGGCATGTCTGAATCGACGCTCACAAACTTCTACAGATGTGTTATAGAGAGCATCCTATCCAGCTGCATCATAGCCTGGTATGGCAACTGCTCGATCCAAGACCGCAAGAAACTGCAGCCTGGTGAACTCAGCCCAACGCATCACACAAGCTTGGAATCCTCCCAATGATTCTGTCTACACCTCCCGCTTCCTCAGGAAGGTAGACTGCATTATCAGAGACCCCTCCCACTCAGGCTTGCCTTCTTCCAGATCCTTCCATCAGCAGAAGGCACAGAGGTCTGAAGACCTGCACATCCAGACATAGGAACAGCTTCTTCCCCACTGCTACTAGACTCCTCAACGACTCCCCTTGGACTGATCTGATCTCTGGAAGAACATGATTCACAACACCCTATGCTGCTCTTGCTCAGGTATTTGCTTTGTTTGGCTTCTTGTTCTGCACTGTTTGTCGATGTACTATTTGTCAATGTACTCTGTCGATTATTCTTTTTGCCTACTATGTATGGACTGTGTTCATGCCCTTGGCCGCAGAAAAATACTTTTCACTGTACTTTTGGTGCATGTGACAATAAATCAAATCAAATCAAGTAAATGGAATTTTGGCTAGAATGATAAATTTTCCGTTCTCACAGTGGGTCACACCATGGATAAGACCAGGCAATCCTGCCCATGGACTTTCAAAAGACAACTGATAATCTACCACATTAGAGATTTGTTAGCAAAATTAAATCTCATGGGATGAAGGGACACTGGCTGCATGGATACAAAATGGAGTAAAGGACAGCTGGCAGAAAGTGGTGGTGAAGGTTCTCATGAAAGGTCATCGAGCTGAAAGTTTGGGCAGAATTCTACAGACCCACATAATGGGTTAGCGGAGGAGGGGTCGGGAGGTGGGGGAGGGGTTGGGGAGATGGTGTGCTCCTTGCTTTCCATTAATAACACACGGGAGAAAGTAAAAAAGGGTGGGTGATGCTGGGCTCCTGACGCAATGTCACTTCTAAGTGATTTAACTCCCAACACACACCCAAAACCCATCTCCCCTTGCCTGGGGAAAATCCCTGTATGGCTCGATAATGATGGAGCTTTGTTGGCACCAAGGGAAGGGTCACCGGTAAATTTGTAAATCTGAGGAGAAGAGATTAAATGAGCCGAATATTTAATCCATGATTGAGAACCTAACACCTGAATGAGTTTTGGGTCCTGACATTGCACCTGAGCTGAATTGCTCTCGCAACATGATTTCTGAATGTAAATGGTCTAATTGGCCAGAAGGCGAGCTTAGTGCCCAAGTAGACGTGTCAAATGACTCCAGGAGATGGAAGATGCCTGTCTGGCAGCTATTTAGGGGCCTGCCACTGCCTTGCTAATTAGAGCAGGTAAGGCCATGGAGATGGAGCAAGCTTGACTTCGCTCTTGCAAAGCAAATAAGGACTGCTTCTCATGCCGGCATTACTTGGCCCATATGTTTATTTCCAAGTCAACTTAAAAAAAATTATCCAGGCCTCATGACAAATTTGATAGCTGGGCACTGATGTACAGAAGATTGTTCAGGCTTGCTGGAAAAATACGTGAAAATGGCATTCGGAAATGGACAGGCTAACGAGCTACTTAAGAAACTTAGTGAGCAAGTTTCTCATCCACTTCCTCTCCACCCCAGGGCCCTCTGATTCTTTCTAAATTCAAAACTGCCCCAGAGGTGTCGAGCTTTCAAGACAACCTCAGGGACCATGATTTTCAAAACCCACCCACACCAGGTTCACCCCCATGGCCACCTGAAAGTTTCAGTCATGGTTTGATCTGGCAAGAAATAGCCTGCAGCCAGAACAAGAGTGGCCTTTCCTGAGAGGAATATTTTATACTGATTAAGCTTGGTGGGAAAGCTTTTGCTTCCCTGCTCAGTCCACAATTAGAATGTAATTGGGGTCCTTTGCCATAATAGGTCCCTAATTTTAATGCATCAGGCCCTACCCATTTTAGGCAGGCACCTCATTTGCCTGCAGAATCCTGCAGGTTAAAAATGTGAAATGCCATAGAAAGGTTAGGTCCTGAGTAGGTCAGTAGCCTCTCCAATTTTAACTGTCCATCCATATTGCCGCCAACCTACAAAGCAGGCTGAAAATTCTCCTGTTAGCTGCACACAAATTGTCCTCTTTAAGAGCTGCGTGTGTGCTTCCACTCAAATATTTTTAAAGAGGCCACACACTTGAAAAGCCCACTGCACACTAGAATCATAGAATGGTTTCAACACAGGTGGCCATTCAGCCATGATGCGTCGAAAAAAATACACAGGATACATTGTTGCACACCTGTTTAACTTCTGCAGGGCCCACCAGGTCGAAATAATCAAAAGATCCATCCATTTCTCCAATTCTGCCTCTGCTAATCGCCAACAAGAAATTTCACCCGATGATTTTCTTTCAGCTGTGACATGATAAATAAAAAATAAGAAAAGTATTTAAATCTGTGAAGGAAATTCTGGCTCTGAATTTTAATCATGAGACACTGTAACATTTTCTGTTGTGACATAAGTCTTATTCTCTCAGCAGGCATTCAACAAATACCAAAATGTAATTTATTTTTCATTACATAAAGACTCTAACACTAACAACATTGAAGGCTGCTCTCTGGGTTAAGTGACAAAATGCACAGTTGGGCCAATTCATAATAAAAACAACAAATATGTGTGCTTAGGCAGGTGCTCCGGACCAAGCACCGTATCAGAGTCATATCCTCTCACCCATTTTGAAATGCTTCAAGTGTTCGTGCCAACCTCTCTGCAGCAGGACCACCTGCGTTCCTGTGGTAAAGTCATGGAAATACTCGGTAGTGTTAGATCTGTAAACTTTGTACATCACTGCTTGCTGACACGGATTTAAAAAAATGCTGCACTGGTGCAAAATGTCTTTTGTGACATTTGTTCCATACCGAAAAATGTTTTAAGCCATACTAGATGTCAGCAAAATAAATACCTTTTGAGTGCCTGAAGGTCAGGGGACAGCTCTGAAATGCAGACCCTGAAAAGTCAACTTTTTATTTGATTTCAAAACTGCCGCAGAAAGACAATACTATTTCTTGCAACCAAAGCGTGAATGACAGTAGTTGATGAAGAAGATACCTACTCAGTAAAATAGGTCATATAGTATAATATATATAATATAACAAATAAGAAGGACCTATTTCTCTTGGCAGAGGGACCAGTAACAGGTGGGCATAGATTCAAATGAATTGGCAGAAAGATTCAACAGGGGCCGAGCAGATCTTTTTATTAAAAAGGGTGTTGGAAATCAGAAAGTAAGGGGCAGAAACTCTCATGGCAGCTCACAAAGACTTAGACTTGTTTTTTCCAATTAAGGGGCAGTTTAGAATGGTCAATCCACCTACCCTGCACACCTTTGACAAAGAGTCAACCAGACTCGAAATAACAGTCTTTTAAAATGTGTTTCCAAGCACACAATGCAATAATGCAAAGCAAATTCAAACGCATCAATGAGCACAAATACTATTCTGGTCTCGCTGAAAACAACAACAATCATTTAAGCACTTTTAAGGTGCTTCACAGCAACATTACAAAGTTAAATTAGATACTGATCTACATAAGGCAATATTTAGGGCTGATGGATAAAGTTTCACAAAAGAGGTTTGTTTTAATGAGCATCTTAAGGAAAGAAAGAGAGGTAAAGAGTCACATAACTTCATTGCAGTGTTAATGTAAGCCTACTTGTGTCACTAATAAAGATTATTATTACAGAATTGTTACAATACAGACAGGCCATTTGGCCCATTCTCTCTGCATCAGATCTCCACCGAGTATCGTGATGTAGTGCCATTCTCGGCTTTTCCCCCTGTACCCCTGCACATTGCTTCTTTCAGGTAATTATCAAATCCCTTCTTGAATGCCTCGATATAACCTGCCTCCACCACACTTACAGGCAGTGCATTCCAGACCCAACCACTTATTGTGTGGAAAAGTTTTTTTCTCACATCACATTTGCTTCTTTTGCAGATCACTTTAAATTTGAGCCGCCTTCTCATTCTTGATTATTTACGCGTGAGAACAGATTCGTCATATCTACTCTGTCCAGCCCCTGAATCATTTTGAACATCTCTATCAAGTCTCCTCTCAGCCTTCATCTCTCCAAGGTGAACAGTCCCAACCTCTCTAATCTATCCTTGTAACTGAAGTTTCTCATCCCTGGAACCATTCTTGTAAACCTCTCCTGCACTCTCTCCAATGCATTCACATCCTTCCTATAGTATGGCACCCAGAACTGTACACAATATTCCTGTTGAGGTCTAACTAATGTCTTGTATGAGTTCGGCGTGACCTCTGTGCTCTTATACTTATACCCCTATTAATAAAGCCTTCGCTACTGTATGCTATATTAACTGTTCTCTCCACCTGTCCTGCCACCTTCAATGGTCTATGCACAGATACACCGAGGACCCTCTGCTCTTGCCCCCCTTTCAGGGAGATCGTGGAAGGAATTCAGCCTTGGGTCCTAGGGAAATGAGGACTCCGCCAGCAAAGGTGGAGCAATTGAAATTGGGATGCTCAAGAGGCCAGAAATGTATAAGCACAGCTACTTTTGAAGGTTGCGTATCTGGAAGTTACAGAGATAGGAAGGGCCAAGGGATTTGAATACAGGGAGGAGCATTTTCAAATCAAGGCATTGCTTGATGGAGAGCCAATGTGGGTCAGTGAGCTCAGGAGTTACACGTGAATGGGGTTTGGTGCAATAAGTACACTGGCAGCAGATTAAATAGAGGTCTGGAATTTTGTGGGGATGCCTGAGCCCCAATTTTGGAAGTCCAGCCTCAAAACCCAACACTAATTCCACTGATAAACTCAGTGGAACTGTCAAGTTGTCAAGGCACTTAAATATCCTGCCATTTAATTTATTTTAAAGGTCTGCAGTTATTTAAAAAAAATTATTGATTGTGATTTCACTTTGTCTGTTGACATAAGCCGGACAGTAATCATTATAGAATATTGTGACTCATTCCACAACATTTCGTTATCACAGTGGGTGCCTGCCAGTTCACAGTTTGAATGACAGCTCCAAGTGGTTCTAAAGATTTTACTATAGGGCTGTGACTAAAACTGCCTGTTTTTATAAAAGGTTCTTCAGTTGAAGGAATTTAAATGTAGTGAATGGGTTTTTTTAAATCAATGAGAGTGTTTTGTTGAAAGGGTAAAGAAGTAATCAATAGACAGATTGGGTGCAATTTAACCAAAGGATTTCTAAGTTTGGTAGCGTACTTTCTGACTCTTGGCGGCTGTCACCACGATAAAATGTTAATTGATCCACTTAATGAGTCCCCACGAGCTTCACTCAGCAAATAATGGTCCCGCAGGCTAAGTTGTTGGGACCACGCATGCCAGCCCCCTGCTAACAAGGATGAGCAGCACTCAAGCCGCCCCTGCATAGCCAACCCCACTCAGCTTGCAGTCATGCCACCGAGAAGTCCAGCTCCACGATTCGGGGATGCAGACCTGGGCAGATTGTTGGACGCGATAGAGGCCAGACGGGATGCCCTGTTCTCCCGAGGGTCTCGGAGGGTCAGCCAAAGGGTAGCCAGAGCCGCCTGGGAGGAAGTGGCAGTGGCCATCAAATTGGGAGTGTGACCAGGAGGATCGACACCCAGTGCCATAAGAAGGTCAATGATTTCCACTGGGCCGCACGGGTGAGTTGGCACTGGACCTCCCCTCCCCCACCTTGAACATGTGCCTGGCACCGCCCAGCACTCTTCCGTGCCACGGCACACCCAGTTCCAGCAGTGCTGCCCCACTCCGCCCCAGCCTGATACCACCGTACCCCCCACTCCTCAATCCTCCCCATCCCCCAGCACTCCCATCCACCCCAACCCCAGCACCCCATCATCCCATCCCCCATACACCTCCCCACTGCTTAAGCCGCATCTCCCCCCCACCCAAAATCCACCCCACACCACCACGATAAGCGGCGTGCGTGGCTCACAATGCCCATTCTGTGTCCCTGAAGATCTGTCGCACATGAGTTGTTAATGCTACAGAGAATGACCCAGCCCTCCTGCTAATAACCTTTCCATTCACCCTCAGGATCACCAGCCAATGGTGCCGGCCTATCCTGGGTGGTCCCCCCTCCCGGCCTCCCATGAGAACACCAGAGTGGAGCTCTGAGGACCTCACCATATTCGCGGCACAGCTGATGTCCCCATCCTCCACCAGCGCAGAGACACCACAACTCGGTGGGCGACAGCAGTGGTCAGGCTTCTGGGGCACATTCTGGAGAGCACCACACAGTTGCCGATGCACATCAGGTGGAGGCCGGAACCCCCAGGCGAGACAGCAGTTGTAGGTTTGCTGGATTCCAGGACCCAGCTGGGCCCCAGTCAGGTGCTGAGCCTCTAGACTGGGTTTACCCGGAGCTGATGCAGACACTAGGTTGTGGCCAAGGGATTCAGCAGAGGGTGTCAGTGACCCTTCAGCATGTTCATAACCGATTGCAGGTGTCCCAGAAGCTACGGCACAGGAGATGGCGGTGGCAATGCATGGCACTGAGGCAAATACTGCTAGGATGGCAAATGCAGTGGAGAGCCTGGTGCATGGCGTAGCATAGTGGTTAGCACTGTGGTTTCACAGTGCCAGGGTCCCAGGTTCAATTCCCCGCTGGGTCACTGCCTGTGCGGAGTCTGCACGTTCTCCCCGTGTCTACGTGGGTTTCCTCCGGGTGCTCCGGTTTCCTCCCACAGTCTAAAGACGTGCAGGTTAGATGGATTGGCCATGATAAATTGCCCTTAATGTCCAAAAAGGTTATGAGAGGTTATTGGGTGAGGGGGATAGGGTGGAAGTGAGGGCTTAAATGGATAAGTGCAGACTCGATGGGCCGAATGGCCTCCTTCTGCACTGTATGTTCTATGTTCTAACACGACGTTGGTGGCAGAAGTGGAGATGTCCAAGGCGTAGGTCAGTCAGTGACGGCCATTGCTGAATGCCTCGGCAGTGAGCCCCAGTCGCTGGAGAACGTGACCATGTACCAGGTGGACCTTGATGAGACGCTGAGGGGCATGTCCCCAGTTTCAGGTGGGCATTGCCGAGGCCCTCTGGAGTACATCTCGGTCACTGGGGCAGGTCTCACAGTATCAGGTGGGCATAGCCGAGATGCTGCACAACATGTCCCGATGTCAGATGGGCATAGCTGCTGCCCTGCGGAGCCTGTCCCTGTCATAGGTGGGCATTGCCGGAGCACTTCAGAGCATGTCTCAGTCACTGAGGAGCATCATTGAGTGCGTCGACATTGTGTTGCAGACACTGGGGAGCCACTAGGGCTGACAGAGCCAGATGATGTAGGTGCCCTCTGCCCTGAGGTGAACCTCAGGGGGGAGGGGGGGGGAATGATGGACTTAGCCACATCCTATGTGGAGCGGGCAAGGATGAGGCCCAGAGGTTCAGGGCTGCGGTGCCATTGACGGCCACCGAGGGCGGCACAGTGGCGCAATGGCTAGCATAGGGTTGGATCCTGGCCCTGGGTCACTGTCCGTGTGGAGTTTGCACATTCTCCTTATGTCTGCATGGGTCTCACCCCCACAACCCAAAAAGATGTGCAGGGTAGGTAGATTGGCCACACTAAATTGCTCCTTAATTGGGAAAGAAAAAGAATTGGGTACTCTAAATTATGAAAAAAGAACAAAAAGACCTTGATGGCTACCAGGAGTGGGTATCCTCCTCCATCCACGCGGTGCCAAGTCCGCAAGGACATGGCACAGGTACTACACCATCCCCTTGTTGAGGTAGAGCTTCCTAATAATAATAACCTTTTATTGTCACAAGTATGAAGTTACTGTGAAAAGCCCCTAGTCGCCACACTCCGGCACCTGTTCGGTTAAGCTGGGGCGGGAATTGAACCGGCTCTGCTGGCCTTGTTCTGCATCACAAACCAGCTGTCCAGCCCACTGAGCTAAACCGTCCTGCGGCTCACACTGTCTGTCATCTGTTCGAAACTCCAGCGATGCCTGTACACCTTGGGCCATCACCGGCTCCTCCCTGTGGGTCCCTCCCTGGCCTGATCACCGGCCGGGTCCTCAGGGTGTGGGCTGCTGCCCCTCCAATGTCTGGTCGCCTTGTCTACCAGCAGAACCACATCGGCAGCTTCCGTGAGGTCCCAGATTCATTGCTTGTAATATCTGTAAAGAATTGGGAGAGGGTGAGACACTGACAACCAGTGGTATCCCCACCCAGGGACCCTCCATTCCCCCATTTCCCCACTGCACCCCCTTCCCCCATTTCTCCCCCTATTGCTCCCCCCTCACCCCATTCCCCCATTGCTCTGAAATCCCCCACAATGGCGGCACACCCCGACCGAGGATGCCCCCCAGGGGCTCCCCCACACCATTCCAAGCATGGAAGCAGCAATCCCAGTTGCCCCATGCTCATTGCCTGGGAGCAAAGATGGCTACTCACCTCCTTGGGTCCCTGCAGCAGCCCTTCTGCCAGCTTCACATTCTTAAAAAGGAGCACTAATAGGCGTCCTCGTGACCACTTGCTGTGGTGGTCGTTAGATCACGGGAGGCCATTAAATAGGGGGTCGCTCCAGTTTATTGTATGGAAATTGGCCTACGTGGTGAGTATTGGTTTCTTGCCACGCTATGGTAGGATCCTGATTTTGCCAATGGAGGGGCAGATTGGCTAGATCACAAACAGATCGGCACACAACGCAGTTCTCGATTTTGGCCTCTCCCACAATCTAACAGCCTTGCTGTACTCTCGCTTAAGCACATTGTGGCCATTAAATCATGCCGGTTATTTTTTAATTTACTTTATTTCATCTCAACGTGGATCCTGAAGTCTGCCCATGGTGAATGCCGGGTGAGTTGGTATGGAGGATTTGAATGCAAAGGGTGATTGATGGCAGGAATGGGTTGACATGAGTTTGCACTAATTTTTGAAATAGGTGTTATAAAGGGGTGAGGAGTAGCAGGCTGTCTTTTGTTTTATTATTGTTCTGACAAGCTCCAGAACACCGAGGCTGGCCTGTCACGCAGCCCACTTCTGCGCTCAGGATCCCTTGAGATTCCCTCTGCATTGTTTCTGGAGGGCCCAACGCACCAACCCCAGAACAAAATTTGAACATCTGGGGCATTTTCATCTTGAGTTAAGTTTACAGAGTCAGGAATTTCCCAGGCTGCTCTCCTGAATTGGGAGCAAAAAACCTGACCAGAGACAAAATTTTACAACTTCATTTTAAGAGTAATATTACTCATTTTAAAACTACCTGATGCATTTAAAACAGCTCAGTCACCAGTGTAACCTGCACTATGCAATTGTGTTATGGAGAAGTTCAGCTTATAAATCTATGATTTTGTCTCATTACTCCTCTTTCTTGAAGTCTTTTATTTTCCAGTCAAGGCAAATCCAGGAGGGGTACACTATTCAAAATGTAGGGCTGTTGGAACCAATCAGTTTGAACAGTCTGACCAACCTGAGACCATTTTAATGTTTCTAATGAGACAAACAGGATAAAGGCGACAAAATGTCACCAGACAATGTGGTGTGTTATGACAATATTGCAAGCTGATTTTCATCATGAACTCACCTAGTTTAGATGAAAAAAATAAAGGGTATATACCTGAGGGAAACCTTGGAACAGTGCAGGTCTTATTCAATGACCAATGTATCATTTGTGGCTCTTTCTTCTCAGAAATTTACACCAACGCTGAACTTTATACGGGAATTCCACTGAAATTGCAATGTGTGTGGGCTAGAAGACCACAGCATTTGTCGCTGTTTGCGTTGGGCTGACTAATGCTCTTGATTATGCTGGCTAGTTTTGAGTGGTGACGTACGTCCTTGAGGCAGATGGAAATTCTCTTGGCTGATACTAGGTTTTTGATGTCAGGCAAGTGTCCAACAAAAGTTCTGCTCTTCAGGCCACTAATTCTTGGTGTTGGAAGTGCTTGCAAAGAAGCACTTTTTCATTAAACCACAGAGAATGGCGTAGAAAGTATAGCATAGAAACAGGATATTCTGTCCATGCTGACGTTTCTGCTCCATGTCTAAAGACTAAAGTCTAAAGACGTACAGGTTAGGTGGATTGGCCATGATAAATTGCCCTTAGTGACCAAAAATGTTAAGAGGGGTTAATGGGTTACGGGGATAGGGTGGAAGTGAGGGCTTAAGTGGGTCGGTGCAGACTCGATGGGCCGAATGGCCTCCTTCTGCACTCTATGTTCTATGTGAGCCTGCTGTTGCCCTATACCATCAAACCTATCAGTGTATTATTTTATTCATTTTCTAGATGTGAGCATCGCTGGCTCAGCCAGCATTTATTGCCCATCCCTAATTGCCTTGAGAACCATGATGCTGGTGTTGGACTGGGGCGGGCACAGTAAGAAGTGTTACAACACCAGGTTAAAGTCCAACAGGTTTGTTTGGAATCACTAGCTTTCGGAGCACAGCTCCTTCCTCGGGTGACTCACCTGCTGATGAAGGAGCTCCAAAAGCTGGTGATTCCACATAAAGCTGTTGGACTTTAACCTGGTGTTGTAACACTTCTTACTGTGCACTTGAGAAGGTAGTGGTGAAGGTGCCGACTTGAATCTTCTTGTCCTTTCTCCCTCATGTGTTTACCTAGCTTCCCGTAAATGGACTTGTGCTGTTTGCCTCCAATACTTACTGTTTGACATTCTGAACAGCAGCCAAGAAAAAGCAAGATGGCAATGAGTCTGGATTTAGTGGCAAATACAAGTCATAAATTGAATATAATTTTTGGGGAACTTTGAACTTTGCGTTAGTTTTAAAACAGGGTTAAATGCTTTTTCTCAGCAGTCTGATTCATGGTCTTAAATAAATTTAGGAAACTTGTGATTCAGATCATAAAAACTGAGAGCTCTGGCTACTAATGACAAAAAATGAATTGTCACATGGGCCAGTGGCCCTCAAACAACACTTGCGCAAAGGTGAATCAGGAAAAGTGGCACATCTACCTGTACAACTATCATCCTTGGTTTATTGGACCTTGGGGTCATATTCCAGTTCTGTATTTCACTGGGGCCCATCTACGATATCACCCATATTGAATTGAATTACAATCTGTACCACAGAAACAGGCCATTCTCCCCAATGGTGAGTGACAGGTTATGAACCGCACAAGACTCCTTTCACTCTTCTTTACCTAACTTTAACACACTCCATGGCAACTCTGGCAAGATGGCATAAGTTTGTGACCTGATATGGCCATTGAATATTCACCGTTTGAATCACAAAGGGTCAAAAATCAAGATGTTTAAGGCCCTTGACACCTGGTGGCGGTCATTAGCTGAGCAGTCGCATGAAAGGTGGCTCTCTCTTGAGAACTTCATACCAGACCCTTTAACCCGTCAAACGGAGGCAAAAAATGCAACAAATCATCCCCAAGCTCACCCTCAACTATCAGCCAACCGATCAAAATGCCGCGAAGCTAGAAAAATAGTAAAAGCCGGGAAAGGAAGATCCCAACCTCAGAACGAGGGAACATGCAGGGCAGAGCAGAGCATGACGGACTGAGCAAGGTCGCCAACACAACAGGCCCACCCATCGATGGCGGAGTTATGGAGCTACTCTCAATAGAAATGAAGAAACACAGGGACTCAATTAAAGAGGACCTTATGTCAGCCATGAGGTGAGCTATAGAAACCACATTGCCTGCCTTAAAGGAGGTGATAGAAAAAATGGAGCAGAGACGGTGCATGAGCTGGAGAAAGCGGCCACCAACCAGGTTGAGGGAATCGCCTCACTCGAGGCTGAGGTATCAAGGTTGGTAACAAACCCAGAAAGAGCTCAAGGGAAAGGTTGATGATCGAGAGAAGTGGTCCTGTAGACAGAACCAGAGAATTGACGGGCTACCAGAGGGTGAAGAAGGCAGGAACCGACAGAAAGGGTCACCAGGATGCTCAGGAAACTGATTGGAGAGGAAGGCTTTGCCAAATCCCCAAAGGTACTACAGACCCATGGGTCCATCTGGCCAAGCGCCGGGTGAGGTTTAACGGGACAAAGCGGCTTTATTTATAAATAAGGTGCAATTTGGAATGTGCCAGAGGAAGTGAATGAGTTAATCCAAAAGAATGGATTCGGAAGGCAACTATAAGAGGCAATCAGGAATATTTCACCTTAACGTGGTACACGAGGGGGTAAAGATAAGGAGGGGAGGAGGGGAGGCAAATGAGTCTGGGGAAAGGGGGGGCTGCAAGGGTAGGTGAGTGGGGGGGGGGTCAATGATTAGGTGGGGGAAGGGGGGGAGGGGGCTAGCATGTTGGTTACAACCATTCGCACATGGAGATGGCTGGAAAGAGGAAGATAATGGGGGGTCATCTTGGATGGCCCAAGAACAAAGGGAAACCCTGGCATGCAGGGGCACATCCACGAGGTAAGTATGGCTGGCCCTACAGGAGGGGGAGAGTGTTGAAACTCCCCCCTCAGAATAGTCAACTGGAATGTGAGGAGACTTAGCGGCCTGATGAAAAATCCAGGGCGAAATTCTCCCCCCCCCCCACGACGGGTGGGAGAATAGGGGGAGGGCCTTCCCGACTTTTTTGACGCCCTCCCGCTATTCTCCCCCCCCCCCCCCCCCCGCCGAAATCCCGACAAGAATCGCTGCCGCCGTTTTTTTACGGCCGGCAGCGATTCTCAGCTGTTAGAAGGGCCGAAGTCCCAGCCCTTTACGACCTTTTTACGAACGGCAAACACACCTGGTCCTGCCGTTCGTAAAAACGGCGTGACAAACTCGCAAAAAATAACCATGGCACCGATTGGCACGGCAGTACCACGGCCGTGCCAAGGGTGCCATGGGCCCGCGATCGGTGCCCACCGATCGCGGGCAGCGGGCCCGATGCCCGCGCACTATTTGTCCTTCCGCCGCCCCGCAGTATCAATACGCGGGGCGGCTGAGGGGCAACCCGGCCCGCGCATGCGCGGGTTTCGCGCAAAAACGCGATGACGTCACCCGCGCATGCGCGGGTGGAGTCTTCCCACCTGCGCATGCGCGGCTGACGTCATATGACGCGTCAGCCGGCGCTAACTCCGGCAAGCGGGCTTAACGATTTTCGTTAAGCCCGACTTGTCGGAGCCTCCGACGTCGGGCTGCTAGCCCCGACGGGGGACCAGAATCGGTCCCCCGTCGGGAAGGGGCGCACTGCCGTAAAACCCGCCCGGGTTTTACGGCAGTTTTACGATTTCTCCCGTTTTGGGAGAATTTCGCCCCCAGTCTTTGCTCATCTAAGAAGCCTGAGGATCGACATAGTCTTCCTCCAAGAAACACACCTGAGGAAGAAGGACCGACTGAGGCTAAGGAAAAGCAGGATAGGACATACTGATGAGGTGTGCTTTGACAGAAGGATGAGGGGGTGGCCATACTGTTTAGCAAGGGGACAGCCTTTGCAGTGACAAGTACGGTGACAGACCCAAGGACACGGTACGTGATGGTTAACGGTATACTGGAAGGAACACTGGTGGTGCTGGTAAATATATACGCCCTAACTGGGATGATGACTTCATAAAAAAAACAATGATGGAGATCCCTGACATCGACTCTCAGCAAATCATCGTGTGGGGAGACTTCAACTATGTATAGGACCCAACAATGGGCAAATCCAGCCCCAGATCAGGGAAAAAGTCAGGAAAGGCAAAGGGACTGAACACCTTTATGGGGCAGATGGGAGGGTAGACCCATGAAGGTTCAACCATCCGAGGGAGAAGGAGTACTTCTACTTCTCCCACGTTAACGAAATCTATTCCCTCATTGATTTATTTGCAATTGGTAAATTGGTGTTTCCAGGGGTGGTAGGGGTGGAATACTCCACAATAATAATCTCGAACCACGCGCCACACTACATGGACATGAGGTTAGAGGCGGGCTGGGCCCAGCATTCCCCATGGAGGCTGGACACAGCCTTCCTTGCTGACAAGGCATTCTGTGAGAGAATGTCACAAGCCATCGACGGATATGTAACCTGCAACTAGAATGGGAAGGTCTCACCCTCCACATTCTGGGAGGCACTGAAGGCGCTGATGAAAGGGGAAGTAACAGCTTACAGAGCTCTCAAGGGCAGGAAGTAAAGGGTAGCTAGGCAACAGCTGATCGACTTCCTATTGGAGGTGGATTGATGGTACTTCACAGCCCCAACTGGGGAGCTGCTGGCGGAGAGAAAAAAATGACAAATGAAATGTGACCCGCT
Organism: Scyliorhinus canicula; assembly: GCF_902713615.1. NCBI lineage: Eukaryota > Metazoa > Chordata > Chondrichthyes > Carcharhiniformes > Scyliorhinidae > Scyliorhinus > Scyliorhinus canicula. The sequence continues at coordinate 153,857,770 of NC_052150.1, forward strand.
TTCCACTGGGAAAGCAGTGAACCAGGTCCAACAGACACAAGGAACCTTTCATGAACATGGAGACAAGGCCAGCCATCTACTGGCTCACCAGCTGTGAAAGCAGACAGCCACAAGGGAAATAGCGCAGGCGAGGGATGAGAATGGCAGGATAGTCACAGGGACAGATAAAATCAATGAGGCCTTTGCGACCTTCTAGCGGGGACTGTACACTTCCTATCCCCAGAGGGGGACTCAGAGATGAAATGGTTTTTCAACAGGCTGGACAAACCGGTTGTGGAAGAGGGAAAGAACTGGAAGCTCCGTGGAAGTTGTAGCAAACTCATCAAAGGACCAAAATGAACTAGACATGTTGGAACAGGACATTCCATTTTAAATGGAAAGATTGCTGTACAAACCATGTCTGCAGGCAGACAACTGAATCAAGACAAACAGGCCATGAGTCATGAAGCAGCCCGATCTCATTCAGAGACCGGGGCAGTTGAAATGCAAATCACTTGTTGCCCTGGTCAGACGGACGCACAATACCTTAATGCGATAACAATTAAAGTTGTCTCCAGCTACCATTGTCAAGAGACCAGCTGAAACCAGAGACAGTGCAAGCTTTTGGAAGGGCACTGATTAAAATCAAATTACATTATAACGCCTTTTGATTGGGGGAACTTGATCACTTCCATCCTGTCAACAATCAGAAAAGCTTCCTTTGTCCTGGAACTTACCTGTGGGAGGGTCAGTATTTAACCCATTCAGGGTTTTGCCCTTAAAAAGTCAAGTCTAAGGAACTGTTGGAAGAACTCTATTCTCCTTGGAAGAACTCTACTCTCCTGCCTGACCCACGCTTCGCCTGGCTGAAAACAGACCACGAGAACTCGGGGCCTCACGGTAGCATGGTGGTTAGCATCAATGCTTCACAGCTCCAGGGTCCCAGGTTCGATTCCCGGCTGGGTCACTGTCTGTGTGGAGTCTGCACGTCCTCCCCGTGTGTGCGTGGGTTTCCTCCGGGTGCTCCGGTTTCCTCCCACAGTCCAAAGATGTGCGGGTTAGGTGGATTGGCCATGCTAATTTGCCCGTAGTGTAAGGTTAATTGTTGGGTTACGGGTATACGGGTTACGTGGGTTTGAGTAGGGTGATCATTGCTCGGCACAACATCGACGGCCGAAGGGCCTGTTCTGTGCTGTACTGTTCTATGTTCTATGTTCTAACTGAAGGAGCAACAGCTCCAAGGACTAGCCAGCTTGGAAGAAGATCTAAAGAAATCTGTGCCAACGCTTTTTTAACTATCCTGTTCCTGGAGCGGTGAATATATTCCTCCAGCTCACAGAAAACTCCCAATTAGTATAGCTTGTTGAGGTTTGGGGTGGGTGAGTGAATATATCTGTGTTTGCATCGCTAAAGTAAATCTTTGTAAGGTGTAAGAATTTTCGATGTGCCGTTAAGTCTCTTGTTTTACACATCCTCATAATAGGTGTGTTTGTCGGTTAATCCGAGTTGCAGACGACTTAATTTCTCTTGAATAAATCAATTATTTTAAAACTACCATTATTGTGGTCTCACCTTCCTTTCACTGTCTGCTCTGGTCAAGTCACAATAATTGCCAGGACATAATCCCGTAGTCAAGGACCAGAAAAGGGAATCTGAGCGCTTCGAACACACTCACACAAGAGAGGCTACTGGTCAGGAATAAACAGTGGTCCCTCTTTCTCTCTCTCTTGTGAAGTTGCATTAGTGGGGCACTTCCGGGTGACATTTCACTGTCACAGGAGAGAGACTCACACAGGCATAGGTGGCAGTCAAGGTAACTGGTGTGGCATAGGGACAACCTCACTGGTTAGGTATAAACAGTGAGACTTGTCCCCTCTCTCTTGCGAAGCTGTCCCAGTGCGACACTTCCGGGTCGTGGTTTCAACACCTGCAGGAGAGAGACACCCACAGTTATCTGTGGACTGGAAGCACCGCTAGGACTGGGGAGAAAATGGAGGGCATCAGCTCCATGCATTCGGGGAAGGCACTGGGTCCAGAGGGTTTCCAGGTGGTCTTCTGCAAATATTTTGTGGCAGCACTGGCCCCATACCTGCGGGAAATGTTCAATGATCGCTGTCTTGAGGGGCCCTGCCGCCCACACTGGCACAGGCTTTGATATCGCTGATCTTGAAAAAAGACAACGATCCAATGGAGCGTGGGTCATACAGACCCATCTGAACACTGACGCCGAAGTCCTGGTGAAGGCCTGGCATAGCAACTGGAGAGTTGCCTGCCAGAGATAGTCCCGGAAGATCAGACTGGGTTTGTCAAGGCAGATAGCTAACAGCAAACATCAGTCGCCTGTTGAACGTGATCATGACCCCACCTGGAGAGGAGACACCAGAAGTGATCATCTCCCTAGACTCTGAGAAGGCCTTCGACAGAGTCGAATGCAGGTACATCATAGAGGTACTGGAACGGTTTGGGTTTGGGCCAGGGTTCGCCTCATGGGTGAAACTACTGTGCAGCACTTCCATGGTGTCCGTACAGACAAACACCACCAGCTCTGAATACTTCCTGCTGCACAGAGCACAAGGCAGGGCTGTCCATTGTCCCCACTGCTATTTGCCCTGACAATCGAGCTACTGGCCATCAAAGGAGTGCAAGGGCATACATAGGGGGAACAGAGAGCACAAAGTCTCACTCTATGTAGATGACATAATCCTTTATGTCTCAAGCCCTCTAGCCAACACAGAAAGAATAATGGAACCCCTCAGGGAGATCAGAGCCTTTTCAGGTTACAAACTTAACCTGAGCAAGAGTGAAATCTTCCCTATGAACCCCCACAGGGAGGATCAGAGCTGGGGAAGCTGCCGTTCAAGCTGGCCCAAACCAAATTCCAATACCTGGGCATCCAGGCAGCCCATGACTGGACATGGATCCATAAGTGGAACCTGTCGAACCTCGTGTAAGAGGTAAAGAGAGACCTGCGGATGTGGGACTCGCTCCCACTCTCCCTGGAGTGAAGAGTGCAGACGATAGAAATGAACGTGCTGCCAAGATTCCTATTCCTATTACCAAAAGGGAAAATGCTGGAAAATCTCAGCAGGTCTGGCAGCATCTGTGGGGAGAGGAAAGAGCTAACGTTTCGAGTCCAGGTGACCCTTTGTCAAAGCTTTTCAGATTGCAGCATCCACAGTAATTTGCTTTTGTTCCTTTTCCTATTCAGATCTCTCCCAATCTTTATTCCCAAGGCCTTCTTCATCAAGGTAGATGGACTAATTATGGCATTTGTGTGGGTGGGAAAAAGTCCCAGGATCCATATAAGTGTCTTGCAAAGAAGGATGAATATGGGGGCCTGGCACTGTCAAACCTCCCATTCTGCCACCCGGTGGAAAACACAGAACTGGCTCAAAGGTGGGTAAAAGAGCAGGAGGCAGAATGGGTACGAGTCGAGGAGACGACCTCGTGTATTGGGAAATCCATCCGAACGTTGGCTACGGCCCCACTCCGAGTTCTGCCAGTTCGAGAAACCCGTGTGATGGTCACATAAAGACTTGGAACTAGCTCAGGCATCACTTTAATCTTGGTGCAATGTCCCTTGTGGCCCTCATCTTCAACAACCATAAATTCATCCCGGTGACAATAGACACCTCCTTTAAAATGTGGAGATTGGACAAAGGGTTCTGACACTACGGGACCTCTACCTAGACAGCAGAGGAATGTTTCTGGGGAACTAACAGAAAAGCTTCAGCTCCCGAAAGGGTACCAGCTTCAATGCCTGCAACCCAGGAACTTCCTTTGCAAGGTGACTGCAAAGTTCCCCCAGTTACCCGGCCATACCCTATTGGACAGACTGCTAACATCAGGTGAATTAGGGGACAGTAACTGCTCTGAAATGTACGGATGACTGCAAGAGGACGTAAGGGTCCTGCTGGATGATGCACGGGAAAAGTAGGAAGAGGAGCTGGACATGGAGATGGGGGGGGGGAGAACTCTGAATCGAAGCACTACATAGGACAACCTTCACCTCCTCATACGCAGGTCTGAGCCTAACGCAGCTAAAGGTGGTGCACAGGGCACACATGACCAGAACATGCATGAGCAAAGGTGGAGGACAAATGTGAACGGCACCAGGGAGGCCCAGCCAACCACATGTTCTGGGCCTGTTGGGCACTGGACCGCCTTTTTTGAAGCCACATCCAGAGTTTTGGGAGGGAGGGTGGAGCCATGCTCGATGGTGGCGCTCTTTATGGCATTGGAACAGCCAGAGCTCTTTGTGGGGAGGCGGGGGGGGGGGGGGGGGGGGGGGGGGTGGGGGGGGGGGGGCAGGTGCCTTAGTGTTTGCTTCCCTGATTGTCTGCTGGAGACTCCTGTTTGGCTGGAGTTCAGCAGCGCCATCCAAGGGTACAGGCAGTGTGTCCTACTTGGAGGAATTTCGCAAATTGGTGAAAATAAAATTAATCATTGGAGGATTTGAAGAAGGTTTCCACAATACATGGAAGCAATTCACCAGCCTCTTCGAGGACCTATTCGCTACCTGCAACTAACTAAGTCGGGGGCGGCGAGGTGGGGGGGATGTTATCTGTGTTCCTTCCTGTGATGCGATCATTCGAGAGATTGCGAATTAACATGCACCTCCATGTCTGTCATCCAATTAATGGGTTTCCGAGACAGGCAGACCCATTGGAGGCATCCTAGCATTGGGTAGTTGGCAGGCCTGCTGGAAGAGATGGGTACTTGTGAAGCATGTAGGGCAGTGCGAGACCACCCAAAATGTGTCCTCAAAAATCTGCATGAAATGTTTGCAAAAAGGGTGCCCCACAACTCATGGGGCCATCAAGGTGGAGGTGCAGCATCTCCTGAGGCCAAGGCTCCAGCCTGTTCACTTTTATGGCCCAGATGGTTCTCTCATAATAAGCTGCTACCAGACTCCTAGCTCTGTCGGGCAGGTAACTGGTTCACATCTGGCACAATCACTTGGAAACAGGAATGTCAAGGGAGCTGATCTGGTGTAACATTTTCACCTTTTGATTCTAGTCCTGACTCCAAACCCATACCCACACGCTCGGGAAGATTCCGCACATTGAATCTTAAAACTGGACTGAATGATGGGTCTGTTATAACAAAGACGATACAATCCTATAAGTCTACTAGGTTTGTCCGATGCTTTTATTTCTGCTGGCTGTACCTACAAGCAGTAACAGATCCCAGTTTACCATCGAATCAGAATCGTACCCTGGAAATTGGATGCTGCTATGCCAAGTTTAGATCTTGCGGCACAGTGGGTAGCCTCTTAGCCAGACTCCGGGTCGGAGGCCCACCCAGGACTCGATGATCAAGGACGGAGCTTTCAGAACGCGGTCAAACAGGTTGAATGTGTCAATCTACAAATCCTTCCAAACATGACAATATCTGGCAGTAGAGTGGGATAGACACCCAGTCAGCCACGCGTGATGTGGAGTGGGGCCCCTTAAGCTATAAGCATCTGGTGACAGACTTGTGACCTGTTCCAGGAACCATCAGCTATGGAAACAGATTCACGTCTGCTTTAAGGAACCACAAGTTGCGGGAAGGGAATTGGAATGGGAGTGCCGAGTTTACATTTGTCAAAAAGCAACCAATATAGTCAGGGGATGCATGTGCCCGTCCGCACAGGAAGGGCAGCACCCACAATGTTGGATATGGCTTATCATTAGGTATCCAGGTCGTGTTCTGGTAGTATTCAAAAAGCATATAAATAAGAGTCCGAAAGACAATCATTAAAGGCAGCAAAGATCCTTCAGCAATACTATAAATGGGATCATTCACTAATTTCTGCTTTTTCTTCATAGGTTGCTGGTTAACTCAAGACATCCTTTGACCTATTTTCTCACTTCTAATATTAATATTCAAAAACACGCAACTGACACATGCTGGGTAAGTAAATTATAAAAATCAGTTCAGCAACATCATATTATTGAGTTCAGTATCTACTAATCCAAACAAGCATTCATGTGCATTTGATGAAATCAACTATGGGAGACAGGAAAGCACAAAAGGGTGAATATTATTTGTAAGTCATTGGGTATTTCCATCGTGCCTCAGCAGATAGATGCAGGTACAGGTGTGTCATAAAGTCATTGCTTACAAGAAATCTCATATATCTGGATCTGTCCTGGGTTCTCAGCTGAGCAGGACACCAAGGTGTGTGAAAGGCTTCAGCTTTCTTACCAATTTTGCAAGGAACCTTCTCCCTCCTAAAATCAGTGATCTCTGTTTGAAGTGTATGGTCAATATGTATGATTGATTTGATTTAAAACAAAGGACAAAGAACAAAGCAAATTACAGCACAGGAACAGGCCCTTCAGCCCCCCCAAGCCTGCGCCGACCATGCTGCCCAGCTGAATAAAACCACCTACCCTTCCGGGGGCCATATCCCTCCCTCCCTCTCTTCCCTATTCATGTATTTGTCAAGACACCCCTTAACAGTCACTATTGTATCTGCTTCCAATACCTCCCCCAGCATCGAGTTACAGGCTCCCGCCACCTTCTGTGTAAAAAGTGCCTCATAAATCTCCTTTAAACTTTGCCTCTCACATCTTAAACCTACCCCCCAAGTAGTTGAATCTTCCACCCTGGGAAAAAGCCTCTGACTATCCACTCTGTCCATGGCCCTCATAATCTTGTAGACATCTAACAGGTCGCCCCTCAGCCACTGTTGTTCCAGTGAGAACAAACCAAGTTTATCCAACCTCCTCATAGCTAATGTTGCCCATTCCAGGCAGCATCCTGGTAAATCTTTCCTGTACCCTTTCCAAAGCCTCCACACCCTTCTGGTAGTGTGGCAACCAGAATTGAACAGTATATTCCAAGAGCGGCCTAACCATGGTTCTATAATGTGGAGATGCTGGCGTTGGACTGGGGTGGGCACAATAAGAAGTCTTACAACACCTGATTCACCTGAGGAAGGAGCTGCGCTCCGAAAGCTAGTGATTCGAAACAAAGCTGTTGGACTTTAACCTGGTGTTGTAAGACTTCTTACTATGGTTCTATAAAGTTGTGATTGGCACATTGATCAAGTAGTCCTTTGGCAATCATTGTCCAGGGTCACAGAACGATATCAGAAATTTGCTACCAAACATTAAAAAAAATAAATTTAAAGTGCCCAATTCATTTTTTCCAATTAAGAGGTAATTTAGCGTGGCCAATCTAAAAATATATATATTTTTTAATTTAGCGTTGTCAATCCACCTATCCTGTACATCTTTTGTGTTGTGGGGACGAAACCCATGCAAACACGGGGAGAATATGCAAACTCCACATGGGCAGTGACCCAGGGCCGGGATCAAACCTGCGACCCCGAAGCTGTGAGATAGCAGTGCTAACCACTGCACCACCATGCTGCCTTTTGCTACCATAATTGATATGTCTACCAGCATGCCCGATGATCTTCTAAAGAAGTGAAGGAGGAGCAAACTAGAGGAGCAACTGTAAATTATCATAATCCTTTGTAACAGATTAACATTTGCAAAGTACTGATGATGAGATTCTGCACTTAAGCAAAAAGATGAGAGAGTAGATCTTCTGTAGAGTTCTTCCCATTTCTCTCCATAACGTCAATATTGGATCGACGGGAACCCTGCAGAAACATAGAAGTGACCACTTACGCTATTTGTCTGGGCATCCAACAGATTTTCCAGAAAGGTTGCTGTAGAAATTCTACTCCAAGATAAACATAATTAATTTTCACATTTTTTGTGTGGATCTTTTTATTTGTTGAATATGTGATTCTTGTACGTTTTTTCAGATTTATTTAATTTTTGAATAGCTGTTAAAAATGATTTGGCAACATAATAATTACTTGCTGTAAAGTAATTCATTGTGTGAAGTGCTTCAACCCGAGAGGGTGTCAGCACAACATTGTCACCAAAGAGAGTGTGAAAGAAGATTAGGAGAAATGTTTTTCTGCAGAGGGTTGTTGGAGCCTGGAACACTTTACCACAGGAAGTGCTTGAGGAAAAGATTATTGCACTTTTAAGGAAAATGAGAACAAGCATGGGAAAGAGAAAAGTACCGATCTTTGGGGAATGAATAGGGCAGTGGGATTCAATTTGAATTGCCCTAGCAACACATAAGCATAAACATAATGGGTGGAGTAATCTCTGTCGGTACTATAATTTTTATAATACTGATATTCTGATGAATGTCATGATATGCACCCATGCACATCATGAGGTAAAAGCAGGCAGTGACAGACACCCAGGTGAGCCAATCGACATACAGAATAGAACACAACCAATCACCAGACAGAACACCAGAGGGGGGCTTCCAACTATAAAACACACGAGGCATCAGCACTCTGCCTCTTTCCACTGGTGGCAACTGCAGCGACAGTCAGTGTGTACCGATCATTCAACACCTTCTACACACGGATCAGAGCTAGCCTGGTCTAGATAGCTAGAGTTAGTTTACTTAGAGTAGTAGAGAGTCAACCCACAGGCAGCTGTGTGCTTCATTACTGAAGTTCAATAAATCTTATTGAACCAATGCCTACGTTTGGTGTGTGCTTTATTGTTTATCTGCGTTGTGTTGCAGTCCGTGTTACCCCAGGGTGACTAACACGACAATGATGAGATGGGTGGGGACAGCAGTTGATTTTTATGGAGGCAACGGTGTGGGCGCTGTGAGGTGGGGTCTCACCTCCTGGCTGGGGAGCCAGCGAGAAACCAATGTTGCCTCCTCCCGCCAGTCAAAAGTGCTTCTCAGGTAATTTTGTGGCCAGCAGCAGGCCATCCAAGGATCAAGGACCCCAAGGGCGGAAATCCTGCCCATTAAGAGTTGCCAGTCTCTTTTGCTCAGCAGCGCTACTGGGGAGGCAGTGGTTGCTGCCATAATGACAACCATTAGGAGTCCCAGAATCAAAGAGGGATGCAGGCAGCTGGTAAATAATGCCACAAGAGATTTCATGGGGTGCGGGTCACAGGGTAGTGGATTCAATAGCAAAGGCAGTGGATTGGCTCTCAGTGAATCCATGCTTCCCGATGTGGGGTCCCTTGCACAGGCATTGAGTGACTTTGAACAAGGAATCCCTGCCCACAGGAGACCACAAACAGCCAACATAGGGTGGCTTGTCAGGTACCTTGAGTGATGACAGGTTTATACTTGCGGTCAATAATTTTCAACTTAAAAGCTTCAATTAGTGACAGGAAGGGAAGTCCCAGTCTGGACTTAATTTTGATGGAGTTGGGGCAACAGCAGGGTGCTTACATGCCATGCTCGTGCCTGGCTAAGTGCCCTCCCCACCCCAACTCCTTACAAAAACGGGCATAAAATTCAACACAACGTGTACAAAAAACAGATATTTTGTGCATTGTATTTAACTCTTAACTCTCAGAGGGTGAGGTGCTTCCTATTGTTATGATACCCGGGGCATGTGCGTGGTCAACTCCAGCCTCTCACAAGTCCTGAAAGACGTGCTTGTTAGGTGAATTGGACATGCTTGATGTGCTTGTGAGGTGAATTAGCGCCGGAGTTTGGCGACTTAGTGTCACAAATCGACTTACGTTAACACTGCAATCAAGTTACTGTGAAAATCCCCTAGTCATCATACTCTGGTGCCTGTTCGGGTACACAGAGGGGGAGATCAGAATGTCCAATTCACCTAACGAGCACATCTTTCGGGACTGATGGGAGGGTATCGGAGCACCTGGAGGAAATCCACGCAGACATGGGGAGAACGTGCAGACTCTGAACAGACAGTGACCCAAACGAGAATCGAACCCGGGACCCTACCGCTGTGAAGCAACAGTGCTAACCATTGTGCTGCCGTGCCACCCTATGGATACTGCAGGCTGCTCCAAATGTAAACAAAACCTAAGGACTAAGGTCCCACAGGGATTTCCTTTCCCCACTTTAAAATTCTAGATCCCAAATTGTTCATGAACAGGAAAGTTAATCAGATTTCACATGGATCCAATGGAAATTTACTCCACCACCCCCATACATGACCTTACCTGATTTGCTTAAAAATGCAAGCTTAAAAAAGAATATTCGTCGTGTAAACGTTTCGGAGAAACTTCCCCATTCCGAAAAATAGCTGTTAGGATAACTAAATAGCTATTAGGACAGTGATACAGCAAATTGTTCAACATAGCCAAATGTGATAACATTATAGAAAAGGGAGTCAAGATCAGAAAGTTCATCTCCTTATGTTGCTTGTTTGTTTCCTTTATTGAAAAAAATGTTTTTCTCAGTTGTCAACAAAGGCCGGGGTGAGGCATCAGGAAATAATTTGTGCTTATCAAGATAATGTGACATTTGAGAGAAATGGCATATTATCCAGAGTGGCAATGATAAGCACTTCAGGAGAAAATCCATCCCATAATCTCTCACTTTAACAAAAGCTTCCAAATATGGCTGTCCACTGTTTGTCCATTTGTCGCTGCATTTATTGTAATTCCGGGGGCAAATTGGACAACTAGCAGAGAACTTTGGGGAATATTTGTTTTGTCGAATGTGCGAGAAGGACAGGATCAAGATTTACCTTTTTGCCTCAGCTCCTTCTGCCTGGATTGATCCATACTCTTGGTTCCTGAGCTGCAAGGGTAGTAGTGTATTGTGATGAAAACCACTATGCCAAGTTGTCCTGCAGGAACATTCATGTTTCTGTACACTTGTATAAAATCTATAAGAATGTGAGGAGCCTGTCTGTGTGTACAAGCAATTATCCCTGAAGTTTACCAGAAACTGAGCTACAGAACACAACAAAAAATGAAAATTCGGAGTATGGATTTGCAATTGCGATGGAAATGGAACATTCTTTTTGCAGCAATCGGTTGTACTTTGAAAGGACTTAGACAACTGAAACTAAAACTGAGAAGCCTAATTGCGATGGGAATAGGTACAGGAATCAGGAACAACACCAAACAACTGTTTCATTGCTTTGCAGAACCCAGCATTATGAGTGCTGTGACGAGTTTAATAACTCCACTTTGTCAGAACCACCTCCAATAAAACCACCAAAATGCTAAAATCATGAATAATGCAATAATTGTATCCATCAGATACTTTACAAGAAGCATCTCAATGTTAATTTTTGTTCTGATTTTTTAGATGGTATCAAAATAATTTCCAGTTGTATCCTCTCTCATAGACTGCCTAACTGGATAAAGTCCGGGAAAATACATGGTGTGATCAGGGTAGCCATTAGTCCTGAGTTTTGGTCAATTTCAATGAGCCCTTTTAAAATGGTTAAAGTGAGGATTTGTTGACTAATTGTGAATGCCATTGTTGTCCGCACTGTGGGTATGTTGGAATAGGTATTATTGCCTGCAGCATACAACACAGATGTTCATCCCTTGTGTGAAGCTCTTACTGTCAACACATACCACTCTGAGACTTCGATATTCATCTTAGTAAACACCTTATTAGTAAACCAGTACTCCATTTGATTGGCGCAACTAGACATTTGTGTGTCTGGATTTTTGATTTAATAAAGATGACGCTTTAAAAAAGAAATCAAAGTAGAAAATGCTATTTAACCATCCCCTTGGCTATCGCCTGCCTTTGGCTTATTTCTTATCTCCACATATATATGCACTGACAACACTGCTTCCATCTATTTTCTATTACCAACAAAGAGAATCCTCAATTTGAATTCATCAGTAAACAATAAACATAATGAAATATGCGAGGATTTTTTTGTCGAGAATACAACCCACGTTTAGAAGTACATATGAGTAACTGTAATTACACGTGACACCAATTACTCTGTTACATTGTATTAAATTTTAATGGAAAATTCCACAAGAGAATTGATGCCTAATTGCATCTTAATTTGCATAATTTTGCATATTAATTACCTCTCAGTTGAATAATAAATTTCAGCACTTTTTTTAATTTATGCACAGACACAAAGGAAGTTAAAAATTTAGTAAATTCAGGAAAGAATCAGGACCATATGGAAGCATATTTTACTAATAAAGGTATCATGCCATGGGTAGAACCATAGTGTTTATTTATATCTAAGGTACAACTTTGCATATTAACAATAACTGCACCGCAATGAGGTGATTTTGCAGTCTGAATATTTCTAGCTTGCACCAAAAGAAGCACACACTTAGCATGAGTATTTTGATTTCGACAAGACACTGCAAAATTAGCGAAAGCTTGTAATATTTTCCATTTCATTCCTGGAAAAGGTGATCTTGTTTCAATGAAGCATCATGCACCTCTCCAGTACACTGCTTACAAGTAATCTGGGCCACAGCTTATTTCACTTACATATGACGTAACAATTTATATTAATGCTACTCATGATAATAGCTTTGATTGTTTATTGAAAAGGGGTTACTTTTCTGGGCTCTTGCATTTCATAAAGGGCATCACCACCTGCAAGTTCCCCTTCCAGCCACACAGCATTCTGAAATGGAAAAACATCGCCGTTCGTTCACTGTTGCAGGGTCAAATTCCTGGAACTCTCTTCCTAACAGCACTGTGGATGTACCTACACCACAGACTACAGCAGTTCAAGAAGGTACCTCACCACCAGCTTCTCAAATAATTAGGGATGGGCAGGAAATGCTGGCCTAGCCAGAAAATACATTCTGTGAATGAACAACAAGGAACAAAGGGGCAAGCTCCAATAATTGCCTCACAGAAAATTCTGAAAAGGCATCCTGCTTTCCACTTCTCCTCTCACTCAACAGTTTCATCAATGCGTTCCTAGGAGATTTCCTTATCACCTGCCTCTCCAATTTCATATCAGTCTCAATCTTTTTCTCTCCCCTGCCCAATTCTCTCACTTCACATTGCTCTCTTTATCAGGGTACCCCATTGTTTCATTGCCTCTGCTTATTTCTCTGCACGGTGAGTACCTCCACACTGACCTCAACTCTTCTTGAGCCTTCTTCACCTTATTTATTGCCAATACATCTCTAACAACCATTATTTAAATTCTCCTTCTGACCCATGTTATCATTTTGGTCCTGCTCTCCATTCTGTACCTGGCATTGGCCTACAACAAATTAATTCCACTAAACTATTCTGCTTAAACCAAAAAGACGCCTTGTGTCAATTTATATCATAAGGAGAACTTCCACTATTATTACTGGACTAAAAACTCAATGGTCTGGACTAATAAACCAAAGGATATGAATTCAAGTCCCACTACAGTAGCTTGCAAATTTGAATTAAGTTTTAAATAAATAATGGAATTATAAAAGATAACAAAATATCAGTAAAAGTGACCTTTTTCCCTTCTTCTTTGGCAATCTCATCGCTAACGAGTATGATTGCCCATCTAGAAAACTCTGTGTTACCGTCCATGGGTTCTGTGGGTTCTTGCGTGGCTGATGAGTCCAATCCTAGAGCAGCGTCTTCGACCGCACACTTGGCAGGTGTTTCACTGCTGAATTGTATAAACTATCTCACTAGTGCCCTTTATGAAAGTGAATCTGCTGTACTAATGCAGTTTGGTCCATACGCGACTCCAATCCGACACCAATGTAATAAAAACAGAAAATGCTGGAAAACCCAGCAGGTCTGGCAGCACCTATGGAGAGAGAAACAGAGTTAATATTTCGAGTCTGTTTCACTCTTCTTCATACCAGTGTGGCTGATTCTTAACTGGTCTCTGAAGTGACCTAAAAAGCCACTCAGATACAACAATCAGGGACAAGCAATAAATGGCACACCCTGAGAATAATCTTATTTAAGAATTGTTTTCCTGCCTTATGTATATCTTATAATAATAATAATCTTTATTGTCACAAGTAAGATAACATTAACACTGCAATGAAGGTACTGTGAAAGTGAAAATCCCTTAGTTGCCACATTCCGGCGCCTGTTCGGATACACTGAGGGAGAATTCAGAATGTCCAATTCACCTAAATAAACATCTTTTGGGACTCGTGGGAGGAAACTGGAGCACCCGGAGGAAACCCATGCAGACACGGGGAGAACGTTCAGACTCCACAAGACAGTGACCCAAGCCAGGAATCGAACCTGGATCCCTGGCGCTGTGAAGCAACAGTGCTAACATAGTATCAATGATTACAATATATTACAGAAACTTTGGCTTTGTCAATTCTACAATTCACTGTCATTCATTGATTGCTCATGCAGAAAACCAACAAGCTTAATTGCTCTGTCATAACTCATCGTTTTGTAGGTGGCGATCTTGTGGTGCAGCGATAGTATCCCTATCTCTGGCTCCAGTCCCATTTCAGGACTTGATGATCACGAAATGTGAATTCATATTGTGGCCACATCTGTTAATTATCAGCCTGTAAATGCTCCCAATATTGCAGGCAGTAAGATTGGAAGAGTTTCCTGGTCAGCCACACTAGAAAATGCAACAGCAAACCACTGCAGTATTTTGTCAAGCATGATCATGTGCCAATCGAATTGGAGTCCTTGCCCACCAATGGCCTCTTGGAGCATGGTATCTGGAGGAGGAAGAATCATTTTGTAAATACATGAGATTTGTAGGAGGTTTTGAAGTAAAGATTGTAATTACGGGAAGTCTCAACTAGCGATTTGTTTGAACTGTCAGTAGATTTGGATAAGAACTAACAAAGGGAATTTGTCTTTCATGTTCTTGCTCACAATAAGGTAATAAGGTGGGATCACTGTGGTGAATAGGGAAATATGGATCTATCACTGCCTTGACAGGTGTTTCCTCACTTTTCCCCCATGGGACCGACCGCAATGTTTCCTTACATTGACATCAAATGTGAGTGGGAGTGGGGAGCGGGTGGCGGGGGGGGAGATCCCCAAGCGAAACACCCCCATCTTCCCCAATTCTGGGGCCATGTGACAGGTGACACTAGGCATGAGATTGAAGTGGTAAAAGTGTTGACAGTCTGCTTGGCAGGCGAAGTGGCCTTCAGTCCCTCGGGTTCGTCTAAACGTTTGCCCGCTGATGGTAGATCATCGAAGCACCTCTGTTACTTTATAGTCACTCATTTACTCTTATTGTTCACTTAGCATTGTCTCTGCCGGAGTTTTTCCTGGATATTTGTGTGCTCTTGGAGCTTGCTGTATATATAAGATGACCTCTGATCCTGGAAAACTGATCAGGGCAGTGTAGGTCCAGAGTGACAGGTGAAATTACTGAAACTATTGGAACTCGTCCGCAAAGAGGAAAGTTCTACAAAATTTGTCAAAATGGAGAGCAGCATTTTCAATACTGTGCAGCATTAGGCGATGTGATGAATGTGGAATGAAGAAAAATTGAGTACTAGATAGAGTATTGGTTAATGAAGTCATTGGACCAGACAGGAAAACACTTTGCGAGTAGATTAGTTACAAGAGATGTGAAAGATGCTGTGTTTTGGGAGAGGTAGGGGATAAATGCAGATTAATTATTTGGAAAACATGGCAGATCTATCTAAGGATCAGTAGTTAGGGATATTTGAATACAAGATATGCAATATAATGCTATATATGGCATGCAGATATCAGGCTATATTTTATGGTGAGACAATGGATGTTTCCAGGACGAGCAAACCTCTGATAGCCTTGGAAGCCATTATTGGAATTTAAGGTTGTCACACAGTTAATTGCCTAAAGTCATGGCTGACAGCCCCATATGGGGGTTGTCCCACCTCCAACCAAGAGCTGCTAGCCAATCAGATGGTCAGCATCTCTTTAGTTTCAGCAGAACCACGAGCTATGGTGTCCCTGCTAGGACTGCAGTTGCTACCCAATGAGGAGGTCACATTGAAAGTTAAGTGAGAGGCTTCACTGGGGCCTGGACGGTGGGGTTTCTTTGCTGGGGAAGCCTCTGTTGGTCACAGGATGCCCAGCAGGAGGGACACTTTGCCCCCTTATGAGAGCCAAGCTATTCGATTTTATCTAGTGGCTCGTCATGTGGTGTTGTTATGAATGTAAATTTTATAAGATTGTTATGTTTTAAACTCTTTTTAATTCCAGGTAAATTGGAATAGTGAATAGTGTCAAATGATTTGTCATAAATTCTACCTGGCAATATACCAGGTGACTTGGTTACTATTGGAGCAGGGAGGCCCAGTGTGAGTTTGACTGGGAGTGTAAGATGTTCACACCTGACAACAAAGACAAGAGCAGCTGTGCTGACTATGAGTAGTTCAGTCTCCAAGTTCTTGTGCAGTAAAGGAGAGGGAGAGAGACAGAAGACTGCAGCTGGTGTGGACAACAGAAAGAAGAAGTCTGCAATTTCTCTGTGAGTACAAGCTCCGGCAGGGTTTGGTTGAAGAGACACACCTTGTGGCAATGTAAAGACGCTGGAAAATTTGCCCTAGCAAGGTTGGGAGGAGAAGTTGTCGAGTAAAAGGCGCGTAATTAATGTTACTATTCTTTGTTTGCTACAGTAAAGGTCTGAAATCTTGAATTCTTGTGTGATCATTTCAGTCAGTCACTGAGAATTGAAATCCCTTGTCTAAAATCATAGCAATGTGGGCACCTCTGCCACTGGTAAAATACGAGTGGCTGTAGAAAAAGGCCCTTGGCCACTCAGGGGCCTCAAAGGTGGCAGGCTTCCCAACAGCTAGTGCCAGCAGAGCCAGATAGTCAAGAGGCACAGAAGCCTCTTCCATCCCAGCCAATGTTTCATGAACTCTTAGTTACGTGAGAGGTAAAATTCCAGCCAAAAGTATTTTTTCCTGTTCATTAATGGGATGTGGGCATCACTAGCTGGGCCAGCATTTATTTGCCCTTGAACTTAGAGCAATTCGGAGGGCATTGCTGTGAATCTGGAGTCACATGTAGGCCAAACCAGATAAGGGCGGCAGTTTCTTTCCCTAAAGGAGATTTATGAATCAGATAGGTTTTTACAACAATTGTTTCATAGTCATCATTAGACTTTCAATTCCAGATTTTAATTGAAGTCAAATTTCACCACCTGCCATGCTGGAGTCGAACCCATGTCCCCAAAGCATTACCCTGGGTCTCTGAATTACTCGTCTAGCGATAACACCACTATACCACCACCTCCCCTTAGAATGCACAGGATATAATATACAGATGTATAATGTACAGGTTAAATACAGTTCAATTGGGAGTGCAACCAACTGTACTTCATGCTCTGGAACTCCCTCCAAAGATACTTTTACCTTCCCAACTCTCCCTCCTCCTTTAAGATCATACTTAAAAATCCACTTCAGTGACCAAGCATTTGGTCTTCTTTCGCGACACATCCACTTTTTCCTTTCACATCTTTGTGAATCACTCTGGAACAGTTTTGTACATTAAAGGTGCTGTCGGACAGTATATAGATATTGTTTTTGCAAAGCGAATGCAGGGGAGGAGGTTAGTGAATAAATGAATAGACAGCAGCAGGAATGAAGCAATTGGCAAAAATGGGGAGATAGGCTTATGATAATTATAAAAGGCATATAAAAGAAAGTTAAAATAGAACTTACATAGACTGTGAAGAAATGTGAAAGTATAACAGCAGACAGTAAAGGGGAAACAGCATGGAAATTGTGAAAGAAGGATGGGTTTACTTTGAGATAAAATAAACCATATTGTGGCTTAGAGTGAGAAAATGGTGCTGAAGCTTAATAAACATTTATTGTACTTCAGTTTTTATAGCAGCAAGTTAAGGTGGAAAGTGTCTAAGCAAAGTGTTGGAAGATACACTATGGGGATGAAAATTAAAAAGGAAACTATTAAAAAAGTTAATGGGACTAAAAATGTAAATTCACCAGACACAAATAAATGGTCTACTTCCCGGAATACTGAAGGAAGTTGGGAGAAACATTGTCAGAGGCAGAAGCAGGAATTACGCATTAGGAATGGAAGCTGGAGGGCAGCACGCTGGCGCAGGATAGCACTGCTGCCTCATGGCGCCCCTGTTCCAGGTTCGATTCCAGCTCTGGGTCACTGTCCATTTGGAGTTTGCACATTCTCCCTGTGTTTGCGCAGATTTCACCCCCACAATCCAAAGATGTGTGTGGTGGGTGAATTGGCCACACTAAATTGCCCCTTAATTGGAAAAAAAAATGAATTGGGTACTCTTGAAAAAAAAGGAAATGAAGCTGGATAACTGAGATCTTCCGGCTGTCCCCACCTTTCCCAGCGCATGGTGTGGATTCAATGGGAAATCCCATTGACAGCAGTGGGACCAGAAGATCCTACTGCTGGCCAACAGCAGGCCGTCTCCTGCCGCTGAGAAACATGCTGTGGGGATGCCACAGAACCTCACTCATTGTATCTCTGCTTGAAAGGGATGGAAAAGTATAGTCCAGGTCACTTTACCTGTTATTATATCTGAGGGCCTATTTTCTATATCTGCACTCCTGGGGTGCTGCTTCATTTGCTGCACATCAGGAATTCAGCTAAAGAGGTCTAGAAACCCAGAAGATTCTCCATCTCTTAATTTTAATGTTTTCACTAGGGCGGGATGGTGGCACAGTGGTTAGCACTGCTGCCTCACAGAACCAGGGTCCCGGGTTCAATTCCGGCCTCAGCTGACTGTGTGGAGTTTGCACTTTTTCTGCATGGGTTTAATCCAGTCCAAAGATGTGCAGGTTAGCTGGGTCGACATTGCTAAATTGCCCCGAGTGGCCAAAGGTTAGATGGGGTTATGGGGTTACAGGGATGGGTTGGGGAGTGGCCCTGGTTGGGGTGCTCTTTCGGATGGTCGGAGTAGACTCAATGGGCTGAATGGCCTCTTTCCACACTGTAAGGATTCTATTCTATTCACTTAACTCTACACCTAAACTCTTTGATTTGAATTTCCTTTGTGTGAGGACTGCATGAGCTAATTCATAAATTGTACCCTTTGGAATCAATAAGACAGGGTGAGGTTCATGACTTAGATATGGTCAAAATGGACTGATCATGCTTGACTATATAATTTTATTGAGGAAATAAGAAGCCAATGGGATGAGGTACAGTTAGGCACAACTGGTTTCAATGATAGAACAGGTATGAAGGCTCTTAGGGCATACTCCTGTTCCTATGGAATCACATGATGTACAGTTAACAGGATGTGGTGAAAGTTCTGCAAATGGATTTTCAGAAGGAGTTTTCTAAGTTGATGTAATATCCCGCACTTGCAGAGTATGAGCTCCTGAGTTAGGGGCGGGATATCTCAATTAACCCATGTATATCAGGTCGGCTAGTACTGCACTGACCAGAGAGGAACCTGGCAGGGATCTATAGGTAGTGTATCTTGTGAGGAATGCAGCTGATTAGATCAAAGTATATGTCGGGAATAGGAGTAGAGTAGAACACTAATTAGATGTTTTTATGTTCAGTATAATAGTTTGTGATGTGACCCAGGAATCAATCCTGAGACCCCAATTGCTTTCCCTTTATGTGAATGATTCAGAGACGGGCAAAACCGGAAAGCTGAATAAAATTGGTTGAAGCCGGTGTATTAAAGGCTCCGGCAATTTGTGAGTAAAAACATGGGAGGCTGTGGGAAGACAGAGAGAGACTTGCAGCTATGTGGCGCACACAGTTCAATTGAAAAAATGTGAAATTTCACACTTTGGGTGACTGGAACAGCTCAAGGAAATATTCCCTATGAGGCAAGAGTTTGAAGAGAATGAAGGGACACAGAGAGCTAAGGATATGGAGACATATGTTTAAGGTGGCAGGGCTAGTAGGATGGATCAACGTCCGTACATGAGGCACTTTGTTGAGGAAACAAATAATGTTGCTGCAAATCAGCTGCCTGTTATACACCCCACCTGACTTTCCGTTTTATTACCTGCAATGGAAACTAGATCGGTAAGTAGATGGCTCCCAATTCATCCCTGCCCATTCTGTTCTCCTACCAAAGTGGATATTCACCCTCATTGAAATTTTATAGTGTGGAAATGCTGTTGAATTTGAATAAGATATGGGCTGGGTTTTGGACACCCTATTATAGGCAGAATGTGTGACCTCCAGAAAGTTTTAAAATGACAGCAGAAATGAATACATTCTATGATTCTATGATTCTAGTCAAGAATCCAAGAACCGGGGCTCTCCTCCTGGAAATAAAGAAGTTTAAGGGCGGTTCAGATCAAGTTTTTAGAATTTTGAAAGGCTTTGGGAGGGTGAACAGTGAAAGATTATTTCCATTGGTTGGTAAATTAGTAAGAAGGATTACCACACAAAGAATGAAGGTGAAGGTGAGGAGAATTTTCTTTTCACACAGGCCTCAAATGTTTATTGATATATCAGCCTGAACGTGATTTTAAAAGGAAATTGAATAAGTATTTGAAAAGGAGGAATGTAAAAAGGTACAGGCAACGGGCCAGGGAATAAAATTAAAATAGTTAGCATCAGTTGAAAAGCTTTCACCAGCAAGAGACATATAGGGTCTTGGTGAGACCATGGCCAGGATTCTCCAATCCCACGGCAATGTTGTAATGCAGAACAAGGCCAGCAGGGCGGGTTCAATTCCCATACCGGCCTCCCTGAACAGGGACTGGAATGTGGTGACTAGGGGATTTTCACAGTAACTTAATTGAAGCCTACTCGTGACAATAAGCACTCATTATTATTATTATTATTATTATTAATAAGTTCCGACGCCGGCATGAAAAGCGGCACCAACTACTCTGGCATCAACCGCCCCCGATAATGAGGAATGCTCCCCTTCCTAGGGGGCTAGGTTGACGCTGGAGTGGTCCCTGCAGCTCCAGCCAGTCAGGGACGGCCGGCGTGATTCTGTGCATGTGCGGAACTGCCGGCATGATTCCGCACACATGCGTGGGTTCCTGTCTCCACGCCGGTCCCCAGGCAATATGGCGGAGCCCTACAGGAGCCCGCCGCGGTGGAACCTAGGCCCCATGGAACCAGCCCACCCGCTGATTGATAGGCCCCGATCGCGGGCCAGGCCACCGTGGAGGTCTCCCCCGGGGTTGGATCCCCCTGCCCCCCCCTCCAGGACGGCCTCCGCAGACACACCTTAACCCGCGCCGGCGGGACTCAGCTAAACTCAGCAGCCACTCAGCCCATTGGGGCTCAGAGAATCGCCGGGGGGGTGCTTTCAACGGTCCCCGACCGGCATGGCGCTGATCCCTCGGGCACCCGGGAATCGGCGCCGGAGACTAGGTAAGCAGGCGGCGGGTTGTGATTCTCGCGTCCCCCGGGGATTCTCCGACCCGGCGTGGGGGTGGAGAATCCCGGCCCAGATCAGCAATATTGTGTTTAGTTTTATTCTCCTTATTTGAGGAATGATATGGTGGCATTGGAGGTAGTTTGGAAGAGGTTTGGAAGATTGATTGCGGGAATGAAAGTGTTGACGTATGAGGAGAGATTGGACTTGCGTTCGCTGAAATTTCAAAGAATGAGAGGGAATCTGGTTGAGGTATATAAAATAGTAAGAGGGATTGATAAAGTAAACGTAGACCAAATGTTCCCCCTTGTGGGGCAATTTAGAATGAGAGGTCACAGACGCAATGTTAGCAGTCATGTCGAGAGGGCTAGAGTACAAGAGTAAGGATGTACTTCTGAGGCTTTAGAAAGCTCTGGTCAAACCCCATTTGGAATAATGAGCGGTTTTAGCGTATCTAAAGAAGGTTGAGCTGGTCTTGAAGAGGGTCCAGAGGAGGTTCACAAGAATGATCCCTGGAATGAAGAGCTTGTCGTATGCGGAACGGTTGAGGACTCTGGGTCTATACTCAGTGGAGTTTGGAAGGATGAGGCGGGATCCTATTGAAACTTACAGGCTATTGAGAGGCCTGGATAGAGTGGATGTGGAGAGGATGTTTCCACTTGTAGGAAAAACTAGAACCCGAGGTCACAGCCTCAGAGTGAAGGGACGATCCTTTAAAACAGAGATGAGGAGGAATTTCATCAGGCAGAGGGTGGAGAATCTGTGGAACTCTTTGCCGCAGAAAGCTGTGGAGGCCAAATCATTGATTGTCATTCCGACAGAGAAGCTAGGTTCTTGATTAGAGTTAGAGAAATACAGCACAGAACAGGCCATTCGGCCCACGATGTTGCGCCAAACTTTTGTCCTAGGTTAATCATAGAATTTTGGACAATTTTTCATGGCCAATCCACCTAACCTGCACATCTTTGGACTGTGGGAGGAAACCGGAGTAAGCGGAGGAAACCCACGCAGTCACGGGGAGGATGTGCAGACTCCACACAGACAGTGACCCAAGTCGAAATCGAACTTGGGACCCTGGAGCTGTGAAGCAATTATGCTATCCACAATGCTACCGTGCTGCCCTTAAGAAGTTAACCTACACTCCATTATTCTACCCTAATTCATGTACCTATCCAATAGCCGCTTGAAGGTCCCTAACGTTTCCGACTCAACTACCTCCACAGGCAGTGCATTCCATGCCCCCACTACTCTCTTGGTAAACAACCTACCTCTGACATCCCCTCTATATCTTCCACCATTTATCTTAAATTTATGTCCTCTTGTAATGGTGTGTTCCACCCGGGGAAAAAGTCTCTGACTGTCTACTCTATCTATTCCCCTAATCATCTTATAAACCTCTATCAAGTCGCCCTTCATCCTTCTCCGTTCTAATGAGAAAAGGCCTAGCACCCTCAACCTTTCCTCGTATGACCTACTCTCCATTCCAGGCAACATCCTGGTAAATCTCCTTTGCACCTTTTCCAAAGCTTCCACATCCTTCCTAAAATGAGGCGACCAGAACTGCACACAGTACTCCAAATGTGGCCTGACCAAGGTTTTGTACAGCTGCATCATCACCTCACGGCTCTTAAATTCAATCCCTCTGCTAATGAACGCTAGCACACCATAGGCCTTCTTCACAGCTCTATCCACTTGAGTGGCAACTTTCAAAGATCTATGAACATAGACCCCAAGATCTCTTTGCTCCTCCACATTGCCAAGAACCCTACCGTTAACCCTGTATTCCGCATTCATATTCGTCCTTCCAAAATGGACAACCTCACACTTGTCAGGGTTAAACTCCATCTGCCACTTCTCAGCCCAGCTCTGCATTCTATCTATGTCACTTTGAAGCCGACAACAGCCCTCCTCACTATCCACAACTCCACCAATCTTCGTATCATCTGCAAATTTACTGACCCACCCTTCAACTCCCTCATCCAAGCCGTTAATGAAAATCACAAACAGCAGAGGACCCAGAACTGATCCCTGCGGTACGCCACTGATAACTGGGCTCCAGGCTGAATATTTGCCATCTACCACTACTCTCTGTCTTCTATCGGTTAGCCAGTTTGTTATCCAACTGGCCAAATTTCCCACTATCCCATGCTTCCTTACTTTCTGCACAAGCCTACAATGGGGAACCTTATCAAATGCCTTACTAAAATCCATGTACACTACATCCACTGCTTTACCTTCATCCACATGCTTGGTCACCTCCTCAAAGAAGTCAATAAAACTTGTAAGGCAAGACCTACCCCTCACAAATCCGTGCTGACTATCCCTAATCAAGCAGTTCCTTTCCAGATGCTCAGAAATCCTATCCCTCAGTACCCTTTCCATTACTTTGCCTACCACCGAAGTAAGACTAACTGGCCTGTAATTCCCAGGGTTATCCCTATTCCCTTTTTTGAACAGGGGCACGACATTCGCCACTCTCCAATCCTCTGGTACCACCCCTGTTGACAGCGAGGACGAAAAGATCATTGCCAACGGCTCTGCAATTTCATTTCTTGCTTCCCATAGAATCCTTGGATATATCCCGTCAGGCCCGGGGGACTTGTCTATCCTCAAGTTTTTCAAAACGCCCAACACATCTTCCTTCCTGACAAGTATCTCCTCGAGCTTACCAGTCTGTTTCACACTGTCCTCTCCAACAATATGGCCCCTCTCGTTTGTAAATACTGAAGAAAAATACTTGTTCAAGACCTCTCCTATCTCTTCAGACTCAATACACAATCTCCCGCTACTGTCCTTGATCGGACCTACCCTCGCTCTAGTCATTCTCATATTTCTCACATATGTGTAAAAGGCCTTGGGGTTTTCCTTGATCCTACCTGCCAAAGATTTTTCATGCCCTCTCTTAGCTCTCCTAATCCCTTTCTTCAGTTCCCTCCTGGCTATCTTGTATCCCTCCAGCGCCCTGTCTGAGCCTTGTTTCTTCAGCCTTACATAAGTCTCCTTCTTCCTCTTAACAAGACATTCAACCTCTCTTGTCAACCATGGTTCCCTCACTCGACCATCTCTTCCCTGCCTGATAGGGACATACATATCAAAGACACGCAGTACCTGTTCCTTGAACAAGTTCCACTAATAATACGAGGATCAGGGGTTATGGGGAGAAGGCAGGAGAATGGGGATGAGAAACATATCAGCCATGATTGAATGATGGTGTAGATCCAATGGGCCAAATGGCCTAATTCTGCTCCTATGTCTTTTGGTGTTTTGGTCTCATATAGGTTGAGAGGGGGTAGATTTAAAATTGAGCTAAGGAGGAACTACATCTCCCAGAGGGTGGTGAAATTGTGGATCTCACTGCCCCGTGGTGTCCGAATTATTAAATAGTGTCAAGAAGGAGTTAGATATATTTCTGATACAAAATGGGTTTAAGGGACATGGGCAACTAGTAGGTAGGTGAATTTTAGACCAGGAAGAGATCAGCCTGATCTGATTGAATAGCGGAGCAGGCTCGAATTGCCTACTTCTGCTCCTAATTCCTATATCCCTAAGACATGTTAGGCTGAATGGTCTCCTCAGTGCTATAATTTCTATGATTTTATGATAAATACTCAGTTGGCAACTTGATAATAGAAAACCATTTCACAAAATGAAGAAATACCTAATGATTATGAACTGATTATGAAAATGTATTTGGCCTGTAGTTAACTTTGGACAAGTGTGTGCAAGTTTCAAATAAAATCAGCACCACATGTATCTTAATATTTGTCACTTCACATATTGAGCGTTCTTCCTTTCACTTACCTTGTTTGAAGAGTATTTGATGTCACATGACGCAGGTAAGAAGTGAGAGACAAAAGATTTGCTGACGAGTTTTCATCTGAAACGTTAGCCTGGCTTCCCACCTTCCAGATGTTACAGCACCGCTGATTGCCTTCTTTCTCTTTCAGCTTTGTAGGTGGTGGTTTGTAACCGAGTAAAGCGGCGACGATTTGAAGTAAATTGATACTTGTGTCACAGCAGGTCAAATATAACGCCACACAATATTAACAATAAGTTTGTAGACTTTATGGTGTAATATTCGGATGGCCCACTGCATAAATTTCTCTGAAAACAAATTCTTGCCTAGTCTACAGCACTGAAGAGATCCGACTCTCAGCTCAAGCGTCTTCACGTTTCAATCCCAGTCATCATTAGCATTTAGGCTCTCTGTAAATTCCCCTATTTCCCATGCAAGCCACCAAATATAGCTGAACCTGCCGGCATGGTTTCACAGTGATTAGCACTGCTGCCTTACAGCTCCAGGGTCCCGGGTTTAATTCCGGCCTCGGGTGTCTGTATGGAGGTTGCACTTTCTACCCGTGTCTGCGTGGGTTTCCTCTGGGAGCTCTGGTTTCCTCCCACAGTCCAGAGATGTGCAGGTTAGGTGGACTGGCCATGATAAATTGCCCTTAGTGTGCAAAGGTTAGGTGGGGTGACAGGGATGGGCGTGGGGAATTGGGCCGAGGTAGGGTGCTCTTTTGGAGGGTCGGTGCAGACCAGAATGGCCTCCTTCTGCACTGGAGGGATTCTATGACAAGAGTTAACAACAAATTCTTGGTAGTTGTTGCTGGCAGGGGAGCAGTCAGGCAGAACCATACCGCGTTTTATAATCTTCTGTTCAACTTGAGGTAAACTAACAAAAACTGTGCACCAACACTCCTGGTCGAAGGAGGAAGCACGATAATTAGCAATATCACAGAGGAGAACCAAAAGGTGTAGCATCTCTTTTTAATTAAAATGGTGTGGCATTCAAAGATTGTTTGAAAGGAACAGCACACCTTGTCAGCAAGGTTGTCTGGCTACTGTTACTTTTGATGCCTAAATAAGTTGTTGACACTAAAAAAAATATACAGTCGCACTGAAACAGAAGCACCATCTGTGTAAGGTGAACCACTTAGCAATCCCATTAATTTTCATTTCTCGGTTGACCTGGGTTATTTTCTGTTATTGGTAAACATAAACGATAACAGAAATAATAATTTAACAAGCACATTCAAGCTAAACTATCTAAGATGTCTGGCAAAACTTGTCTGACAAAATCTAACTCTTTGAAAAGTCTTAATTGTAGGGGTGAGAAAAGGCAGACTTAAACTGTCTGATTTTAGAGGTCCTGGAATTAAAGTTACAAGTTTATACTTGTGCAGTAAAGTCTGACTCCTGGCAAATGAGACATATTACACTGCTTTTAAATATAGAGGCAAGGAAAGCACCACACAATAATAACTTTTATTCTGTATGAAAGATACAGAACACTGATAATTGTTGCAGTGCGTATAAAATAACTAAAGTATTTTACGAACATGAGATAAAGGGAAGGACGGAGTGTTGGTTAAATAGCGCAGTGAAATAAATGTGAACAATAGCCTCATCTAGTGGTCATATCTGGACATAGCCTTCAGTGTTGTAAATATCCCTGGATCTGTAATGATTTGATTACCTGCAAATGCCTGCATTCCAAGCATTGTCCAGCATCTCTGACTTTGTCTATATAAATGTTTCTGGAACATACCTCGCCATTCACCTGAGGAAGGAGCTGCGCTCCGAAAGCTCGTGTTTGAATCAAACCTGTTGGACTTTAACCTGGTGTTGTAAGACTTCTTACTGTGCTCACCCCAGTCCAACGCCGGCATCTCCACATCGTAAATATCCATCCACAT
Source organism: Scyliorhinus canicula (assembly GCF_902713615.1). Taxonomy (NCBI): domain Eukaryota; kingdom Metazoa; phylum Chordata; class Chondrichthyes; order Carcharhiniformes; family Scyliorhinidae; genus Scyliorhinus; species Scyliorhinus canicula. The sequence continues at coordinate 153,884,446 of NC_052150.1, forward strand.
AAAATGTTTAACTTCCTTCATTATTTATTTTGTCTTTTCAAGTTATTTTATTGTTTCTATCCTTTCATTTCTGCAGAAAAGGAATTTATGTTGCATTGAATTTCCAGCTGGCTGTACAAATGATGCAGAGCGTTTTACCAAATGTTTGTGCTTAACTTTAAAATATTTCTTCTTCCTGTGTACTCATCAGAAGCTAAAGAGCGAGGTCTACCTGCTGTTCACGTCTGCGGCATCTTTTGGTCCCGCCAACCCACACACTTGCCGTGGGTTTCCCAGAGGCATGCGGTGGATCCAATGGGAAATGCCACCCTCATCCAGATGACCAATCTCAAGTGAGTTCTGTGTGGTCCAAACACTTGACCAGGTCATGTATTAGAACCATGTCCCTTGCCTTTCTGGAACATCAACGTATCTACCAGCAGCATATCACCACCCACCCTTGACACTACCTTGGAGGAATCTCAAAGGAGAAAAAGGATTGAAGTGTCACAAATATCAAGTGCACCATCCCCCATCACAGAGACACACAACTCGATGGGTGTACTTAGGAGGCAGGCTTCTTGGCCACTATCTAGTGAACACCACACAGCTTCTGATGCACATCCCTTTGGGGCAGGAGCGTCCCAGGGATTACACAATTGGAGGTCTTCTGGATCCGAGGACTCAGCTGTGCCCCACCAGGGGCCGTGCCACTGGACACGTTCGTCCGTCAGATGCTAGAGATCATAGAATCATAGAATCATCATAGAATTTACACTGCAGAAGGAGGCCATTCGGCCCATCAAGTCTGCACTGGCCCTTGCAAAAACCACCCAACCTAAGCCCATACCTCCACCCTATCCCCGTAACCCAGGAACCCCACATAACCTTTTTGGACACTAAGGGACAATTTAGCATGGCCAATCCATCTAACCTGCACATCTTTGGACTGTGGGAGGAAACCAGAGCACCCGGAGGAAATCCACGCAGACACGGGAGAATGTGCAAACTCTACACAGGCAGTGACCCAAGCCGGGAATCGAACCTGGGACCCTGGAGCTGTGAAGCAACAGTGCTAACCACTGCACTATCACTTCCCCCTGCAAAAGCAGAGCCGGGTATACCATTCCTGTGACAGCAAGGCCGAATGGAGAAGTCCCAATTCTGTCATAGAAGATATTGCCAGTGATGCGTGGCACCCAGGCCAACACTGTAAGGGTGTGTGTCACACTGGAAAGCCTGGGGCAAGGGGCCAGATCCAAGAAGCATGGCTCAGCCCTGAGAATCTTGGCTGAGGGCTTTAACTACATAATGCAGACAATGACAAGGGCTTGTTTTGCACACTGGGCTAAATAGCTGGCTTTTAAAGCAGACCAAGGCAGGCCAGCAGCACGGTTCAATTCCCGTGCCAGCCTCCCCGAACAGGCGCCGGAATGTGGCGACTAGGGGCTTTTCACAGTAACTTCATTTGAAGCCTACTTGTGACAATAAGCGATTTTCATTTCATTTCATAACTACATAATGCAGACAATGACAGGGCTCCAGACCTGGCAACGCAGATGATGTTCGGGGTCCTGGAGCTCACTCCAGCTGCGCCTCCAACCCATGGTGTAACCCAGACGCCGGTGAGCACCCGGAGGAAGGAGGATCCACTGGGGCACATCCCAGGGTCTTCCACCCAAGAGACCCGGGGAATAACCAGCTAATCTGAATCCACCTTTGCTGAGACAAGCACAACTCAGGCGCAGCAGGCAGAACAGGTTGACACGGCATTGCCAATGTCACCTGAAAGTAGGCAGAGCCCTCCAGGTCCTGGACCTCCAGAGTTCGCCTGCCAATGGCGTCTCAGGAAATAGGGTGCGGAAGCCATCAGGCTGCCTCCACCTCTGATGTGCATCCTGGGAACACACCAAAACATAGTGGAAGCATTCACAAGCGTAAGGAAGTATAGGCGCACAGTGTGGGTATGGGTGAAGTTAGGCACAGTTGGAGGGTCATTATCACTTGTAACATCTACACAAGTCACTGAATTAAATATTATTTTTCTTCACCGCCTTAACGCCTCACATTCTTTAACCCTCCTCCCAATAGCGTGGTGATTCTCCCCATCTGGACATAGTTCTTCTCACTGGCTCTCAATGTCCACTAGACAGTGAGACACTAATTGTGAATGTTTCATCTGCAGTGATAGGACTCAGGCACGGTTCAGTGAACCCTAGACCCCCGCCTCTCATCCCCCCCTCTGGAGTTAAGGAACAAAGGGATGTTGCGCCAAACCTCACTCAGACTGAGCCAGGGAGTCAGCGTGCTGGCGGCAGACAAACAGGAATCAGCCATAAGCAATAGCTGAGGAGCATCACAGACCATTTCTCACTCGAGTCGTCATCACCCTTGTGCTTTAACCGGGCAGCAGACTCAAGGACACCCAGACCCTGCTCTCTTATGAGAAAGATCTCTGCAACCTACATCCCTTCATCTCAGAGGGCTCGCACATTCTGGAGAAAGGTGACAGAGTGGGGAGATTGCTGGTATGGGGGAGGGGGAGTGGAGGCAGTGTTGACTTTCTGACAACATGCTGGTCATTCTCCATGGAGTGGGAGGCAATGAGAGCATCCCTATTCCCCTATGTATGTGACCCTTGCCCCCTCCTGGCTTCCATCATCTGGATCCTCAGTGGCCTCCTCCTCAACTTCCTCCTGAACGTCCTCCTCATCTGAGGACAAGTACCAGTTTTCCTGGTATTCGTCATGAAGGTGCCCCACTGCAGAGCCAGATTACCTAGGCCACAGCAAACCACCACAATGCGGGAGACGCTCTGGGGCTGTATCACCCCACCGGACCTCTCACGGCAGCGGAAGTACATATTCAGGAGGCCAATGCACCGCGCTATCACAGATCAGGTGGCACCGTGAGCATTGTTGTACTGGACAACTTCTGTAATCTCTGGCCTCCGCATTGGAGTAATCAGCTAAGACCACAGGGATAACCCTTGTCTCCGTCAAGCCATCCCTACAGTCTGGAGCAACTCTTGAAAATGCCAGGGACTTGCGATTGCCTGAGGATTTAAGTATCATGGACGCTCTCTGGAAAACGTGCACATGCATGCATGAATCGCATGTGGTGTAAATTGAGGGAGTGAAATCCCTTCCTGTTTATGAAGTGGACTCCCTGATGCCACGGGGTGTGTAGAGCCACATGAGTGCAATTGATCGCCCCTTGCTGAATCCTGTAGCTCTCTCGTCCTGCTGGAGCTGGTCCAGGTCAAAACAAAAATGAAGTCCAAAGCCTTTGAATAGAGTGCATCCGTGACCATATGCTTGCAGTTAGCCGCACAGGTTACGCTTGGAGCCCTGGAATGACCCCATTATGCAAATGTTGGGGGCTGCCATGACCTTCACAGCCACAGGGACCAGATGTCCTCCACCACCACGTGGTGCCAAGTCGGCAAGGATAGAGCACAGGTACTGCACAATCTCCTTGGTGAGGCAGAGTCTCCTATGACAAAGTTGTCTGACTGCTTCATGAGGGACCCTTGGGTCCTGTACATACTGATCTCCTTCTGCACCTTTGTGCCCCTGTACAGATGGTCCTGGAAGCAGCCAGTCCTACACTTTCTCTGGCAACACCACTCACTCACAGCTCAGGTACCATCGCACCTCAATTGCATAACCGGCTCCAGCCTATGTCCTCGCCCAATCAGAGTTGGCTTTGGCCTCCCACCTGATTATCCCCTCCCTTATTCTCTATATCACTGGGGGTTCTGACAGGAGGTTTACATGTTCGCACATTAAAGGTACTATAATGGATACAATGGGCTTGGAGTGTATGTAATCTTTGGCGATTATTCGCTAATGGGTATGATTGTCCACCTAAGAAACTCTGTGTTACGGGTCATGGTTTCTATGTGTCTTTGCGTGCCTGATGAGTCCGATCCTATAGCCACAGCTTCAACCGCACACTTGGCAGGTGTTTTCAGAAGGTGGGATTGTTCATTGGACTCCAGATTGCTGGTATTCCTTTCTCAGGCTCCTTTTCTGGACCTCTTCTTGCCATCGAGTGCTCTCGAAGAATTGTGTCCCTTCAATCAGGAGATTCTCACAAGTCAGTCTCTTCTGAGCAAGGGTCTCCCAGACGTTGACGTCTATGTTGCATTTTTTGAGCTAATCCTTGTGAGCAGCATGGTAGCACAGTGGTTAGCACAGTTGCTTCTCAGTTTGATTCCCGGCTTGGGTCACTGTCTGTGTGGAGTCTGCACATTCTCTCTGTGTTTCCTCCCGGGTGCTCCGGTTTCCTCCCACAGTCCAAAGATGTGCAGGTTAGGTAGATTGGCCATGCTAAATTGCCCTTAGGGTCCAAAAAGGGTCATTGGGGTTACTGGGTTAAGGAGATGGGGTGGAAAAGGTGTGTGCTTGAGTGGGGTGCTCTTTCCAAGGGGCGGTGCAGACCTGATGGGCCGAATGGCCTCCTTTTGCACTTTAATTCTATGATTCAGGCTGTCTTTGAAGTGAATCCTTTATCCTCGTTCAGAAGCCTTCCTTGAGCTGGATGAAGAAGATTTGTTTTGACAGTCAGGACACTGGAATCCTAAGCATATGGGCAGCCCAGCAGAATTGATTTTGATTATTCATGGCCTCAATACTAGCGCTCTTGCCTCCCTCAAGGATGCTGGGGTTAGTATGCCTGTCCTCCCAGCTGATGTACAGCTAAAGTACATTTGGATTTTGCAATGTGTTTAAGCTGTGTTGTTTACAAGTCTCCTGCGAGGACCCAATCATGCTGCAAAGTTTTCCCGTGCCCGCAGAACACCGGGACCTGGCCGGATTGCAAACATGTCCCCCCAGCAACCCCACTACCTCAACCAGCGCCGGCACCCTACCAGATTCGACCCCGGAAACGTAACCAGCGCCCTGCTCCCCGCCAGTGCCCCGGCCCCCGCCAGACGTAACCACCTACCTTCCACAAGTTCAGACTTCTCCTACCAGATCCCGGGACATCCAGCCGCAGCTGCCGACCAAGGAAGCGAGGGAAACGCGGCGGTCTGCAGGTGAGACTGAAGCAATGTGTTTTCAAGACTCCTCTCCCCAGCATACTCCTGGCAAACGTCCAAGCGATCGAAAACAAGCTGGATGAACTTAATGCTAGACTTACCTCTCAGAGGGAAGTAATGGACTGCTGTGTGCTCTGTTCACAGAGACATGGCTTACCCCCGCCTCACCGGACTGTGCCATACAACCTGAAGATTTCTCAATTCATCGGGTGGACTGCACCGCTATTATCAGGCAAAGCGAAGGGTGGAGGGGTTTGCCTCCTCATCAACTCCATGTGGCGACACTGGCGACCTACTGCTCCCTGGACCTGGAATACCTGACTGTGAAGTGCCACACATACTATCTTCCACGTGAGTTCACTTCAGCCATTATCACAGTGGTCTATATCCCACCCCAGGCAGAAGTGAAGAAGGTGCTGGACAAACTGTACAGTTATAAACAACTATGAAACAGAACACCCGGAGGCCTTGTTCATCATGACCGGGGACTTCAACAAGGCCAACCTCAAGAGTGTACTGCCAAAATTCCACCAGCATATCTCCTGACCCACCAGGGGCGACAACACTCTTGACCACTGCTACTCCAGGGCACCTACCGTTCCATCCCCCGATTGCACTTTGGGAAATCAGACCATAAGACGGTGCTCCTTTTGCCGATATACAAGCAGAAACTCAAGCGGGAGATTCCAGCTAAGAAGGTAGTTCAGTGCTGGTCTAAGGAAACAGAAGAGCTCCTACGAAAGTGCTTGGAGACAGTGGACTGGTCTATATTTAAGAAGTTAGCGACCAAGATGGTTGTCTTGTGTTGTGCATTATACAACTTTGCCATTCAGCGTGGACAGAACATTTGCCCAGAAAATATCTTGCCACCAGAAATGGAGGAGCTGAAGGGAGGTAATATGGAGCCTGATGCAGGCATACCTCCTGGTGTAGGTGTGCAAGCCGAGGCTCCAGGTGACTCATTGCCTGGCTGCTGTTGTTTTCAGACATTGAGCTTGCAAAGTTAACAATTAATATGGTGATACCCTCCCTCCCTCATCATCTCCATCCCTCAATATGATATTTAAATAATGTGCTTTGTTGTTTGAATAAAAAAATTGTCGAGGTTTGTAAAGATTAACAAAAATAATTTCATACATGCCAAACTTTGAAACCAGTTAACATTTAACTTGACGTTTAACTTCATCAGCTGAACAACAGGGGCTGGTTTAGCACAGGGCTAAATCGCTGGCTTTGAAAGCAGACCAAGGCAGGCCAGCAGCACGGTTCAATTCCCGTACCAGCCTCCCCTAACAGGTGCCGGAATGTGGCGACTAGGGGCTTTTCACAGTAACTTCATTTGAAGCCTACTTGTGACAATAAGAAATTTTCATTTCATTTTCAATCCCCTCCCCTTGCCCCTCTTTCATCCCCCTCCCTCTCCTCCCTCCCTCCCTCCTTGTGAAAGTTGAGGCAGTTATTAAACAAAATGTCATTGTTCAGCTGATAAAGTTAAACGTCAAGTTAAATGTTAACTGGTTTCAAAGTTTGGCATGTATGAAATTATTTTTGTTAATCTTTACAATCCTCGACAATTTTTTTATTCAAACATTAAAGCACATTATTTAAATATCAGAAAATTTAAATTTAGTAACATAGTTCAGGTAGACGAAGCAGAAAAATAATAATGGTAAACACAAGTCAAGAAAAATATCAGATGTTACAAGGACAGTGACAGCTAAAAGCACAAAGCCCAGGGGGAAACCTTTTAAATCATATGACCAGGTCAGAACCATCTTGTAACAGAATTTTATAAGGGATTAATAAGCATTACTACCTCACAACACCAAAGACCCGGGTTCGATCCCGGCCCCAGGTCACTGTATGCGTGGAGTTTGCACATTCTCCCCAGTGACTGCGTGGATTTCACTCCCACAACCCAAAGATGCGCAGGGTCGGTGGATTGGCCATGATAAATTGCCCCTTAATTGGAAAAAAAAATTAAATGTATTAAATAAATAAATAATAAGTAACAGCATATTATAACCCTTTCTACAGGTCTGTAAGGTCATGGCGTTACTTACATTTTGTTCTGCTTCAAGAATCTCCATTGTTTGGGGCCCGAGAATTTCTGACTTCTCTTCTTCCTAATTAAATTTTGAGTTGTCAAAATCTAAATTAAAACATATGTACTCTTTTAAGCATGTCTGCCACACGTAAATAATAATAATGACATAGTAGTGCAGATTTAAATGGTTTCACAGATTTTTTTAAAAATCACAAAACCCACGTTCACTGACTAAATAATAATCACCTTTAAACATAAATAAAATAAAAATTATTCTGAAAAATCCAATAACAATAGCAATGCCTGTATAAAAATAAAGAGCAAAAAAGACTGTTCAAAAACTTCAACATACCTTTAAAACATTTGCAAAATCTGTTGCCTATTTTCTTCAATATAAATCTGCAGTTTAAATGCCTGACCTCAATGGGCGTTCCTGTAGCTGCTCCGCCTCAGTTTCTGAACGCAGGTAAGTGCGCACTTTTCTCTCTCAGTATCGGTGGGCCGTGGCTTCCCACCGATATTCATAATTACAGGAAACAGGTTTTTAGATTAGTTACATTGGGCAGCATTCTCTGATCCTGAGACTAAGTGTTGACGCCATCGTAAACGCCGTCGCATTTTACAACGGCGTCAACAGGACCCCCAGGAACAGTGATTCCAAGCCCTACAAGAGGCCAGCATGGCACTGGAGCGACCCATGCCGCTCCAGCTGCCGATACCAGCTTCAAATGTGTGCCGCGGGTCTGCGCATGCGCGCTGCGACCGGCGCGACTGCGTGCATGCGCGGTGGCTTCCTTCTCTGTGCCAGCCCCAATGCAACATGGCGTAGGCCTACAGGGGCAAAAGAGGCCTCCAGCCCGAGAGGCCAGCCCGTCAATCGGTAGGCCTCGATCACGGGCCAGGCCACAGCAGAGGTCTCTCCCCCGGGTCAGACCTCCCTCCCCACCACAAGGCCGCTCCCGAAAGGATGCACGCCGAGGTCGCGCCTGGTAAGACCACACGTGGACGCCGCTGGCCGGACTCGGATTTTTTTTGTGGCCACTCGGCCCACCCCGGGCGGCAAATCGACGGGGAGGGCCGCATAGAGCAGCCCCTTGCCGGCACCAATGGTGACGATTCTCCGCTCATCGGAGAATCACCGGGCTGGGCGCAAATTTCACGTCGCCGCCCCGACGATTCTCCGGCCTGGCATGGGCTGAGAGAATCCCGCCCAGTATTTATTGCCCATTGATGGGCAACCTAGCTGCAACCATAAATTCCTCATAGGAATGTTTGGCAAATGATATATGGGTAAACCAGAGCCACTGGGAGGGAAGCAGATGTGGTTTGATATTTGGTTGGTGATTTCCCTCTCGATGCTCAGCACTTCCAGGAAATACCCATACTTGTTTGTTCCATTCCTGGACAATTAAAGCATTGTCCTTTTGGCAAGATTTCCCAATGACCGGTTAAATCTGTTAGTTCCCATGAATTATTCTGCTCCCTGTATCTCACTTTCCCCTGGTTTGATAATTTGTTTAACACATTCAAAGTCTATTAACATCCAGTTCTGATGAAAGATCAACACCCGGAAACATTGACTCTACTGTTTCTCCATGCACAGATGATGCTTGTGCTGATGAATATCTACAGCATTGGCTGATCTAGTTTTTAACAGAGTTACACTGGATTAAGTACATTCTTTTCCTCCAATTATTTGGCAAGAATATTAATGGGTTTGTTTACTTAGACTGGTTTGGAGTTTCAGCCGAAAACATTATGGGCTGGCTTCTCCGATTCTGCAGCTATGTCCGCAGGATCCTTCTGGCCTTATGACCAGAAAGTCGGCGCCGCCCCCGCACTGATCTTCCGTCTGGTGGGGGCCTAGTAGCCACGCAGCGTAAAACCCCCGGCTTTACCTACGGATAAGACTGGAGAACGGCCGGGTCCGTGGCCGCACATGCGCACAATACTCCTCCAAATGGGCTCTCACTAATGCTCAGTACAACTGAAGCACACCTTTGTATTCAGTTCCCTTCACAATAAAGTACAACGTTCGATTAGCTTTCCTAATTACTTGCTGTACCTGTATCCTAGTCTTTTGTGATTCATGTACTGGGACACCCAGGTCCCTCTACATCTCAGAGATCTGCAATCTCTTACCAGTTAAATATGCTTCTTTTTTTATTCTTACTGCCAAAATGGGCAATTTCACATTTTCCCACATTATACTCCATTTGCCAGATCTTTTCCCACTCACTTATCCTATCTATATCCTTTTGTAGCCTCCTTATGTCCTCTTCACAAATTACTTTCTTACTTATCTTTGTGTCGTCAGCAAGTTATGCAACCATCACTTCGATCCATTTGTGCACTTGCTACTTCTTGCCAACATTTATGCCTACTTTCTGCTTCCTGTTAGCTGGTCAATCTCCTATCCATGCTAATATGTTACTTCCTACACCATGAGCATTTTGTTCTGCAACAACCTTTGCTGTGGCACTTTATTGAATGCCTTCTGGAAATCCACAGCACTTGTGAGTTCCTCAAAGCCATGGTGTGGAGATGCCGGCGTTGGACTGGAGTGAGCACAGTAAGAAGTCTTACAACACCAGGTTAAAGTCCAACAGGTTTGTTTCAAACACTAGCTTTCGGAGCACTGCTCCTTCCTCAGGTGAATGAAGAGGTATGTTCCAGAAACATATATATAGACAAATTCAAAGATACCAGACAATGCTTAGAATGCGAGCATTTGCAAGTAATTAAGTCTTTACAGATCCAAATATAGGGGTAACCCCAGGTTAAAGAGGTGTGAATTGTCTCAAGCCAGGACAGTTGGTGGAATTTTGCAAGCCCAGGCCAGATGGTGGGGGGGGGGGGGGGGGGGGGGGGGTGAATGTAATGCGACATGAATCCCAGGTCCCGGTTGAGGCCGTATTCATGTGTGGGGAACATGGCTATAAGTTTCTGCTCAGCGATTCTGCATTGTCGCGCGTCCTGAGAATGCTTACCCGGAGATCAGAAGCTGAATGCCCTTGACTGCTGAAGTGTTCCCCGACTGGACGGGAACATTCCTGCCTGGTGATTGTCGCACGATGTCCGTTCATTCGTTGTCGCAGCATCCGCATGGTCTCGCCAATGTACCACACTTCGGGACATCCTTTCCTGCAGTGTATGAGGTAGACAACGTTGGCCGAGTTGCATGCGACTCAGTCGGCCTCATACGCTCCAAAATTTTGTCTACAACAGATGTTAAACTGACTGGCACGTAGTTTCCTGCTTTCTGTCTTCGAATAATGGAGTTATATTTGCTACCTTCCAACTTAATGGGACCCCCCAAAATCTAGGGAGTTTTGAAAAATTAAAACCAATAATCAACTATCTCACTAGACACTTCTTTTGAGACTCTAAGGTGGAGTCCATCAGGACCTGGGCTCTTGTCAGCCACAGCTCCAACAATTTACCCAGTACTACTTCTCTGCTGATTGTAACTTTCCTGAGTTCCTCCTTCCCTTCCATTTCCTGTTTTTTATCTAACCGTCTTCCATAGTCAGTACAGTGTGAACATCTTGCATCTTCCCAGCAAAAAAAAACCTAGGGCCCCCTTTAACCTTTAAAAACCAAGCCCCCAATCTTGTTGTTGTATCGGATTCAGAGTAGGTCACATAATATAATAACAATGGCTTATTGTCACAAGTAGGCTTCAATGAAGTAACTGTGAAAAAAACCCTAGTCGCCACATTCAAGCGCCTGTTCGGGGAGGCTGGTAAGGTTGTCCCCTTCATTCCTCATTTTATATTAAACTGAACAGATAGTTCCTGAACATAATTGTTTAAACTTCAGTTTGTAACAACAGGTTGACAATTATGCACAGGAGTAGCTCTGGAGTTTAACCAGCTACAACAGTGCAGCTGATCAGCACAGGACACTGGTGGGCCTCTTGTTGCTGGGAGCATCCATTCCATTAAGGAACTGGCTTATGGAAAGCTGAATGAAAAGTGTTTTAATTGCCAGCGACAGGTATGTCCCTCCAGATCCAATTAACAATGCAGACTAGTCAATTAATCAACCATCCCTAACACAGCACACAAGTGTCTGCTTGATGTGTCAGGTTACAAAGTTCACCACTGAGTGTTCATTCAAATCTTTCATTACCAGATGGGTCACACTGGAGCCACTCTTTCCCAGAGGCCTGACATACACTTACATCCCCAAAATAATTGGTACTTGTTAGTTATTAATAATAATCTTTAGTGTCACAAGTAGGCTTACATTAACACTGTAATGAAGTTACTGTGAAAATCCCCTCGTTGCTACACTCTGGCGCCTGTTCGGGTAGACCGAGAGAGAATTCAGAATGTCCAATTCACCTAACAAGCAGGTCTGAAAAGTGCAAGTTTGAGTCCTTGCAAGAAAATAAGCAGATTTTTCCTTTTAAATTCATTTTTATGGGATGTAGGTTTGGCTAGGCCAGCGTTTGTTACCCATCCCTAATTGCCCTTGAGAAAGTGGGTGAGCTGCCTTCTTGAACCTCTGCAGTCCATGTGGTTCAGGTACACCCACTGTGCTATTAGGAACAATTATATATTTCCAAGTCAGGATGGCTAGTGCCTTGGAGTGGAAGTTCCAGGTTGTGGAGTTCGCAGATATCTGCTGCTCTTGTCCTTCCAGATGGATAAGTGGTCGTGGGTTTGGAAGGTGTTCTAAGGAATCTTGGTGAGCAGTGCATCTTGCAGATGGTACATGTAATGTTCTTGTTGGATGGCCTGATTTAGATTACAAGAACACTTGTAGCTAAAGCTATAAACAATTTATTAATGATAATATAATAATCCTTCTTATTGTGACAGGTAGACTTACATTAACACTGCAATGAAGTTACTGTGAAAACATTAACTGTGGGTCAAATATATACAAAACAACAGATGAATTACAGGATAAACATACACAAGCAACCTCTCTCCCAGCTCCCGAGTCAGTCTGAGGTCACCTGACTCCAACATTCACTTATATACTAATGAGACTCCTAGTGGTCAGTCGGTGAATTACAACATAACCATGATATCAGTACAGTGCACACGGCTGCTGTTGCGCACTGGTGGTGAAGGGAGTGAATGTTTGTGAAAGAGGTGCCACTCAAGTGGGCTGCTTTGACTTGGATGGTATCAAACATCTTGATTGTTGTTGGAGCTGCACTCACCCAGGCAGGTGGGGAGTCTCCTGACTTGTGCCTTGCAGGTGGTGGACAGATTTTGAGGAGCCAGGAGATGAGCATGATTCCTGGCCTCTGTCCCGCTCTTGTAACCAGAGTATGTAAATGGATAGTCCAGTTCCATTTCTTGTCAATGGTAACCCCAGGATGTTGATAGTGGAGGATTCAGTGATGGTACTGCCATTGAATGTCAACGGATGATGATTTGATCCTCTCTTATTGGAGATGATCATTGCCTGGCACTTGTGTATTGCAAATGTTACTTGCCACTTGTCAACCCAAACCTGGATATTGTCCAAGTCTTGCTGCATTTGCACGTGGACTGCTGCAGTGTCTGAGCAGTCACAAATGGTCCGGTTTCTTTCCTTTTAGACGTTGTGCCAGTTAAGACAGGTTTTGTTTGACCACATGACTTGTAGCACAAGTTCAGTGATGTCATTTGTTGGTGGAGCTGGGCTGTGGCTGTCAGGTGAGAGGGGGTTTAGTGTTTGGGTTTCAGTTTCTGTTTACTGTTTTGGACTGCAGAAGAGAAGCAGTGTTTCTCTGATTTTATTTTAAAAGCTGTTCCAGTGAACTGAAAGCACATTGAGTGTGGCAAACTGCCTTGATAACTTTAAAGATAGAGGGCGGGATTCTCCGACCCACACCGGGCCGGAGAATTGCTGAAGGGCGGTGTGAATCCCGCCCCGCCGCTCCAACGCTAGCTGCCAAATTCTCCGGCGCCGGTTTGCGGGCGGGGATCGCGTCACGCCGGTCAGGGGCCGTTGGCAGCGGCCCCCGAGCAATTCTCCGGGCCCCGTTTTCGGCCATTCCCGCGGCGTGAAATGGACATGGTCCATCCCGGCGAGACCTGGCTTGTCGGCCGTCTAGCAGGGTCCTCGGGGGTACACGGGGGGCCCACTGATCTGCGGGCAGGCCTGTGCCATGGGGGCACTCTTTCCCTCCGCGCCGGCTTCTGTAAGGCTCTGCCATGACCGGTGCGGAGATGAAACCCCCTGCGCATGTGCAGGAAACACGCCGGCAGTTCTGCGCATGTGCCAATTCACGCCGGCTGGCAGCGGCCCTTTGGCGCCGGTTGGTGTGGCGCCAAACCCTCCAATGCCGGCCTAGCCCCCCGAAGTGTGGAGGATTCCGCAACTTCCGGGCGGCCTGATGCCGGAGTGATTTACGCCGTTCTTGCCGCCGTTACAAGCCGCCCCGCAATTGCGGGAGAATCCCGCCAGAGTTGCTTTCCGGAAGGAGTTTTGAATCTGCTTGTTGGTGCTGGATCTCAGGGAAAGGACCAGTCCCAGAGATTACAGTGGACTGGGCTACGCCTTTGAAAGGGGTTTTAGTTTATTGGATTTTGTATTCAATTGGAACAGTTACTAAGGGGAATTCATTAAGAGTTATATACATAGATTACTGTAGCTGTTGTGTGTTTGTTCATGCTTGTAATTGAGAACAAATTCTTGATAAGTGTCTCATATATGTTAACTATATTCTTATAATAAACTTTGTTTTGATAAAAGTGCCTAGGAATTCTGATGAATCCCACCTGGGGCAGCACGGTAACATAGTGGTTAGCACAATTGCTTCACAGCTCCAGGGTCCCAGGTTCGATTCCCGGCTTGGGTCACTGTCTGTGTGGAGTCTGCACGATCTCCCTGTGCGTGCATGGGTTTCCTCCAGGTGCTCCGGTTTCCTCTCGCAGTCCAAAGACGTGCAGGTTAGGTGGATTGGCCAGGCTAAATTGCCCTTAGTGTCCAAAATTGCCCTTAGTTTTAAGTGGGATTACTGGATTATGGGGATAGGGTGGAGGTGTGGCCTTGGGTAGGGTGCTCTTTCCAAGAGCCGGTGCAGACTCGATGGGCAGAATGGCCTCCTGCACTGTAAATTCTATGATTCTATGAAGTGAAGGCTCTTGTGCTCATCCTAGCCAAATTCAATGTAAAAGCTATAGGTCAGGTGAGCTTCATAATACATTTTGGAGTTTCTAAGCCCTGGCCCATAAAAGTTGGTACAATTGAGTTGTTTGCTAGGCCATTTCAGAGGGCATTTATGAGTCTATCACATTGCTGTGGATCTGGAGTCACATGTAGACCAGACCAGGCAGGATGGCAGATTTCCTTCCGTAAAGGACATTAATGAACCAGCTGGATTTTTTTACGGCAACCGACTATGATTTCATGGTCGTCATTAGCCTTTTAATTCCAGATGCCAGCAACTCTTTTAGGAGAGAGAGCTAATTCAGTGTGTCAGCCTTGATTGTAACAAGAAGTTAATTGACCGCTTAATCCAGATGCTCATGAAAAGTGATCTACTCACGATGAAATCCTCCCTCCCTACAGCCATTTTCTGCTTCTCTCCGCAAATCCATCTCACAGTTTAGTTCTCGATCTCGGATCTCATACACAGGCCTAAGGAAGCCCGTCCAAAGAATTGTCTGGAGACCTGATGATGTGTTTTAAAATATGTTTATTGAATATGGGTAATATTGGCAAGGCCCCATTCAATGCTAATCTCTAATTAACCTGAGAAGGTGCCGGTAGTCTTTCATTCAACTGCTATTGATCTTGAAAAGATGATACTCCCATTAAGGAAATTCTAGGTTTTGACCCAATAATGATAAAGGACAGTAATACATCCAAGTCAGCTTAGTGTGTGTCTTGGACAGAGATTTGGAAGTGTTGGTATTTCCATTGTTTCTGATGATGAATGGAAAGGACTCCATTTCCTGTCCAACTCAGGCACAGTATTAATGGAGACAACTAAGGCTATTTTGGTTGTTTGCTGATTAAAACAGCACCAACATTATAGTGAAGCATTACTTGTGAATAATGGAATGTTCAGAGTGTTGGCCTCAAAGGGCTGGTTTAGCACAGGGCTAAAGAGCTGGCTTTTAAAGCAGACCAAGGCAGGCCAGCAGCACGGTTCAATTCCCCGTACCAGCCTCCCCAAACAGGTGCCGGAATGTGGCGACTAGGGGCTTTTCACAGTTTGAAGCCTACTTGTGACAATAAGCGATTTTTTTTTTCATTTCATTTCAATGCCCAGTTAACAGATCTGGTGAAATCGGGAACAAAGAGGGTGAATTTCCTCAGAACCTCCCGAGCTCCAAAGCCATAACTTCTCTGGAAGTAAACTGGGTTTCTACTGGAATAATAATGGTGAAAGAGGTGAATCTCTGAGGCACTTCATTTCCAAAGAAAACAAAGCAACTCTTTGACAAATTCCCTTTTATCAGTTGGCTCCAATTCATATTATCATTTGTGACATGTCATTCCAGGATTTCAGCAGCTATTGGTATCCCTTGATTCCTAGCATTTGAAATTAATTTCTGGAAGGTTTTATTAAGAGAATAGTCCCTTTGAATTCATATTGTGAAGACTAAAATTGGCACAAAATGTTGACAGAAACATTTTTACTCACAGTACTGACCTGGGGAAATCTTCACAAGTACATTATTAGCATTATGACATTTAGCGAACAAGGCAATATTCAAAGAATGTAGTGCAAAAATGGAAAAAGCTATAAAGGTAGACTGATTGATGGGCGGCATGGTGGCACAGTGGTTAGCACTGTTGCCTCACAGCTCCAGGAGCCCGGGTTCGATTCCAGCCTTGGGTGATAGTCTGTGTGAAGTTTACACGTTCTCCCCGTGTCTGCGTGGGTTTCCTCCGGATGCGTTTCCTCCCACAGTCCAAAGATGTGCAGGTTAGGTTGATTGGCCATGATAAATTGCTCCTTTATGTCCAAAGATGCGCAGGCTCAATGGATTGGCCCTGTGCAGCATTATGGGAATGGGGCAGGGTAGATAGCTCTTTACAAGGGTTGGTGCAGACTCTATGCCGAATGACCTCCTTCTGCACTGTAGGAATTCTATGTTTTCTCATGAAAGCAAGAGTGACATAACTGCAATTAATGTTTCAACACTAAGCCCCATTTTATTGTACTTCATAAACTTTTCACGTTTTAAAATATCTTGAGACACAAACTTACTCAATCTTCTGCATGGCACGAAAAGTGGTCAACACACTTGGAACTGTGTTCAAACAGATCTGAGTGAAGGTGAAAAAGACATTTTAGCCAACTGAGGATCAATGGACTGGATTCTCCCAAAATGGGACTATGTCCCCACGCCGTCGTAAAATCGCTGGAGTTTTACTCCAGAGATTCCTGGAAAAAGATCAGCCAATTCACTCACCTGCAGGGGGCTAGCAGGGACCCGGAGTGAATCTCGCAGCTTTAGCTGCAGATACAGGCCCCCACACTTCCGGTTTGGAGTCCGCACATGCACACGGCGGCCGCCTCCACCGGCCGTGCCGAGCTCCATGGCGGACTTGGACCGCAGAGGCAGACAGAAAATTTATAACCCCCCCAATCGGCAGCGCGCCCGATCATCTAACCGCACGGATCTAACCCTTGGCCGCCTCTAAGGCCCCCCTGTCCCCCACCAGGGCGGGGCCTACTCCTGACAGGATTGAGGAAGACAGGGCACAGATGTAAAGGAATTGGCAAAGGAAACAAAAGCAACAAGAAGAATATCTTTTTCTCACAGACAGTGATTAAGGTGTGGAACGCACTTCCTTTTAGTGTGGCGGAGGCAGGTTCAATGCAAGCATTCAAAGGAAATTGGACAATATCCAGAAAGGAAGAACGTGCGAGGTTATGGGGAGCAGGCAGGAGATTGGTACTAAGTGAATTTCAGGAAGCGAAGTATCGTACACAACCCTGTCTCATGACTGGGGCCGAGTTGGAGATGGTTGACAGCTTCAAATTCCTCGGCGTGCACATCACCAACAATCTGTCCTGGTCCACCCACATTGACACTACGACCAAGAAAGCACAACTGCGCCTATACTTCCTCAGGAAACTAAGGAAATTTGGCATGTCCATATTGACTCTGACCAACTTTTACTGCTGCACCATTAAATACATCCTATCTGGCTGCATCACAGCCTGGTATGGCAACTGAAAGACGGAAAGAAACTACAGAGAGTCGTGAACACAGCCCAGTCCATCACACAAACCTGCCTCCCATCCATTGACTCTGTCTACACCTCCCACTGCTTTGGGAATGTGGGCAGTATAATCAAAGACCCCTCCCACCCAGGTTATTCTCTCGTCCTACTTCTTCCATCGGTCAGGAGATACAAAAGTCTGGGAACATGGACTAACAGGTTCAACAACAGCTTCTTCCCTGCTGTTACCGGACTCCTGAATCACCCTCTTATTGACTCAACTGATCTCTTCACACACATCCTCTACTGAGTACAACTACACTCTGTGTGCTTCACCCGATGTCTGTGTCTATGTATTTACATTGTGAATTTTTGTATGTCCTATGTTTTTTCATGTATGGAACAATCTGTCTGGATCATTATATTACTGTTAAATAATAAAAGGTTATTTATGTGTTAAAGTTACAAACCTGGAGACTGAAGTTTATTGGGCTCAGCCAAGGCCCTCAGGTATTTAAAAATAACATCTAATTTCACTTGTGTTGCGACTCTGGGTTAAGTAGGGCTGGAATTGCCCAATCACTAACCCAGGGAGGGGGTTGTGACACAACCAAATAACTGGTAAGAAATACCTTCTACCTCAAGCCCTCACCAAAAAAAAAGCATTTTTTTATAAACCGGGCTTCCAAAACGCCCAGTGAGATGACAAAATAAATTTATGTCAATTTGCCTTTTTGGCGACCATGCTAAACTCACTGACTCTAGCAGATGTGTTATCATTTCAGGTGGCTCCATTACTGCTCTCCTAATTCTGATTTAGAAGGGTTTAGGACCCACACAAAAGACGTGAGCACCAAACCCAAGATGACACTTAAGTGCAGTAAGAGGGAAGGCTACATTATTGAAGGTGGCATTTTTCAGAAATGTTAAATCAAGGACCTATGTTCAATCTCAGGTGGGCCGAAAATATCCCATGGCCACTATTTCAAAGAAGAGCAGGGGAGTTCTCTGGTGTCCTGGCTAATATTTATCCCTCAATCATTAACAGTAAAACAGATGACCTGGTCATTATCGCATTGCTGTTTGTTGGAGCTGGTGTGCAGATGAGCCTCTTTGTCTCCTGCATTGACCACACAAAGTTACTTCATTAGCTGTAGGAATTCCTGGGGACATGCTGTGGTTGTGAAAGTTACCACATAAATCCAGGTCCTTTCTTTCTACTGTGCGAGCCAGTTTCACTGCGCGACAGGGTAGTAATTCCCATACAAATCTTCACGTTGATGCGGATTATCAATTTAGTTCTGAAGGCCTTCTTCTGTTTACGGATAGTAGAATGTTTTAATGCGGCAAGCAGCATTCTGATGCAAAAAGGTGCCAGTTATGGTCATGCTACTGAATTATTGTGACCACTGTTACGGTCCTATCCTCGGGAAATTATATTTATGGAAGTCGATTCGGGAGGCACTGAGCACTCTTGTTGCTTTTCGATTAGCTGAGAGATTTAGGGATTGCCGATGAGACAAAACCTTGCCAGTGAGATAAAAGATCGTCCTAAGTGGAATCTGTTCTGTATTTCACAACTTGCTGTCAAGTGCACTGTTTATAAAACACCTTTCTGTAATCAACACCGAAAATGAAATCTCAAACAAATTATGTAAAGGACACCATGGTGATTAATTTATGTTAACATGCATATGTGTGATATATTTATCACTTCATCTGTAGCTTTACACATATTGCATAATTGAAGCTAATCCAAACTGTGCAGAAGCAGCTTTTAGCAGCGAAGTGTTTAAATGTAGAATGATTGTTACAGTTATTGCTGTCCAGCACAAGCATCAGATGATTTGAAGAAACACAAGAAACTATCATTGAAACTAAGGAGGACAAAAGTATTGAGCCGTAACTACCTGGCTCCCTCAGTCGATTTGAGGGTGCACTGGGGAATCCGTCTTGTAAGTTCACATGTAAGGGTATCCCATTGTCCACAAGGGATAACTTTCCCTGGACAATGGGACTGATTTAGGTCATTAAATCAGTTGGCGTGGCGCCAAGCCCTTTCCCTGCCGGCCAGCATGGCGTAAACCACCCTGGTGCCAGCCTAGCCCCTGAAGGTGCGAAGGATTCCGCACCTGTGGGGCGGCCCGACGCTGGAGTGGTTCACGCCACGCCTCAACGCCAGAGTTGTTCGCCCCGCCGATTCCCGCTCCACTGCTTTATAACAGCTAGTGCCATAAAAAGGGGCGTGTTCTTCAGTGCACTCCTTATAGACCTCATGGCTGGAGCCCCAGCATTACTTCGCTGTTCCTTTCTCTCCCGGCCTGAGTGTGAAAAGCTGGGAGGGCTGGGGCTTTGGCATTCCAGCTAAGGTAAGTCACTTTCTAGAGGCAATCTGCTGGTAATTGCCACTCTGGTGCAGTTAGAGGCCATTATGTTGATATTTTAGGTGTATTTTGTTCTATTACTTGGGAGGAATATTTGTGACTCATTTGTATCTGCCGAGTTGAACTTAACTCTTAGATGATGAATACTCAAAGTCGTCCAGTGATAACAAATAATTTATTGAGTAACTAATCAATTTACTTGTGAGTTCTTTTCAATACTTTTACTAGTGGTCAAATTAAACAAGATATATTTACATTAATAATGAATTATATGCTTTACACTCTGAGCTTGCTATACATCTGTTCTCTAGCTACAACACATCCAAAGAGAGCCGGTAAACAGATTATGGCTGTTTATATACCCCTTGTAATGATCTAATGATTCTCTAATGATCATCTGACTGTACTGACTACACATTAACCCTTCATGTATTTACATAATGTGGTGGTATGAATGTGAGCACTGCCATTGGTGCAGAGCATTGGTTCCCCATTGGCTCTGGCTGGTCATGTGCCTCTCGTCCGATTGGCTGGGACTAGTCATGTGACTGCTCACCAATTGGTCGCGAGGCAAGTAGACCCCGCCTCCGAGGCAGGGTATAAGTACCCAGGTTTCCCGGCGGTCGGCCTTTCTCTGTAGTCGACCACCGGGCTAACAACTAGCTGATTAAAGCCACAGTTTGGATCATCATCGTGTCTCGGATCCAATTGATGGTACATCACATATACAGAGATCACTACAGTTTTCTCATCTGACTGGTCATGGAGAGCTCTACATTTGTACAATTATATCGCAAATAAGTTATTATTGGCAGCCATCCTCATTGTTCTGTTCAAATCTCTTCATGTGCTTGTCATTCCATATCCTTACCTGCTTCAACCCTACAACCAAAGAACAAAGAACAATACAGCACAGGAACAGGCCCTTCGGCCCTCAAAGCCTGCGCCGATCATGGTATCTACCCTCAGAGAACTCTGCGATCCTCCAATTGTGACCATCTGTGCATCTTCCACTTGTCCCACCATTACCAACCAGCTGGTTCTTTGATCAACCTGTCCTAATATCAAAGCAAAATTCTGTGGATGCTACAGATCAGATATGAAAAGAGAAAATGCTGGAAAAACTTGGCAGGTCTGCAGCATCTGTGGAGAGTCAAATAAAGTTCACGTTTCGTGTCCGCATAAATCTTCTTTGAAATTCTGAAGTTCCAGAGTTCCAAAGAAGAGTCAGAATGGACTCAAAACGTTAACTCTGTTTCTCTGCCATAATATTTCCACCTTCGGCCCCGGTGCCAACTTTTGTAATTTTGCTACATTAAAGATGCGATGTCCATACAAGTTGTTGTTGTTGTTAGGATGCTGATTTCTTGAAAGATACAATGCTGGGCTCCTATTTGGTGCCTCCATTTTTGAGATTTGCAGCAGGAGATGACACAGAACATCCAGTGAGCTTGCCCGTATATTCGAGGTCATTTTATAATGCGATGGGAATGTTGAAAATGCACCATCTGATGCATTTTCTGGCTTTTGTGCTATTTGAAACAATGGTGCAGAGATGCATCTCTGTCCTGGGTTGCAAAACAAAAGCTTAATGCAATCAACGAAAGAAGCTTTAGCCAACACTTCTGAAAAAGCTCAAATTTGTTTGGCTACATTAGAAGGCAACAAGGAGACAACTGGCGACACCACACTTAGAGTGGGGTGTCTCTGAGGGTTATCAGAGTCGATTTCCTTCTCCTTGGTATTGACTTTGTGAGGGAAGTCAGCCTGGTAAATGAGAATAGTGCTGAGGCCACACAACTGGTCAAGTTCAATTGCATATTGTTTGGCTTCAGAGGTCATCCTTTCCGGAGATCCATTGGGATTCCTCAGCAGCAAGAAGTGCTGGTTTTAGTCTCCTACCAGCTGGGCTGTTGCAGCATC
The DNA here is from genome assembly GCF_902713615.1 of Scyliorhinus canicula. Classification (NCBI taxonomy): domain Eukaryota; kingdom Metazoa; phylum Chordata; class Chondrichthyes; order Carcharhiniformes; family Scyliorhinidae; genus Scyliorhinus; species Scyliorhinus canicula. The sequence continues at coordinate 153,905,960 of NC_052150.1, forward strand.
GCAAAACACCATCCCAAAAATTGTCAGATCTCATTGCCTCATATATTCTGTTCCCTAGATTGTCAGACACTAGACATATCCCCACCCCCTCCCCACACCATCCTGAATCTAACTCCCCGAGATGTGCTTTGGGACCCCTATAAGGTCCTGGGATGTCCTGACTCCTTGGGGAATTGCATGAGAAGTTTGAACATCTGATGGTCAATTCTGGAACCTCCAGATTAGTGTCCAACTCTGAATTAGAGTCAGAGATTTTGGACAGTTCCGATTTACTTACCTGAATAGTTACCCAGGAAATGTTAGACATGAAAATCCTAATCTAACACCTGGGCAACTATACAACTGACCTCTCCTTGATCACCTGACTGCCACCCAACTCTCCCTGCAACCCCAAGTTAACCCCCGGACCTAATCTGACTCCCGCCCCGCCAGGGATGCGGGAAATTCCCGCCATGCCGCTCCAACCCTGGGACGCAATCCGGAGAATCGGCGCCAATCGTGCCCATGCGGTCGCTGCGGTCCCAGTCAGGGGCCGCTGAAAGAGGCCCCCGAGGCGATTCTCCGTGGTCGACCGGCCGAACTCCCGCCAAGTCCCACCGGCTTGGTTCCAACATGGTACCACCTGGTGGGAGCTCAGACCCGCGGCCGCGGTGGACATCCTGGTAGGGGGGATCTGACTCCAGGGGGGGCCGCCACAGGGTCCAGGCCCACGATTGGGGGCTTCCGATTGGCGGGCGCCCACGATCTGGTGGGGACCTATCTCCTTCTGTGCAGGCCCACTGTAGATCTCCACCATGTTGTGCAATGCCGGCGTGGAGATGGCAACTACGCGCATGCGCTGGTGCGGAGACGGCCGTCACACACATGTGCCGGCACGGAGATGGCCATTGCGCGCATACACATACCTGCACAGACCGTACAGGGCCACCTTTCTGTGCCGGAATAGCGCTCAGCACTCCTGCGCCATGCTGGCCCCTTGAAGAACGCTGAATTGCTGGGCCAGGAGGCCCATTGATGCCGGCGAACACCACTCCGGTGTTTACGCCGGAGTCAACACTTGGCCGGGATTTCGGAGAATCCCGGCCAGGGTGTCTGGCATCATCTGTGGAGAGAGCAACTGCGTTAATGTTTCAAGTCTAATATGATTCTTCTTTGGGCGCAGCTGCCACCCTACCCAGCAGTCACCTACCCTCTTACCCACTTACTTCATCCAACCTACCCACAGACATACCTACAAATTCACGCATTCAATCATCTAAATATTCATCCACTCATTTACTAACATACTGAGGAACTTAAGGATTTTTTAACTCTCAATTACGAACATATGGTAGTTAGTGTCATAAAAAGGACTTCTGTGCGAATTCTCTGCAGCTCCCTTCAATGTTGCTGCGCTGGGTGAGATTTGCAGGAGGATTGGCCAGAACAATCGGAGGAAAGTCGGCCTTTAGTCTGATCAGGGATGGAAACAAGGGTCCTGACCCTGATTGGAAGAGTTGGGTGATGGTATCCAGCATAATTTTACTTTGCAAAAAGGCCGACATACAGAAAACCCCAGTGGTGGAAGAAAAGATAGAACCAGGTTGGCACATGAGAGAAGAGAAATGAAGAACAAGCCACAGCATCACAAGGGAGGTGGTGGCATAGTGGTATTGTTACTGCAGTAGTAATCCAGGTTGACCTGGGTTAGGATCCCACTGCAAAAAAAATCATCGAATCCCACCATAAAAACCATCACTAATCCCCGTTAGGGATGGAAATCTGCCATCCTTCCCTGGTTTCCAGACACATAGCAACGTGATTGACTTTTAAATGCTATCTGAAATGGCCTAGCAAGCCATTCCGTTCAAGGGCAATGGGGGATCGGCAGCAACATCCACATCTTACAAAAGCAGCAAGCCCTGACTCTTTTTCAGAGCACATATGCACTCGAAACCGTAACTCTATTTTTCTCTCCACAGAAGCTGCCAGACTTGCTGAATTTTTCCAGCATTCAAGTTTTTATTTCAAATTTCCAGTGCCTGAGGTATTTTGCTTTTATTGTATAAAAGATAGGAGCAGGAGTAGGCCATTTGCCACCTTGAGCCTGCTGCACCATCCACTAAGATCATGATCGATCAGATGTGGCCTTAACTCCACTTTCCTGCCTCTCCCCCATAACACTTGTAGATCAAACATCTTTAAAACTTAGCTTCAAATATATTCAATAACCCAGCTTTCACTGTTCACTGGGGTAGAGAATTCCAAACATTAAGAAATTCCCCCTCATCTCCATCTCACATGGAAGATATTGCTGATGAACTGTAATGCCCTGGCCAGCACTATGCGAATCAGTTGACCCTGGGCATTCCAGATCTGAACCATTATGTGAAAAAGTTTATTCTCACATCACATTTGCTTCTTTTGCAAATCACTTTAAATCTGTGCCCTCTCATTCTTGTTCCTTTCACGAGCAGGAACAATTTCTCCCTATTTACTCATGATTTTGAACATCTCTATCAAATCTCCTCCGTCTCATTTCCTCCAAGGAGAACCTGTCTAATCTATCCTCAAAACTGAAGATTCTCAAACCTGGACCCATTCTTGTAAACCTCTTCTGCACTCTCTCCAATGCGTTCATATCCTTCCTATTGTCTGGTGCCCAGACTGTACACAATACTCCTGTTGAGATCTAATTGTATTCATGCCATTGGTTATATGCCTTGCAGATCACCAGCTGTGGTATGACAGCAGTCAGTAACAGTGACGTGGCTGGAGTGTGCATGGATGATAGTGATATATCAACTCACTGTACCTCTATTGCCTATATAGTTTTCCACAAAAAATCCAGACTATTACCATGGCCAAAATTCTAACCCCCACCACCCCACCCCCCTCCAACAACACACCCCTGCCTTTCCCCTGAGAGCCAGATCGCCTCCTTTGCAATCCCCCAGATGTTACCTACCCTCCCCATCCTAGGACCCCTGCCACATACCTGTCCTTTGGATTTCGAGACTTAGTTCCAGGCAACACCCTGCAGTACCTCTTCCTGCTGCTAGAGGGACTGGAGAACTGTCAACCAATCTGAATGGTCGGCAGCTCTCCACGGTGGGACTTAACTCCTGAGTGAGGGTCAGAGGTCACACCTTATGACAATCAGTGATGCTTAGAGCGTTATATATTGGAGTCAGTGGGGATGTGGTCCTCGCTGACTCTCTAGATGGTGGGGGGTGGGGGTGGGGGGGTGGGGGGGGTGGGGGGGCTAGCCCCAGCCATCCTACAAATTCTGGTGGGGGGGGGGGGGGGGGCTAGCCCCAACCATCCTACAAATTCAGGCCCATGCCTTTCCATTCTCAATCAGCACTCACACATCAAATTTTAAATCTGTGTCTCATCCTCACCTCGATGACCTCGCTCTACCTTACCCCTGCAATCTTCTCCAGTTCTATGCATGAGCTGTCAGCCTCTACTCTTTTAACTTTGCTTTGCAAACCATATCCTCAACTGCTCCTCTAATAGAGCCTTCAGCTCCCATGCCAATAAACTCTGGAAATTTCTTCCCAAGCTGTTTGACCTCAGTGGTGCTCTCCTCACCTCCACAAGTCCTTGGCAATGGTTTTCAGTCAGTCTTTCTCACTTCTTTGTACTTCTTCTTCGGAGACTGCCGCTCCGAAACAGAATCTCCAGAGCAAGAGCAAAATACTGACGTTGCTGGAAATCTGAAAGAAAAACAGAAGATGCTGGAATACACAGCAAGTTCTGAAGAAGTCATATTCAAACTAAAATATTAACTCAACTCTATTTCTTTCCCCACAGATGCCGTCAGACACGCTGATCATTTATAGCACTTTCTGCTTTTATTCCACCATCTTGATATTTGTGTTGTCCAAAGGTGCTATCTCAATGAAGTTGCTGTTGAGAGAATAATTATAATCTTTATTAGTGTCACAAGAAGGCTTACATTAACACTGCAATGAAGGCGCAGTGAAGATCCCTAGTCGCCACACTCCGGCACCTGTTCGGATACACTGAGGGAGAATTCAGAATGTCCAATTCACCTAACAGCACGTCGGGAGGAAACTGAAGCACCCGGAGGAAACCCACCCAGACACGTGGAGAACGTGCAGACTTTGCACAGACAGTGACCCAAGCCGGGGATTGAACCCGGGTCCCTGGCGCTGTGAAGCCGCAGTGCTAACCACTGTGCTACCGTGCCGCCCTACTAGATGTATGGACACATGAGCCTTGATCAAATACCTTTCTCATCCATGTTCTCTATTGTGTTCTGATATTGCTGTTTACTTTCTTTGGATGCCTCAGATCCCAGAATTATAGCTCCCTAGAGCAGAAAATGTTTGAAAAAATTTACATTGTTAAATTATTGACTGTCAAAGACACTGGGTGGCAGTAGAGCCACAATCAAGCTATACTTCATAGATTAGATTTTAAATGAACAAGTGTAAAGTGTACTTTTCCTAGACTCTGCGTCACAGTAAAACCTCACAGGCAAGTGCATTTCCAACTGAAAGTGGTGGCCAACAATCCTACCATTTTCTGTTGAGCAGCCACATTTTGAGAGACCCCAAAATCTGTAGTAAAATTTAGCTGCTGTTGGGACAAATCTTCGAGGTAGCATTATCCTCAAAAGCCTGAGGGAATCTTTGCCAACACAGAACCAATCCATTGGCACGATTTTCACACTCAAAGGTCAATGGAACCGAAGCCGCCACACGCCACTAGCTGCCCAACCCTTGTGCTGCCCACGTCCGACTGCCTCATATTGTGCACTTTCTTCTCTCCCTCCCCCCCCCCCCCCCCCCCCCCCCCCCCAACCCAGGAGAAGGTGGTGCACAACCGCACAGAGAGAGAGAGAGCAGACTGGAGGGGACCCTCCAGATCTGCGGCCTCTCACCGGCGTGGAGCAGTGGGCCTTGAACCTGGTTGATGGACCCAGAGAGCGGGGGTCGCTGAGGCGAGGTCTGCATTAAGGAACCAAGTGAGCCCCCGCTGAGTTGCACTGTCCCTATGGCACACTTGACACCACCCCACCAATCCCACACCACCCTCCGTCCATTCCCAGCACAGCACCCACCACCTCCACACTACCCCTCCACCTCCCCATCCCATCACCCCACTAGGGGCAGCACGGTAGCATGGTGGTTAGCATAAATGCTTCACAGCTCCAGGGTCCCAGGTTCGATTCCCAGCTGGGTCACTGGCTGTGTGGAGTCTGCACGTCCTCCCCGTGTGTGCGTGGGTTTCCTCCGGGTGCTCCGGTTTCCTCCCACAATCCAAAGATGTGCGGGTTAGGTGGATTGGCCATGCTAAATTGCCCGTAGTGTCCTAAAAAGTAAGGTTAAGGGGGGTTGTTGGGTTACGGGTATAGGGTGGATACGTGGGTTTGAGTAGGGTGATCATTGCTCGGCACAACATCGAGGGCCGAAGGGCCTGTTCTGTGCTGTACTGTTCTATGTTCTATGTTCTATGAACCTTCACAACACACCTTCAGAATCCCACCTCATCACCCCAGTTCCTCCACACCACCCCTCGACCACGTCACCCCAGCGCCCCACCACCTCCAAACCACCACTCCACCACCACCACCCCAGCACCTCCACACCACCCCTCCATCACCCCACCCCAGCACCCACCACCTCCACACTACCCCTCCACCTCCCCATCCCATCACCCCATTACCTTCACAACACACCTTTAGAATCCCACCTCATCACCCCAGCTCCTCCACAACACCCCTCCACCACACCACCCCACCACCCACCACCTCCACAACACACGTTCAGAATCCTACTCCAGCACCTCACCACCTCCACACCACCTCATCCCAGTGCCCTACCACCTCCACACCACCCCTCCACCACACCACCCAGTGCCCCAACCCCTCCACACCTCCCCACCCCAGCACCTACCACCTCCACACCACCCCTCCACCACACCACCCCAGTGCCTCAACCCCTCCACACCTCCCCACCCCAGCACCTACCACCTCCACACTACCCCTCCACCTCCCCATCCCATCACCCTACTACCTTCACAACACACCTTCAGAATCCCACCTCATCACCCCAGTTCCTCCACAACACCCCTCCACCACACCACCCCAGCCCCCCACGACCTCCAAACCACCACTCCCCCAGCACCTCCACACCACCCCTCCACCACACCACCCCAGCACCCACCACCTCCACAACACATGTTCAGAATCCCACTCCAGCACCCCACTGCCCCAACCCCTCCCCACCCCAGCACCCACCACCTCCACACCACCCCTCCACCACACCACCCCAGTGCCCCAACCCCTCCCCACCCCAGCACCTACCACCTCCACACCACCCACCACCCCCCCCCCCCCCCCCCACCACCCCCACCCGCCGTCCAATCATGTGTTGTGTCTTGCAGGATCACCTGCCGATGAGGCGGGCCTTTCTGATGCCCCCATGTCCATCCATAATGGCAGGACACATCGAGCAATATGACAGGACCGGATAGCAATGCAAAACCCGGGGACGACACCAACTTTCCGTCACAGCTGTCTCCATCACCCTTCACTATCCCCGAGACCGTCACCTCGGTTGGGCATTACACTGAAGAGGCTCCTGAGGCACTATCTGGGGTACACCACATATATGCTGCGGTACATCAGGTGGAGGTAGGAACCCCTGAGGGGTGGACGGTCGAAGGGAGGCCCGAACCCAAGGACTAGCTGCCATCCAGATGGGTTTCAGGCTTCTGGAAAGGGCATTCCCATTCATACTGGAGATACAGAGCCGGGACTACATGAGAGGTTGTCAGCAACCATCCAGCGGCTGCAGGTGCAGTTTGAGGAGTCCAACTGCCTGCGGGGGGCAGGGGGTGATGCCGTCCATGCATGCCACCCAGGCCAACACTGAACAGGTGGTGTCCACAGTGGAGGCCTTGGAGGTGAGGGTCAAGGCCGTGGTTCAAGATGTCCAAGGCCTGGGGCACTCTCTGCAAGTGGTGGCTGAAGCACAGGAGAGGGCTGCCCTGTCACAGGCAACATGTACCAGGGCCACCTGGACATTTTAGCTGCGCTCCAGAACTTGGACCAGTCACAATGGGTCATGTTGCAGGCATCAAAGGCATTGCCCAGGCGCTGGCTGAATTGAGCCATTCACAGAGGGACGTGGCACAGTCCCAGAGAGAGGTGGTCCAGTCCCTGTGCTCCATGACAGCGAGCATTGAGTCCATAGTCAAGATGAGAGCAGGCCTCCAGGACTGGCAGCGCTACCCAGGCCAACATTGAAGTAGCTCTGGTGCAATCGAGCATGCAGAAGGAGGAGAAGGTGATGGGGCCTATGCCGGTGACACCCACGGGGAGGAGCCAAAACATTGCAGCGCCTCAGACTGCCCTCTCCTGTCCCTGGCACATCCAATCGGCAGCAGGCAGAACAGCATAGCACCATGCCACCTAGGACACCCGCCAGACTGCCAGGCCCGTCCAGGCCCGGTCGCTCCAGGGAACGGCCGCCAAAGGAGACCCAGGCCACCTTCATTCCTGATGCACCGCCTGGGAAATGCCAAGATCATTAGTGCCCATAATTAGACACCAGTTAAGTTGGCACACAAGTGCAGCACACAGGATAACATTAGGGACTCTAGGACACATATCTGTAGAAACATGTTGAGCAGTTCACAATAAACACCTGTACACAAACGTTCCAACCTACCTTGGTGCTCTGTCAGAATGGTACGAGGGATGGGCTGGGTTGGCTGCAAAGGGCAGATGGGGAGGTGGGGGGTGGGGGGGGGGGGCAACGGAACTGGGCATGGGCCAAGGCTCCCAGGCCAGCCACTGCACACTGCTCCAGTACCCGGCCCTGCCCCCTCCCTCGCGCCCCCACCCCCACCCCGCCCCCCATCCCAGACCCCGCACCCACCTCCACCACCAAAAGGGTTTGATGGGACCGTGTGAAGGAATGGCCAGCTTGCATGCAGGTCGCATCTCGGCAGACGGTGGAAAGTGCTACTGTGGGCAGGAGTCAGACATTGAACGATGCGGAACACCGGAGGCTCATCGCAGAGTGTGGTGTCATCACCTTCCACCCCTTGGACCAGACCCGATGATACTGCCAACCCACAGCCCAGATCCCGAGTAGTGAGGCAAGTAGGATCAAAGAAGGGGCGTGCAGGTGCACGTCAGAGGTGCTAATGATGTGGGGGGCACCCATACAGCAGTTGTCGCTGTGCACAACCATGGGCCATGGGGGGCAGTCAGTGGGGTGTGCAGAAAGGTGGCTGCCTTGCAGGCCGCAGAAATGACGTTCCGTGCCTGGACACTCCAGTCCCAGGATGACAACACAACCCCACGGCCCATCACCCCCCGCTATCCCCCTGACCCTGGTAGATGCCCCCCTCCCCTAAGCCAGCCCTACCAGCGACAGGACTGGCAGTCCAAGGTCGTGCCTCTTAGATGCTGTCCTACCTCCTGTCTCCCCCTCAGCTACAGCGCCTGTTTCCAGATTTTAAATGGCACAAGTGAACCTTGCCATCGGTAATTCCACCTGGCAGAGGCGGAGCATCGCAGGAGGCCAAGAGAATACCGGGCAGGCCTCAACAATATGCCAATGTCGGTTACTGTGCAATTTGCCAGCCCAAGCCAGCATTCACACTGTTGTCAAGGCACCGGAGCATGGCATTCCGTTTGGTGCCCAATGGCAGCTTTGATTTTCAGCTCATGCACAATTCTCCACCCAATCACGTTTCACGATTCCGGCGTCTTTGGACAGAGAATCCCACCCTTTGTCTTTTGAGCGAGGGTTCCATTCTGGGATCTTCCCGTCCAGGTATAACACCAACTGAGATTGTAACAATCAGCAAAAGCAATTGCTGGAAAAGGGAAAATTTGGTGACGACTAATTAAAGCTATCTAGGCTCTTCATTCCTGGGAATGTCTTTAAGTAAGATCAGCATTAGATCTCGGGTGTGTTTGACAGTGATTAAGCCATTCAGGAACTTCCAAACGTTTATTAACTATTCACAACTTGGTACAGATAAGCAAAAGGCTTCATCCAGAGACATCTCTCCCTGTGTTCTAGAGACATACGATCAGACACCACCAATGATGTATGTTAGCTACTGCTATAATAGCTATTAACTCTTTATGTCATACTTCTCACTTCTGCTGTGGGTAATTGAACATTATCATCTGTGTGAGAGGTCTCAGCCACTTCCTGCTGGTTTCCTTCCATTCAGCACTCACTTGGTGCTAGCCTCCCACAGCAGCATTCCTGCTGCAATTCCAATAAGTGTTGGGATTGGAGGAGGCAGAGAATCCCTGAGGAGAGAAGGGAGACAGATAGGCTTTCACCCACAGGTGGCCAAGGGATTGCCAAGCACAACCCAGAAACTAACTACTTGCCCATACTGGATGAGGTTGGTTTTTGCTGTCTTCAAATGAGCGAGGTGGAAGTTGCCATATTGTGCATATATTGAAAATTGAGCTGCAGACACCATCCAGCACAGGGGCATGCCTACCTGCTGCAGTTAAAGTCACAAACACTTTGAACATTCATGCAGTGTGCTAATTTTAGGTCATTACTACTGATATTAGTCAGATGATATAGTTCCATATTCACTTCTGCATCAAGCAGGCCACTGCAACCGTGTTTACTGGGGGAATATTTTTGTCACAACCTGAGGGTGCCCAATACTTGTGCCAGATTTAGTTTCTCAAAAAATGTGGGGCTTCATTGAAGGTATCTAGCAGTACAAACAACCCTGAGCCATGATTGAACGAAAGGGGATTTAATTCCATAAACAACCACAAATGAAGAACCAGCATTCTGCGATTCTAACATAAACTTTTCTCTGCCATGCCAAGGCAGCTGCTTGCTGTGATTCCCACCAATGAAATAGCCCCAATCCTCTCCACGTGGCTTTCTTCAATGCCAAGCTGGTTGTGGCCTCTGGGCCCTATGATTTTGATCTTCCGAAAGCCAATCAAAGAAGAACAAAAAACAATACAGCACAGGAACAGGATTTACGGCCCTCCAAGCCTGTACCGGTCATGATACCAACCTTGGCCAAAACCCTCAGCACTTCCTTGTGCCGCATCCCTCTATACCCATCCTGTCCATGTATTTGTCAAGATGACTTTTGAATGCCGTTAATGTATCTGCTTCATAACCTCCTCTGGCAACGCGTTCCAGGTACTCCCCACCCTCTGTGTAAAAAAACCTGCCTCGCACATGTCCTCTAAACTTTTCCCCACGGACCTGAAACCGATGCCAAATGGTGACTGACCCCTCCACCCTGGGAAAGAGTGCCTGCCCATCCACTCTATCCATGCCCCTCATAATCTTGTAGACCTCTATCAGGTCATCCCTCAACCTCCGTTGTTCGAATGAAAACAGTCCGAGTCTATTCAGCCTCTCCGCATAGCTAACACCCTGTAGACCGTGCAACATCCTGGTAAACCGCCTCTGCACCCTCTCCAAAGCCACCACATCCTTATGGTAGTGTGGCGACCAGAATTGTGTGCAATATTCCAAGTGCGGCCTTACCAAGGTTCTATACAACTGTAGCATAACTTGCCAGTTTTTATACTCAATGCCCCGTCCAATGAAGGCAAGCATTCCATATACTTAGTTGACTACCTTGTCCACTTGTGTTGCCACTTTCAAAGATCTGGTGAACCACTACGGCCAAATCTCTCTGACTTTCTATATTCCTAAGAGTTGCCCCTTTATGCGTATTTCAGACAGGTAGTTGGCTGATGGGATGCAAATGAGGCCGTTGAGTTAAACCAGCCCAATTGTTGCACCTCAATGGCTGCTTAGCACTCCTCTCACCTTGTATCTCTTCAAACCTTTGGCTAACAAAAGTATATCAATCTCAGTTTTAAAATTAACAATTGATCAAACATTGATTGCTGTTTGTGGAGTTTCAAACTTCTACCATTCTTTGACTGAAGGAGAGTTTCAACCCTAGTACTCGGGTTATTTAATAATAATAATAAGCGCTTATTGTCACAAGTAGGCTTCAATGAAGTTACTGTGAAAAGCCCCTAGTCGCCACATTCCAGCGCCTGTTCGGGGAGGCTGGAACCGGAATTGAACCTGCGCTGCTGGCCTTGTTCTGCATTACAAGACAGCTGTTTAGCCCACTGTGCTAAACCAGCCCTAAACTAATTGAAATATTTTCCCCAATCTACGCTTTACGTTTGCTTTAATATCTTGATCAAACCAACCCTTAATTTTCTAACCTCCAGGGAATACAATCGTAGCGTGTTCAATCCCACCTCATAGCTTAACGCCGGGAGTTTGGGAATTAATTCAGTAAATCCATGCATCACTCCCTCCAAGATCAATACATTCTTTTGAAGGCATGATGCCCAAAATTGCTCACAGTAGTCTAACCAGGAATTTTGATAACTGAAGCATGACTTTTTTTAATATTCTAGTCGTCTAATTTTAAATTTCAGCATTCCATTAGCCTTCCTGATTACCTTCTGTACCTGAACGGTGTGCCTGGATCCCCCAATCTCTTCGGATATGCCCTGTTTCTAGCTCTTCACAATGTATAAAGTGCCCTGTTCTACCCTTTTTATGTCATGAATACATGAGCTCACATTTCCTTACATTGAAATACATTGCTCATATTTTGGCCCATTCACTCAATCAATAACTCTTTGTTGTGTTACACTTCCATCTGCGCTATGTCAATGTGATCAGGAAATTTGAATAGTAAATGCAGGGTAGTCGATCGTTGAGGCCCTGCACAAATCCTTGTGTGACATTATTAGTCACAGCCTACCAATTAGTGTATGTGCCTGCTGTCCCAACTCTGTGTCCCTGTGCTCAGCTAACATCCTAACTAGATCAATAATGTGCCTTCAATTCCATGAATTTCAACTCCAGCTAACAGTCTCTTTCGAAGGACTTCTGGAAGTCCACATGAATAACATCCATTACTGTCCACTATTTTAGCCATTGCTTCAAAAAGATTCAATCAGATTTATCAGTCATAGCCTATACCTTTTGCAAATTACATCTGGTGGTTTTGATGCTCACCCTACCCAATTCAGCTGTCCAAAACTGCCCTGTTAAACCTGTGGCTTTAATGAGTCTCTGACTATTTCCTGCTCCTGTGTTAAATGCTCCCTTTTCCCTTTTACTCCTTCTCCTTCTCTTCCTGCTGCATTTTAATGTTCCTGCCAATGTCACTACATCCATGCTCCAACTCTGCTCAACTTTTAATCTTTCATTTCATCCTGGTTCACATTTCATATTTGCTTTTTCTTGGGCTATATGGTTTGCACCATGTCCCCAGAGGTTCCTGTTTGGTGATTTTGTGAGGAAGAGCCAAGATAAAATGTTAAATTCTTTGTTTGTGGCATTCGGATGTGGCTACAGTGGTGCCCAACTCTTGCCTTAGCGGTGCTGTGTGCATCTGGATGATGGCCGCCATGGAAAATGTTGTCTTGGCTGAGGATCTTAGCTCTGCAGTGCAGATTGATAGAGCTCACTTTGAAGAATTGTGGGCTGCCTTTAGAAGAGCGGTGGAAGCACGAGAAGATTTTTGTACTTGAAAGAGCACTGTCCCTGGTTAGGGGCCATCTTCATGTCTTTGCGATCCTGCTTGCGTTGTCTATCCTGGTGGGTTCAGGAGAAGGGGGCCGGGTGGGGTGTGCTCTTGCGCCTGGCTCCTGGTGTGAGGTGGGAGGCAATTTCCAGTTGAGTTTGAAAATTGGCTGTCATTCCTTGGTCATCTTGATTTGGAGACTGGGTGCATCAGATTCGATGGAGCACAACGTACCCTGTCTTCGATGCCAGGAATCAGTTGGGCCCATCGATCACTAGTCCTATATTGTCCTGTTCTAAATGCATGTCATGAGGGATTGGAGGTGGCTGAGTGGATCGAGTCATTCCCTGCAGCCGGGGCCCAGGCTGTGGACCACCTGGAAGTCAGAGGTGGCATGGTGGAAGTGATGGTGTCTCGAGCTTTGATTGCTGGAATCCCTGAGAGACCCTGAAGAATGCTCTTTGATTCTATTTACCCTTTGCCTTCTCGTGCAACATGGAAGATGCCTTTATCCTGCAATTAACACTGTGGTTCTTCTATAAACCTGAACATCACTCGCTGTTGACCATGTTGTTGATTATTTGTTGCTGTTGTTTTTCCTGCAGGGGAGTGCGAAATGTGAGCATGATGGTGGTGTTATTGATCAGGCTGTTCGAGCAAAATCATATTGAGTCAATTATGGGAAATGTGTTTTGTTTTACTCCTTATGGTTCTTTTGTTTTATAATTCTTGTGGTTGGAGGAGGGGAGTGTTTTTTATTCTCACCCTCTAGGATCCCGGTCCTTTGTTGTCAGGTCATAGAATCACAGAATCATAGAATTTATAGTGCAGAAGGAGGCCATTCGGCCAATCAAGTCTGCAGCAGCCCTTGGAAATAACACCCTACTTAAGCCTATATCTGCATAACCCAGTAACCGCACCAAGCTTTTTGGACACTAAGGGCAATTTAGCATGGCCAATCCACCTAACCTGCACATCTTTGGACCATGGGAGGAAACCGGAGCACCCGGAGGAAACCCACACAGACAGGGGGAGAACATGCAGACTCCGCACAGACAGTCACCCAAGCCGGGAATCGAAACACAAGTCCCTGCCATTGTGAAGCAACAATGCTAAACATGGTGGGTTAGCCCTGAAGGTTTGACATCTAGTGGGATAGTTTGAGTAGTTTTAGCTCTTCTATTATTTGTTATTTCCCTTGGGAAGCCCTGAAGGCTTGACCGTAATCCGAACACTTTGTTGTTGCTGGTCTTCTCTTCACAATTGTCTGGAATGATTTTGGTTCTGCTCTGGGCCTGGATTGGGATTTAGTTCCATTGTGCGGCACGCATGTAACTCCCCTTAGAACTGGCGTTTGGGTGTGTTTTCTCTTGTTTTTGTAAGGGTGGGCATGAAAAATCCATTCTTGGCTCCTACATGTGGGCAGATGGGTCTGGTATCCGGAAAGAGGAGGCTGGAACGGGCTGTTGATGCTGCTGGGGTTGAGGGGGATGCACTTTGGTACTCACCCCATCATGGAGTGAGACGTTTATCCTGATTTCTCGTGATGATTGCGGGCTTGTGCGGCATGGGATGGTGGGGACCCCGGCACCGTTTTGTCATGTTTTCATGATCATATCCTGTTTCTCCCTCGGTCTCTAATGGGGCTGTCTGCATATGAAAATGAAAATCGCTTATTGTCACGAGTAGGCTTCAATGAAGTTACTGTGAAAAGCCCCTAGTCGCCACATTCCGGCACCTGTCCGGGAAGGCTGGTACGGGAATCGAACCGTGCTGCTGGCCTGCTTGGTCTGCTTTCAAAGCCAGCGATTTAGCTGAGCTAAACCAGCCCCTCTAGTCTTGTCTAATGAATGCATAAAGCCGATTGTGATGTTGTTCTCCTGTTCCGTTTTTTCCCTTCTTTCTTATGGCGATGTATTATTTTGTAACTTTGTTGTATTATTCTCTGCAATGTAAAATCTCAATAAATATTCTTCTCAAAAAAAAACTGCTGTGTGTCCTTCAGTTCTGTGCTACTAACCATAAACTCAGATCACAAACTTAAGGTATAACTTGGGATAAAATTCTTACATTGTGATTTAATTCTGCAGTTTTGGGATGCAACACAAGCTTCTCATCAATGAGTTTAACAAGGCCATAAAAAATAAAAAGTGGTTTTCTCATAACTTTTCTCAAATCTGTCTTTGGAGTGTTCAGAATATTCAGGGCTGTATTAAAATGGATGAATTGTCCATCAGCACTCTCTATTTGTGTTGGAAACTGTCTATATTCATCTACTCTTTCCATTAAAAATTGCAAACAAAGGAATTTTCTGCCCTGCTTGGACTGAATTGATTCTCTTCAGTCTACTTCATTTTGCTTTTAGAATCTGTCTATTCTGGGAAAAATAATCAGTACCCGTGGTAATTAAATTCTTTTTCAATCTATTAATTAAAAATAATTTGTATGTTGCAATTATGCTTATTTCAGCTGACTGAATTTCGGAGTTCTTAAACAATGAAACGGATCATGCCTATTTTATCCTTTTTCTTGTTACCTTGGAGACTACGGGTGGAATTTAATGAGTGCGATCGGGTCTCGGCCACTGTCTCAGAAACCAGGGGGATCCCCACATTGCTTCCCTATGGGAGGCCTGATGCAATTGCCAGGTAATTAGGCACTTACCTGGACAGTTCTGGGCCTCCCACTCAATTAAGGTAAGTTGGAAATCCCTCGAAAAGAGGTTAAAGTGACAGCAGATGACTGTGTCCATTAACTGGAGAACTTTGCTTTCTGATGTTGTTTAAACTAAACAGGAAAAATTAATACACATTTTTGTTCCAATTTGTCTGTACACTTTATTATTGCTATTACATTATTTATAATTAAGACCAATTTTGTACAAACCGCTTGTTGTTTGAAAATTTAGAAGCAATGAATAATTTGGTCAGACATCACTTTATTATTTCACAGGATATATCATTGGCTAAACCATCATTTATTGCCCATACTCAAATGCCTGTGAGAAATTGGTGGTGAGCCGCCCTCTTGAATCACTGTGGTCCGTCTGGTGCACATACACATAAAGCACTGTCAGTGAGGGAGGTCCAAGATTTTGACTCAAAGACAATGAAAGAAAGATGATATAGTTCTAAGGCAGGATGGTGTGTGACTTGGAAGCAAATTTGCAGGTGTTGGTGTTCCCATGCACCTACTCCCCTAGGTGGTAGATGTCATAGGTGTTATATATGTGGTTCACTGTAATTGTGTGCAATGTCTCTTTAAAAACAGAGTCACATGACACATGTGACATCATTGGCTGCTTCACAGGCTTTTGGGGGAGTCCAGTGCCAAACCTTGTACAGTGAAGGTCAATTCAATAAACCTCTGTTGATCTTACATAAAACCCACATGCTCAGGCAACTCATTAATTTTGTACTGTCTAAAGACACAACAGTTAACAAAATTAAAACTGGCGTTGAGATCCATATCAGAAGAAGAAAGAAAATCTGTTTTGAGGAAGGTCTCCAGAGTCGAGCCGCTTTGACAGATCTATTGATCTGCAGATTAACAGAAGGTCCGAAAATCATACCTAGATTGGAACCAGTAAGGTTGCGGGGCAAAAATTTCAAAGGAAGAAGCATACTGGTTTTAAACCGGCAATCTGAGGAGTCAGACTGCGGGGCTTGCCACGTGCAGTATAGTAAGGCATGGAGGTAGAGTAGGGCTGAGAACAAAGATATTCATAGCTTACAAATTAAGTAAAGCTGTTTTGAGTTGGTGATCCATCTTTATTGAACCAGAGTACTGGATTAAGCAAAGAGTAAAGTTCTCTGATTTTTCGATACCATGAAAATTGGCGGGAAACTTTGACGCAATGGGCTCTTTTGATGAGGATTCAGAGAACTGGAAATCTTATGCAGAGACTTTCCATTATTATTTAGCCAACTGTTTGGAGTGTGGGTTAAAGAATAAAGCCATTCAAAGAAAGTTACTAACAGAGCGTAAATTAAGTCTGAAGACTGTGTTAAACCTTGCGGTTGCATTGGAGCTTGCAGCTAAAGAGGCTTCTCAGCTTGGAGTCAGCATGAGGATCTATCAACTGGCTACTGCCCAGAAGAAGTCTACCCTGCAGCAGTCATTGCTGTGCAAAACACGGGCCATTCACAGGCTGATTGCTGGGGCAAGAGCAGCCCATGTAAAAATTGTGGCAGAACTGGTCACACAGTAAGAGCTTCCTGGAGTAAAGTGAATTTTTTTTTTATCATAGAATTTACAGTGCAGAAGGAGGCCATTCGGCCCATCGAGTCTGCACCGGCTCTTGGAAAGAGCACCCTACCCAAGGTCAACACCTCCACCCTATCCCCATAACCCAGTAACCGCACCCAACACTAAAGGCAATTTTGGACACTAAGGGCAATTTATCATGGCCAATCCACCTAACCTTTGTGACTGTGGGAGGAAACCGGAGCACCCGGAGGAAACCCACGCACACACGGGGAGGATGTGCAGACTCCGCACAGACAGCGACCCAAGCCGGAATCGAACCTGGGACCCTGGAGCTGTGAAACGATTGTGCTATCCACAATGCTACCGTGCTCCAAAGAAGAACACTCAAAGGTATACACTGAATTAATTCAAAGGAAGGAACAAAACAAATTCGACAAAGAAAATGCATAATGTAGAAGAAAGGAATAACAACCACAATGAAACTAAAACATTCTGATGAAGAATTGAAGTTGAACATGCTCTCAGTCCAGGGTGAGTCACACTGTTCTTGGGTAGTGACAAAACTAAATGGTCAACCTATTAAAATGGAGGTCAATACTGGTGGCTGGCATCTCCCTAATTCCTGAGACCATCGATGAACGGAAACTGAACCACTTGCCTTTGAAGCCAGAGTTATTGCTCCATGTGGACCGAGGAGGTTTTCCAGCTCTCTTTGGCTGGAAAGGATTTAACTGAATCGGAACACTGTCAACAGTTTAGTGGATTCAAAGTCCAATTTTCAGACTTTAATGGAAAAATACAGCACTGTTTTTGAAGGGACACTGGGGTCTATGAAAGCTGTACAAATGTTCCTGAAGTTTAAAGGAAAATAGCCAACCCAAATTCCTAAAGGCTAGAGCTGTGCCCTATGCACTACAGCCGAAGGTAGAAACTCAATTACTGAGGCTTGTGGAAGCAGGAGTCTTAGAACCCGTCATTACTACTGACTGGACAACCTCAATTCTACCTATTATGAAACACGATCGTACAATTCGTATCTGCGGAGATTTTAAAATGACAATCGATCATGTTTTTTGTGCAGATCAACACCCGCTACCATTGATTGAAGATTTTTTCGGGCCTAGCAGGAGGATAGAAATTCAGCAAGATTGACCTATCACAGGCCTCCCTGCAAATTAATGTGGCAGTTGAATCCCAACACCTGCTCACCATCATCACCCACAAAGGCCAATTCCGTCACAAGAGATTGCCTTTCGGAATAACTTTGGCTCTGGCTCTATTTCAATGTTCAAAGAACCAGATCCTACGTGGTTTATCAGGGTCCTGTGTTATTTAGCTGATATACCAACACAAGTGACCAAGAACATTTAAATCACTTCGAAGCTATCTTGAAAAACTTCAAACACGTGTTGCATGTCAGGAAAGACACGTGATGTCTTGGACATATCATTGACAGTAATGGTCTACAGAAAGCACCTAGAAAAATTGAAGCTATAAATTGAAGGTGCCATGACCAATGAATGTCACTCAACGTAGGTCATTCCTAGGGTTAATTCATCCAGAACTTGGCAAACCTATTGAGACTGTTACATACTTTACTGTGCACAAAACAGGCATGGCAATGGATACCAGAATGGAAAAAGCATTCCAGTCAGCAAAAGAAGCCCTAAAAAACTTAGAAGTGTTGGTATATTTCAATCCAAAGTTACCATTACACCTTTTTGAAGATATGACAAGTATATAGAGTTGACCAGGGAGAACTGGTGGATGTGGTTTATTTAGACTTTTAGAAGGCTTTCGACAAGGCCTTACTAAGCAGATTAATATGTAAAGTTAAAGCGCATGGGATTAAGGGTAGTTTCTTGAGATGGATAGACAGCTGGTTAGCAGACAGTAAGCAAAAAGTTGCAATAAATGGGTCTTTTACCGATTGACAGGCAGGTAGTAATGGGTCAATCCCACCCCCGCCGTGTCCCGAATTCTCCACCCCCCGAGATTCGGTGGGGGCGGGAATCGCGCCGGTCGGCGGTCCCCCTCGGCAACTCTCCAGCCCGCGATGGGCCGAAGTCCCGCCGCTGACAGGCCTCTCCCGCTGGTGTGGATTAAACCACCTACCTGACCGACGGGATTGGCGGCGTGGGCGGGCTCCGGGGTCCTGGGGGGGTGTCCCGGAGCGATCTGACCCCGGGGGGTGCCTGTGGTGGTATGGATATGAGCGCTGCCATTGGTGCAGAGCACTGGCTTCCCATTGGCTCGCGCTGGTCTGATTGGTTGGGACTAGTCATGTGACTGCTCTCCAATTGGTCGAGAGGCAAGTAGGCCCCGCCTCTGAGGCAGGGTATAAGTACCCAGAGTTCCCGGCGGTGGGCCATTCTCTGTAGTCGACCACCGGGCTAACAACTAGCTGATTAAAGCCACATTTCGGATCCTAAATGTGTCTTGAGTCGAATTGATGGTACATCAGTGCCCCCACGGTGGCCTGGCCCGCGATCGGGGTCCATCGATCGGCGGGCGGGCCTGTGCCGTGGGGTCACTCTTTTTCTTCCGCCTCCGCCATGGCCTTCACCACGGTGGAGGTGGAAGAGCCCCTCCCCTGCGCATGCGCCGGTATGACGCCAGCAGCCGCTGACACTCAGGCGCATGCGCGGACTTACGCCGGCTGGCGAAGTCCTTTCAGCCCCGGCTGGCGTGGCACCAAAGGCCGTTCACGCCAGCCGGTGGAGTGGGAACCACTCCAGCGCGGGCCTAGCCCCTCAATGTGAGGGCTTGGCCCCTAAAGGTGCAGTAAAAAAGGCAAATGGTATGTTGGCCTTCATAGCTAGAGGATTTGAGTATTGGAATAGAGATGTTTTACTGAAATTGTATGGGGCATTGGTGAGGTCACACCTGGAGTATTGTGTGCAGTTTTGGTGTCCTTATCTGAGGAAGGATGTTCTTGCTATGGAGGGAGTGCAGCAAAGGTTTACCAGGCTGATTCCTGGGATGGTGGGACTGTCATATGAGGAGAAACTAAATCAGTTAGGATTATATTCATTGGAGTTTAGATGAGTGAGAGGGGATCTGATAGAAACTTACAAAATTATAACAGGATTAGACAGGGTAGATTCAGAAAGAACGTTCCCAATGGTGAGGTGTCCAGAAGTATCATAGTTTGAGGAAAAGAGATAAATCTTTCAGGACTGAGGTGACGAGAAATTTCTTCCGCCAGAGAGTGGTGAATCTTTGGAATTTGCTACCACAGAAAGTGGTTGAGGCCAAAACTTTGTGTAATTTCAAGAAGGAATTAGATATAACTCTTGGGGCTAAAGGGAATCAAGGGATATGGGGGGGAGGTGGGATCAGGGTATTGAGCTTGATGAACAGCCATGATCATAATGAATACGGATAAGGTTCCTGCTTCTATTTTCTATGTTTCTGTGTGATGCTTCACCGTATGGTGTTGGAGCAGTGGGGTCACATATATTACCTCAGGGGAAGAAAGACCAATAGCGTTTGCATCTGGTACATTATTAAGTGCAGAATCAGGAGGTGGCACTGAATATTATATTTGGTGTACAGAAATTCCACCAGTACCTGTTTGGTCATCACTTCACATTGCTGGTGAACCACAGACCCTTAACAGCTATTTTTGGGCCACATAAAGAAAAAGGTACCCCTTTGTTGGTTGAAAGTAGGCGCCACCAATAGTCATAAATCTCATCAACACTTTCTTATGAGATTACATATTATCAATTTGAAAATCATGGAAATGAGGGTACATTATCATGCTTACCAATACCGGTTGGCCAAAAAACACCATGATAATAGTCATGATAATGTTTTCTACTGTTCACAGTTTGAACATTTTCTAGTCACGGAAGCACAATATCATACCAGAAATTATCCTTTGACGGGGAAGGTACTGAAAATGGTATTAAAGGTGAGGATAGCAGGAAAACACCCCGATTTAAAACCATACATTTCCAGGAGACTGGAGCTAACAGCACACGGTAGGGGGATGAGAGTAACTAATCATTCAATTTTGCATGGGTGCATTTTTTTTCATTACTCATTCATGGGATGTGGGGGGAGCTGGTTGGGCCAGCATTTATTGCCCACCCCTAATTGCCCTTGAAGGGGCAGTTAAGAGTCAACCCCATTGCTGTGGGTCTGGAGTCACATGTAGGCCAGACCAGGTAAGGATGTCAGATTTCCTTCCCTAAAGGACATTAGTAAACCAGATCGATTTTTACGACAATCGCAATGTTTTCATGGTCATCATTAGAATTTTAATTCCAGATTTTTATTGAATTCAAATTTGACCATCTGCAGGGGCAGAATTCGAACCCAGGTCCCCAGAGCATTACCCTGGGTCTCTGGTTTACTAATTCAGTGACAACACCACTACTCCACCGCCTCTCCACATTGATATTGGTCACCCAGGCATAGTTCAAATGAAATAATTTGCTCAAAGCTATTTCTGGTGGCCAGAAATTGACCCCCAAATAGAAGAAAAAGCTGAACTGTGCCAGTCATATGTGCTGGTAAAGAAAAGACCACCGTTGTCCCCATTGCGTCTATGGAAGTGTCCTAAAATGCCCTAGCAACGTCTACACATTGCCTTTGCTGGTCCATTCGAAGGACATTGGAGATGCACACTCAAAGTGGCCTGAGTTGGTCTTGGTGAAGTCAACCACTGAAGAAAAAAACATTGAGAAACTCCTCAAAATCTTTGCGAGATTCAGAAAACCTGGGCAGATTGTGAGCGATAATGAGTCAGTTTACAATTCAAGACTTCGAAGATTACTTCAAGATGTGTGGAGTTCAACACATTAAGTCAGCACCTCACCATCCATTCGTGAATGGTTTGGCTGAAAGGCTTGTCCCGTCCTTGAATCACGCACTGAAGGCTTTGAAACACCAAGGCTCGCTTTATCGTCGTGTGAACACATTTTTTGCAACTTATTGTATTACAACGCATGAAACTATGCAACGTTTAACTGCTTTGTTATTGTTGAAAAGGAAGCTGAAGACTACCTTTGATTTACTTTTGTCAGAGGAAACATCTGACATAGTAGAACGGAATCAACAGTCACAAATATTAAGATGACAAAGTAACTGCAAGAACACCACTTGTGAGACATGGGTCCCTGCATTGGCTCAGACTGGTCCAAATGACAGACGCCCTTGTGTGGAGACGCCATGCAGATCAGTTATTGTCAGCACGTGTCAATGCGTCAAGAGATAACTGTCTCTGTTCCATCTGACTGTGTAACTTCTCACTCATCTACAGAAAAAAGGAGTGCATAAAAAGTACCTGCTACTACTTGTCTTTCCTCAGAAAAAGAGACTGTAATGTCTTCCCACATAGAGACATCTACTGGAGAACCTGAAAGTACTTCTATGGTCGAGAATGTCAAAGTCTTGGAAGTGCGCAGGCAACCAGTGAGAAATAGATGCCCACCTGATTGTCTATCTCATTTACTGTGTTACTACACTGTAATCATATGCCTGCACTTGTATATAGATGTAAATGACTTTGTTAAATTATTAGTTCTTAGTTGTGATGGACCGCAGAAGTGAAGGGGGAGCGATTTTATATGGTGCTATGTCTTTTCGTCCGACGTCATTTCGTCCAACGACACTTCGTCCACGTCTTTTGGTCCAACGTCTTTTTGTCCGCCCGTCTTTTGGTCCAACGTCACTTCGTCCAATTATCCAATTACAAATAGTTTAATTTAGTTTTTCAATGTTACTGCTCAAGGATCCTCTCCACCTATTTCGCCTCTTGAGGTTGAGTTCTGCATTTGTGCTGCTTGATCTCCAGACATTATTAAGATAAGCTGCAGGATATTCACCCATGTATGCTCCAGCGTGATGAGAGCCATTGTATCTGATGGAATATTTGATCATTTCAGACCTGTAATGTCAGAACCCACTGCCAACCAGAGGTTTTAATCACTCGACGAAAATCGAGTTTAAACCTGCTTCTTTCAGAACTGCACTCATTGTCTAAATCCAATTAGACTCCCTGTCTGTCGGAATTGTAGAATATCAAATCATCTTGTCCTCTCCCCATTATTCTCTCTCGGGTACAGTTCTGGAAATCTAACTTTTAGGGAATTTCGGGAATTTACAATTTACATCAATTTTAAGTAATTTCGGGAATTTTAAGTAATTAGTAAACTTTTAGATTTTTAACTGCATTTTTAGATTTTTTAACTTTTTAACTGCATTTTTCAACTTGCATTTTACTTGCATTTTATCAATTACTTGCATTTTAGCAATTAAATTCACTTGCTGTATTGTACTTGCATTTTATCAATTAAATGGTTTTATACGGAGTTAATTTGTAATTGGATAATTGGACGAAGTGACGTTGGACCAAAAGACGGGCGGACAAAATGACGTTGGACCAAAAGACGTGGACGAAGTGTCGTTGGATGAAGTGACGTCGGACGAAAAGACGCGACACGATTTTATATATGTGGCTTATTGTAGTTGTGTGCTGCTTCACGGGCTATTAGAAGAGTCTAGGACCAATACTTGTATAGTGAAGACTATTCAATAAACCTCTGCTGATCTTACATTAACAAATGCAAGTGCTTGGGAAACTCATTAATTTTGTACTGTTAGTCTAAAGATACAACAGTGGGTTTGGAAGATGCTGTCTAAGGAGTCTTGGTGAGTTGCTGTAGTGCATCTTGTAGATGGTACATACAGCTGCAACTGTTTGTCGATGATGGTCAGGGTCAATGTTATAGGTGGTAGATAGCTTGCTAATCTAGTCTGCTGCCTTGCTCGGGCTGGTGGCAAGTTCCTTGAGTGTTATTGGAGATGCACTCATTCTTCTGTGTTCCATCACACTACTGATTTGTACCTTGTAGATAATGGACAGGCTTTATGGAGTCAGGAAGTGAGTTACTCACTGAAAGATTTCTAGCCTTTAACCTGTTCTTGTAGGCTCAATATTTATGTGACTGGTCCAGTTCAGTTTCTGGTCAATGGTAAACCCTAGGATATTGATAGTGAGGATTCAGTGAAAGTTATGCTATTATGTTAAGGGTGATGGTTAGATTTTTTATTGTTGGAAATGGTTATTGCCTAGCACTTGTGTTGCTTACCACTTGTCAGCCCAAGCCTGAATATTGTCCAGGGCTTGTCACTTTTGGATATGGACTGTATCAGCATCTGAGGAGTCATGAATCAAGACTTCAGTCTTGCTATGGCTCCTTGATGTGATATTCAGTTAAACACTGCCTTGATGTGAAGGGCAGTCACTTCTCTCCTCCCGAGCTCAACTCTTTTGACCATGTTTGATCCAAGGCGTAATTAGATCAGGAACTTATACAGCTATGATATACTATTTTTTTTATTGTTTATGGGGTGTGGATATGCTGCCCAAATGGGCATTATTGCTTATCCTAATTGCATTTGAGAAGGTGATGGCAAGCCCCCTTCTTGAATGGTTAGATTCTCTCTTGTGGGAAATGATCATTACCTGGCTGTCCATCTAGTGTAGGTACACACAAAGTGCTGCTGGCGAGGGAGTTCCATGTCTTTGACCTGGCGATAGTGAAAGAACAGTGATACAGTTCCAAGTTAGGTCAGCTTGCAACTTGGAGAGGAACCTGCTGGCCTTTCCATGCATCTGCTGCCCTGGTCATTCTTGACAATAGTGTTCCCCATGTCTGCGTGGGTTTCACCCCCACAACTCAAAGATGTGCATGTTAGGTGGATTGGCCGCACTAAATTGCCCCTTAATTGGAAAAAAATAACAATAATTGGGTACTCTAAATTTATTGTTATTTAAAAAAAATTCTTAATGGTAGTTGCCTTGTGTTTGGAGGATGCTATCAAAGAGGCCCTGGTGAGTTGCAACATGCATTTTGCAGATGATACACACTTTTGCCCTCTCCACCGGCAATCGTGGGAGTGAATTAAAAAAAAAAATAGAATGCCCAATTCATTTTTTCCAATTAAGGGGCAATTTAGTGTGGCCAATCCACCTACCCTGCACATCTTTGGCTTGTGGGGTGAAACCCATGCAGACACGGGGAGAATGTGCAAACTCCACACAGACAGTGACCCAGAATCAAACCTGGGACCTCGGCGCCGTGAGGCAGCAAGGCTAACCCACTGCGCCACCGTGCTGCCCGGGAGTGAATTTTAATGGTGGTGGATGGGGTGCCAATTAAACAAGCAGCTTTGTCCTGGATAGTGTTTTGTGAGTGTTATTGGAACTGCACTCATCCAGGCAAGTGGAGAGTATTCCATCTGTAATGACCTCCAATTGGCATTATTGGTTGGCCAATTGGAGTGTGAGCTCCCTCAATGATAACTCATTGAGGGGGCCCATATAAGCACCTGTGTAGGCTTTGTGATCCAGTCTTAAGTTGACTGGAATGCTAGCAGCACTGTTTGGAGCTGCTCTTGTATAATAATTATTGGAAATAAATATTGGAGTGGTGACGGGACTCCTGCCTCCTGTGGATTATTACACCATCACATGTCTGACTTCTTTGCTATCAATGCGGGTTAGGAGATGAGTTATTTGCTGCAGCGCTCCTAGCCTCTGATCTGTTCTTGTTGCCATATATTTATGTGGCTGGTCCGCTTGGGTTTCTAGTAAATGATAACCCCAGCATGTTGATGTTGGGGAGATTCAGCGATGGTAATGCCATTGAATGTCATGGGGAAATGGTTAGATTCCCTCATGTTGGAGATGGTCATTGCCTGGCATTTTGTTTGGGGCAATATTACTTGCCATTTATTAGTCCAAGCCTGAATGCTGTCTGGTTCTTGCTGTATGCTGGCAGAGACTGTTTCATCATGTGTGGAGTTGGGAATGGAACTTAATATTGGGTAAGCATCTGCAAACTTCTGACCTTATGATGGAGGGGAGGTCATTGATGAAGCAACTGAAGATGATTGGCTCTAGGATATACCCTGAATAACTCCTGCAGTAGTACCTTGGTTAGAAATGATAGGTTTGTAACAGCCACAGTCATTTTCCTTTGTGCTAAGTATGAGTCCAGCAGTGAAGGGTTTTCTCTTTGATTGTTACTGATTTGAATTTTACTAAGTTCCTTGATGCCACACTAGGTTAAATGCTGCTTGCCATCAGGGCAGTCACTTTCACCTCACTTCTGGAGTTCATTTTTTTGTCCATGTTTGGACAATGGTTGTAATGAGGTCAGGAGCTGATTATTCTTGGTTGAACTCTAAATAGCTACTAGTGAGAGGTTATTGGTGAGTAAATGACATTGGATAGCACTGGCAGCCTTCCATCACTTTGCTGATGATCAAGAGGATACTGTTGACAAATGACAAGTAACATTTGCGCCACACAAGTGCCAGGCAATGGCCATCTACTCCAAGAGAGGATCTAACCATTGCCCCTTGACATTCAATGGCATTACCATCACTGAATCCCCCACAATCAACAGCCTGGGGGTTACCATTGATCAGAAACTTAACTGGACTAGCCACATTAATACTGTGGTGACCAGCGTAGGTCAAAGGCTAGGAATCCTACTGTGAGTAACTCATCTCCTGACCCCCCCCCCCCCCCCCCCCCCCCTCCCTTCCAAAACCTGTCCACCATCTACAAGGCACAAGTCAGATGTGTAATGGAATACTCTCCACTTGCCTGGATGAGTGCAGCTCCAACAACACTCAAGGGGCTGGTTTAGCTCACTGGGCGAAATCGCTGGCTTTTAAAGCAGGCCAGCAGCACGGTTCGATTCCCGTACCAGCCTCCCCGGACAGGCGCCGGAATGTGGCGACTCGGGGCTTTTCACAGTAACTTTATTGAAGCCTACTCGTGACAATAAGCGATTTTCATTTCATTTTCATTTTCAAGAAGCTCAACACCATCCAGGACAAAGCAGCCCACTTGATTGATACACCTTCCACAAACATTCAATCCCTCCACCAACGACAAACAGTGGCAGCTGTGTCTACCCAGGCACCAGGTGAGCATTCATGCAATGAGATGCATTCAAAAACCTGCAATGGCATTGGGATCCTGAGACAAATATTTAAATACCTTGTCCCGTCAGGAGAGCCATGTCCAGCAGTGCTTAGTTGAGAGGATGTCCAGAATGCTAGTGATTTGTAGTATTCTCCACAGTCTGGTACTCATGATAAAACAGCTGTTACCACCAGCAATTGTGCCAGAGGTTTACCTTCCGGATCCATAAGATGGGGAGCAGGAGGAAGAAGAAGAAAAGAGGGACCAGGTGAGCAACAGAGGCTGCCATGTAGATGGGGTGCACCTGACATGGATACTTGCAATCATTTAATTGAAGAGAGCCTTTTGTGGCACACCATCACCTTCTCAAGCGCAATTTGAGATGCAAAACAAATGCTGGGCTTGCCTGCAACACTCAGTTCAAGGAAATAATGAAAAAAGACATTCTCCAATAAACTCTCATGTTGCCACAGGATTTAACTAGCCAAGCTACATCCATCTGAACTGAATCCCCTCAACTCTTTCTCAATGGAGATCACCAATTCCATCACCACCTAATTAGAAACATCATCATTACTGTTTGTATACTTCAAAACCAATATCAATAATGTACAGCACTTACAAATATTAAACTAATCACCCTTGTACTTACCCTTTGTGCCTATCAATAAGTGCTGTTTTGTAATTTAGCACTTCTATTAATTGCAACCGCTCTGGCAAGCAGCAGACAAGATAAATTGTTGTTAAGAATTTGAAGAGAGAATTTCAGACACCCTTGAGAGACTATGAGCCATGACAGCTCTGCCTCAGATGGCACCATCTCAGCATGGTTTCAGCAGTCTGGCTGATAGGCAATGTCAAGGGCAATGGTAAAGTCTGCGAGAGTGAGGGTAATGCTGGCATCTGGAGACAGTAAATTCCTGCTTCATTAAATCCACACAACTGGCCTCTATTCAGCCAGCCCCGTTAGAATCATAAATCACAGCACAGAAGGAGACCAATTGTCCCATCATGTCTGTGCCAGTTCTCTGCAGATATTCCTCAGCTGGTACCACTCCCTCATATTTTCCCCTTAAATCGATGACCTCTGCTTTCTGACCTATTCCCCCAGTGGGGACAGTTTCTCTGTATCGACTCTGTCCTGAATCATCATGGTTTTGAATATCTATATCAATTGCCTTGCAACCTACTCTTCTCAAAACAGAACAGTCCCAGCCTCTCCAATCTATCTATATAACTGAAATCCCTCAACTCTGGGATCATTCTGCTGATTCTTTTCTGCACCCTCTCTTGCCTTCACATCCATCCTAATGTGTAGCTCCTAGAATTGGATAGAATGCCCCTGTTGAGTCTGAAGCTGTCTTTTATACAAGTTCACCATAACTTGCTTGCTTTTGTAATCTATGTGTGGAACAAAGAACAATACAGCACAGGAACATGTCCCGCGGCCCTCCAAGCCTGCACCGACGATGGTACCTATCTAAACATCTGGAGTCCGTATCCTTCCATTCCATGGGCAGCATGGCAGCATAGTGGTTAGCACAATTGCTTCACAGCTCCAGGGTTCCAGGTTCGATTCCCAGCTTGGGTCACTGACTGTTTGGATTCTGCACATTCTCCGCGTGTGTGCGTGGGTTTATTCCGGGTGCTCCGGTTTCCTCCCACAGTCCAAAGATGTGCAGGTTAGGTGGATTGGCCATGATAAATTGTCCTTAGTGTCCAAACTTGCCCTTAGTGTTGGGTGGGGTTACTGGGTTATGCAGATAGGGTGGAGGTGTTGTCTTGGGTAGGGTGCTCTTTCCAAGAGCCGGTGCAGACCTGATGGGCCGAATGGCCTTCTTCTGCACTGTAAATTCTATGATTCTTCACCTGATTCATATATTTGTTTAGATGTCCCTTAAATGCCGCTATTGTATCTGCTCCCACCACCTCCACAGGCAGCACGTTCCATATATTTACCACACTCTGCGTAAAAAACTTGCTGCGCACTTCTGTTCTAAACTTTTCCCCACGCACTTTAAACCTATGTCCCCCAATACTTGACTCTCCTACCCTAGGAGAAAGCATCTGACTATCCACTCTGTCAATGCCACTCATAATCATGTCGACCTCTATCAGGTCGCCTCTCAACCTCCGTCATTCCAGTGAGAACAGAGTGCGTTTATCTAACCTCTTCTCATAGCTAATGTCCTTCATACCAGGCAACATCCTAATAAACTACTTCTGTACCCACTCCAAAGCATCCATATCCTTCTGGTAGTGTGGCAACCAGAATTGTACACAACATTCCAAATGAAATGAACTGCTCTCTCTTGAGGTGAATTTGGTGATGAGGAGGCATTTAAGCAGGATGGTGGGTGGGCCCCCGCCATCTCCCACTTCCATGCTGATTAAGTCCACGACGGGAAGGCTCATGATTAGCCTTCCCACTCCACTACCAATTGAAATGTCCATTTAGGAGTCTCATCCCCTGCCACTGATATTCATTCAATGGAGGACATGCGGCTCGTCATGCTCAAAGACTAAAAAGAAAACACTCTCAGGGTTACTTTCGGGTTTCCAGGGGATCAGTCGTTCAAAAACACTCATGGACCCAAGAACAGGCCCTTGCTGCTAACCCGCCTTGCCAATGACCCTCATCCCACCATCACATACCTACGACCTAAGTCTCTCGCCAATCCTGGGCCTTGGGTGGGTGCATTACTGCTGGCAGCCACCACTTTCCTGGGTCTGCGGCTGAGCAATGCACAGCTGCCAGCCTCTGATTGGCTTTTAGCACTTGGGGGAGTGGGATTTGTATCCAGGGTTCTTCATCTTGGGAGGCCCACTTCTGCCCAGGCACTTATTGCAGAGGGCTTTCCACAATAAGGAGACAAAGCATTCTGGTGTCACCAACCTCTAGGAAATATGTTGCTTGCTTTACTTTTAACCAAGGGTTTCTGATAACCCTCTAGATAACAGCCAGCACTAATTTCCTCAAGGGATTGATGATTGCCAGTAAGTATGCTGACAGGTGTAGTTGTTTGTGGTTGAAGAATTGCTAGACGTGTCTGAAGAGTGAGTGGTGCCTGTGAAAGATGCAAAGTGTGTAATTATCAATGCTATGTTAGGTGGAGAATGTTGTGATGCTGCTGGTGGTGCTGAAGTTCTTGAGGAGTGTGTTTGTGAGATGGGATCTTACCTTGAACACTCCTGTCAAGTCATTAAATTTCTTGCAACATTGTAACCATGTTCTGAAGTGAGGACTGGTGACTGTGACCTCCCAGGCAATCTTTCCCACATATACCACATAAGCTGATTCTGTGGCCTTCATTCACCGCTGCAGATAGAAGATATCCCCACTGCTCTCCACCTCTTCCACCAGGACCTCCAGTGGTGCAATGAGGAAGTTGGCTGTTTTCTCGCCAGTTTCTTGCAAGATAGTTCCACTCTTAAGCAAAGCACTCTGCACCCTCCATAGAAGTGGATGATGCAGTCTACATTTCAGTTGATGAAACATTCTATTTAATTTATGCTTCAATATTAAAGATGCCAATGTCAGTTTCAATATCCGCTGGCATGTTCAAATAATTTTTTCCCCCCTTTATTCTTTCATGGGCATCGATGGGCAAGGACAGTATTTGTTGCACATCCCGAATTGCACACGACCTGAATGGGTGCTCGGCCATTTCAGAGGGTAGTTAAGAATCAAACACAATGCTGTGGATCTGGAGTTACATGTGAGCCAGGCCAAGTAAAGTTGGCAGATTTCCTTCCCTAAGGAACATTAGTGAACTAGATGGGTTTTGACAGACAATCAATGATAGTTGCTATGGTTACTATTCCTGGGACTAGTTTTATATTCTGGATTTATTGATTAGATTTCAACTCCACAAGCTGGACGGTGGGATTTGAACCCTATCCCCAGAGCAATAGTCTGGTTTTCTGGACTTTTAGTCCAGTGACATCATCATGAGATTCATGAGATTCATGAGATTCATCAATTAGCCCCAGATTTTCGTGCATGCATTTCTTTTTAGTCGAGGATTGACTGAGAGTCTACATTTATCCTTTGACCAGAACAGCCCTCATGCCTGTAGATGGAAATTGTTGATTCCAATTATACATTTATGTCTATTCTGAAGATCATTCAATTTTCAATTACTTTTAATGGTTTTCTTTAGCTTTTAGTTTTCTTGTTCACTATTTAAGTAATATCTGGGGCGGGATTCCCCAACACCCCCGCCAGGTCGGAGAATCCCCGGGGGGTGGCGTGAATCCCGTCTCCCGCTCCGACGCCGGCTGCCGCATTCTCCGGCGCCGGTTTTCAGGTGGGGGCGGGATATCGTCACGCCAGTCGGGGGCCGTTGGCAGCGGCCCCCCAGCAATTCTCTGGGCCCCGATGGGCCGAGCGGCCGTCAGTTTCTGGCCAGTCCCACTGGCGTGGATTGGACATGGTCCCACATGGCGGGACCTGGCAGGTAAGTTGGCTGGTGCGATCCTCGGAGGGGGGGGGGGGATATCACCCTGGGGGTGGCCTGGCCCGTGATCGGGGCCCACCGATCTGCGGGTGGGCCTGTGCCGTGGGGGCACTTCTCCCTTCCGCGCCAGCCCCTGTAGGGCTCCACCATGGCCGGCGCGGAGAAGACACCCCCCTGCGCATGGGGTAGAATACGCCGGCCGGTCTGCGCATGCGCTGAACTACGCATTGTGAACTACGGAGCCATTGTGCTGATTCGAGAGAATGCCGCCTCTGATATTAGTTGATCCACACGATTCAGGGACCACTTGAATTATATTCACAAAGTAAGGTGGACATCACATAGTTAGTTCTCTTATGTCTACATGGCTCATGTAATATTTAGTAATATCTCATGCTGATATCTATTGAAATGAGTAGAGATCTAAGGAGGCACAGTTAGTCCTTCAGGCATCAATCGAAAATATTTTGCCATTGTAAAGCAGAAGAAAATGTTTCCTGTGGTTCAAACACCACCTTCAATAATTATACAAGTCCATTCAAGAAATATTATTTGGAAGATTGCAAACCAGTTCGAAATAAAATTGGCCCAACTTTATCTTGGATCAGTAAATCCCAACTTTCTTGAAGAAATGATCTGTTATTGGTCTGATACTGTCAGGGATATTCAGAGACCGCATTGCTATAAGTGACTGCAAATGATTTTCTGCATGAGTTCTGCATACTCCAGATTGTAGAGTTTCTTTTTAAATAGACACTATCTATATGATTTTTTTCTCTTCTGTAAAACACACTGTTTGGTTGCCTCACACCTCCTTCAACTCGGTGACTGACAAGGTGTTTCATTCGATGCTCGAGTTTACAGAGTCAGTGGGTTATGTAGTAAAAGAAGGTAATAGAATCCCTACAGTGCAGAAGGAGGCCGTTCAGCGCATTGAGTATGCACCAAGCCTTTGAAAGAGCACCCTAAATAGGCCCAATCCTCCACCCTATCCCCGTAACACCACCTAGGAACAATTTAGCACAGCCAATCCACCTAACTGGCACATCTTTGGATTGTGGGAGGAAACCAGAGTACCTGGAGGAAACCCATGCAGACATGGGAAGAATGTGCAAACTGCACACAGTCACCTGAGGTAGGAATAAAACCCGGGTCCCTGGTGCTGTGAGCCAGCAGTGCTACCCACTGTGCCACCCTGAGCCAGAAAATCTGCATCTGCTACTGACGATGGAGGAGGAGATTGTTTAAGGCCCACCCCACACATGCCCCAACCCCAGCATTATTCATTTAGTTCCTGTGGAGGCAGCAGTTGGGAGATTTTTTTTTTTTTTTTTTTGGTTGGGGATCAAAGTCACTTCTGAGGCACCACTCCGCCCATTTGGAAGCCAATATATCTCCCACGCTTTGCTGCAGTCTTCCAATGACATTTACCTTGCAACAGAAGGGTGAAGGTTTTGCATATCTCCATCCCACAAGGCAATGTTGGAATTTCTAGAAATGACCAAGCAGTTTTATCGAAGTGCTGTTAGGCTGAATGGATTACCATGCTACAGTCTCTCAACAGCGGTGATATAGTACATGAAAGAGTAAATGCCGTTGGCATATCATTAACGGGCATTTTCCAGGCCGTTATCGATGCTCCACCTTCACCAGGAGGAATTCGAAATGGCGAGGTTCACTTGTGGTCTTCTAAATCGTAACATGGGTGCTATGGGTGCTGTGGGAGAGGGGGGGGGGGGGGGGGGGGGGGGGGGCGGGGGGGGGGGGGGGGTAAGAAAAGTGCCCAACATCGCAATGGTGTGCTCGCAGCTGTCATGCTGGCTCGGGGGTGGGGGTTTGGCATCTGCCAGGCCAGGGGGCCAGGCCAGGGGGAGTAGTAAAGGGCAGACAGGAGGGGCCGGGCATGGATCACCTTTGCCGCAGCCTGCGAGACAGCCATGCGGCTACGCATGCTGCTGACTGCCCACTGGGAACTTAGCACTATGGATCATATGGGTGCCCCCCCCCCCCCTTAGTCCCCTCATTTCCCCAACTAACCCATCAACGGGATGGGCATGCTCCTGTGCAACCAGTGCCATCACTTTGACATGCATTGGAATCAAGCAATTTCTATGTGGTTTTGGTTCTCGCCCATTAACGGGATCTGAATCACTCTGGGACTTAAACCATAAGACCATGAGACATAGGAGCAGAATTAGGCCACTCGGCCCATCGGGTCTGCTCCGCCATTCAATCATGGCTGATATTTTCTCATCCCCATTCTTCTGCCTTCTTCCTATAACCCCTGATCCACTTACTAATCAAGAACCTATCTATCTCTGTCTTAAAAACACTCAGTGAATTGGCCTCCACAGCCTTCTGTGGCAAAGAGTTCCACAGATTCGCCACCCTCTGGCTGAAAAAGTGCCTCCTCATCTTTGTTTAAGGATCGTCCCTTTAATCTGAGATGATGTCCTCTGATTCTAGATTTTCCTCCAAGTGCAAACATCCTCTCCACGTTCACTCTATCCAGGCCTCGCAGTATCTTGTATGTTTCAATAAGATCCCCTCTCATCCTTCTAAACTCCAACGAGTACAGACCCAGAGTCTTCAAACGTTCCTCATACGACAGGTTCTTCATTCCGGGATCATTCTTGTGAACCTCCTCTGGACCCTTCCCAAGGCCAGCACATCCTTCCTTAGATACGGGGCCCAAAACTGCTCACAATACTCCTAATAGAGTCTGACCAGAGCTTTATACAGCCTCAGAAGTACATCCCTGGTCTTGTATTCTAGCCCTCGTGACATGAATGCTATCATTGCATTTGCCTTCTTAACTGCTGACTGAACCTGCACATTAACCTTAAGAGAATCGTGAACAAGGACTCCCAAGTCCCATTGTGCTTCTGCTTTCTGAAGCACTTCGCCATTTAGAAAATAGTCTATGCCTAGATTCCTCCTTCCAAAGTGCATAACCTCACATTTTTCCACATTGTATTTCATTTGCCACTGCATTGCCCACTCTCCTAGCTTGTCCAAGTCCTCTGCAGCCCCCTTGCTTCCTCAATACTACCTGTCCCTCTACAGATCTTTGTATCATCTGCAAACTTAGCAACAGTGCCTTCAGTACCTTCTTCCAGATCATTAATGTATATTTTAAAAAGTTGTGGTCTCAGCACAGACCCCTGAGGCGCACCACTAGTCACCAGCTGCCATCCTGAAAAAGACCCCTTTATCCCCACTCTCTCCCTTCTGCCAGTCAGCCAATCCTCTATCCATGCCAGGATCTTACCCTTAACACCATGGGCTTTTAACTTATTTAACAGTCTCCTATGCAGCACTTTGTCAAAGGCCTTCTGGAAATCTAAATACATCATGTCCACTGATTCTCCTTTGTCTAACTTGCTTGTTACCTCCTCAAAGAGCTCTAACAGATTTGTCTGACATGATCTCCCTTTGACAAAGCCGTGCTGACTCAGTCCTATTTTACCATGCACTTCCAAGTACTCCGCGATCTTATTTTGAATAATAGACTCTAAAATCTTACCAATGACCAAAGTCAGGCTAACCGGCCTATAATTTCCCGTCTTCTGCCTCCCTGTCTTCTTAAACAGTGGTGTTACATTAGCCACCTTCTATTCCTCTGGGACCCTTCCTGTCTCCAGTGATTCCTGAAAGATCACCACTAATGCCTCCACAATTTCCTCAGCTATCTCTTTTGGGACCCTGGGGTGTAGTCCATCCGGTCCAAGTGACGTATCCACCTTCAGACCTTTCAGTTTCCCCAGAACCTTCTCCTTAGTAATGGTCACTGCATTCACCTCTGCCCCCTGGTTCTCCTGGAGCTCTGGCATCCCACTTGTGTCTTCCACTATGAAGACTGATGCAAAGTAACTATTCAGTTCATCTGCCATTTCTCTGTTTCCCATTATTACTTCTCCAGCCACATTTTCTAGTGGTCTAATGTCTATTTTTGCCTCTCTCTTACCTTTTATATATTGAAAAAAAATCTCTTCCTATCTTCCTTTATACTACTAGCTAGCTTGCACTCGTAATTCATCTTCTCCCCCCTTATTGTTTTATAGTTGTCCTCTGCTCACTTTTAAAGGCTTCCCAATCCTCTGGTTTCCCACTAATCTTCGCCACTTTGTCTGTTTTTTCTTTAGCCTTTGTGCTGTCCTTGACATCCCTCATCAGCCATGAATGCCTTGTCCTCCCCTTAGCATGTTTCCTCCTTCTTGGGATGAATTTCTGTTGTGCCTCCCTATAACCCCCAAAAACCCCTGCCATTGCTGTTCCACTGTCTTCCCTGCTGGGCTCCTTCTCCAATCAACTCTGGCCAGCTCCACCCTCATGTCTTTGTTGTTACCCTTATTTAATTGTAATACTGTTACATCTGATTGCAGCTTTCCTCTCTCAAACTGCAGGGTAAATTCTATCCATGTTGAACACTTGCGATTCAGTCTTGGTGTCAGCACTTAGGGTGGGATTCTCCATCCCACCGCACAGATTTCTGGTGCGGCGGGCCCCCGGGATTCTCCATCTCGCCAACCGCCTAATGAGGTTTCCAATTGTGGGCAGCCCCATGCCATCGGGAAATTCTCAGGCTGCCGGCGAAATGGAGAATCCCGAAAGCGGAGAATCCAGCCCTTAGTCTCCGAAATGGAAAATTCCACTGGATGGGTTTGTCTTATGAAGAAAGAGTTGAGGCTGATGCTCTCTCGAGGTTGGGTGAATCAGGGGAGATCAAATTGAGATATTATGTAAGATGATAAAAATTATTGATAAAGTAGACATTGAACGGATGCTTCCTCTTGTGGAGCATTCTAGAATGAGAGATCAGAGTCTCAGGATAAATTTAAATTAGAGATGAGGAGAAACTACTTCTCCCCAAAGCCTTGTTAGTCTGTGGAATTCACTGCACCAGAGTGCGGTGGATGTTGGGACAGTGAGTAAATGAAATGAAATGAAATGAAAATCGCTTATTGTCACGAGTAGGCTTCAATGAAGTTACTGTGAAAAGCCCCTAGTCGCCACATTCCGGCGCCTGTCCGGGCAGGCTGGTACGGGAATCGAACTGTGCTGCTGGCCTGCTTGGTCTGCTTTAAAAGCCAGCGACAGCAATGTAAGGAGTTAGATAGAGTTTTATTTGGTAATGGATTGAAGGTTACGAAGGACGGGCAAGACAGTGGAATTGAGGCCATGATGAGATCAGCCGTAATCGTATTGAATGGTGGAGCAGTCTCGAGAGGCTAAATTGCCTCCTGCTGCTCCTAGTTCTTATGCTTTTGGTCTAAGAAATAAATATTCTGTTTAAATCCACATTCTAACTATTGGCCTGTAGCCCTGGAGTGCCCCCCCCCCCCCCCCCCCCCCCCCCATCCCACACACACCCATCCACGTGAGTCTCAAGTGTGCAGACCCCAGTCTTGATCAGAGCGGGCCCCCAGGATTGGCAGCGCCAGGTGGCAGGGGAGCCTCGGAGCTCTGCCCGCACCTCCATGGAGAAGCCCTGGGGCCACCGAGGGATCGAGGAGGTGATGAGGCATGCGCCGGTAACTTGCACAAGGAAGCTGCTGGAGGAACACCACAGCACCCGGACTTGCCCCCCCCCCCCCCCCCCCCCCCCCCCCCCACTTCCTGTACCTGGTGCATCTGGTGGGCAGAAAGTGTAACAGCGTTGCACCACAGCACCTGGGACCCATGAGCAGCAGCCAGGCCCGTCCAGGCTGGTCGCCCCAGGACACGCCCATCAATGGGGACCCAGGTCGCAGGGCGGGAATCACAACAGGCCACCTCCACTCCTGCTGTACCACCTGGGGACCCACCTAGACATAACATTAGGGCCCGTAAGGCCAGAAAATTAGACAATAGTTAAGTTGGCAGGGGTGGAGGGCACAGTTTAGTTAAAGGTGCTCGGGCACAAACCTGCACATATTTTCTCATGTTAAGCATCTGTCTTGGTGCTTTGTCAGATGGGTGTGAGGAGTGGGCTGGTCTGGGCTAGCCAGAGAGGGGGAGGATATTGGTGGACATTGTGGGTGGGCTGTGCTTCCCAGCCCCCCCCCACCGCCGACCATCCCCACCACCGCCACCCCAGGTCTCCAATGGGACTGTGTGATGGAATGGACAGGACAGGAGTCAGGCCTTGTCATGTGATGCAAGCACCAGATATCATCGCAAAGTGGGTTGTCACCATCTTCCATGCCATGTACCAGACCCGCTGTTACTGTCAACCCAGGACCCCCACTCCTAATGCGGCAGGTATGTATCACGGAGGGGTTTGCAGGCATGGGGGGGGGGGGGGGGTTGGCTGGGGAGGGAGTGAGGAAGTGGGTGGGTGGGATAGGGTCCATACCCCTGGCCAGTCCCACCGCGACCTCGTTGGTAATCCTGGAAGCAATCGGAGCGTCCTGTGTGCATTGGGCCTGGCGCATACACGTGTGCCCTCCCCATCCTGCCTGGGTCCAAGATCTACTTTCCTAACCCTGCCCATGTGCCTTGATTCCTTCATAGATCAAAAATCCGTGTATTTCAGCTTTAGTACATTCAACGATGGAGCACCCATAACACTCTGCGGTAGAGAATTCCGAAGATTCACAACTTTTTGAGTGAAGAAAGTTCCCCTCATCCTAAAAGATTAGCCCCTTATCCTGAGACTGTGTCTCTGTGTTTTCTACTCCCCGTCCAATGGAATCAATCTCTCAGAGTCCACCCCATCAAGCCCCATCTTTTGAGTCAAAGTATTTCTCCTTGTCTCAGCCCTAAATGATTCTATTGGATTGGATTTAGATTTGATTTATTGTCACGTATGTTGAGGTGCAGTGAAAAGTATTGTTCTGTGTACAGTCCAGGCAGATTGTTCCATACATGAAAAAATATAGGACATACACAAATACACAATGTAAATACATAGACACAGGAATTAGATGAAGCGTACGAAGTGCAATCCTACTCAGTCGTGAAGATGTGTGAAGAGATCAGTTCAGTCCGTAAGAGGGTAATTTAGGAGTCTGGTAAGAGCGGGGAAGAAGTTGTTTTTTTAACCTGTTAGTGGGTGTTCTCAGACTTTTGGATCTCCTGCCTGATGGAAGAAGTTGGAAGAGAGAATGACCTAAGTGGGAGGACTGTGGCCCTGTGTTTCAGATGCCTCCACCCGGGAAACAAACTTTCAGAAACCAAAATGTTTCAATGCCATCACCTCTCATTCTTCTAAAATTCAGAGAGAGCCCAATTTACTCAGGCTCTCATCATAGAACAAGCCTGTCATCACGTGAACCAATTAAATGAACCTTCACTATACCGCCTCCAATACAAGTATATCCTTCCACAACTGTGGAGACCAAAACTATACACAGTATTCCAGGGGTGGTCTCAACAAAACCCTGTACAATTGCAGCAAGACATACTTATTCATGTGCTCCAATTGTGCAAGAAAAGCCAATGTACCATTTGCTTTCTTAACTGCTTGCGGTACCTGCCGCTGACTTTCTGTGTTCCTTGTTCAAGTAAACTTAATTCTCTCTCAACATCAACATTTACAAGTTTCATGCCTTTCAAAAAAATATTCTGCTTTTCTATTCTTACAACCATAGTGAAAAAATTACATTTTCCCACAGTATGCTCCATTTTCCTAAAGAGATGTGGGGTGCAGAGGGACCTGGCTCTATATGTGTATAGATCATTAAAAGTGGCAGGACAGGTGGAGAGAGAAGTTAGTAAAGCATATAGAATCCTGGGCTTTATTAATAGTGGCATAGAGTACATGAGCAAGGAGGTTATGCTGAACTTGTATGAGATACTATTTAGAACTCAGCTGGAATATTGTACAGTTCTGGGCACCACACTATGGGAAGGGTGTGAACACATTGGAGAGAGTTCAGAAGAGGTTTACAAGAATGGTTCCAGGGATGAGAAACCTTGGGCGCGATTCTCCGCACTCACGACGGGGCGGAGAATAGCGGGCGCCGCAAATTTTTACGGCGACGCTGGTCCGACGCCCTCCCGCTATTCTCCGAACCCCGCACAAACTCCGAGTCGCCATTCCCGCCAAACGCCTCCATTACGCCCCCGACACGACCAGAATCGCTACAAATTGCCCCCCCCCCCCCCCCCCCCCCCCCGTTATTCGCCGGCCCAAATGGGCCGAAGTCCCGACCTAATCGCGCACTGTTTACACGGCGTGAAACACACCTGCTTTTTAAGTTCGTCAACCAGTCGTGAAGGGACAGAGGATGGGGGAGGTATCCCAGTGGGCAGGGTGTGTGAAGGGACAGAGGATGGGGGAGGGGTGGGTGTTTGTCAAGGAGGGTTGTCTCACTTGTTGCAGCTCCGCCAACCTCGCATAGCGCGACATCCCGGGTGGCAGACCCCCCAACAAAGTCCAGTGCCCTCTGCTCAAAGGTGGTGAGGGGGTGCAGGTTGGGCGAACCACCTCCAGTCTGGTGCCGCTCACGGGTGTTGTGAGCGGACTTGGCCTGTTGGGGGAGGGTACATAGGTAGATCATTACAATACGGCAGGTATCAGCAGTCCGTTCAGATACTGTCACAGTTTGGGGGTCAAGTTGTCATAAGACGATTGCATCTCTCCACGGGGGCCAGATCGCTGGGTCTGTGACAACTTTGTGAACCACCCTCAAATAATTCTGCCCCAATCCCCCTCCACCCCCCCGTGCCAGGGGGGGAGTTGGGTGATTAAGTAAAGGGGGGGGGGAGGGATGGTTGTGGCCAGGGGGAACCTTCTTGGCACTTACCCTGGCAGCCCTGGTGAGGTCGTGAAGCTTTTTTCGGCACTGCTCTGCTGAGCGAGGGGTCTGCCCCACAGCACTGACGGCAGCACCCACCTCACGCCAGGCCTGGCGTACCGCGCTGGCAGGTTGGCGATGCCCTCTCCGCGGGCAGATGATGCCCCTCCTCTGCTTGACAGCATCGAGCAGCGTATCCACATCAGCCTCCACAAAACGAGGTGCAGCTCTCCTGGGCTCCAACATCATGGCCTACAGATTCTGTGCTCGCCCGCGCCTTTTTACGGCGTCGGGCGGCGTCACATGGGCGTGATCGTATCGTCGCCGCGTTCCGTCGTCATCGCGCACATGATTGACGCGGCCGCGTTCCTAGCCCATTTCCCGGACGTGAATACGTCGGGAAATGGACCCTTCCCGACCGTCGTAAAACGCGCCCGTTTTTTACAACAACTTCGCGAGTTTTCGCGGGTGCAGAGAATTCCGCCCCTTAGTTATGAGGATAGATTGGAGAGGTTGGGATTTTTCTCCTTTGAAAAAAGACGACGAAGAGGAGATTTGATAGAGATGTTCAAAATCATGAGGGGGCTGGACAGAATAGATAGGGGAAAACTGTTCTCACTGGTAAAAGACCAAGAACAAGAGGGCACAAATTTAAGGGGATTTGTAAAACAAGCAACTGTGATGTGAGAAACGCGAGTGGTTAGGGTCTGAAATGCACAGCCTTGAAGTGTGATGGAGGCAGGTTCAATCGAGGCATTCAAGAAGGCATAAGATGATTATTTGAATATAAACAATGTATAGGGGTATGGTGAAAAGGCAGAGGAATGGAATTACGTCATGATGCCCATTTGAAGAGCTGGTGCAGACACGATGGGCCAGAAGGTCTCCTTCTGCGCTGTAACAATTCTCTGATACTGTGATTCATTGCACACTCATTTCATCTATTTATATCTCTATGTAGCCTCTTTTTATACCTTTCACAGCTTAGATTCCTCCCTAACTTTGTAGCATCTGCAACCTTAAATACATTACTCTAGATCTCTTCATCAAATTCATGAATATAGAGTGTAAAAAGCTGAGGCCCCGGCACTACACTCCATTAGTCACAGCCTGTCAACTTGACAATGCCCCATTTATCCCCGCTCTTTGCTTCCTGGCTGTTAACCAATCCATGTTTATATGTAACTTGCAACTTCATGAGCCCTTGTCTTTCCTGTGCAAGACACTCCAATGGATTTTGAATGCCTTAGTTCAGGATGGCACATTGGCACAGTGCCTCACATCACCAGGGACCCGGGTTCGATTCTGAACTTGGCTGACTGTCTATGTGGAGTGCACATTCTCCCCGTGTTTGCGTGGGCTTCCCCGGGGTGCTCCACTTTCCTCCCACAGTCCAAAAGATGTACAGGTTAGGTGGATTGGCCATGCTAAATTGTCTCTGAGTGTCCAAAGGTTCGGAGGGGTTACAGGGATGGGGCGGTGGCGTGGGCCTCAGTATGGCACTCTTTCAGAGTGTTGGTGGAGGCTTGATGGGCCGACTGGCTCCTTCTGCCCTGTCTGGATTCTATGGTTCAGGGTTCAACCTTGTAATTCTCCTTTTCAGTCCCTCCAATCATTTTCCAACTTTCTGCAAGTTCAATGCCACTTTCTGATATG
This sequence comes from Scyliorhinus canicula, assembly GCF_902713615.1. NCBI lineage: Eukaryota > Metazoa > Chordata > Chondrichthyes > Carcharhiniformes > Scyliorhinidae > Scyliorhinus > Scyliorhinus canicula. Next base: position 153,947,506 of record NC_052150.1, read on the forward strand.
CAAAAGCCAGACTTTGAATGATACACCTGGACATATTATTTCTTTTCTTCACTGCCTGTGACTACTGAAGCAGCTGAATTCTAGATGCTCCTGGGGTTGGACAGGAAAAATTCACTTTGAGTGTGCAGCTCCTGACTAGGCCAAGTTGACGCAGTGGTAGGGAAGCAGCAAAATCTTGTATGACACCAGACAGGATCATCTGGCTATAGTAACCTTAAATATCATCTGAACCTTTAATTTTTATGCATCCATCTCGCTCCAGGTTAGTACCAGGGATAGCTGAGGTTTTAGCCACTTTGCCATTCTCAGACACAGCAAAGGGGTCACAGATATATTCTTCGCGAGGAACAGTGACTCATTATTTTTTCCCTCACCAACAAAAGGAATGTGAGAGGTGAGCGCAAATGAAAACATGAAGAAAAAACACAACAAATTGCAAAAACAATAATCACACAATGATATACTCTATGAACCAGAAGTGATTTGATTCTCTCAATATCAAATTTGCTTGCAACAAGAGCAGAGGAATACATACGTCCTGGAAGCTCTTATAATGCCATCAAAGTAAAGGCAACCATTCTTGGGAATGGAGTGGATAAAGTTGTTTGGAAAGCTTTTCTCACATAGACTGGTAGGGCTGAGTGGGCTGTTTCCACAAATTAACTTCCTTGTATTTCTCGGCCACCTTTATTTAAAGAAGAAAGAAAAGTTAAAGGGTGGTCTTGGGAGACCAAAACCACTCTGTGCCAACACAGCTCACAGAATCACAGGTTTGTTAGGGTGCAAAAGGAGGCCATTCAGCCCATCATCTCCGCATCATCATTCTCCAAATGAGCATTTTGACTTAGTGCCATTCCCCTGCCTTCTCCCCATACCCCTGCACATTGTTTCTATTCACATATTAATCTAATGCCCTCTTGAATGCCTCCATTGAACCTGCCTCCACCACACTTCCAGGAGTGCATTCCAGACCTGAATCACTTGTTATGTGAAAAAGTTTTTCTCACATCACATTTGCTTCTTTTTCAGTTCACTTTAAATCTGTGCCTACTAGTTCTTCATCCTTTTATGAGTGGGAACAGTTTTCCCCGTCTACTCTGTCCAGCCCCCTCATGATTTTGAATATCTCTATCACATCTCTTAGCCTTCTCCCCAGGGTGAGCAGTCCCAAACTCTCCGATCCATCCTCATAATTGAATCATCTCTGGCTCTGGGATTATTATTGTAAACCTCTTCTGCACGCTCTCCAATGTGATCACATCCTTCCTATGGTGTGGTGCCCAGAAATGTACACAATATTCCAGCTGAGTTCGAACTAGTGTCTTGTTTCAGTTTAGCATGACCTCCTTGCTCATGTAGTCTCTGCCTTTATGTTCGCCTTAAAGGAAGAGCTTTAGGGAGAGATTTCCAAAGCAGGAGACCAAGGTGACTTGAAACATATTGACAATGATGAAAGAATCCAAAGTAATGGAGAGTTCAGGAGGTACTTTAGCAGTGAAAAACGTTACCGAGATGAGGAAGGGAGAGGCCATGAGGGAATTAAATTATGCATAAGAATTTTGAACTTGAGGCATTGAGGATGAGAACTCCAGCTTTGATAGGAATGATGGCCGGTGGGACTTGGTGGAGTATCGGATACATGTTGTGGATGATTAGCCTTAATTTGTGGAAGGCTAAGGATATGAGGACGGGCAAGCAAGAATTGGAGTCCGCCGGTGAGAAAGACATGAATGAGGTGTTAGATGGGTTGAGGTAGAAATGGAGAGGCGGGTTAATGTCATGGAGGCCAGGTTAAATGGTTGTTTTGGATAGAGCGGATATGGGACTTGTAGATCCATTTAGGTTCACGAAGGACCCTTAAAGTATTCTTCTTCAACGTGGTGAGTGTTGTGGGTTGTTGTGATAATGCAAGTATTATCATGGAGTTAATGATGGATACCGAAGACAATGGGCTGGATTCTCCGTCCAGCGACGCCGTAATCACAAATAGCGACCGGGTGGAGAATGCGCATCAACCGAAAATCGAGGTCAGCGCCGGGTGCCCAATGGAATGCCATGCTCCGACGCCTTGATAACAGCATGAATGCAGTGATGCTGCGCTCCGACATGGCATGAATATTGTACTGTAACGGCCGTTAACATATCACTAACGGTCCCGATCTGGTATTCTCCAGCCTCCGGCGATTCTCCGCCTTCGGCAGGCGGCAGTGACAATGGCACAGTTCACTTGTGGTATTTAAAATCGGGAAACAGGCACCATTGCCAATGAGGGAGAGAGGGGATGTAAGCCAAGTTACCAAAGGTGCAACGTTGGCTTCCAGCTGTGCCACTGGCCTGGTGGCGTCTGCCAGGGCCAGGGGGAGTAGCGGGGAGCAGCCAGGAGATGGGTCATGGGGCGGGGTGTGCCCCTGGGACCGAGGTGTCCAGGCACAGACCACCATCTGGCAGCGCATCCTACTAACTGCCCACTGTGGCCCGCAGATGTGCAGATCACCATCGGCCATATGGTTGGGTGCGCTCCATGGCTCCCCTGCTGCTCCTACTGTGGGGCAACACCTAGGATGGGTAAGCAGAGGTGTGCCAATACCTGGTGGGCACCCAACCAGCGACCTCATGTACCATGGCCATCGGCAATCATCCTGGCACACTGCCCCTCAGAGGGCAGATGTTCTGCCAGTGACAACCTCTGCTCGCCCACCCCGCATGACCACCAGCTGTCACCAAGTGCTGCCTGCCCACTGCGTCCCCATCCCTCCTGTCCCCAGACAAGTAGGCACAACCAGTGTACTGCACAAGGGACCCATAGCACACTGCAGATATTTTCCCAATTGGTACCCAAACCCCGGCTGAGCCCCACCCATGGGCCCAGCCGGCACGAATACCACCAAGCATGGCACCAATGGTGGCGCACAACCTGCCACCATCTTACTGGTGGGGTATCACATGGACCATACAAGGAGGACCCCCACAGTAGACACCACAGGAGGGCACAGGACAGGGGCCGCATAGCATACCGCTTGCATGGGTAGCACCAGCCACTGTTACCCGTTCCGAAAGGAACAGGTGGCAGGGTTAGAGGCCCCCAGTGCCAAGCACCCACAGAGGCCAGGGTTGCAGTGCGGAGGGCAAAGTGTCAGGAAGAATGGCTGGGTCTGGGAATGCGAGGCGGGGGTGGGTGAACATGGCGGTGGCAGGGGCTGCAGTGTAGCCCATCGGACCTCGAATACTCACCATGCTAATATATCTGCCCTTTAACCCCTGCAGAGAATGGATTTTGGTATCACACCAGGAGTGGTTGGCATCTGCGTGGCTGCTGCAGCCCTGGTGGATGGACTGAGGCTGCATGAGCAGGAGCTGCTCGGGGAGGACACTGCAGACCAGGAGCCTGCCCCAGAGGAGCAGGAGGCAGCCGGTGACAATGGAGAGTCAGCTAGCTAACAGGCCAAAGAGGAGGTGAGATGGAAGCGCCACAACAAGCCTTGTGTGTATCGACAGCACCTGAGGTACAAGGGACCAGCCGGACCGAGTGTGCCGCCAATGACTGCAGTTGAGTAGAGAGGCCATGAGACATCTGTGCTGGGTCATGGCACATCGGAGTCACGGGGGACTGTGGGAGGACACCCGCTCCCCGTGGCCGTCAAGGTTACGGTCGCCTTGAACTATTTTGCAATGGGGTCCTTCCAGGCACCAAGTGGGGACATGTCTGGGATCTCCAAGACCTCTGTGCACAGGTTCCATCCACGCCGTTACAGAAGCCCTAAATGCCCAGGCAGTGCAATACCTCCACCTGGATATGGGCTGAACCCACCAGGTTGCCCGGGCAGCAGATCCGCCGCCATCGCTGGGATGCCCCACGTCCAGGGGGTTATCGACGGGATGCTTATCCCCCTACGAGCACTGCCGCTTGAGGGTGTGCCCTTCACAAAACTGAAATGTGCAGTTCGTGTGTTTCCACCAGCTGCTCATCATGCATGTCTGCGCCTGATACCTGGGCAGCGTGCACGGCGCCTTCATCCTGGCACACGCAACGTGCCCTACACTTTCAAAGCACTCGCCAGGTGAGCAGTTGGCTCCTGGGTGACAGGAATTATCTACTATAGTCATGAAGATGCCTATCCAGAGGCCACAGACCAATGTGGAGAACCATTATAATGATGCCTTTGCTGCGATGATCGACTGTGTCGCGCCATGTCCAGGCCAATGCCCTTGACACCCGCAGCCATGCTCCATCATGACTGGGGCAAATTCTGGGCCGCCACTGTAATGTCCATGTTGCTCTGGTACATGGCTGCCTGCGACATGGCTGCTCTGTCCTGTGCCTTGGCCACCGCCCACACAGAGTGCCCCAGGCCTTGGATATCTTGACCCATGGCCTTCACCGTGGGCACCAACTATGGGGTGTTGGCCTGTGTACCACACACGGCCGCACCGTCCGCTGCCGCTGCAGGCAGTTGGACTCCTCCAACTTCACCTGCAGGTGCTGGATGGTTTGCTGACACCCCCTCAAATAGTTTCTGGCTCTGTGCCTGCATCTCCAGCATTGATGGTGAGGGGGGTGTCCTGAAATGAGACCCCTTAAAACTGGATAGATAAGATAACAGTAGAAAAGTTTTACTTAAGTTCGTTTATTGAGGGTTGAGACTAATCGTAGAAAGTATACCCAGTAATCATTATAGAATTTACAGTGCAGAAGGAAGCCATTCAGCCCATCAAGTCTGCACCAGTCCTTTGGAAAGGGAACCCTACCTAAGCCCACACTTCCACCTTATCCCCGTAACCAAGTAACCCCACCTACTCTTTTTGGATACTAAGGACAATTTAGCATGGCCAATCCACCTAACCTGCACATCTTTGGACTGTGGGAGGAAATAGGAGCACCCGGAGGAAACCCGCGCACACACAGGAGGAACATGCAGACTCCGCACAGACAGTGACCCAAACCAGGAATCAAATTTGGGACCCTGGCACTGTAAAGCAACAATGCTAACCTCTGTGCTACTGTGCCACCTAACGATTAACCATTAAACATGTATTTTTAGAATATAGCAGTAACACGCATTTAAACTCTTGCTAATAGCAGTGGCCGAAATGCTTGATGGGATTTAAGCTACCTAACTTGCCCATGTTTGTAAGACAAACAGAATCAGGCAGAAATAGCATGGTCAGCAATAACACAGTCAGCTATGTAAGCAGTAATTATCAGTGGCCCCAATATCTTGGCCGGGATTCTCTGAGCCTCCGTGCCAAAACCGCGTTAAACCTGCCGAGTTCCCGCTGGCGTGGTTCACGGATGGTTCCACCCGGCGGCAGCTCCGCGTCGCAGTTGCGGTGGCCGCCCTGGTGAGGAGATCAGTTTCTGGGGGGGTGCCTCCACAAAGGCCAGGCCCGCGATCAGGGGCGCGCAATCTTCTTCCGCGCTGGCTTCCTCTGTGGGTCGGCCATGTTGCGCCCGGCCACCGCTCAAATGCGCGGACCTGCGGCTGAAGGTGCAGGGCCCTCTATTGGCAGCAGGAACTGCGCGGCACACTCCGGGAACCTGCAAGCCCCCTTAAAAACAAAGAATCACCCCGGACTTTGTAGAAAAATGTCCGGAGTGATTTGGGCCCGTTTCCTGGCAGGCGTGGGGTCATAGCCCCATTATTGGAGAATCCCGGCCCCTGTCTCAGACAATCCATGGTACAAAAAAGAATTAGCTTCAACATCCTGCACCCAGACAAACAATGAGGTAGGCAGGAACTGGCTGAGATAAGCCACATGGGAATAGGAGAAAAACAAAACATAAGAGATACAAGAGTCCTGGAAAAACAACAGGTGGCAGGATGGGGTCAAATCATGAGCTGATCACAGTCATCATGCTGCCTAAAGCAAACCTCATTGGTCAAGATGAAATTGACAGCTCCAAGAATTGGATCAAATCCAACTGGGCTGGGCTATTGATTTTTGGAAAGTTGTATAACAGTTACACCTGAACCTGTGCAAAGTAAAGTGGTTTTCGCATTTATCCAAATCACTCTACTCGTACGTTGACCGAGCTTAGAAATAAAGGCGCCTTAACCAGAGTTGATGTTCCGCAGGTCTTGTGTTTATCTGAGCTGTAACTAAGAGGGAGAAACCCCACATAAAAGACAGCACAATACTCAGTCCTTGAAAACGCTCTGACAGATCAGACTGCCCTGTCCAGAAGCCCGAAACCCATTTGGACGGCAGCTAGTCCCTGCGGCCAGGCTGCCCTCCGACCGTCCGCCCCCTCGGGGATTCCTACCTCTACCTGATGTACCACAGAATTTGTGTGGTTTGCACCAGATAGTGCCCCAGAAGCCTCATCAAGTGCCCAACTGAGGTGAGTGTCTCTGAGATGGTGAACGGTGCCAGTGACAGCTGTGACAAAAAGTGGATGTTACCCACGGCCAATGTGTTCCGGGGTGTTACAGGGTTGCAAGTTACCAGCAGGCCCAGCTTCGTCGTCAGGTGATCCTGCAAGACAAAAGACAAGACACACGGTAAGATCACGGGTGGACTTGGTGTGGGGGGAATGGTGACACATGTGCCAAAGGGATGTCACAACCATGGGGGGGCTCCTTGCTTCTCTTATGCCACTCTCTGCCTTAAGGACTGCCCGCTCTCCAAACCCATCAACCAGGTCCAATGCCCTGTGCTCTGTGACAATAAGGGGCAGCAGATCAGGCGGGCCCGTTCTGGTCTTTTCTCTCTCCCTGCGGTTGTTGCCAAGACAGATAATGCACAGTGTGAGAAGGAATTGAATGAAATATCTCCAAATTTGCAGACTGCACTAAGCTAGGTGGCAGTGTGTGCTGTGAGGAGGATGCAGGGTGACTTGGACAGGTTGGCTGATTGGGCAAATACTTGGCAAATGCAATATAATGTGAGATTATCCACTTTGGTGCCATAAACAAGAAAGCAAATTATTATCTGAATGGTGGCAGTTTAGGAAAAGGGGAAGTGCAACGAGACCTGGGTGTCATGGTGGAACAGTCGCTGATGGTTGACATGCAGGTACAGCAGGCAGTGAGGAAAACTAATGGCATGTTGGCCTTCATAGCGAGTGGATTTGAGTAAAGGAATAGGGATGTCTTGCTGCAGTTATACAGGGCCTTGTGAGGCCAAAACTTGTGGAACTTGTGGAATTCTCTACCACAGAAAGCTGTTGGGGCCAGTTTGTTGGATATAATCAAGAGGGAGCTGGACATGGCCCTTGCGGCTAAAGGGATTAAGGGGTAAGGAGACACTGACCAGGCTGGCTTATTTGGGAGGGGGTGATGGGGAGAACAGGCCGAGCGGCCGGGGTGACGCCCCATGGGACTGGGGCGGTATACAGGCATTGGCTGCTATTACCGTGTCCATCTTGCTGCACACTCACTGACCACCCACCTTGGCCGCTGGTTCAGCAGAGTGACAACGGCCGTATGTGTGCCCCCACCCCTCCACCCAAAGAACAAAGAACAAAGAGAAGTACAGCACAGGAACAGGCCCTTCGGCCCTCCAAGCCTGTGCCGCCCATGCTGCCCGTCTAAACTAAAATCCTCTACACTTCCTGGGTGCGTATCCCTCTATTCCCATCCTATTCATGTATTTGTCCAGATGCCCCTTAAATATCACTGTCGTCCCTGCTTCCACCACCTCCTCCGGCAGCGTGTTCCAGGCACCCACCACCCTCTGTGTAAAATAACTTGCCTCGTACATCTCCTCTAAACCTTGCCCCTCACACCTTAAATCTATGCCCCCTAATAATTGACCCCTCTACCCTGGGGAAAAGCCTCTGACTATCCACTCTGTCTATGCTCCTCATAATCTTGTAGACCTCTATCAGGTTGCCCCTCAACCTCCGTCGTTACAGTGAGAACGAACTGAGTTTATTCAACCGCTCCTCATAACTAATGCCCTCCATACCAGGCAACATCCTGGTCAATCTCTTCTGCACCCTCGCTAAAGCCTCCACATCCTTCTGGTAGTGTGGCGATCAGAATTGAACACTATACTCCAAGTGTGGCCTAACTAAGGTTCTATACAGCTGCAACATGACTTGCCAATTCTTATACTCAATGCCCTGGCCAATGAAGGCAAGCATGCCGTATGCCTTCTTGACTACCTTCTCCACGTACATTGCCCCTTTCAGTGACCTGTGGACCTGTACATCTAGATCTCTCTGACTTTCAATACTCTTGAGGGTTTTACCATTCACTGTATATTCCCTACCTGCATTAGACATTCCAAAATGCATTACCTCACATTTGTCCGGATTAAACTCCATCTGCCATCTCTCTGCCCATGTCTCCAAACGATCTAAATCCTGCTGCGTCGTCTGACAGTCCTCATCGCTATCCGCAATTCCACCTACCTTTGTGTTGTCTGCAAACTTGCTAATCAGACCAATTACATTTTCTTCCAAATCATTTATATATACTACGAACAGCAAAGGTCCCAGCACTGATCCATGCGGAACACCACTAGTCACAGCCTTCCAATTAGAAAAGCACCCTTCCATTGCTACTCTCTGCCTTCTATGACCTAGCCAGTTCTGTATCCACTTTGCCAGCTCACCCCTGATCCCATGTGACTTCACCTTTTGTACCAGTCCACCATGAGGAAACTTGTCAAAGGCATTACTGAAGTCCATAGAGACAACAGCCACTGCCCTACCTGCATCAATCATCTTTGTGACCTCTTCGAAAAACTATATCAAGTTAGTGAGTCACAACCTCTCCTTCACAAAACCATACTGCCTCTGACTGATATGTCCATTTGTTTCCAAATGGGAGTAGATCCTGTCTCGAAGAATTCTCTCCATTAATTTCCCTACCACTGATGTAAGGCTCACCGGCCTGTAGTTCCCTGTATTATCCTTGCTACCCTTCTTAAACAAAGGAATAACATTGGCTATTCTCCAGTCCTCCGGGACATCACCTGAAGACAGTGAGGATCCAGAGGATCTGTTAAGGCCTCAGCAATTTCCTCTCTAGCCTTCTTCAGTATTCTGGGGTAGATCCCATCTGGCCCTGGGGACTTATCTACCTTAACATTTTTCAAGAAGCTCAACACCTCGTCTTTTTGGATCTCACTGTGACCCAGGATATCTACACACAGTGGCGGACTGGGTCTAAAAATATTGGTTGCCAGGAGACAAAGGGGGCCCACCCACAACTACAATGCTATCATTTAATTTTCATAATGAATAAATAAAATTTTCAAAAAATACATATGGAAAAAAGGGTACAATTAAAATTTTTGTGGAAAAAATGTGTATTTCTTAGTAATTACAGTGTACATGTACTGTACATATTACTGGCAGTAGATACCAAATGTAAATACAGAATGTTATAATTGAATTTTTAATTTTTTTTTTTAATTTTAAGTAATTGGTTGATATTTTTAAATAGTTTACTGCACAATTTACACATTAACAGATAGTTCAAAAGCACAATAGAGCATTGCATGCAGTCCACTATATTAAGAGCAATCGTTTGTGTTCGCTAGATGATTGTGCAAATCTGCCAATAATTGCTTCTGCATCCAATTCATCTGACAATTCCTTTTCAATGGATAGCAACACGTATGATTCCAAATTCTCCTCAGACAGCGAATTTCTTAACCTTGTCTTTATGATCTTTTGCTTTGAAAATGTTCTCTTCCATTGGACTTGAGTAACTGATAGCGTGCAGATGACTTTATAAAGTTCATAAAGGTTATCATATGCCTTGTCATGAAGTCTGTTGGATGCCAGAATTTTTAGTACACACGTTGGGCAAGTGCTGCAAATTTTACAATTGTTGCAACTGGAATCCATATTCTCACCATCATTAAGCAATAGCTTTAATACATCAAAGTTTGAAGCAAAAGAAAACAATTCCAATATTACTTGATCTTTGCTGATTTGTTGAAACAGCTTAATAATACCTTCCAATGCTTCATCTTCAAGGCCCTTCTCTGCAATAGTTTTAAACTTTGCTGGGTCCAAGCAGGACACATCTTTATACAACTGTTTGTGTTGTACAAAGCGTGATTCTAGTGACTGGACAATGCGATCCATTATTAGGTTAAACACATTTACTCGAAAATCAGCTAGAGAATCTGAGGAATTTCTTTCATCATCAATAAGCTCATCTGCCATTCTTTTCTTCTTCCTCTGCCTCTTAACTGGCAATGCTGTTTCCAACGCATCAATTTCCAATGTTTGATTTTCATCCATATTCATCTGTGAAATCCTGTCATTACATTTATTTACAAATTCCAAAGCCTTGCTGTGAACGTTATCAAATGCTCTTGTCTGTTCCTTCAACTTTGTTTTAGCTGAATCTACCAAACTCCATGCAGTAAACATATCTAAACCACTTGTCTGTAGATAACTTGATAACGGGGTTGTAGTTTCAAATATATACAAGTAAGTAAATGCTGTTAATATGGTTTCAAACTTTAGAAGACTTTGAAGTAAAACATTTGCTTCATGTTTTGTTTTTGCATCAAACTTTTCTGAATCTTGTAACATTGATAAGCATGTCAATAGATTTACGAAAGTACTGGCAGCGGCATCATCAAAACGTCCAAATATGGTTGTTGCTGCATTGGATTTTCCTGACCATCTGGTCTCATCAATTAGCTTTAATCGTTTCATTTTTTCTTGTCCTAGATGTTTTCCAATAACTTCTATGCATACAGCCATTCTCTTGTATGATGCTTTCACAAAAGTTGCTATATTCTGGAGCAAATTGAAAAAAGAAACTGCAGGCACACAACATTTTGTTGTTTCAGTTATCACCAAATTCAAGACATGGGCATAGCACCATATATGAACATGTTGATCAGCCACACAGCAATTTTACTTTGTAAACCATTATACTGGCCATGGTAGCTTGCAGCACCATCTGTGCTTTCAGATAAACATTTTTGGGGGTCAATTTTAAGATGCTGTAATGTTTCAATCAATAGATCAAAAAGTCCCTGTCCTGTACCATCATTACTTGGCACAACTGAAAGTAGTCGCTCACAGATAATACCTTTAAGCACATACCAAATAATAATGCTAAACTGATCGATGGATGAATTATCTTGTGTTGAATCAACCTGAATAGAATAATATTTTGCTTGAGAAACTTCATGACTAATTCTTTCTTGTATCATATTCTTCATAATTTTGATTAACATGTTTATAGTTGTTTTACTCAGGTATGTAACAAGTCCACCACGGCCTTTACTTTGAGCCTTTCCTTGTTGCTCTAATCGTTTGATTCTTTGTTTAGACTTGTTTTGCACTGCAGAAACGTGAGCTGCCATAATGGGGTCATATTTTGCCATCAACTGCACTGTAGCTAAAAAATTGCCATGATTCAGAACCTCATTATCTAGAGTGTAGGCCGATTCATTTCTGTGACCTTGAAAAGGAAGTGCTTGCTTGCCTAACATCTTTATGATGTCTATAATCCTCATAACAATACTTCTCTGCTTCAATACTTCTTCTTTCCTTTTAATTAGTGATGCTGCAAAAAATTTATCTAAGGTGCCATCATTAACCACACTGATATATTGCTGAGCATTTTTGACATGTGTTGTTGTCGATTCATGTAAAGTCAAGCTCTGGCTAATACGCCTGAAGTCATTAAAGCCACGTACAAAAGGTGATGGATTACAAGTGTTGGGAAACTCAAAGGCTAAGCAGTATGAACAATATAAGCATCTATTTTCTTTGTTATATGTTAGCCATTTTCTTGGGACTGAGTCATTCATAATTTTCCTCTCATACAAACGAGCATCAAATGGCAGATCATCAAGTGGCTGAAGTGGATGTTCAGCAAAAAACTGTTTTAGTTTTGCTCATGATGGATATTGGAAGATTCCAGTAATTGATCTTTAATTTTCTTGCGTAGGGTCATTTACAGGATGTGCTTCAGAAACCAAGTCATTTATGCTTGAAGGAATATCTGATTCCCTGTCACTAGTTGAAGCTATGTGTTCAGATGTTGCAACTACAGGCAGTACAGATACCGAAACAAGGAAGCCAGAAGAAATATTGGGCCTGGGTTGAATAGTACTGGATGTACTTGAATTTGTCTCTACATTCAAAGTAGCTCTTCTCTGTTCTTGTAACTCGCATGTCATTGCATCATCACCATGAGCATTGTTTCGTGCTTCTTGATTATTTGTTGCAGAACTGGATATTGATGTGGATTGTGCTTGTGGTATTATAAACTCTGTAATAGGCCTGCATCGCTTGGCTGATTCCTTCCTTTCTGCTTCTTTTTGTTCTTTGCGTTTTAGTGACCCAGATTTATGCTTTTTCTTTGCTACCCTCTTGCTTTTTATGTACGTGTAAAAAGCCTTGGGATTTTCCTTAAACCTATTTGCCAATGACTTTTTGTGACCTCTTCTAGCCCTCCTGACTCCTTGCTTAAGTTCCTTCCTACTTTCCTTATATTCCACCCCTGCACCCATCCTTCGCCACACAGACCCCCTCACCCGACCACCACCCACTGGCGGCCCACGCAGGGCAATACCCACAGTAGCCCATTTGGGGGCTGTGGTGCATACCCCTGGCGGGGGGGGTAGAGCCAGCTGATTGTACCCCTGGCATCAAGGATGGGCGCCAGGCCCAGAGGCCTCCATAGTGCTGGCCGCTGAAGGGGACAGGGGTCCGGGGATGGGGAGGGCAGGGGGAGGGACTTATGGGTGCAGAGCCCGCGGTGGCAACCGGGGCTACCATGTGGCCATTTGACCTGGTTGGGCACAGGGTACGCACCATGTTAACATTTTGGCCTTTCACACCCTGCAGACAATGGGTATTGGAATTCAATCAGCAATGGTGACCTTCCTGCTCTTTGCCGCAGCCCTGAGGGATGCCCTGCGGCTGTATGAGCTGGAATTGCTCGAAGAGCAGGAGGAAGCTGCAGCAACGGAACGTACAGCAGCGAGCATGCTGAAGAGGGACAGGTGGCAGCTGCTCAGGATGGAAAGCAAGCTGCCCAACAGGCCAAGGAGGAGGCGCTGCATGAGGCCTCATGCGTACCAGCACCATCTGACATTCGAGGACCTGCCAGACTTGGCATGCAGTCGAAGACTCCGGATGAGGAGGGGGACAGTGCACCATATCTGCCAGATCATGGCACATCTGGCACTGTGGGGGTATTAGGGAGACCACCCACTCCCATGGCCCTGAACATTTACGCCACGGGATCCTTCCAGGCACCGAGTAGGGACGTGTCTGGGATCTCACAGAAGCTGGGGCACAGGTGCATCCGTGCCGTCACAGAGGCCCTAGATGCCCAAGTGCCACAATATATCCACTTTAACAGACATCTTTAGTGCATTCAAAGGATCTACACAAGGTCAATTGTTTTGTCCCAACTTGCCTTGATGTTTTATATATAGAATCCAGTGTTTTGGAACAGACATATTCACCATTGGTTAATCTGGGTCTTCAGAAGCTTCAAGGCATCCTATGCTGTATTATTCAATGAATCTATAATTCAACAGAAAGTGAAAACTCCCACCAGGAAACTTAATGACATATGCTGCAGTCAGTATTTTCAATTCTTCTAGTTCCATCTGAGATCTTACATCTTGAGTGGTCAAAGACCAATTTCTAATCTCCTTTTTTGTTTTGACTTGGAAGATCCTATTGTTACAGAACCCCACTAAAGCTCCTTTGTGTGCACTAAATTTTGAAACTTAGTTTACAAGAATAGGCACGCTGCTTTTGATGGATTTCAGTTCAAGGTAGCTGGGATGTTGTGTCCAAAAATAGATCTTGGCATTTAGCAAACAATCTCAGACGTCCTTTGAATGAGACAATAGAAAGCTTCAGCTTCTGATGTTGGTGCTTATCCATTTTCTGTTTGTGTAGGTCTTTGAGCAAAGAAAAACTCGGCTATTCTAGTCAGTTGGTTGACTGCTTCAACTTATTCCAGGTGAGTATCAATTGGTTGCTTTATTTTGCGGAAGCTGAAACCATTGATATGCTGGGATTTTTGTGCACTATCCTGCTGCACGATAAAGTAGAGAATGTTTCATCTTCCTAAAATAGTTTTGAGTCCACCCACACAACTTACCCATCACCACTTTGAAGAACTTGATCAAGTTCGACAGTTTTTATTTTAATATTGTTAAATACAAATGAAAGAGTGACCTATAATAACCTGAAGTGTACAATTTTTTTCTAATGTCATCTCACATTATTAAATTTTCAAAATACATTCAGGAAATAGAGGCCAGTATTTAATGGAATCTGTGAGAGCGGGAAATCTGTAGACCAGCAGTACTTAATTAGGCAGAAGCCAAAATCTTGGCTTCCTGTTGGCAGGTTGAGATGCAGAGATGTTGCACCAGTACATCAGGTCTCATTTTGTCATGTTATTAGAATTCTTGAGCTTATTTGCTGTGTAAGAAACAAGGCACTAATTGCTCATAAGGGATTGGGTAAGGGCATTGTGGATTTATTTATTAAAATTGGTGCATGAGAACAGTTTTACATTGGCATAAAGCTTGAAAATGTCAGAGCTGTGTGTATGTACTCTGCTCAAAGCTAAAGTGAAACTAAGAGTGGATAACATGACACATTTCTCTTCCAGTGATGGCATGCTGATATTCCTTAAGGGTATATTGTAATATTCCCATTCCTTTTTAAAGATGTTATCATCCTAAAATGAAGTATAACTATTTACAATAAATTTTCACGTTTCGGTACCATTACATAAGTGCATATAACTCTCCACAATTGTCGACTTAGATGGGTGAGGCCCAGCTCAACCCACCTGCTCTTTCCCAAATGAAGGCCTTAGGTGGCCATTCATTGACAATTACCAGCTTCAAGACTTCATCTACCCTCTCCCTCCCCCCCCCCCCCCCCCCCCCACCTCCTCTGCCCTGAGAGCTTCAAAACTTACCTGGCCTTGAAATTTCAGGATGTGGAGATGCCGGCGTTGGACTGGGGTGAGCACAGTAACAACCTGGTGTTGTAAGACTTCTTATTGAAATTTCAGGACTTAGGTCCCAGGGACTGCTCGCAGTGCCAGTCCTGTCTACTGAGGTTTCCAGAGAAGTATTGGCCAATCATATTAGCCGGCAGCTCTCTGAGGCAGTACTTTCTGACAAGTGAGGGGCTGATCTCCTACCTCCATCCACTTAATGATTGTTGGAGCATGAAATGACTGTGGTGCTGGCAGTATCAGCAAGGGATGTTCTCCACCAACTCCATCAACTCTTCAGATGGTGGGAATGGAAACATTGGCATCTTCAACATCCTGGCCCATGAGTCTCTAAAGCGCCCTGGACAGACCTTGTAATGGTAACCTTGAGCGGAATTGTCCGACCCCTCGGGGGGTCGGAGAATCGCCCGGGGCCGGCGTCAATACCGCCCCAGCCGTGTCCCGGATTCTCTGCCCCCTGAGATTCGGCGGGGGTGGGAATCGTGCCACGCCGGTCAGCGGGCCCCCTGTGGTGATTCTCCGGCCCGCGATGGGCCGAAGTCCCGCCGCTGGCAGGCCTCTCCCGCCGGCGTGGTTTAAACCACCTACCTGAGCGGCGGGATTGGCCGCGCGGGCTTGCTCTGGGGTCCTGGGGGGGGGGGGGGGCGGGGCGTTCTGACCCCGGGGGGTGCCCCCACGGTGGCCTGGCCCGCGATCGGGGCCCACCGATCAGCGGGCGGGCCTGTGCCGTGGGGGCACTCTTTTTCTTCCACCTCCACCATGGCCTTCACCATGGCAGAGGCGGAAGAGACCCCCTGCCCTGCGCATGCGCCGGTATGATGTCAGCAGCCGCTGTTGCTCTGGCGCATGCGCGGACTTACGCCGGCCGGCGAAGTCCTTTCGGCCCCGGCTGGCGTGGCGCCAAAGGCCGTTCACTCCAGCTGGCGGAGTGGGAACCACTCCGGCGCGGGCCTAGCCCCTCAATGTGAGGGCTTGGCTCCTAAAAGTGCAGAGAATTCCACACCTTTGGGGCGGCCCGACGCCGGAGTGGTTCACGCCACTCCGGCAGGCCGGGACCTCCCGCCCCGCCGGGTAGGGGAGAATCCCGGCCCTTGGCTGGAGGGTTTCTTTCTTTTCCATTCTTACATGGGATGTGGCTATCGCTGGCTGGGCCATTATTTATTGAACATCCCCAACTGCTTCCATGGCCACTTATAAGCTATTGTAAGAGTCAACAACAATACTGTGGATCTGGAGTCACGTGTCGGCCAGACCAGGTAAGGATGCCAGATGCTTCTTTAAAGGACATTAATGAACCAGATGTTTTTTTTACGACAATTGACAATGGTTTCATTGGACTATTAATTCCAGATTTATATTGCATTTGAATTTCATCATCTGCCATGGGAGGATTTGAACCCAGGTCCCCAGAGTATTACCCTGGGTTTCTGGATTACTAGTCCAATGTAAAGCTTTAATTGAGGCAGGTTTGTCATTCTTGGATGCTAATTCTGGTTGCATTTGGGTCTTGTTTTAGATGCAGTATACAGTGCACAGTGGTTGAGGACCTGGAATGGACCTGATTTATCCCCAGTTATGTTCTACCTTTGCTCTACATTAGTGTGCAATAACTTCATAGGAACTTGGTTCTGAACAAATCACGGCCAACTCAGCTGGTTACCGTGTAGCTTCTGTGGAATCCTGGATGTGAACTTGTTATTCCAATTGTAAACCTCGCAAATGGGTACTTGCATTTTTATCATGCAT
Organism: Scyliorhinus canicula; assembly: GCF_902713615.1. NCBI lineage: Eukaryota > Metazoa > Chordata > Chondrichthyes > Carcharhiniformes > Scyliorhinidae > Scyliorhinus > Scyliorhinus canicula. The sequence goes on from NC_052150.1 coordinate 153,964,182, forward strand.
GTTGGTCATCTACTCTTGTGATTTTAAAAGTTTCTTTCTAGTTTCTGAGAGAGTATAATGGGGAAGAGTCAGTAAATTGGTACACACTGGTCTGCCAAACATGAGCTCTGCCAGTGATGGAATATTTGCACTTAAAGGTAGTGCTCTCAGATGTAACATTGCAATGTGTAGATCTTGCTTGTTCTGTCTATCTTTCAGAATTATGGATTTCCCCATGCGAATCATTAGTTCAGCTAGGTTGTTAGATCTAGGGTAATGAGCAGAAGTGATTGATGTTCCAATTCTCATACATATCCTGAAATGACTTACCAATAAATTGCAGAGCATTATCAGTAATGATCTCTCCAGACGTACCAAATAAACTGAAAATAGAACTTAGAGTGTTTGCGGTTGTTGTGCTTGGCGTATTGTGCAATTGTTGAATAATGGGGTACTTGGTAAAGTAGTCGACGATGAAGTCAATGCCATGGACATGACGAGGTCAGATACAATTTGGGAACTAAGGATAGGTAGGAACTTCATATGGATTCAATGGTTCTATATGCTGACTTGGCATATATGCTCTTAACATTTGCACCTTTTGACAATGACTTTAATGTTGTTGTTCATCACAGGTCAAATAGACTTGCAGGGCATCTCACCCGATCTATGCCTGTGTGTGAGCGATGAGGTTGCTGAGGAGCATGTGTGGAATCAACAACATGGCCACACAAAGGAAGCTGTGGTGGAGCCCATGTTGGATTTGAAAAGTGCCATTGAGTTAGTACTGTCCTGTGAAAACGCAGAGAAAGGTGTTCAGAAACTCCAAGGTTCCATGGACTCCATACTGGACTTCAGCGGCATCCTAGGACAGTGTCTGTATGGTCAGGCCACCTCCAAAGTGACAACCAAAGGTTCATCACTGGAGTCGGGCTCAATATTCGGGAGCAAGCGCAGCACGGTGGTGCAGTGGTTAGCACTGTTGCCTCACGGCGCCGAGGTCCCAGGTTCAATCCCGACTTTGGGTCACTGTCCGTGTGGAGTTTGCACATTCTCCCTGTGTTTGCGTGGTTTTGCCCCCACAACCCAAAGATGTGCAGACTAGGTGGATTGGCCACGCTAAATTACCCTTTAATTGAAAAAAATTAATTGGGTACTCTAAGATTTTTTAAAAAGTGAAAAAAATATTCGGGAGCTGTTGCAGACCTATGGGACACCTCCCCTGAGGGCGCGGGGGAATTTCAACAGCATTGCCAGGCATGTGGGCACAGAACACATGGTAATCAGGGCAGCCAGAATTTGGCTAGGAAAGTTCTGCCCTCGACATACAATGAGGTAGCCCTGAGCCAGGGCTTTGCAATTGGTCCCACCTGAGGAGGACAATATGATGCAGGACAACATGGACACAGGGGCTGCCGTTTCCAACGTTGGTCAGCAGATCCTCTGCTGACTCTACACAGGAATCTTGCAACTAACAGATTGGCATCTTATACTGGTGAACATCGCAGCAACTACCGTAAGCCCAGTAACCCATGGACAACAAACTATCAGGCTACCTTTGGTCGTGGTGCAAGAGCTGGGACCTAACCTGCTGCGGCACGATAGGTTATGAGTCCTCCACTTCAATTGGCAGGAGATTAACCAAATTGGGACCCCTGGAAACCTGTATGAAGTCCTCAATAGATATCCAGAGGTATTGCAGGAGGCCCTGGGCAAGATAGAGAGTCAAAGAATGCATCTATGTGGGCCCAGGTACTTCAGAGCACAACCTGTTCCTTATGCCTTACTCGCTAAGGTAGATGTTGAATTGCTGCATCTGGAAAGCTTGGGCAACATATGCCCGTGCGATTTTCAGAGTGGGCTGCAACCGTAGTACAGGTGATGAAGCCAGACACGTCTGCTCACCTCTATGGGTCTATAAGCTAACTGTGAACAGGGAAAGCCGCTTGGACCCTTATCCTAGGCCTTGGGTAGATGACATATGTGAAACTGGCTGCAGGGTGCTCATTTACAAAACTCAATATGAGCCACACATCTGCAGTTAGAATTAGACTCCGCATCTTGTGTGCGACTATAAACACCCACAGAGGCTATTGAAATGCTCTTGTCTCCCTTTTGGGGTCTCCTCAGCCCCTGTAATCTTTCAAAGGGTGATGCAAGGCATGTTCAAGGGACTACCCAAGGCGGTGGTGTATTTAGATGGCATGCTCAAATCAGGGGCCACCAAAAAGGAGCACATGGATAACCTAAAGGTAGCCATCAGACAATTCTCCCAGGTAGGCTCCGCCAGAAAAGAAGTAAGAGCTTTTTTAAACTGAAGGCTGTTATAGACTGAAAGTATAAGGTGGATAAATACAGCCTGCACCCTGTGAAGGAGCGGCTTCAGGCCATAAAAGGGGCTCTGGCTCCACAGAATGCCACAGAACTACGATCATTTTTAGACTTTGTAAATTACTATGGGAAATTCATTCCAAACTTGGCCACCCTGTTGGCACCCCTGCACATCCCCTAAAAATGAACCAAATGTGGGCCTGTGGAGCTCCACAGGAGGGGGCATTTGCAGGCCTGTCATCCTCCCAACTGCTCACCCACTATGATCTATCCTGACCGCTCATCCTCATTTGTGATGCCTCCCCGTGTGGCATCGGAGCAGTGCTGTCCCATAGATGGGACGATGGTACAGAGCGCCCCATAGCATCCACATCCAGAACTCTTGCAGACATGGACCGCCGCAGACTCCAGATAGAAAAAGAAGGTTTGGCGATGATATTCTTCGTAAAAATATTTCATCAGTATGTTTACTGCTGACACTTCTTCATCATCACCAACCACAATCCAATGCTGGGCCTCTTTCAGGAGGACAAGGGGATTCCCCGCACAGCCTTGGCCCGAATTCAGTACTGTGCTTCTTTGCTGGCAGCGTATAATATCCTTTTCAACATCGCCCAGGAGTTCAGACAGCCCACGCTGAACCTTCGGTCATCTTCTGGTGCCCGTGAATCCCCTACCTCCTAACCGGGAACCACTTCTAAGCCAAGGCATACAACCCACTGTGGCCCAACACCTAGACCATCAAGAAGAAGACAATACTAGTTCAGAGCTGGGCATCGAGGCATCTACACAGACGAACGATGCTACATCCGGGCCAAAATCCTCTGAAGACCGTCTAGAAACAGGCAGTCTACCAACTGTTATATGCCACCCGACTCAGACCCACTGCATAGCCACGTGCAAAGTGGCGCAGAATACCTGCTCAGAGATTGCAGAGAGGGTGCTTTCAAACTTGTGCAGGGGGGATGGGGGGTGGGGGTGGTTGTAGGGTATAATAGCCCCAAGGTCCACGGGATTGATCTGCCCATGGGGCTTGTGCAACGCAAGCTTCCCCACAGAAGCCCATCCAGCTGGACCTTGTAAGATGGAGCATAAAAGCCAGGCCGAACAGGGACCGACATTTTGGTTGTCCCAATGGGACTGTGAAGAGTAAATAGTTTGCTGACATAACTTCCTGCTTGCGATGGGAAGCCACGGGATGATGATTTTGAAAGAGAAGTCTGCACACTTACCTGGGCTCTGATGATGAGTCAAACCTTCCTTTCTTTTCGGCAGCCTGGGCCCTGGTCTGCGCAGCCACAGCGCAATGCAGGAGAAGTTCTTATGATGCGGCCAGCTTGGAACGTCCATTAAGGGCAGGCATTTAAACAGCAGATTTAGAAAACAACAGACAACTATTTTAACATGTATTTTAAAGGTATGTAGTATTTTTTTAAACAGGTTTTTTCTTTTCTTTTAAACAGGCATTACTACAGTATTGCTTTTTTTTCTGATTAAAGGTGATTAGTTATAAGTGAACATAGGTTTGGTTATTTGTTTAAAATATGTGAAACTATTTTAATCTGCACTATATTATCATATAATTTTACATGTGGCATGCTTAAAAATGTTTGTATGTCTTAAATTAGATTATGGTCATAAGATTTTAAAAGTGTCCCTGGGCTTTTTGGGGTCACTGCTTGTAAGATCTGATTTTTTTTTTTATTAGTGTTTATAGAACCACTGCAGTGCACAAGGAGACTATTCAGCCCATAATGTCTCCACTGACACCCCAAAAGAGTACCCTACCCATGCCCCTGCCCTATCCCCGTAACTCACCAAGCTGTTGGACACTAAGGGGCAATTTAGCAAGGCTATTCCACCTCACCTGCACATCTTTGGACTGTGGGAGGAATGGATGCACCCGGCACAATGGCACAATGGTTAGCATGGCTGACTCACAGCACCAAAAACCCGCGTTCAATTCCAGCTTTGGGTGACTGTCTGTGTGCAGTTTGCACTTTCTCCCTGTGTCTGCGTGGGCTTCCTCCTGGCGCTCTGGTTTCCTCTCACAGTCCAAAGATGTGTAGGTTAGGTGGCTATGCTAAATTGCCCTTAGTGTTCAGGGATGTACATGTCAGATTTTGGTGATAGGGTGGAGAACTGGACCCAGGTAGAGTACTCTTTTAGAGGGTCAGTGCAGACTTGGTGGGCTGAATGGCCTCCTTTTGCACTGCAGGAATCTATGATTATAGGAAACCGCAGACATGGGGAGAATATACAAACACCACACAGTCATCCAAGGTCTGAAATGAACACGGATCCCTTGTGTTGTGAGGTAGCAGTGCTAACCAGTGTGCCATCATATTAAATATTTTTTTGCCTTGTTTGCTTCAATTATCTTATGGAATCATAGAATTTACAGTGCAGAAGGAGGCCATTCAGCCCATCAAGTCTGTACCGGTCCTTGGAAAGAGCATTCTACCCAAGCCCATGCCTCCACCCTATTCCCGTAACACCACTTAACCTTTTTGGACACTAAGGGCAATTTAGCATGGCCACTCCAACTAACCTGCACACCTTTGGACTGTGGGAGGAAACTGGAGCATCCTGAGAAAACCCATGCAGACACGGGGAGACATGCAGACTCCGCACAGACAGTGACCCAAGCCAGGAATCATACCTGGGACCCTGGAGTTGTGAAGCAACTGTGCTAACTGTGCTAACCACTGTGCTACTGTGCTGCCAGAGCACATTCCTTTATAATTATCTCAATTGATTGTTGTGATCTGATGTTTCAGTAAGACATTTGTAGAAGCTTGTAAAGTTTAATGTAAAACATTTATTTCCAAAAATAATTTTAGAAATACAAAACTTTTAAACCAGTTAATATTTAACTAAAAGTGTAACTTTATCAGCTGAACAATGACATAAAACTGCCTCAATTTTTACAAATTTCTTGCAATAAAATATATTTTCTCACTTAAGCAATGGTCCTGTCTATTTGTAAAGGGGAGGGAGGGAAGGATGGGAAGGGAAGGGGGCTGACAATTGTTAATTGACAAGCTCAACATCGGAAAGCAGTAGCTGCTGAAGTGCAATGTCCTAGCACACATCTCCTCTGGCATCATATTAGGATGTCCTTTGACCGTACACTCTTATGGGTGGGTGATTGATTCATTGCAATTCCTGTTAGACAGATAGTTCACATTAGTTTGCAGGAGGCTTGCATATATCAACTAAGGTATTAAACTTTGTTAAAGCATTTGAAGAAATCACTAAGGCTTCTAAGGGTAAGACTCGTAAACAACTCAGCTTAAGATACATTGCAAAATCCAAATGTCCTTTAGCTCTGAATCAGCTGGGAGGACAGGCGTGCTAATATTAATGTCCGACAAGGAGTCAATAGCACCAGCATCAAGGCCATGATCATTCAAAACCAACTCCGCTGGGCCGTCCACATGCTTACGATGTCCCAACTACCAAAGCAAATCTTCTTCACCCAGCTCAAAACAAGATCCCGAACAAGAGGAGGACAAAGGAAGCTCTCCAAAGTTACCTCGTAGGCTTACCTCAAGAAATGCAGCATAGATGTCAATGCCTGGGAGACCTTTGCTCAGAAGAAACCGACTTGGAGAAACCTCCTGATTGAAGGGTCACAATTCTTCGAGAACACCCGAAGGCACGAGGAGGCCGGGAAAAATAGCCTGAGGAAGGAATGCTGCGACTTAGCATCCAAGGACCCATGCCACCTTTTGAGAACTCCTGCCAAACGAGTGATTGAAGATTCAGTTCTAGGATCGGGCTCATCAGCTGCACAAAGACCCACAGAACCCATGCTCAGTAACACAAAGTATCTAAGGTAGACAATCATACCTAATGGCAAGTGATGACTGCATTCTATCCATTATAGTTCCTTTGATGGAATTAACATCCTCGTCAAATCAAAGTTTACCTTCTGTGAATTCAAACTCACTTTCCAGTAAAGTATCCCATTAATGGAATTAACAACCTCACGTCAAATCAAATATTAAAAATATATATCTTCCTTTCATTTTATTTGCATTTTAAACATATTTATAAACACTCAGGACTAATAATATAAAACTTTAACCTATCAAACAAAAATCTCCCGATGTCTCCTGCCTCTGCTCGACTGAACGTTTTCCGTGTAAATAAAAAGGTGTAAAACCTCACCAAATATCCGGGTAAGTGGCCCAAGTTAGCGCAGCAGCTGAACTTTTCCTTCAGCAGTGCAGAGTTCCAAGCTGTCAGAACAAAATTAGCTAAGAGTTTAAACATCGTATGCTATTAGCGTGCATTCCTGGACGCCCGTACTTCTGAGTCGCGAACCCTCCAGTAAATTAGAATTATAGAATTTACAGTGCAGAAGGAGGCCATTCGGCCCATTGAGTCTGCACCGGCCCTTGAAAAGTGCACCCTACCCAATCCCACACCTCTACCCTATGCCTGTAACCCAGTAACCCCACCCAACCTTTTTGGACACTAAGGGCAATTTAACATGGCCAATCCACCTAACCTGCACATCTTTGGACTGTGGGAGGAAACCGGAGCTACCGGAGGAAACCCACGCAGACACGAGGAAAAAGTGCAAATTCCACTCAGACAGTGACCCAAGCCAGAAATCGAACCTGGGACCTTGAAGCTGTGAAGCAACTGTGCTGACCACTGTGCTACCGTGCTGCCTGGTCATTAACGTTTTCAACACTTGTTCTGTCACTGGCCATTGTTCAAAACTTACAATGAAGCTGGTAAGAGCCTGCGTCCAAGTGGGTGGAGGCCATTAGAGGCTTGGGAGAAGTTTTTGCTGTGGTCCAGGAGAGGAATTTCAAATCTCATTGGTCAGAAGGTGTAATGACAAAAGCCATGAGCACAGAAGTGCTTATATCATTGCCTGCCTTCTTCACATAGTTAACTAGGTGGATTCTCTTTGAGGCTGATATATCCAAACTTTAGAGCAGGAGGTCAGGATGTGGCAAAAGAGGTTTTCACCAGACAATAACAAAGGGCCAGCAGCAAGCAGCAAAGGAAGGAGAGTATGGTCAGGAGGCCAAGATCCAGGAAGGTATTGTTGAAGATGACCACTGGCACAACACCATTCCTTCATGGCGAGAACTAAATACATTCAAATGTAGGGGAGCCAAAGATGACTGAAACTGTCCTGGGAAGTGGTAACAGAGATATGTGAGATCCTACAGGAATACTTGCAGCCACGTTGATTTGGTAGGAACCCCATATCAGTGGCCCTCTAGGTGATTGCGGCGAGCGGCATGGTAGCACAGTGGTAGCACAGTGGTTAGCACCACAGCGCCAAGGACCTGGCTTGGGTCACTGTCAGTGCGGAGTCTGCACATTCTCCCCGTGTCTGCGTGGGTTTCCTCCAGGTGCTCCAGTTTCCTCCCACAAGTCCCGAAAGACATGCTTGTTAGGTAAATTGGACATTCTGAATTCTCTCTCTGTGTACCCGAACAGGCGCCAGAGCTTGGCGACGAGGGGATTTTCACAGTAACTGCAGTGTTGATGTAAGCCTACTTGTGACACTAATAAAGAATATTATTGCTGTTAATATTTTCACGAGCCGCCGAGAAACACCATGTTAAACGTGTGCCAAAACCAGACATAGATTTTTTTCCAGTTGAATCGCACCCATGGACTTTGCTCTCCGGTTTAAAAAATACTGGCTTGCTGGGCTAATATAAAATGAAAGAATTTGGGGTATTCCCAGAAAGTGAGCATCAACTTGCATGATGAACTAGGTATATTCAATAGCCAATCCTTTCCTATTGATCTGCACAGTGACATTGATCAAATTAGCATCTTTGGCCATATGGGTCCAATGTGACACCTCGGACACTGGACAATTCTGTTTGCCTGTAAAATTGCAATTTTGTGTCATGTTCCCAAGTAATTTCCAGGATAAGTGAACAAAATGGCTTATTCCAACGCAATAGTTCTGAATTTTACTTCATGCATCTGTACACAGTGGATTGGTTGTAATGGATGATGCTGTTAATGGTAACTTTAAATTATCATGTATCAAAGAGTTTTAGAGTAGCTGTTGTCTTCATAGCCACTGCTCGTGCATTTCCAATGACGGAGGTTGGTGTACATGTCAGACTGTAGTAGTTGACATAGCTCATTGCTGGTTTTCTATTAAAGTGCAGATGACAAAGAAACACCATCACTCCATCTTACATGTGCAGCCACCAATTCAGAAACGGATATTGCTGTGTACACGAGAGCAGGGTTTTTCAAAGTGCAGGTTGTGACCTGCTGGCAAGTATCAGAAGGGTCGCGGTGTTGCCATCAGCCACTAATGCAGAGTTTCCCACCAGCAGCATGGTGAAGCCTGCAAGGAACCCGCCCCACACCGCCTAAAATGTTAATTCAGTCCTCATCTGAAACTGGGGGTGCACTGCGTTTAAATAAGAAGAGCTGAGAGCTGCAGACCTGTCTGCTCTTTCACGTGTAGTTAAGGTGAGTCTGCAGCAACCTCCCTGGTGTTTTTAGTGTGATTTCCTGCTGTCTGGGACCTCATAAGCTGCAGACCCGCAGTGTTGTGCAAGTGGACAGCTTTTCGAAAGAGCTGTTGTGGAGGAAAAGGAAAGTGTGAGTCAGGAGCATAAAGTCTTCATTGAAACCTTAATTAGGAGGAAATAAAAAGGCATTGGAAATTGGAAAAAATGGTAGGTAAATAATAAGCTGACTCTCCAAGTATCTGCAACACAAAAGGATTGGCTAACATTCGGGGCGTCCTGGTGTGTGTGTGTGTATGTGGAGAAACGAGAAGTTGAGTGAGGCAGCGTCTGTTATTATTTCACGTTGTCCACCCATATCAAGCAAATCTAAAGTCCCGGGTTGATAATTCAATTGCGATTTTAAAGTGTAGTGTTAGTTCTTTTGTGCTTTCAGACAAGTAAAACTTCAAGCAGACTTTTCAAGCTGATGTATAAATGCGAGTTGCTGAAGTATTATGGAACAAGAGAAGCTCCTGCAAACACTGACCCACTCTGTCTCTGTCTCTCCCCACACCATGTCGCATCTCGGCATCTGTGAGACAGTGGGGGAGTTGTAACTGAACAGAATGCAGTGCAGAGTAACCAACCTAACTGGCTAGGGAATTACCAGATACAGAAATGAAATGCGCTTTTAAATATCCACGAGATCACCACTGAATCTGTCCCCATCTTGTAATTTACAGACCGTGGCTGGGATAAGGGCAGAGAGGGCGGAGGTGGGTACGATTGTCAGATATGGGATTGGGGACTGATTAAGGATAGATATTGAGACCAAATCAGGCAGGATTTGAAGAGCGGCTGTTCAGAAATTGTGGTTTGGCCTGAAGCACTTAAGCTCTTGGCTGGAAATCAGTCTCCATGAAGTGAAAGCAATGGCACGTCTTCTAGTCACAATGCTACAATTGAATGTCTGAGAAAATAATTAATATCTGAGAAAACTTCGTTCAAGTCCATTTTTTCCTGATTAATGACAACCAGAACAGTTAGTTTGTCAGTTGTCAATGACACAGTTTTAGTGTTGTCAGCATTCATCAAATTGCTGAACCTGAGCTGGATTCTCCACCGTACCGGGAACTCCATTGCTGCGGCAAATCTTTCTGTTCACTTCACAGCTGACCACTTCAAAGTCACTCAACCATGAAGGGAGATGAATGGAAAGCATTTAACTCTGTTTTTAGTGGTCCAGGAGATGTCTATCAACACATGATGTTTAGAAACATTGCAGTAAGTTTCATAGCTGACCACTTCAAAGTCACTCAACCATGAAGGGAGATGAATGGAACAATGCTGACAGCTGGGTGTGTGTGTGAAAGCTGTCAATCACAGCCTGGTAAAATCAATATAAAAAATAAATGAATGAATAGCTTTCAGATCAACGGTCTGAGGGAGTTTACACCCAGCTAACTGGATTTCTCCTTCTAGGAATTGACAGATGCTACTTCTTCTGCCTGAGCCAGCAGATGCATTGCCCAGGTGACTTTTAAAGCAGTGATTTGTTTCACTGCCTCTGGACCGCTTTCAAGCTTCATTCTTCTGGGGGGACTTCCTGATAGGGGGCCTCTCTTCTGGGGGGCTTCCAGACAAGGGTCTCTCTTCTGGGGGTCTCTTTAATTTTGGGGTCCCTGGGGAGGGGTCTTTAATTAGGGGGTCTCTGTGGGGTGTGTCTTTATTTACTTAGGGGGTCTCTCTGGGCGTCTCTTTATTTAGGGGGACTGTCCATGAAGTGCAGCTTGAACACACAGCCTTCTGGCTCAGCTGAGAGTGCTTCCACACAGTCACATATTAAAGTAACAGATACGCAGTCGCAAGAAACTTTACTTTCCTAATTATTTTAACTAAAATAAACCCTGATGCATTCTCATAGTAAGGCATTAATCAAGTCCACAAAGTCTCAGTCCTTACCTTGAAGACCTCACTGCTGAATTAGAGCAAGGCTCTCCCAGATACTCTTATCTGTATCCTCGGAGTCATAGAAATCAATTTGCATCAAATTTTCAAATTTCCACGAGATGTAAAACACTCCAGATACTGGTTTCAATCCACGTGATACTTTCAAAATATTGGGCAAGATTCTCTGGCCTCCCCATGACGTGTTTCTTGCAGGCGAGAAGGAGCCCACCATTGGCCGGCAATGAGATAGATCTTCTGGTCGCGTCATTGTCCCATTTCCCATTGGAACCACCCCACGCCACCCGTGCTGCACCATCAGCGGAACTGCAAGATCCCACTGGCCTGAACAGCCAGAGATCCCTATTGTTTTAAACTTCACTGTCAATAGAATGCCCCTCTAATCATGTCATTAATCATAACTAAAGATTTCTAGTTGTTGGATAACATCCTTGCTGCCAGTTTGTAGGCAAAATATTGAAGCTTTGTAATTTTCTTTATCACTGTATTTAACCAATCTCAAGCAAATGTGCATTTTTTGTTTGACCACTGAACTACTGACCACGAATGTCTCTTCCTGGATCCCATGTCAGCTGACATTGTTACCTGTTACTCTGTCACTTTATCCTTCAAATCTGCCAGGATCACCCCCTCCTCAGGAAAACAGCCTTTGACCCATTGCAAACTTCTGCCCATCTCAAATGTTCCAACGCCCTTGAATATGCCGTCATCTCTCAACTTCATGCCCACCTTTCCTGGAACTCCAAATTTGAACCCCCCCCCCCCCCAATCATGTTTCTATTTTTGTCACAGTATCGAAACAGCTTTTATTAAAGTACCAAATGACATGCTACGTGACTGCAAAAATGGCAACATTCTCTTCCTGTCATTCTTAATCTGTCATCGACACGTAAGATGATGACATCAGCTCTAACACATCACCACCTCTCTTAACTTCTCCAATGCCTTCAGATTATTAGACTGCTCATCTGGCATTCAATAATGGATGAGTAGGAATTTTCTTGAATAAAACGTTGGGAAGACATAACGGGCAGGATTCTCCGTTGGTCGATGCCAGAATCAAGAAATGCAATTTTGGGCGGAGAATTGGTTTTGATGCCATAACTGTGGTGGGCGCCGGGTTCACGCCAAATCGTAATTCCCCAGTGCCTCAACAGCGGCATCAATTCATTCCACTCCGCACCTACAGTAAAGGCGATTGGCATACCATTCGTGGCCTGACCCAGTATTCTCCGACGCCTCCGCAATTCACCGCCTCCACTAGGCTCTGTGGCTGATGAGGGAGAGAGACGAGGTGGGACACGGAGAGGTGCGATCGTGGGCTGCCGGGCTGGACACCAGCCAGGCTGGGCAGTTGAGGAGGGGGGACCTGCCAGGGCTGGAGAGGGGTGACTATGGGATGGGCCGTGGAGCCGGTGTGACGCTCCACAGGACTTGGGCGGTGTCCAGGCACAGATCACCATTACCGTGGCCTGCAAAGCAGCTATGTTGCTGCACACCTTACTGACCAGCCACCTTGGACACTGCTTCTGCAGAGTGACACCGATTGTTTGGGTACTCCCACTCCTGCACCCCAGCCCCCACTCTCCCACACTACCATCCCATCCTCCACCATACCAGCCGCCACCTGTCAGCGAGGGATCACGCGGCCCACCCAAGGGCTTGCCCACATTAGCCCCTACAGGGGACGCCGGACAGGGACTGTGGAGCATACCGCTGGCAAGGGCAGCGCCAGATGACTGTACCCCTGGCAGCAGAGATGGACGTGAGGGCCAGAGGCCCCAAAGGTGCCGGGCACCGATGGGGCCAGGAGTACGGGGATGGGGACGGGGTGGAACATGCAAGACATGCATCTCCAGCTCTCGACCCCATTTCCTCTTTTAAGACAATCCGTAAAAATTACATCCTTGTCCAAGCTTTTGCTCATCCGCCCTTGATGGCATGGTAGCACAGTGGTTATCACTGTTGCTTCACAGTGCCCAGCACCCAGGTTTGATTCCCTGCTTGGGCTACTGCCTGCGGAGTGGCCCCATGTCTTTGTGGGTTTCTTCCAGGTGCTCCAGTTTCCTCCCACAAGTCCCGAAAGACGTCCTTGTTAGGTGATTTGGAAGCCTCATTATGAAAGCATGGCTGACCTTCAAAACTCACGAATGGATTAGCTCAGCTGATTATCTGTTTACACAGGCTGAAGTGGAGTGTTATCTTTCATTTTTCATATTTATGAGGTGATAACAATTTATTCTTTCTTTGATTGTTTTTCCAATATCCGTATATTTATTCAGACAAGATTAAGAGGTGTGGGTGAGGTAAAGCTTCTAATATTGAAACTGTTAATAGTCCTGTGTAATTACGACTTCGTAAGATTGTAAGAGTAGCATGTTATAGAAGATTTTTGAATGGATGTTTCAAGTCCAATTCAAGACTTGCCACTGTTATATAGTTAGGTGGTGGCAGGGGCATGGAGGTTGCATGGAGAGTGGGTGAGGTGTGAGAGGGTGAGGATAAGTGGGTCTAGCAACCTTTAATATAATTGGGTGAAGACCCAGAAAACTGAGACGGGCCTTCTAACCCTCCAGCCTTGGCATGCACCCACCTCCATGACCGCATCCCAACTGCTTCTGTGATCAGTTACCCTTTGCACGGTTACATATTTGCTCACCAGTCCTTGACTCCAATTTACCCAGGCAAGATCAGTCCTCAATCCACTGAAATGAATTCCCCTCTCGCCTTGTACTTTATTTATTCAAAATTACTCCAGTTTTTCCGTATTAATCTTACAAGAGTAGCTACTCGGATATTCTTCTGTTCTCCACTTTTGGATCAGTTGGCCAATTTTAAAGCAGTTTGCTTGCATCAAGCCAATCATCAGTCTCAACAATTGACTGTATATTGTTAAATGGCAATTTTCACACCTTCCTTCCGTGTTGTACGAGTACAATACCTGTTTGCTACTTAAATATGAGGTCACAATTTATGACCTATAAAATAAGCCATTATTTTCCCTCCAGAGGTTCAGAACATAGTCATTTCTGATTACCATTTGGTCAAATGTACACATTTTCGGGATTAATAAAGAAGGATTTGCCCTGAGTAAATGGTAATGTCTACAATAACGCAGTGAATGATTCCAAAACTTTAACACTGGAAATCAACTTGCGCTCCACAGTTAGAAGCAGACTCGAAGTGATTCGCCAATGCTGCATGTGTTCTGCTTCTCACTGACAAGAATGGCCTCTGTACATGCTTTCCAGTAGTCAGAGCAAGCAGCAAGTTTAGGTCGGTGTAACAATGGGATGGCCATCTCCTCAGAGAGGAATCCACCAAACATAATAGAATACAGCAATCATGTTGCTCTCTCCTTCCTGGATCTGGCCAGGTGTTTGTCTTGTTCGTGCCAATCCTGAGCTGGACTTTGCGATGACATGTGTTTTTCAAGCTTCCATTCCTCTCTCTCTGATTCAGCTGTGTGTGACATCCCCACTCCCCCTCCTTTTCGTCTTCCCTCTATCCTTCCCTTTCTCCACTCCTCAGGCGCTCTATCTGATGAGTGTTGGCCTCTCTCCGCTCTTCTCCATTTCCAGGTCTTCCAATTTGTGAGTGGAAGGTGCTGCTAGTCCTTTCCATCCTGCCTTCAACTGTGTGTGTTAGTGTGAGTGTGTGTGAATGAGTATGAGTGAGTGAGTGTGTGGGTGAGTGAGTGTGTGTGTGAATGAATGTGCGAGTGAGGGAGTGTGTGGGTGAGTGAGTGTGAGTGAATGTGTGTGAGTGTGTGGGTGAGTGAGTGTGTGTGTGAATGAATGTGCGAGTGAGGGAGTGTGTGGGTGAGTGAGTGTGAGTGAATGTGTGTGAGTGTGTGGGGTGAGTGTGAGTGAGTGTGTATGAGTGTGTGTGCATGCATGTGCGTGCGTGTGTGTGTGAGTGCGAGTGTGTGTATGTGAGAGTGTGAGTGTGCATGTGTGTGTGAGAGTGAGTGAGCGTGTGTGAGTGAGAGTGTGAGTGGAAGGTGCTACTAGTCCTCCCTCTCCTGCCTCCAGCGTATGTTTGTGTGAGCGAGTGAGTGTGTGAGTGAGTGAGTGTGCGGGTGAGTGAGTGTGAGTGATTGTGCGAGTGAATGATTTTGTGGGTAAGTGAGTGTGAGTGAGTGTGCAAGTGAATGATTTGTGGGTGAGTGAGTGTGTGAGTGAGTGAGTGTGCGGGTGAATGAGTGTGAGTGAGTGTGTGAGTGAATGATTGTGTGGGTGAGTGAGTGTGAGCATGTGAGTGAGTGTATGAGTGAGTGTGAGTGAGTGTGTGTGAGTGTGTGTTTTTGGTGTATATGTGTGTGTAAGTGTGTGTGTGTGTGTGTGTGTGAGTGAGTGTGTGAGTGTGCATGTGTGTGAGAGTGAGTGAGCGTGTGTGAGTGAGAGCGTGAGTGGAAGGTGCTACTAGTCCTCCCTCTCCTGCCTCCAGTGTATGTTTGTGTGAGCGAGTGAGTGTGTGAGTGAGTGAGTGTGCGGGTGAGTGAGTGTGAGTGAGTGTGCGAGTGAATGATTTTATGGGTGAGTGAGTGTGAGTGAGTGTGCGAGTGAATGATTTGCGGGTGAGTGAGTGTGTGAGTGAGTGCGTGAGTGAATGATTGTGTGGGTGAGTGAGTGTGAGTGAGTGTATGAGTGAGTGAGTGTGAGTGAGTGTGTGTGAGTGTGTGTGGGTGTATATGTGTGTGTGAGTGGGTGTGTGTGTATGAGTGTGTTTGTGTGTGTGTATGTGTGAGTGTGTGTAAGTGTGCATATGTGTGTGAGAGTGAGTGAGCGTGTGTGAGTGAGAGCGTGAGTGGAAGGTGTTACTCGTCCTCCCTCTCCTGCCTCCAGTGTGTGTTTGTGTGAGCGAGTGAGTGTGTGGGTGAGTGAGTGTGAGTGAGTGTGTGAGTGAGTGAGTGTGCGGGTGAGTGAGCATGAGTGAGTGTGTGAGTGAATGATTGTGTGGGTGAGTGAGTGTGTGAGTGGTTGTGAGTGAGTGTGCGGGTGAGTGAGTGTGTGTATGTGTGTGAGTGTATATGTGTGTGTGTGTGAGTGAGTGTGTGTGTGTGTGTGAGTGTATATGTGTGTGTGTGTTTGTGTGTGAGTGTGTGAGTGAGAGTGGAAGGTGCTGCAAGTCCTCTCCATCATGTCTCCACCTGTGTGTGTGAGTGTGTGTCTGAGTGTGTGTGATAGAGGGAGTGGAAGGTGCTGCTGGTCCTCTCCATCCTGCCTCTAATTGTGGGTGTGTGCAAGTGTCTGTGTGAATGGGTATGTGAGTGAGTGAGTGTGTAGGTGAGTTACCGTGAGTGTGCGTGTGAGTATGAGTGTGTGTGTGAGTGTGTGTGTGAGAGAGAGGGAGTGAAAAGTGCTGCTAGTCCTCTCCATCCTGTCTCCAGTGTGTGAGAGAGTGTGTGAGGAAAGTGGAAGATGCTGCTTGTCTTCTCCATCCGGTCTCCAACTGTGTGTGAGTGTGCGTGTGTGAGTGTATGTGTGTGTGTGAGTGTGTGTAAGTGTGCATATGTGTGTGAGAGTGAGTGAGCGTGTGTGAGTGAGAGCGTGAGTGGAAGGTGTTACTCGTCCTCCCTCTCCTGCCTCCAGTGTGTGTTTGTGTGAGCGAGTGAGTGTGTGGGTGAGTGAGTGTGAGTGAGTGTGTAAGTGAGTGAGTGTGCGGGTGAGTGAGCGTGAGTGAGTGTGTGAGTGAATGATTGTGTGGGTGAGTGAGTGTGTGTGGGTGTGAGTGAGTGTGCGGGTGAGTGAGTGTGTGTGTGTGAGTGTATATGTGTGTGTGTGTGTGTGAGTGAGTGTGAGTGTGAGTGAGAGTGGAAGGTGCTGCAAGTCCTCTCCATCATGTCTCCACCTGTGTGTGTGAGTGTGTGTCTGAGTGTGTGTGATAGAGGGAGTGGAAGGTGCTGCTGGTCCTCTCCATCTGCCTCTAATTGTGGGTGTGTGCAAGTGTGTGTGTGAATGGATATGTGAGTGAGTGAGTGTGTAGGTGAGTTACCGTGAGTGTGCGTGTGAGTATGAGTGTGTGTGTGAGAGAGAGGGAGTGAAAAGTGCTGCTAGTCCTCTCCATCCTGTCTCCAGTGTGTGAGAGAGTGTGTGAGGAGAGTGGAAGATGCTGCTTGTCTTCTCCATCCTGTCTCCAACTGTGTGTGAGTGTGCGTGTGTGAGTGTGAGAGAGTGGAAGGTGCTGCAAGTCCTCTCCATCATGTCTCCATGTGTGTGTGGGTGAGTGAGTGTGCCGGTGAGTGAGTGTGAGTGAGTGTGTGAGTGAATGATTGTGTGGGTGAGTGAGTGTGAGGTGAGTGAGTGTTTGTGAGTGTGTGTGTGAGTGTATGTGTGAGTGTGAGAGAGTGGAAGGTGCTGCAATCTCCATGTCATGTCTCCATCTGTGTGTGTGAGTGTGTGTGTGTATGTGAGAATGTGAGTGTGTGTTTGTGTGAGAGTGAGTGAGTGTGTGTGAGTGAGAGAGAGGAAGGTGCTACTAATCCTCCCTCTCCTGCCTCCAGTGTAAGTGTGTTTCTGTGAGTGAGTGAGTATGTGTGTGAGTGAGTGAGTGTGTGAGTGAGTGTGTGGGTGAGTGAGTGTGAGTGAGTGTGCGAGTGAGTATGTGTGTGTGAGTGAGTGTGTGTGAGAAAGAGTGGAAGGTGCTGCTAGTCCTCTCCATCATGTCTCCATCTGTGTATGTGTGTGAGTGTGTGTGTTCATGTGTGAGTGTGTGTGTGTGTGTGAGTGTGTGTTTGTGTGTGTGTGTGTGTGTGAGAGTGAGTGTGTATGAATGTGAGAGTGAGTGTGTGCGAGTGAGAGAGAGGAAGGTGCTGCTAGTCCTCCCTCTCCTGCCTCCAGTATAAGTGTGTTTGTGTGAGTGAGTGAGTATGTGTGTGAGTATGTGTGTGTGTGTGAGTATGTGTGTGTGTGTGTGTGTGAGTGAGTGTGTGAGTGAGTGTGTGAGTGAGTGTGTGTGTGAGTGACTGTGTGAGAGAAAGTGGAAGGTGCTGCTAGTCCTCTCCATCATGTCTCCATCTGTGTATGTGTGTGACTGTGTGTGTTCATGTGTGTGTGAGTGTGTGTGAGTGAGTGTTTGTGTGTGAGTGTGTGTGTGTTTGTGTGTGTCTGTTCGTGTGTGTGTGAGTGTGAGTGTGTGAGACTGTGTGTGTGTGTGAGTGAGTGTGTGAGAGAATGGAAGGTGCTGCTAGTCGTCTCCATCCTGCCTCCAGCTCTGAGTGTGTGAGTGTGTAAGAGAGGGTGAGTGTGTGAGTGTATGTGAGAGAGAGTGAGTGTGTGTGAGTGTGTGTGTGTGAGAGAGTGTGTGTGTGAGAGAGAGTGGAAGGTGCTGCTCGTTCTCTCCATCCTGCCTCCAGCTCTGAGTGTGTGTGTAAGAGAGGGTGAGTGTGTGAGTGTATGTGAGAGAGAGAGAGAGAGTGTGTGTGCGAGTGGAAGGTGCTGCTTGTCCTCTCCATCCTGCCTCCAGCTCTGTGTGTGTGAGTGTGTGTGTGCGTGAGTGTGTGTGAGAGAGTGTGAGTGTGTGAGAGAGAATGGAAGGTGCTGCTAGTCCTCTCCATCCTGCCTCCAGCTGTGTGTGAGAGTGTGTGTGAGTGTGTGTGTGTGTGAGTGTGTGTGAGAGAGAGTGAGTGTGTGTGAGAGAATGGAAGGTGCTGCTAGTCCTCTCCATCCTGTCTCCAACTGTGTGTGTGTGAGTGAGTGTGCCTGAGTGTGTGTGAGAGAGAGTGTGTGTGTGAGAGAGAATGGAAGGTGCTGCTAGTCCTCTCCATCCTGTCTCCAGCTCTGTGTGTGTGTGTGTGTGTGAGAGAGAGTGTGTGTGTGAGAGAGAGAATGGAAGGTGCTGCTAGTCCTCTCCATCCTGTCTCCAGCTCTGAGTGTGCGTGTGTGAGTGAGAGAGTGTGTGTGTGTGAGAGAGAGTGTGTGTGTGTGAGAGAGAATGGAAGGTGCTGCTAGTCCTCTCCATCCTGTCTCCAGCTCTGAGTGTGTGTGTGTGTGAGTGAGAGAGTGTGTGTGTGTGTGAGAGTGTGTGTGTGTGAGAGAGAGAATGGAAGGTGCTGCTAGTCCTCTCCATCCTGCCTCCAGCTCTGTGTGTGTGAGAGAGAGTGTGTGAGTGTGTGAGAGAGAATGGAAGGTGCTGCTAGTCCTCTCCATCCTGCCTCCAGCTGTGTGTGAGCGTGTGTGTGTGTGTGAGTGTGTGTGAGAGAGAGTGAGTGTGTGTGAGAGAATGGAAGGTGCTGCTAGTCCTCTCCATCCTGTCTCCAACTGTGTGTGTGTGAGTGAGTGTGCCTGAGTGTGTGTGAGAGAGAGTGTGTGTGTGTGTGAGAGAGAATGGAAGGTGCTGCTAGTCCTCTCCATCCTGTCTCCAGCTCTGAGTGTGTGTGTGTGAGTGAGAGAGTGTGTGTGTGTGTGTGAGAGAGTGTGTGTGTGAGAGAGAGAGAGAGAATGGAAGGTGCTGCTAGTCCTCTCCATCCTGCCTCCAGCTCTGTGTGAGAGTGAGTGGAAGGCGCTGCTCTCTCCCCTCCTCCCCTTTAGCTGAAGCTTTCCGTGTGGCTGGCTGTGAGGGGAAGGCGCTGTGAATGAGCAGGAAGCACACTGCCCCTGCTCCCTCACTCCCTCCCTTTCTCTCTCACTTGCTCAGTCCACTCAACACAGCCGCGCAAGTTTGATGGGGAATTTCACACCGCTCGGGAAAAATGCCTGTTATGAAAGGATTATTAGCGCCACAAAACACTTTCTTGGATACCATAGCAACGCGCTTCGATGGGACACGTAAGTTTGTTTAAAAAAAAAACATGTCTGGCTTGCGGATGTGAAGAGTTTGGAAGGCAAAGCGCTGGAGTTGGGATACCCAAGCACGGTGCTGAGGGGTTTGCTAGAGAAGTTAGTCAGTCTGGAGGTTCAGCCAGATCAGAATGGCTCTCATCTGCATCTGAAGATGCCTTTCAATAGCTCGCACCTTCATCCCTGTGCGACTGGCAAAGCTTCTCACCCGCGGTGCCAGTGGAAATCCTTTCAATGAACCTGCAAGCGTTTCATTGACTAAAACCAAACGGGTTCCGCGACGCCACTGTGTGAAGTTTGTTGGTTGAAATTAAATGTTCAGCGTATGTTTCACTGGGGCTGTGGTCAGTTCACCGTCCTGGGTCCAGGAGTTGCTGTTTTAGGCACAAGTATTGACCAAGGTTTTAGTGTCACAAGCGCTAAGTCGGTTTGTGTATTGCTGCTGCTTGACTGGAGAGGGGAGAGAGAGCCTTTGCTCGGGTAGGAGGGGATTGACAATGTTACCAATGAGCTGAACTACAGTTTGGGGTTGCTTTGGAGAATTGGAAGAGCTGGTTGTGCCCCATCGCACTTCTCAGACTCTTCTGGATTCCTTTTATTGTTATTGTCGGACTTATTAATTGTCCTTTCTAAAATATATTCTTATTTTTTTTGACATGATGCAACATTCTGCCGCAGTTTCGTTCAATGTATAAGTTCTGTTTAGGGATGAACTGCCTATCGCCGGCTGGCTTCTAAAATTAGCCACGAATACTCAAGAGATGGTTCATTGGCAACTCTGCTGAATTTCAGCCAGCTGATCGATGATCTTTGTCGCTGAAAGGTCCAGGAGAAGTTGTTTAGTTTGATATCGCGTTGTGTGTGTGTGTGTGTGTGACCTCGCCCCCTCAGCTCTGTTAAAGATGGGAGAGAAGTTTCAGTTCCAAGTAAATCGGTACAAATTGGGATTCAGCAAATTGTCCATTAAAGTGAAATCATCCACTGGAAACCTTGTGTTCTTTTCCATTATGCAGTTCTATATTCTTTTAAAAATGAAATACACAATCAGCTATTTCTCACATCGAATTTCCTTCATCAGAGTCGCTTAGATTGGATTGTCATAGTTGCTTAGATTGGGTTTAAGTTTATATTAAAAAAAGCACGACCATGGACGAGATTGAACCCTGTACGTTCAGTTAATTTAAATATTTGATAACTGATTAACTTTGCAAACACCATTCAGATTTTGATAATGAAATGCATTTGTGATGAAGTTGTTTTAAAGATAAACTATACTCAGGGCTGCAAAGCAGCCTATTCGAAAGTTCAGATGTTTTGTGAGAAAAGGAATGAATTTAACATGATCTATTTATACAAAAAGTATCGCACCGAGTATTCATCCACCGCACCTCAGAGATCACACTTCAATGCCTCAAAGCAGAAGAAACAATCACTTCACGGTGGACTCTTTTAACCAGGGACTGGGAATTCATAAGGACATTTAATCCGCAAATCACCCTCACAAATAACAATTTGCAGGATGCACCAGTTTACTGCAAATATATGAGGTAATCTTAAATAAACTGACCAAATTAAACATTACTACATCCTTCCCAACAAAATGAGACACGATGCACCAAGTGATTTAACACACCCAAGTGCATAAAATACTGCACATTCCACTTTGCCGCACGAAATATGTAAGTAACATTTAAAACGTAGCATAGGAGTAAAACAAATCGGGAAATATCAAAGGACGTAGTAAAACAATATTATGTAAGAAACTCAAAGTTCACCAACTTTAAAATCCCTTTACATCCAAACTTTTGCTTCACTGGTATGGAAAATATTTATCAATGTATTGATACAAGATATAAAACCTTTCCTTTCATACTGCAGGAGTGATCTATTTGGTTAGAAGAAATTAATTAAGTCTGTCACAGCTGGAAAATGCTGGCATGATAACCTAAAGCTTTCTTTAACCAGTTGGCAGAGGGAGGGTTAGGACAGAGGGCTGATTTTTCAAATATGCGCCTTCCGACACAAGCTTACTTGCTGGGAGCACATAACAAAAAATCAGAGTTAAAAAGTTCCATAATACTTAGTCATTTCATTTTAAAATCATGAGTGAATATTTAATATTTATTGATCTACTGTCTGGTAGGAAAGAGTCTGTGCTGGTAGCATACATTTGGATAATAATCCCTTTCACAGAAGAGTCGAACAATTGTCTGGCAGAATCATACTCCTACAAAGCACTGGAGGTGGGAGGGGAATACTTTTGGAGTTGTGAATATTGACTCCAGACCCCATGAAGCCTCTCTCCTTCGGGTCAAATACAGGGTAGGAAAGTTCCTGCTGGTTACCACTTACCACCCAACCTCAGCTTAGGTTTAATATGTTGAACACCACTTGAAGGAAGCTGATGGAAGCAAGGACACAGAATGGACTCTGGGTGGGAGGCTTCAATGGCCATCACTAAGATTAATTCAACGGCACTTGACCTTATTTCCATCAATCTGTCACAGATGCGTCTGGCTATGGTAGAGTTGGTTGTCATTGAATAGCGTTTTCACAAAGATCATTCCCATTATATCATGTGACGTGAGCACCATCCTAAGTGGGATAGATTAAGAACAACTCTATCAGCTCAAAACTAGTATCCAGGAGGTGCTGTGGGCCATTGACAGCAGTGCAGTCTATAATGACATTTTATAACAACATGGATTGACATATTTCTCAGAACTCCCCCTCAAGCTATTTTAGTTCATTAAGTGTAGGAAATTGTGCCTGAAGTATTACCAGGTGTATTTGAAAATGAGTCTCCAACCTGGTGAAGTGACAGCACAGGACAGCATGCATGCTAAACAGTGAAAGCAGCATTCGATGGACTGAGCTAAGTGGTCACACAACCAGAGTTCCCTGCCATCACAGATGCCAGTCTTCAGTCAATTCAATTCATATCGGGCGACATCAAGAGCTGGCTATGTAAAGGCTACCGGCCCCAACAACATCCTAGCTGTGGTGCTGAATAACTGTGCTCCAGAACTAGCTGCATCCCAGCCAAGCTGTCCCAGTGCAGCTACAACTCTGGCATCTATCCAACAATGTGAAAAGAGAATCATAAAATGGCTATAGTACAGAGGAAAGTTCTATGGCCCATCATGTTCATACCGGCTCTCTGCTATAACCACTCAAGCTAATACCACTCACCTGCCTTTCCCCATTGCCCTGCAAATATATTTATCTTCCAAATGCTTATTGAATTCAGTTTTGAAAGTCCCAAATTAATTAATCTTCACCAAAACATCAGGCACGCATTCCACATCATAGCCACTTACCATATAAAATAGTTCAAAACAAATTCCCAAACACAAGATAAATAATATCCTGCCAATTGTTGTCCTTTTGTCCTACTCCCTATCATCAGCAGTGCGCTCGACTAAATTGGCAAGAGTGCTATCAAGGCAACACTTACTCACCACTAACCTGCTCAGTTTGAGATCTGTCAAAAGTGGTTTGAATATAGACCAAGTTAAAGCCTTGGTTCAAAAATGGACACGAGCTGAATTCCCGAGCTGGTGTGACAGTGACTGCCCTGAGATTAAAGCAACATTCAAAAGACTGGAGTAAACTGGCAGAAGTTACACCTGGCAGAAAGGAAGATGTGGTTGTTTGAGACCAAACACATCAAGTTGTGAATAGTATCCTCGGCCCAACTATCTTCTTCTGCTTTGTTAATTACCTATCTTTCATTAATTACCCTCAAAGTGTGAGGCTAATTGCTGATGATTACACAATGTTCAGTTCCATTTGCAATTCCTCAGATAATGAAATAATACATGCACAATAAGCAAGCCTGGATAAAATCAAGGATTGGTCACCCAAGAGTCATGCAATGATTGCTTCCAACTTGAGACAGCTTAACCAGGTCACCTTGACATTCAATGGGGTTACCATCTTGATTCATCAAAGCTCTCCATCATCCGCAGAATACAAGGGTGTTGAAATAGTCCTTAAGAATTTTATGCTTTTGTCGGGCTTTGTGAAAGGCTTTGAAAGTCCAAGTAAAGAGTTTAACCATATATATTTATCTGTAAAATCATCAAAGAAGTCAGCAAAGTTTGTCAGATTGAAGTTTTATTATTTAAATCCATGTAAGCTGTTTTAGTCATCACTGAGAATAGTTTCTATTAATTTAGCTCTTAATTAATGTTGAAGCAATTCGGACGGCATGATGGCAAAGTGGTTAGTACTGCTGCTTTACAGTGCCGGGGACCCGGGTTTGATTCGGACACCTTGGGTGACTGTGTGGAGTTTGTACATTCTCCCTGTGTCTCCCTGGGTTTATTCTCGGTGCTCTGGTTTCCTCCCACATTCCAAAGATGTGCAGGTTAGGTGGATTTTAGGTAAATTGCCCCTTAGTTTCCAAAGGTGTGGTGGGGTTACAGGGATAGGGTGGGGAATGGGCCTAGGTAAGGTGCTCTTTCAGAGGATCGGTGCAAACTTGATGGGCCAAATGGCCTCCTTCTGCACTGTAGGAACCTGTAATTGGCTCGGTCACAATTATATCCATTTTTTAATGCAGCACTATATTGGTTTTGTTCTAGTCCTACGTAAACTCAACAATGCCCAAGGATCCCTTTAGAATGATAATAGGTGATCCACAAATTTCCATTGCTGCTCCTTCAACATCCTGAGATGTATGTTTGGTTAAGGGGGTTGATAGTTTTTGTAACATTAATTTATAAAGTAATTTTTCACACTGGTTTCAATATCCCTGAGGATATAGCTTTTTTAATTTTTAGCATATGTGCGCGCCACTGGCAAGACCAGCTCTTATTGCCCTTCCTAATTGCCATGAGAAAGTAGCAATGTCTCCTCTCTTTGAAACACCACAGTGTATATGGTAAAGATGATCCCACAATGCTCTTGGATAGGGTGATTCAGAATTTTGACTCAGCAGTGTTGAAGGAGTAGCGAGATATGTCCTAGTCAGGATCATGTGTGTCTTGGAGCAGGGTATGGAGGAATCAGTGTTTTCCACCATCTGCTATTTAGGTCTTACTAGGTGGCGGAGGTTGGAGATTCAGGAGGATCAGCCAAAGATGACTTGGCATGTTTCTCCAGCACACCCTATTCGCCGTACACAGAAATGGGTAAACATTAGTTAAGAATAGGAAAAATGAAAATACTCATGTGAGGTGAAGTGAATTCCAGAGGTGTCCCTATTGATTCTAATCTCCATTATTACTCTGGATGCTAAAATCAAATGAAAACCAGTAAACATTTCTGACAAAAGAAAGAAACCATACAATTAAAATTGTTGGAGAGTTTTAGATCAATTGGGCAGACAAACTACAAGGTAAATTCAACACTGATAAAGGTAACGGCCTGCTTAGTGGCGGAAAGATTGTGAATCACAAGTCATCTTGCATGGAATAATATAAAACTAAATCAACATAGCGAGATTAAGAAAGGAACTGGGAATGATAAGAAATTAATCACTTTTGATGCATGAAAAATATAATACAGTAATTATTAAAGGGTGGTCAAACACTGGGATATATAAGTAGAACAGTAGAGTACACATCTGCAGAAATTCTATGAAGACTTTATGAAGAATGTATTGGGCTACACTTGGAACACAGACAGTAAAAATATGTCTTGGGCAGAATTGTGTTAGCTGCCTGCTGGAACTTAGATACAGGAATAGACCATTCAGCTTCTCAACTTGTTTCGTCATTCAAATTAGGTCATGCTGATCTGTATCTCAAATCCCTCCATCTGCCTTGATTCTGTTACACCTCACCCATTGACTTCAATAGAACTGAATACTGGACAGAGTATTTTGTAAGCTACCAAGAGATGGTATCCGTTTTGCAATACTGCCCAAGATGAATTTCTATCCCGTTATCCTGAATGCTTGTCACAGGATCACAAACAGGATTTGACTTCTTTTCAGTAAAATGTTGGAAGACACAGGTTTGTTAATTGAAGAGGAGTTTGGATAAATTAACTTCATCACACAACAATCATGTGAAACACTCAGAAAGAACTCTTTCACCACAATTATAGCTTTCTCCATACAAAGATGCAAAATCAATAGGATATTGGGCAGAATCTTACCTTTGAAAGGGCTGGCAGAATTAGGAGCTTGCCCAAATATCCTTAAGTGGATGGTGGTTCTGCAGGCGGCCAATTTTGGGGTCACCTATGCTAAAATGCTTCCAGCAGATATGGGCTCACTTGGGACCCACTTTTTGCCCTTTGTCAGGCCCACGCTAAATTTCAGCCCAATAAGTCAAGATAGTGCATACAGGAACTTGAAAATGGATTTGCTATTGTAGCACATGAACTAAAGTTGGGAGCTGAAGTCCAGAGTGTAGATTTTGTGAAGTGGGGACATATCACCTCTTCTTCTTCCTTTTGTAGATCAATGGCTAGCTTTGTGTAGTTTTCTGATCTGATAGTGTGTGGTGCTTGAGTCACAGTGTAGCTGAAATCAGAGCTATCATCTGTGAAATTGACAAGAATGGTAACTATAAAAGAGGCACTGTGTAGGTTGTTAAACTGAAGCTTTTAATTACCTGTTGATGGGCAGCTACAGGGGGTCAGTGGAGGATCTATCAACCCCCCTGTAGGTAACCATCAACAGGTAATTAAAGAGCTGGCATTTAGCAATCTACACAACAACCACTGGACAGATTCCATTTTTGTCAATTTCACAGATGGTAGCTCTGAATTTTGTTACACAGAGTCAACTACTGTACTTTCCCTCATTATAGCAGAAAACTATTTAGAGGTTTTGTTTTAAGGCAAATTACTGATCGGCAGGGTCTAAAATGGATAAACAGGATTTGGTGACTGAGTTATTAACTGGAAAAATGAGGATTCCTTCATTGCGTAATGATCCTAGTTGATGTTATAACTGTAAGGGAAAATTCCAGGATGGAACGCTGGCTCAAAAGATCGTAACTTTTACCTTTTTTTAGAAAACATGGAGAAACAAGTCACAGGGTGGCTAATTAGTTTTAACAACAGGAGAAAAAAAGACTAAACATGAAAAAATTGAATTATGATACAATACACCTTTACTCCTCCTTTAGTTTAACAGTTACACAGAGGTTTTAAGATTAACATGGATACATCTCAATCTACAATGGTCTAATTAACACAAAGTCCTTTTTAAACACACAAGATGCTTATGTGCAAATACCCACACTCTGAGCCTAGGTTAGTGTCTGTGGTTTTCTTCTCAGAATCTCCCAGATGATTGTCATGTGGGAGTTTCCAAACTCCATTCCCAAAAACACTTTAAAATCTTCTCTTATAATAATGCTTTCCCTTAGCGGTTGGGATTCTGAAATCCAGTCCAGGTTTTCGAAATGAGTCTTTTAAACAAAGCTTCTGCTCCACCTTTAACATATAATTCAGTGCAGGATTTAAACCAACTCCTTTAGGATTTCTTTGTCTTGACAACTGTAAAGAATGTTCACAATTGCTTTAATCTTAATGCCCAAACTGCATTAAAATGGCATCAGACGTTTGATTTCCGTTTGAAGTCTGCTGTCCCACTTTAAATCTGGTTACTGCAATTGTCTCTTTAACTCAGAACCGTTGTGTACTCTTCCTTGAATTCTTCTGAAAAATACCTTGACCTCTGTTTTCTTAACTCTAACCATCTTAGACATTCTTTCTGTCCCAATTCCCTGGTTATCGGGACTGTAACTTGTTCATTCGGAAGTTTGCATCGTTGCAACTCCCTTGTTCTTCTCATCTTCTCCTGAGAGGGTTGAGAGATGTTCACACCCCAGTGTCTTGCCTCCAACTGCAATATATCAAGTTAAAACTAAACTTATAACTGGATGGGAGTATTCCAGGGTGGAACCCTGGCTCAAAAGGCTGGGATTCTCCACCCTGCCAGTAGCGGGATCCTCCATCCCGGAGGTTGGCCAATGTGGTTTCCTATTATGGGTACCCCTACACCGTTGGGAAATCCATGGGTGTGAGTGTGCTGCCCGCGAAGTGGAGGATCCCGCCGACGGAGAATCCGGCCCCATAACTTTTATTTTTTTTAGAAAACATGGAGAAACAGAGTGAACTTTAACAACAAAAGAGTTTTCCCTTAAAAAGGCCTCCAGTTGCTAAGTAGCGACTGCTACGTCTATTTACTCTTCGAGCCATAGTCCTCCCTAAGTATAATAGAAACACAGTTTGAGCCTAACCAACCCCAGACTTACATACACATTTTTCTAGCCTGAATCTAACTATAGATTTCACCTTTCCAGGCACAGAAACTTTAAATTGAATTGACTTAAAATTATACCTTATTTTTAATGTTTACCAATACAAAATAAATCCCTTAAAACTGCCTTTGTTTTCCTAATAACTGAGAGTTTCATTCTTCTGTAATTTTGGTGAATTATTTTTTATTCTACATACAAAGCAAAATATTGCAGAACAAAAACAGAATATGTTGGAAATACTCAGCATGTCTGGAGAGAGAAACAGAGTTAATGTTTCAGGTTCGTGAACTTTTGTCAGAATTGAGCAAGTGTAAGGACAGGAGAGGGAAGAAGAACTAAAGGAAAATGATACAGTGGGGGTAGTGAATAAATGACAAAAGATTCCATGAAACGTTGCTATTGCAAAACATTGTGGATAATGAAAATCTGAAGTACAAACAGCAACCACTCAGCATTTCTGGTAAAACTACAGAGAGAAACAATCTTTTGGTCAGGACAGGAAGATGCTTTACTCTGCATACGTTGGAAAGAGTGCAACGAATAGTAATAAACCTCATCTCTTATGACTCTTTCCAAATTTAAGGGAGAGTGAATTACAAATACAATTGGGGCATGTTTTGTAGTCTACTAAGAAAGTGGTTGAGGTCTGGGCAGCCCCTAGAGTTATATTAAATATTAAATGGTGCTAGCTGCCTCGATTGGTGTACTCTGGAAAAGCAAAAGAAAAAAACACGTTAACGCTTTGTGTAATTGTCTCTCTGCTTGTCTTTCACTCTGTCATTCTTCTTACCTCCCTCTTTTTGTATGTCTTTCTCTCTATGATTCTCATGTGATTTCTCTTTCCGTAATGTCTTTACCGCTTCATCTCTACTTCCCAAATCAGTGTTGTTATGGCAACAGTTGTGAGCATTGTTGTAAAAGCTTCTTCGACCAATATGCACACATAACCACAAATGTTACATTTCTAATAATAACATTGAAACAGTTTCAGGCAGGCGAAGACCTTCAGTCAAACTCGTCCAACTATCACAGTATTCCCTTGGTACATTTCTAATAGCACTGATTCCCATATGTTGTCAAGATATTGCCCAGTTGTTTCTTGAACTCCATTAAGGCTTATTTTTCCATGACCCATGTCAGGAATCTGTTCCATTAATGACCAACTTTTTTGGTAAAACGTTCTTCCTGCATTTGCTCCCAACATTACAAGGGTTCGATTGAAGATCTGTTTACCTTGATTCAAGTCCTGAAAGTTTTCCTATCAGTACTTGGGATGCTCACTACCAACTAAGCCTTCAGAGAGTTTGCAAACATCTTTTATTTATTTCCTTTTCCATGGGAAAGTAATGTGTTAAGCCATGGTCTAAAGGCCAAGGTTTGCTTGTGCAATTTAGCAAGATAAAGAGGTTGATTTTCACTGTTTCGCCTCACGTTAACAGAACACTCGTGGCCACGATATCGGGATGACCATTGCACAATGGCCACATTCTGCAAGAGGCTTGCCACAGGGTGTTCAAAGCACCCATCTGTCTTCTATAATAGGTTGCTCATTTAGCACCCAGAGTTTGCCTGTCAAATTTTAATGAGCTAAAAACCCTTTGCTGCTAGAAATGCTGATCGATAAGCACATTCCACTGATCAGTTGCTCAAAAGTCAGAATTGACCAGCATTTATCCCATCCTCATTACCTGTCAGAGATACCATCAACACTCTCGAGCAAATAACACATTTTTCTTTCTTACTCTATTTTTATGATTTTATACCAAAATATTTAAACAATTTAAAGTATTTCAAAGGATCTCAATCACGATCACATCTTTTCTTTTTAACCACTGAACTCTCTTTTTGTTAATATATCCAGGATGTCACGTGATTGATATAGCATGTTGCTGTGATTTCATAGTCTCTTGTTATTGGATCTGTGCTACTACATTAGTCATGTAATGAACTGTCATGGTGTCACAGAGAAGTGGGAGATTGGACAATAATCCCTTATCCCTTGGCAACATCCAAAAGCATAACTAAAAAAAACTGATTGAAATCATTGATTTTCAAGGACATTTAACAATAGTATTGTACCTAGCTTAGCTTTAGACACATATCTTTACAAAATGACTGTTATTGAAAATATACTTAAACCAGCCCTGAGTACTGTGTATCACATACATATTTGTTTTGTGTCATTTAAGACATTAATTTTTAAAAGTAACAGGGAGATGCAAACCTTGTGCATTGCTATAGAGTAAGTCAGTGTTATTCCATTCATTCTTGTGTGCTGAATGTTGTGCTGCATTGTGTAATTGAAGACATTTGATACCTAGGCTGAGTTAACTAGCTGAAATATGTGTTTTAGAATTGGAAACTATCAGAACATCTCAAATTGGTCCTAAATGTTAATCCCTGAGATTATCCCACCACTATACACTATGCTTGGAATAATTCATTTACTACCAACCTCTAGAATAAATGCTTTAATTTGCACATAGTGTCAGTTGTGTGGTATTAAGACAACTTTAGTCCCTAACTACACTCTCAACTCTGCGATACAGAACTTTCACTGTGCAATTCTACTTCAATTCCTTGCCACAGGACAGGTTGGAAAGTTGGAAGAAAATTTTATGCAATTATTAAGTTTAAAATAATAGCTGAAGGAAAGCACTATCATCTGATTTTTGGGTGGCGACCCAGTGCAGAATTCTCCCAAGCCCCTGCCAGTGTGTTCGATCACGAGCACATTCAGAGAACATTCGGGAGGGCCAGAAATAATTTTACAGTGGGATCTTCCGCTGGTGCTTGCCATGCTGGGCCAGGAAATCCGCAGAGGGTGAACATCATTTGTACCCCATTAATGGAATGTAGATGGAGGCCCAAACCCCCATGCCAGATTCTCTGTAATGCTGACAGTAAGATACGCGAATGTGAAACACATTCGTACAACATGGCGTTCAGGTGTCGGGACTCATCTGAAAAAAGCCTGGGGCTGTCTCCTGAGTTCAGGATGGCAGCTGCCTACAATCCTGGATCATGGAACACCACAACAGTGGGTGGGGAGAGCATCTGCAAGTGGAATTTCCAGATTAGGTTCCTGGTTGGCTCAATCTTTCAGCCTCCAAATGTTCCTGGAGATCCATCTTCATTCTGAGGACGTCCATCTTCAAGTCTCAGAGTGCTCCCAGATATCTATCTTCATTTTCAGGAGGTCCACCGTCACTTTTCAATAGTGGGTGAGTGGTGTTGGGCACCTTTTCAATGTGGCACCCAGACACAATGGCAGATTACACCTCATCCAGGCTTACCCCACCACTGTATGTGACATGAAACACCTGGCTATATCATTAATGAGTCGGGGCCAGAGGATTTGGCTTGCTTTCATGTCAGCCTCCACAGCAGGAAACATTCACACCTCCGCCATGGCGTTTGGTCTCAACATTGGGAGAATTCCACCCCTATTTTCAGAATTTCTAGTCACAACTTCTCCAAGGAGGTTTGAAACTGCAATTCAACTTTAAGGTCCTATTAATGCTCATATGTGAACTGAATTACAACTCTCAAACTCAATCTCTACTGTATATAATATCCTCTTCATGTGCCTATTCCATGAATTAGATCAGAGTGTGACGAGTATTTTGTATATATACATTGTTGGAAGAGTGTAGTGATTTGCTTGTCTTGGCTCGACTGTTTACTGGTATACGTGTTGAATGAATGAAATATCATTTATAGTGCTAACAAACTACAACCCAATATCCTCTGTGGTGGAATCATATTGCACACTTTTTCTTGTTATGTATAACTGTGATCTCATTAACATTCATTAGTGGTGCCATAGACAATCCTGAACTGATAACAAAAAAGCACAAGCAATTCTAAGAATGAATAAAAATCTCGTTATTCTTTTTTAAATCTGAGCTCTCCGATATGCATATACAATTATTTCACACTTGTGGAAACGTTGCTTGTCAGAATGGTTAAATGCTAAGTTTTAGATTCTTGCCCTTTGACAACTTTTACTCTTAATTTTCTTTTTTTAACAGTTCTGTAGCAAGTAATAAATAGTAAATTTAAATAATTTTTGGAATTGAATCTTCCGAGAGACAAAAGCCGCAAGTGAAAATTCCAAGAAGAATAATCTGACCGTACTCCTGAAGTTAACGAAATTTGGCTGGGTTTAGGAGCAGACCCCTGGAAGCTGGGAGCATGAGTTGAAGATTCAGGATGTAACCCTGCCGCTATGTTATATTTTTGCCCCTGATTCATAATTTGGGAGCATAACATCACTGAATTTGCCACAATATTTTAAGATGCCATCAAAGCAAAATCTATATTGTTTGACTATGCCTTGTTGCATATTTCAAGTGCAATTTTCATTGTGGCAATAACAACAGCAACTTGCATTTATATAGCCTTATGAATATTGTAAAACATCTCCGATGCTTATCAGGACAAAATCAGATAAAACCTGATGCCGAGTCAAATAGGAATTGGGACAGATGACCAAAAGCTTAGTTTTTAAAACATTTTTTAGAAATTTAAAGTACCCAATTAATTTTTTCCAATTAAGGGGCAATTTAGCATGGCCAATCCACCTACACTGCACATCGTTGGGTTGTGGGGGCAAAACCCACACAAGCATGGGGACAATATGCAAACTCCACATGGACAGTGACCCAGAGCTGGGATTGAACCTGGGACCTCAGCGGCGTGAGGCAGCAATGCTAACCACTGTGCCACCGTGAAGCCCTTCCACAAGCTTAGGTGATGAAGTAGATTTTAAATAGGGTCTTAAAGGAAGTGAGGTAGGTTGAGAAGCAAAGAGGTTTGGGGAAGGATTTCCAGAGCTTCCAGCTGAGATAGCTGAAGGTATAGATGTCATTTAGGAACTGTAGAATGCTTGATAATTTACACATTGTCCACATTCCAAAGGCATATTTTAGAACACCAAATATTTATCTAGTTGCTTTTTAATGAGTTTGGTATGCATGATTTCTTAATGCGTAGAAAATAACCTTTAAATTTCTGGTCTTGCTTGAACTTTATTGATTTTGGTCTCGTCTTCCGATGGTTAAAGTTAAAATCAATGTCTCAGTACTTTAAATGGCTGCATTATTTTTTATTGATTTTTTTTTCCCCACACAGGGAGCCGAGTTCTATGAACCAAGAGATAGAATAGTGTTTAGAATATGAGAGTCATTCTCACTATTCTCCTCCAAACTTTACCAATTCAATGTTAAGTTGACAACGACACTATATTGGTAATTCTCCAGTTGTCGGCATTCACTTTTCCCACTGGAAGCACACCCCTGCCAGTGCATTTCGTGGCAGCGTGGGGTGGTTTCAATGGGAAATCCCATTGACAAGCGGTGGGAGGATAGAATTCCGCTGCCAGCGAATGGCACATGGCCGAGAAACAAGCGGCTGGGGGACAGGAGAATCCCGCCCATTGTAAAGGTAAATTTATTGCTGAGTTATATGAGATTAAAATAATATTTACACTGACAAGAAAATATTCTCAGAATGCATTCCAGCCCTTGGTTCACTGGGACAGGTGTGAAATTTTAACCAGAGGTATCTTTTGCAACATAGAACAGTACAGCACAGAACAGGCCCTTCGGCCCTCGATGTTGTGCCGAGCCATGATCACCCTACTCAAACCCACGTATCCACCCTATACCCGTAACCCAACAACCCCCCCCTTAACCTTACTTTTCAGGACACTACGGGCAATTTAGCATGGCCAATCCACCTAACCCGCACATCTTTGGACTGTGGGAGGAAACCGGAGCACCCGGAGGAAACCCACGCACACACGGGGAGGACGTGCAGACTCCACACAGACAGTGACCCAGCCGGGAATCGAACCTGGGACCCTGGAGCTGTGAAGCATTTATGCTAACCACCATGCTACCGTGCTGCCCACAAAACATAAAGAATGCTGATATATATTTATGCACATATAAATATTGTTTGAAGAAGTTGGTTTTTGACTAAGCATTAAAACTGCCAAAACAGCCAATCAGCTAATTTGTTGCCTTTGATCTGTCTAATAATAGGCATGTTTAATAACAGACTAATACATGCCCTATAAACACTCTGAAACACATGAGTATCTTGAGATCCACCTTTAACATCAATTACATTGTCTGTTACCATTTTTGTGTCATAACCAAGATTCTGTCTGAAATATTTAAACACATTAATGCACATTGTATATTAATGCTAGTCAATTTAACACTCCAGTTTTAATTTCACATTTAAACTTGCAATTTAATATTCAAATAGCCTGAACACAAAGCAATTAGCATGGCTCTGGTAATTAAAGAGCTGGACGGGGGTTGTAGTATTAATCACAACTCATATTATGTTCTTTGATATGAAATTGTTTGTGTATCTTTCAATCAGGTTTCTAGTTCTCTTTCCTGAATTTATTCATTGTATTGAGGTCACCAGAACTTTAACAAATGACACGCAATGTAGAAAGGAAATCAATAGCTTTGACGTTAAGTAAGTATGAATGTGAATTTTCACTGCATTTTCTACTTGAATAAAATATAAAATTGTACAAATAGCTTACTGTAACATGAGGATAATGCAAATGTGCGCACTCGTCCCAGGGAGTGTACACGACAGCGACATCCTGGGGCAGTCAAACATCCCCTGCATCTTTGAGGATCACCCCAGGATGGGCAGCTGGCTCTTGGGGGATAAGGAGTACCCACGGAGGACTTGGTTAATGATGCCAGCACAGAGGCCATAGACCAAAGTGGAGACCCAGTACAACGAGGCCCATGTAGCCACCCAGTCTGTCATTGAGCGGTCGGCTCAAAATATAGTTCCGCGGCCTCAACCGCTCAGGTGGTGCCCACCAGTACACCAACCAGAGAGTTGCCTGTATTCCGGTGGTCTGTTGTGTCCTCCACAACTTGGCACAGCAGCGGGACAATGTGCTGGAGGTTGGTGATGAGGAACATGTGCCAACCCCGAGGAGGAGGAGGACGAGGATGATGAGGAGGTGCTGGACCATCAGCGGCTGGAGGATCATCCTGGGGAGGAACCAAAGGACCAGCCAGAGGCTGCAGGTTAGGCAGCAGCGGCAAGGATCCGGCAAGACCGGAGAACCAGGGGGGCCCTCATACTAGGCCGCTTCACATAGGACGTGGCTGGTCCATCATCGATACCTTACCCACTCTCCACCTTCATTTCCCACTCTCCCAGGGTGCATGTCACATCACTCCAAGGGGCTGGGACTGTGTCGGCACTGTCGGCACTGTCAGCAAGTCACTGTTGAGGGCGGGGGTGATAATAACCTGCAGAGAGCTGGGCACTGGTGCTCCTGGATCAATGCTAGTCTGACCACTGCCTGTCTGCTGAGTGCTTGCTCACACCCATCACCTGCATGTGGTGTGCATCAGGAGGGGGAGATGCATGGAGTGATGGGCCAAAGGTTCGGAGGTCAGGCCGCATTGCGCAAGAAAGTGGCAGAGACGTCATATCGCTTGTGATCAAGGATTTCTACTGTGTCACAGGCATCCAACAATTCTCCACTTTCCTGATGGTGCCACCCCACTCTCCCTACAGCCACCTAACCCCCCTCACCTCTTGCCTACTGCCCCACCCTTCCCCCCCTTCCCCGGTGCCCTCAGTGATCCTCAACGTGCTTAACCTTCCTCGCACTACCGCTATGTCTAGGTGTGTATCCAGGATGCACATCTGAGGTGGAGGCAACCAGCTGCTTACCTCGTCCCGTGACCTTCAGTGCCCCTGGCAGACGTTCTCTGGTGGCTCTGGGGCCGGACGGCCTCAGCTAACTTGTCGGCGGCACATGCACCCGCCGCTCTGTCACACGTTCTGACTGTGAGACGCGGCCTCATCAGAGGGGTGGAACTCGGGAGAGCGGATGGCCACCGTTGCCACTCCATGGGATAGATCCGGGTTGGAACCCGGTACTCTCTCCTCCCGCTCGGCACCCATAGGGCCTCAAGGTTCACTTTGGGATGGAAGGGCAGCTGGTATGAGCCCCAGCTGCCCTGTATCATCTGGCTCTATAGACCTGGCAGCTCCCCGATGTCTGCACCATCGTGCCGATGACCTTGGCGATGCTCCTCACTGACTGGGCCATGATCTGCAATGTCTAGGAATGCCCACCTGTGACTGGGACTGGCTCAGTAGCACTTCGTTCATTCCCATATGAGAGCGGGACATGTCCCACAGCATGTCATCAAGATCAGCCTGGTGCTGGGTCACATAATAATAATAATAATAATAATCGCTTATTGTCACAAGTAGGCTTCAATTAAGTTACTGTGAAAAGCCCCTAGTCGCCACATTCTGGCGCCTGTTCGGGGTGGCCGGTGCTGGAATTGAGCCCGCGCTGCTCACATTGTTCTGCATTGCATGCCAGCTATTTATCCCACTGTGCTAACTCAGCCCCTAGTGAGTCGGACATTCTGCCGAGTCCCTCAGTCATGGCCATCACCGACTGTGCCACGCCTTGGATACCTCTACTACTCGTACCAGCATCGTGCACAAGGATCTCCACTGCAGTCGCCAGCCTAGCATTGCCGGAGACATCTCCTGCGCCCGTAGCCTCTGGGACTCCAATCGGCTATGGACCTGCTGGAGTGTTACGAAATCTCCCTCCGAATGTCCCGGCCACTCCATCATGTCTCCATCAGCTCCAGATATACCTATTCCATAGTCTCTGCATCTGGCTGGGACCCAGTTGGGTCCTGGGATCCAGCTGACCTCCGAGGCGTTCCTGCCTCCACCTGATGTACACCAGCAAGTGTGTGATGCTCAACAGATTGTGCCCCAGAAACCTGTCCACTAACGTTTCCCACAGAGGTGTATGTCTCTGCGCTGGTGGAGGGTGGGGATGACAGCTGTGACTAGTCGATCATGGCATCCTCAGAGCTCTCCTCTGATGGGGTCTCATGGGAGGCAGGAGAGGGGTCCACCCCAGATGGGCCAGTACGTTTGGCTGGAGGACCTGAGGGAGAGTGGACATGCAGTGGGAGGGATGGGTCAGTCAATATTGGATTGGATTGGGTTGGATTTGTTTATTGTCACGTGTACCGAGGTACAGTGAAAAGTATTTTTCTGCGAGCAGCTCAACAGATCATTTAGTACATGCGAAGAAAAGGGAATAAAAGGAAATACATAATAGGGCAACACACGGTATACAATCTAACTACATAAGCACCGGCTTCGGATGAAGCATACAGGGGTGTAGTGTTAATGAGGTCAGTCCACAAGAGGGTCATTTAGGAGTCTGGTAACAGCGGGAAAGAAGCTGTTTTTGAGTCTGTTCGTGCGTGTTCTCAGACTTCTGTATCTCCTGCCCGATGGAAGAAGTTGGAAGAGTCAGTAAGCCGGGTGGGAGGGGTCTTTGATTATGCTGCCCGCTTTCCCCCGATAGCGGGAGGTGTAGATGGAGTCCATGGATGGGAGGCAGGTTTGTGTGAGGGATTGCGCTGTGTTCATGACCCTCTGAAGTTTCTTGCCATCCTGGGCCGAGCAGTTGCCATACCATGCTGTGATGCAGCCCGATTGGATGCTTTCTGTGGTGCATCTGTAAAAGTTGGTAAGAGTTCATGTGGACACGCCGAATTTCCTTAGTTTCCTGAGGAAGTATAGGCACTGTTGTGCTTTCCTGGTGGTAGCGTTGCCGTGGGTTGACCAGGACAGATTTTTGGAGATGTGCACCCCTAGGAATTTGACCATAGTGGACAAAAGTGGGGTGTGTACAGTACTTTGCTGTAGTTTTGTTTTGCTGGCATTGAGGGAGAGATTGTTGTCGCTGCACCACTCCACTAGGTTCTCTATCTCCCTCCTGTACTCTGACTCGTCGTTATTCGATATCCAGCCCACTATGGTCGTACCGTCAGCAAACATGTAGATGGAGTTGGAACCAAATTTTGCCAAGCAATCGTGTGTGTACAGGGAGTAGAGTAGGGGGCTAATTATGCAGCTTTGTGGGGCCCCGGTATTGAGGACTATTGTGGAGGAGGTGCTGTTGTTCATTCTTACTGATTGTGGTCTGTGGGTCAGAAAATCGAGGATCCAGTTTCAGAGTGGGGAGCCAGGTCCTAGTTTTGGAGCTTTGATATGAGCTTGGCTAGGACTATGGTGTTGAAGGCGGAGCTGTAGTCAATAAATAGGAGTCTGATGTGGGGGTCCTTGTTGTCCAGATACTCCAGGGATGAGTGTTGGGCCAGGGAAATGGTGTCTGCTGTGGACCGGTTGCGGCGAATTGTAAATTGCAGTGGGTCAAGGCGTTCTGGGAGTATGAAGGTGATTTGCTTCATGACCAACCTCTCGAAGCACTTCAATACGACTGAAGCCAGGGCCATCGGACGGTAGTAATTGAGGCACATTGCCTGGTTCTTCCTTGGCACCGGTACGATGGTGGTCTTCTTGAAGCAGGTGGGGACCTCGGAGTGGAGTAGGGACAGGTTAAAGATCTCGGCGAACACCTCTGCCAGCTGATCCGCGCAGGCTCTGAGTGCGCGACCAGGGATCCCGTCTGGGCCCGTCGCCTTCCGAGGGTTCACTTTCAGGAAGGCTGATCTGACTTTGGAAACTGTGATGGTGGTTA
The DNA here is from genome assembly GCF_902713615.1 of Scyliorhinus canicula. NCBI lineage: Eukaryota > Metazoa > Chordata > Chondrichthyes > Carcharhiniformes > Scyliorhinidae > Scyliorhinus > Scyliorhinus canicula. The sequence continues at coordinate 154,002,520 of NC_052150.1, forward strand.
TGTGTGAGTTATGGGCTGCTGGGGCACTGAACAGCAGATTGTTGGTTTCCTGCTCGAACCGAGCATAGAATACATTGAGTTCATCGGGGAGGGGGGGTGCGCTGCTGCCAGAGATACTGCTCGGCTTCGCTTTGTAGCTCATTATGTTGTTTAGTCCTTGCCACAACCGCCAAGAGCCTGCCTCTGACTCTAGCTTGGTTTGATATTCTCTCTTGGCATCTCGGATGGCTTTGCGGAGGTCATACCTAGATTTCTTGTATAGGTCAGGGTCGTCTGACTTGAACGCCTCAGACCTGTCCTTCAGTAGGGAGTCAATCTCGCGGTTGAGCCATGGTTTCCGGTTGGGGTACGTACGTACTGCTTTCTTTGGCACGCAATCGTCCACACATTTGCTGATGAAATCTGTGACGGTGGTGGCATGCTCATTTAAGTTGGTCGCTGAGTTCTTAAATATGGACCAGTCCACTGTCTCTAAGCAGTCACATAGGAGCTCTTCTGTTTCCTCGGACCAGCTCTGCATGACCTTCTTAGCTAGATTCTCCAGCTTGAGTTTCTGCTTGTAAGCCGGGAGAAGGAGCACAGTCTTAAGGTCTGATTTCCCAAAGTGTGGTCGGGGGATGGAACAGTAGGCGCCCTTGATTTTTGAGTAGCAGTGGTCAAGAGTGTTGTCGCCCCTGGTGGGACAGGAGATGTGCTGGTGGAATTTTGGCAGTACACTCTTGAGGTTGGCTTTGTTGAAGTCTCTGGCCACGATGAACAAGGCCTCTTCTTGGCTGGAATGAACGTGTGTGGGGAGTGTCGTGATTCTATGCGGCTGCAGCCTCTCGAGTGCCAATCCCGAGCCTGGCGAATCGGGCACCGATTTGCACTGGAATTGCACTAGTTCCACGTGCCACCGATGCTTGTCCAATAACGGATCCGAACACTCCGGGTGCGGCGCCGCTTTCGTGGCCGTAGAACACCAGGTTCAAAACAGGTTCAAAAACAGCTTCTTCCCCACTGTTACCAGACTGCTGAATGACCTTCTTATAGATTGAACTGATTTCTTCTCACATCTAATCAACTGAGTAGTACTGCACTCCTGTATGCTTCACCTGATGCCTATGTATTTACATTGTGTATTTATGTATGCCCTATGTTTTCTCATGTCTGGAACGATCTGTCTGGACTACGCAGAACAATACTTTTTACTGTACATCGGTACACGTGACAATAAATCAAATTAAATCCAGTAGCACAGTGGTCGACATTGTTGCTTCACAGCGCCAGGGTTCGATTCCCGGCTTGGGTCACTGTCTGTGCGGAGTCTGCATGTTCCCCATGTGTCTGCGTGGGTTTCCTCCGGGTGCTCCGCTTTCCTCCCATATGTCCTGAAAGATGTACTGATAAGTGAATTGGACATTCTGAATTCTCCCATTGTGTGTCCGAACAGGCGCCGGATTGTTGCGACTGGGGGCGTTTCACAGTAACTTAATTGCAGTGTTAATGTAGCCTACTTGTGACACTAGTAAAGATTGTTATTGTTATTATTATTCTAAATCCACCGATTCAATCCTGGCACCAGCAAGTCGTCTCTGAAACAGACTCCTGACATTCGCTCTGCAACGTGATTAGTTTAAGATAACATTATGATTTATAAGTTCGAAGGATTACAGCTACCCCTGAGTGTATCAAGTGAAACAGGAATGCCATCTGAACAATATATATTCAGGTTAAAGAATGCAATGCAGTGGTAAGATGGTTAGACACTTTGGTCCTCATATATAAATACAAAAGTCTGAAAGTTATCATTCCTAAACTTTCTATCACATTATATTTTAGAATACGGAATATATTTTCCATCACTGGAAACTCGCATTCGAAAAAAAAAAATAGCTTTGTTGTTATTTGCAATTATATACAATGTACTGAGGTTTTCAGCTCCTGTTATGCTCCATAAATGTCAACAACCAGGGCATAACGGTTAGAAAAAATGGCATAAATCTGTTACTTGATCTCTTCCTTTAGTGCACATGACATGTATTTCTGGCATGTCAAGTCACTAGTGCAGAAATCTCCAGATGGAGAGAGGTGGGAAATTCATTAAATATAAAATTGAAGTTTCAGATGACACCATATAGATGTCTGCTCCAGCTTTTGGCTACTGCACCAGATCTGGAGTCATTCATCAATAATTTCATACGACAGGATTGCTAATTGCCAATTGTAAGTACATAAAGGACCAGAGGAAGACAAAGTAATAATGATCTTTATTAGTGTCACAAGTAGGCTTATATTACACTGCAATGAAGGTGCTGTGAAAAGCCCCCAGTCGTCACACTCCGGTGCCTGTTCAGGTACACTGAGGGAGAATTCAGAATGTCCAATTCACCTAACAGCACGTGTTTCGGGACTTGTGGGAGGAAACCGGAGCACCCGGAGGAAACCCACGCACACACGGGGAGAACGTGCACACGCAGCACAGACAGTAACCCAAGCTGGGAATCGAACCTGGGACCCTAGCGCTGTGAAGCAACAGTGCTAGCTACTGTGCCATCCAGGTTTTGATGGTGGCTCTGTAAGTGTTTTTGTATATTATATCTTGTATGTTAGTTATTGAGAAGGTTTCTGGACATGCCGGGTGGGATTCTCTCAGGCCACGCTGGGCTGGAGAATCGTCGGGTCGGGCACGAATCGTGCGACGCTGCCCCGTGATTCTCCGGTGAGCGGAGAATTGGCACCATTGGCGCGGCGCGGCCGGTGCGGCGCCAAGCGCCCCCCCCCCCCCCCCCCCCCCGGCGATTCTCCGCCCAGGATGGACTGAGTGGCCACAAAAAAAATCCAAATCCCACCGGTGCCGTCCACGTGAGGTGTTACCCGGCGGGACCTCGGTGTGCATCCTTTCGGAGGCGGCCTGGTTGCGGGTGTGGTGGGGGCAGGGGCGGCCTCCGCTGTGGCCTGGCCCGTGATTGGGGCCTACCGATCGGCGGGCCGGCCTCTTGGGCTGCGGGCCTCTTTTGCTCCACGCTGGCCCGTGTAGCCCCACACTATGTTGCGTCGGGGCTGGCGCGGAGAAGGAAGCCACCGCGCATGCGTGCAATCACATGTCCGCATTCGCGCCGGTCGCAGTGAGCAACGGTGCACATTTGAGGCTGGCAGTGGCAGCTGGAGCGGTGTGGGTCGCTCCAGTGCCGTGCTGGCCTCCTGTAGGGCTCGGAATCACTGTTCCTGGGGGCCTGTTGACGCCGTCGTGAAATGTGATGGTGTTTACGACGGCATCAACACTTAGCCTCAGGATCAGAGAAAACCCGCCCGCCATATTCTGTGGGATCCCTGTGGGAATCCAACAATTGTCGTGTTTTTGAGAGGAAGGAAAAGAATATCTTAGAACTTTGCCATGTATGTGAGGTTACATGTCCAAAAACCTTCTCAGTAAATAACATACAAGATATAATATGCAAAAACACTTACAGAGCCGCCATCAAAACCTGTATGGTTCAGAATTGGACATTCTGAATTCTCCCTTACATAACCTTCCTTCCCACAAACACGACAGGTGAGCTTACCTGGATTGCTCTGAAGAATTCTGGGTTAATAATAATCTCCTCATAAATATGGAGCCAATGACAGAATGGTGCTTAATACTTAATTACAGGTAGGTACAGCATGGCCCGTGATTGTGAAGGTAATTTCGCCCCTTTCCATTTCTGTCTCAAGTTTACTGCAAGCATGTAGAGGGGAATCAAGAAGGCCAAAGAGGACAAACGTTCTCATGCTGCATAATACCTATTTCATCAAGCATAAAATTGAAGCGGTGCTGGAGGGCTGCCATTTTGTCACTCACCACAGACTCCACATAATTCTTCCATATTGTTTTCCTTTCTGTGCAATTTTAACCCGGGACTACTTCCTTCCCTCTCTCTTTTCAGCCTCAGGGAAAACTACAAACAAAATTAACTACCTTTTTGAGCCTTCCAAACCACCCAATTCAGCCAGTTTCCATTAGCCTCCTTCTTTAAAATATCCAATTTTCTCCATGAAGTTAGCTGCAATGAGAGCTGCAAAATAATTATGGAAATTAGCTGACCCAGAAAAATTATATGCAGTCAGCACACTATGATTCAGTTTAGATTTGCACACTGGAACTTAATCATTTTGGACTGATTTTTTCCAGGCCTGAGAATCTACTTATATGAGTCAATCTGAGGCAATTTGCTTTCTCTCATAACGAAGAATCTATTTAAAATCAGAATTGATTTTAAATGCTTTAGTTACTTCAAAATTTTAAAATACATTTCTGGATAAGGTGGAGGTTCTGGGTCCCCAAAAGGGGCTTCTAATCACTGGCAAGTTTAATTGGTCAGGAATCCTCATTAGTGGTTAGCACTGCCGCCTCACAGTGCCAAGGACAGAATCACAGAAAAATACAGTGCAGAAAAGGCCCTTGTGTCATTGAGACTGCACCGCAGCATGAAAGGCACCTGATCTGTCAATCCTAATCCCATTTTCCAGCACTTGGCCCATAGCCTCGAATGTTAAGACGTGCCAAGTGCTCATCCAGGTACTTTTTAAAGGATGTGAGTTGACCCGCCTCTATCACCCTCCCAGGCAGTGGGTTCCAGGCCGTCACCACCCTCTGGGTAAAACGCTTTTGCTCAAATCCCCCCGGAACATAGACATAGACATAGAACATAGAACAGTACAGCACAGAACAGGCCCTTCGGCCCTCGATGTTGTGCCGAGCAATGATCACCCTACTTAAACCCATGTAACCCGTATACCCATAACCCAACAATCCCCCCATTAACCTTACACTACGGGCAATTTAACATGGTCAATCCACCTAACCCGCACATCTTTGGACTGTGGGAGGAAACCGGAGCACCCGGAGGAAACCCACGCACACACGGGGAGGACGTGCAGACTCCACACAGACAGTGACCCAGCCGGGAATCGAACCTGGGACCCTGGAGCTGTGAAGCATTGATGCTAACCACCATGCTACCGTGAGGCCCCCAACCTTTCAACTGGGATCCGGGTTCGATTCCGATCTTGGGTCACTGTCTGTGTGGAGTTCGCACATTCTCCCCGTGTCTGTGTGAGTTTCCACAGGGTGCTCTGGTTTCCCCCCACATTTCAAAGAAATGAAAATCGCATATTGTCACAAGTAGGCTTCAAATGAAGTTACTGTGTAAAGCCCCTAGTTGCCACATTCTGGCGCCTGTTCGGGGAGGCTGGTATGGGAATTGAACCGTGCTGCTGGCCTTCCTTGGTCTGCTTTCAAAGCCAGCGATTTAGCCCTGTGCTAAACCAGCCCCTATGCAGGTTTGGTGGATTAGCCATGCTAAATTGCCCCTTAGTGTCTAGGGATGTGCACGTTAAGTGGGGCTACTGGGATCGGATAGAGGAGTGAGCCCAAGTAGGGTGCTCTGTCAGAGAGTCAGTGCAGACTGAATGGGCCATATGGCCTCTTTCTGTACTGTAGGAATTCTATGTTCTAATTATATGAAATGACCTAGCTGCCAAAGCTAGTCCCACTGCTGATTGGCAGCTCGCCGAATTTGGGGCTTGAGTGCAGCTCATTCTTTCTCTTGGTCTGGTTGGACTTGCTCTTCCACATGATTATTTTCAAGTCCATTCCATAAATTAATCATTTCTCTTATTTAGGAATCTGTGCTCCTTTTCCTAATTGTACGTTTCTCCAATTCTCAACTTAATTTAAACTAATTTTCCAGTTACTTTTTCCATACTTCCCACAGCATTTGCTATTTTATATTGTTCGAAAAGATACTTTAAAAGTAAGTCCCAAATGATTAATCAGAACTTGTATCCTTTTTCGAAAGATCAATCTTCTGCTTTTTCTCTGCATTTGAACATCTATATAGTGAGTGAGTGTAGACTGACTGGAGCACCTTACAGTTTAATCTCCTCTGCCTTATATTTTACTGCGAGCCGATATAAAATAATAAAATAATAAATAATCTTTATTGTCACAAGTAGGCTCACATTAACACTGCAAAATAAATAGGAGCAGGATTGGACCATGTGGCCTGTCAAGCCTGTGCATCCATTAAATATGATTCTGGCTGATCTTGCACATTAACTCCACTTTTCTACCTACCCCCCATACCTCTTGATTCCCCGAGAGATCGAAATCTGTGCCTATCTCAGTCTTAGATATATTCAATGATGTCTCATCCACAACACTCTTGGGTACAATATTCCAAAGATTCACAACCCATTGAGTGGAGACATTTCTCTTCATCTGAGTCCTTTCTGATTGCGACCTTATCCTGGACTCTGTACCGCTGTTTTAGACTCCCCAGCCAGTAGAAACAACATCTCAGTATCTACTTTGCCAAGTCCCTTCCAAATCATGAACTTTTCAATGCGATCACCTCTCATTCTTCCCAGAGAACATTCCCAATGACTCAGCCTCTCATCACAGACCAACCCTCTCAGCGCAGAGGTCAATATAGTGAACCTTCACTGTACAGTCTCAAATGCAAGTATATCCTTCCTTAAATATTGAGACCTAAATTGCACCCAGTATTCCAGATGTGGTAGCACCAAAGCACTGTACAATCCTAGTAAGACTGCTTTATTCTTGTACTCTAATCCCCTTGCAGAAAAGGCCAAAATGCCATTTGCTTTTCTATTGCACGCTGATGTTTTGTTTTCCTTGTGTGAGTACATCCAAGTCTCTCTGAACACCTAGATTTACGGGTGTGATGCCTTTTAAAAATATTCTGCTTTTCTATTCTTGTAACCAAAATGAATAACCTCACATGTACCCACATTATGCCCCATCTGTGTAGGTGCCCACAACGGCACCAAGACTGCAGTGGTTCAAGAAGGCAGCTCACCACCACCTACTTAAGGGCAATTAGCAATGGGCAATAAATGTTCCCCGAGCCAGCAATGCTCACCTCCCATGAAAATTCTCTTTGCTGCCTCTTTGTGCCCTTCTCACAGTTTACATTCCCACCTAGTTTTGTATCATCAGGAAATTTAGATACATTATTCTGTCTCTTCATCTGAACCATTAATATAGAATGTAAATAGCTGAGGCCCCATCACTGATCCTTGTGGTGGTCCAAGCCTACCAATTTGAAAGTCCCCATTTATCTCTACTCTCTGCTTCCGGTCTGTTCCTAATCCTCTATCCATGCTAATATATCAACCCATCTCCATGAGTCCTTATCCTGTGTATTCACCTTAGTGTGGCAACTTATCGAATGCCTTTTCAAAACCTAAATATCCTACATTTACTTGTTCCCCATATCTACCCTCCTAATTGCATCCTCAAAACCTTGATTAAATTTGTCAAACAGAATTTCCCTCTCATAAAATCATGTTGATTTTTTCTAATCACGCTCTGCTTTTCTAAGTACAATGTTAAGACTTCTTTAATATTCGATTCCGGTACTTTCTTGATGATTGATATCAAGGTAAAGGGCCTGTAGTTTCTCACCTGCTCTCTCCCTCCTTTCCTGAAATGTGGTGTTGCATTTGGTAACTTCTAATCTGCTGAAATCATTACAGAATCTAGGACATTTTGGAAAACCGTAACCAGGGCATCCACATACTTTACAAACATCTCTTTTAGAATCCTAGGATGTAGGCCATCATATCATGGGGTTTTGAGACCATTGCGTTTTTCCAGTAGTTCAACATTGAGTTGGCTCTTTTGACTATTACTCTTCAGTGGTTGGACGAGTAATTAATCAATTCTACTTAAATCCTTACACCTGAAATATTTGGGTGATGGGGTCTCGGCCCTTGTCATCTGGAGAGTTAGAGATAGAGAAATACAGCACAGAACAGGCCCTTCAGCCCACGATGTTGCGCCAAACTTTTGTCCTAGGTTAATCAAAGAATTTTGGACAATTTTTCATGGCCAATCCACCCAACCTGCACATCTTTGGACTGTGGGAGGAAACCGGAGTACCCGGAGGAAACCCACGCAGTCACGGGGAGGATGTGCAGACTCCACACAGACAGTGACCCAAGTCGAAATCGAACTTGGGACCCTGGAGCTGTGAAGCAATTGTGCTATCCACAATGCTACCGTGCTGCCCTTAAGAAGTTAACCTACACTCCATTATTCTACCCTAATCCATGTACCTATCCAATAGCCGCTTGAAGGTCCCTAACGTTTCCGACTCAACTACTTCCACAGGCAGTGCATTCCATGCCCCCACTACTCTCTGGGTAAAGAACCTACCTCTGACATCCCCTCTATATCTTCCACCATTTATCTTAAATTTATGTCCTCTTGTAATGGTGTGTTCCACCCGGGGAAAAAGTCTCTGACTGTCTACTCTATCTATTCCCCTGATCATCTTATAAACCTCTATCAAGTCGCCCCTCATCCTTCTCCGTTCTAATGAGAAAAGGCCTAGCACCCTCAACCTTTCCTCGTATGACCTACTCTCCATTCCAGGCGACATCCTGGTAAATCTCCTTTGCACCTTTTCCAAAGCTTCCACATCCTTCCTAAAATGAGGCGACCAGAACTGCACACAGTACTCCAAATGTGGCCTGACCAAGGTTTTGTACAGCTGCATCATCACCTCACAGCTCTTAAATTCAATCCCTCTGCTAATGAACGCTAGCACACCATAGGCCTTCTTCACAGCTCTATCCACTTGAGTGGCAACTTTCAAAGATCTATGAACATAGACCCCAAGATCTCTTTGCTCCTCCATATTGCCAAGAACCCTACCGTTAACCCTGTATTCCGCATTCATATTTGTCCTTCCAAAATGGACAACCTCACACTTGTCAGGGTTAAACTCCATCTGCCACTTCTCAGCCCAGCTCTGCATTCTATCTATGTCTCTTTGAAGCCGACAACAGCCCTCCTCACTATCCACAACTCCACCAATCTTCGTATCATCTGCAAATTTACTGACCCACCCTTCAACTCCCTCATCCAAGTCGTTAATGAAAATCACAAACAGCAGAGGACCCAGAACTGATCCCTGTGGTACACCACTGATAACTGGGCTCCAGGCTGAATATTTGCCATCCACCACCACTCTCTGTCTTCTATCGGTTAGCCAGTTTGTTATCCAACTGGCCAAATTTCCCACTATCCCATGCCTCCTTACTTTCTGCACAAGCCTACAATGGGGAACCTTATCAAATGCCTTACTAAAATCCATGTACACTACATCCACTGCTTTACCTTCATCCACATGCTTGGTCACCTCCTCAAAGAAGTCAATAAGACTTGTGAGGCAAGACCTACCCCTCACAAATCCGTGCTGACTATCCCTAATTAAGCAGTTCCTTTCCAGATGCTCAGAAATCCTATCCCTCAGTACCCTTTCCATTACTTTGCCTACCACCGAAGTAAGACTAACTGGCCTGTAATTCCCAGGGTTATCCCTATTCCCTTTTTTGAACAGGGGCACGACATTCGCCACTCTCCAATCCTCTGGTACCACCCCTGTTGACAGCGAGGATGAAAAGATCATTGCCAACGGCTCTGCAATTTCATTTCTTGCTTCCCATAGAATCCTTGGATATATCCCGTCAGGCCCGGGGGACTTGTCTATCCTCAAGTTTTTCAAAACGCGCAACACATCTTCCTTCCTGACAAGTATCTCCTCGAGCTTATCAGTCTGTTTCACACTGTCCTCTCCAACAATATGGCCCCTCTCGTTTGTAAATACTGAAGAAAAATACTTGTTCAAGACCTCTCCTATCTCTTCAGACTCGATACACAATCTCCCGCTACTGTCCTTGATCGGACCTACCCTCGCTCTAGTCATTCTCATATTTCTCACATATGTGTAAAAGGCCTTAGGGTTTTCCTTTATCCTACCTGCCAAAGATTTTTCATGCCCTCTCTTAGCTCTCCTAATCCCTTTCTTCAGTTCCCTCCTGGCTATCTTGTATCCCTCCAGCGCCCTGTCTGAGCCTTGTTTCTTCAGCCTTACATAAGTCTCCTTCTTCCTCTTAACAAGACATTCAACCTCTCTTGTCAACCATGGTGCCCTCACTCGACCATCTCTTCCCTGCCTGACAGGGACATACATATCAAAGACACGCAGTACCTGTTCCTTGAACAAGTTCCACATTTCACTTGTGTCCTTCCCTGACAGCCTATGTTCCCAACTTCTACCCTTCAATTCTTGTCTGACAGCATTGTATTTACCCTTCCCCCAATTATAAACCTTGCCCTGTTGCACGCACCTATCCCTCTCCATAACTAAAGTGAAAGTCACAGAATTGTGGACACTACCTCCAAAATGCTCCCCCACTAACAAATCTATCACCTGCCCTGGTTCATTACCAAGTACTAAATCCAATATGGCCTCCCCTCTGGTCGGACAATCTACATACTGTGTTAGAAAAGCTTCCTGGACACACTGCACAAACACTACCCCATCCAAACTATTTGATCTAAAGAGTTTCCACTCAAGAGTTGGTGCAGAACACATCCCCTCTGACTCCAGATGGCCTGCTGCCCTTTCATGTTTAAATGAGTATCAATTGGCAGCAGGCAGAACTTGCATCCGCACTTGGTAGGAAGTCCCGCCTTGAAGAGCTGTCGGCCAATCAGATTGGCTGACAGCCCCCCTCGCCCTCCAGTGGCTGGAAGAGATTGTGCCTGGGACTAAGTGTGGGGACCAGGTGTGAAGGTAAGTGGCAGGGGTACTTGGGAGGAGGGTGTAGGGGATGGCTGGGGAGAATCGCAAAGGGGGGGGAGGGTGAATGCGTATCGGCGGATAGGCCGGGCTGGGAGCGGGGTGATCCGGAGGTAACCAGTCTATGAGGGGAGGGTGTCCCCAAATAAGAGGGAGCTTATGAAAGAATCGCCCCCCCCCCACCATTCCCACCCGAGATCAAGGTTCTCACCTTTTTCTATTTCCCATCCTGAAATAGCTGGCACCCGCCAGCCTGAAAATTGAGGTTGAACTCAAAAAGACCCTGAAGTGGTCATTAAGTGGCCACAAGTGCCTTAATTTGAACATGGGCTGGCTTCCAATCCGAGGCCCAACCCATCCCACCTTAAAATCACACCTGTGGCGAGGTGGATAAGATTGCAGAGGGAATTCCATCCTTTCAATTGCACACTACCTCTCCATCTCAAAACCAACCAGGGAGATGGAAAGATTCAGGCCCTTGTTCTTTTTAACTTCATTCTTCACCATTTCACCATATGTGTGGACCATGTGACTTTAAGGATTTACATATCTTCAATCTATTGTACATTTTTCACAATTACTTATGTTTGAATTGTATCTGCAGCTCTCAATCCAGCATCGCTATTTCCCACAAAAGTTGAATAATCTAGGCAGAGATTTGCAATTTAAAGTCCTGCAAATAAAAATTACCCCAAATTAGAGGAATTAGATTTCAGTTCACACTGTCCACATTCCATTTAACTGTTAGATCTTAAGCAATGTATTCTATATTGTGTTTTGTGCCTTGTAAATTAGTTTTGGTATAAAAAATTCTGAATATGTGTAATACTTTAATGTATTTTATCTACAAATATATAAATAGATCACTTTTGCAAAAAAAAACATTTGACAGTCTTGTGATTCACAGTTTTGCTGCACAGTTGCGATTTAGTCTTTTTCTGAATAAGCAATGTTATTTTAATTTAATTCATAGACCATTAACTCAGCTCTAATATTATTTACAAATGTCTACTCAGTATTTAAACTGAAACACACAACAATGGCTCTTCAAGCTATTGGTGAAGTACCACACCATAGAATTATGGAATCCCTACAGTGCAGAAGGAGACCATTCAGCCCATCGAATCAGCACCAACCCTCCAAGAGAACATCCTACCTAGGACCACTCGTCCATCCCATCCCCAAACCCTGTTAACCCACCTAACTTTTGGAAAATTAGGGTAAATTTGGCATGGCCAAGCCACCTAACCAGCACATCTTTGGACTGTTGGAGGAAACCGGAGCATCCGGAGGAAACCCACACAGACACGGGGAGAACGTGCAAGCTCCACACAGACGGTCACCCGAGGCTGGAATTGAACCTGAGTCCCTGACGCAGTGAGGCAGCAGTGCTAACCACTGTGCCACTGTAACTTTCCGTGCTCTTGTTTACAGGGAATAGATGGTACCAAGTGGCTGGTTCATGTATGCACATAATAGGCTGAATTTTGTTCGGGTGGTGGTGGCCCCAAAAACGGGCCAGAAATAAAGAGGCATTATTTGACTATTTGGGGATCTCCAAACAGATTCTATGACAATCCAGTAGCTAATAAGCTGCTGTTGTGGTTCCTGTTCCTTTAAGGGATAAAATCCCACCTCCAAGAGCTGCAGCCAATGGGAGGACCAGCAGCACTTCAGTCCCAGCAGCACCATCAGGAGTGTTGGCCTCTGCTGGAACTGCATTCCACAGCGTGGCCCACTGATGGATGGCAGCGTCACAGCAAATAAATGGGGTTGAGAGCTTGCCAGGCCAGTTATGCATGCCCCAGCAGGGAGTTTGTTTGGGGAGGGAAGAAGTGGACTTTGCTGACAGGGCCTCCTCTGTGGGCCGCAGAGTGCCCGAATTTGGAGGGGTCCCTCCCCATTGTCCTCTCGGTGGGAAGTGCATTCTCCACCTTTACACTGACTAACAATCATGACAGCACTGCACACCCTGCAATCCATCTGCCATTTTTCAACGCCTCTGCCAACTGCCCACCTTCTACCACCTCCTTTCTCACTCTTGTAGATTCCATACTGTTGAGCCCAATGTTACAAAAATGGGGGGTCAGTTTCACAGAAACCCGACGACAAAATCTGTAAACTAAGGCAGCATATGCGATTTGGTCAATGAATAAGAATTATTACGATAAAAGCTGGACTGAATTCACGAATGAGCACAGTTGAGGTGGCAGCATAGTGGTATACAGTCGGGAGGGGGTTGCCCTGGGGATCCTCCGCATTGACTCCCGACCAATGAAATCCCATGACATCAGGTCAAGAATGGGTAAGGAGACTTCCGGTGGTGGTGATGTGCTCAGCGAACGCACACCAGGTGGCTCTCCTCCCAAACAAACCTAACAGAGGCAATTTATCGAGAATTTAAGTTTAAAAAGCCCACCAAAACTCAGCCAAAGGTGAAAAGCACATGAAGGGAATATGCCTGGAAATAATAATAAATTGAGGGACGGTGAGATGTAAGGAGCAGCAGCAAAGGCGAAGGAAAAGGGCAGGAGCTGCTGGCGTGCAGGTAGGCAGCCCCATGAGGCAAGACGGAGGTTCAGGTGAACCAGGAAGGGGAAAAGCTGATGAACCGAACAGCGGAGCAGGAACAGGACGCGGCGACCTCCCGCCCACCCAGCACAGGGGGAAGAATGGAGAAGCATGCTGAAAAGGGAGCTAAACGCCATGAAGGAGGCGATCAGGACGGAGCTCCACATGATGATGGAAGAGGCGCTGCCGGAGATGACAGACAAAATGCAGCGAACCGTCGAAGGCCTGGGAAAGTGGGGTGGAGGCGCAGGAGAAAACAATGCTGGAGTTGGTTAAGGCTGCCTCGGACCAGAGCGACAGGACTGTAGCCCTGGAAACCGAGGTGAGAAGGTTGCTAATCACCCAGGGGAGCCTAAGAGGGAAAGTGGAGGACCAGGAAAACAGGTCCAGATGGCAGAACATTAGGATAGTGGATATTCTAGAGGGGATAGAGGGCAAAGACTCAATAGGCTACATCGCCCAAATGCTGGGCAAGCTAGTGGGAATGGAGGGCTTTCCAAACCCCCCCAGAAATGGACAGGGCGCAAGGTCGCTTCATCCCAGGCCCAAAGCTGGGGAACAGCCCAGAACGATTGTCGTGAAGCTGCACCGGTACCAGGACCGGGAAAAACTCCTAAGGTGGGCCCGTCAGACGAAACCGTGCATGCTGAAAGGGAAGAATATAAGGGAGCACCAAGACATTGGGGTGGACCTGCAAAAAAGGGGGCCGAGTCCAACAGAGCAAAATCAGCACTTAAAAAAAGTGGAGTGGGATTTGGGATGTTATTCCCGGCCAGACTCTGGGTAAAATTCAAGGGAGAGGAACTGTACTTCAACACCCCAGCAGAGGCTGACAAGTTAGTTAAATCGAACGAATTGGGGGAGGAACAGCAGCAACAACAATGAAAGCTGCAGGGGCGGAAAAAACAATCGGAACAAAGAGCGGAGGACAGACCGCAAACAGACAATAATACCATGAACTGTACGCATTTGTTTTCTGCTTTACGCGTGACTGTGATGCGTCATTTTTGGGCTCGTCTCTTCTCCCAATGCGATTTGGGGGAACAGAGCAAGGGGAGCGAGAGTGAGAAAAGCAGATGGGAGGGCGAGGGAAGGGGTGGAAGGAGGACGGTAAAGCAGGGCCAGTGTTGGGAAAGTACTGGGAGAGGAGGCACCGAAATAGCAAGGAGGGCCAACACGGCAAGGTAGATAGAAAGGAGGGCCGCTGCACACCTCTCAGGGGAGAGGGAGCACATGGCACAAAGAGGATGGGGCTGAAGGGAGGGAAGAATACGGGATGGGGGGGGAAGAGGGACAGGAGCTGGGGAGGGAGAGAGGTCGGGGGGAGTGCAGAACAAAAAAGAAGCAAAGAGAAGGTTGAGGTAGAAAAACAGATGACACAGGCCTCGGCAAGCATGGAACAGGGTGGGCCCCTACCACCACTCACTGTTTGCTGCCTCGCGTCCCTAAAGGTCGATCCACCTTCCCTCTTTGCAAATCTAACCCCGGATTGCAAACCCGTCGCCACCAGGAGCAGACGGTACAGCACCCAGGACAGGACCTTCATCAGGTCCGAGGTCCAGCGGCTGCTTCGGGAGGGTATTATCGAGGCCAGCAATAGCCCCTGGAGAGCCCAGTGGTAGTAGTTAAAACTGGGGAGAAACACAGAATGGTCATGAACTACAGCCAGACCATCAATCGGTACACGCAGCTCGACGCGTACCCCCTCCCACGCATATCTGATATGGTCAATCAGATTGCACAGTACCGGGTCTTCTCAACGGTAGACCTCAAATCCGTCTACCACCAGCTCCCCATCTGTAAATCGGACCGTCCATACACTGCCTTCGAGGCAGACAGTCGCCTCTATCACTTCCTCAGGGTTCCCTTCAGCGTCACTAT
The DNA here is from genome assembly GCF_902713615.1 of Scyliorhinus canicula. Classification (NCBI taxonomy): domain Eukaryota; kingdom Metazoa; phylum Chordata; class Chondrichthyes; order Carcharhiniformes; family Scyliorhinidae; genus Scyliorhinus; species Scyliorhinus canicula. The sequence goes on from NC_052150.1 coordinate 154,017,612, forward strand.
CGGGGTCTCGGTCTTCCAAAGGGAGATGGACCAAATGGTCGACTGGTACGGTTTGCGGGCCATCTTCCCGTTCCTAGACAACGTCACCATCTGCGGCCATGATCAGCAGGATCACTTGGGGCAGCATGGTAGCATTGTGGATGGCACAATTGCTTCACAGCTCCAGGGTCCCAGGTTCGATTCCAGCTTGGGTCACTGTTTGTGCGGAGTCTGCACATCCTCCCCATGTGTGTGTGGGTTTCCTCCGGGTGCTCCGGTTTCCTCCCACAGTCCAAAGATGTGCAGGTTAGGTGGATTGGCCATGATAAATTGCCCTTAGTGTCCACAATTGCCCTTAGCGTTGGGTGGGGTTACTGGGTTATGGGGATAGGGTGGAGGTGTTGACCTTGGGTAGGGTGTTCTTCCAAGAGCTGGTGCAGACTCGATGGGCCGGATGGCCTCCTTCTGCACTGTAAATTCCATGATAATCTATGCCAACCTTGCCAAATGTCTCCACACCGCCAATTTTCTAAACCTCACCTACAACAAGGAGAAGTGCCTGTTTAGTACGAACCGCTTAGCCATCCACAGCTACGTGATCCAGAACGGAGTTCTGGGGCCCGATCCCGATCGCTTGCGCCCCCTCATGGAGCTCCCCCTCCCCCACTGCCCGAAGGCCCTCAAATGCTGCCTGAGGTTCTTTTCACACTACGCCCAGTGGGTCCCAAACTATGCAGACAAGGCCCACCCACTCATACAGTCCACCCACTTTCCCCTGACGGCTGAGGCACAACAGGCCTTTGCCCGTATCAGAGCCGATATCGCCAAGGCCGGGATGCACACAGTGGATGAGACGCTGCCCTTTCAAGTGGAATGCGACGCATCAGACGTCGCCCTAGCTGCCACCCTCAATCAGGCAGGTAGACCCGTGGTATTCTTTTCCCGCACCCTTCATGCCTCAGAAATCCGACACTCATCCGTCGAAAAAGAGGCCCAAGCTATCGTTGAAGCTGTGCGGCATTGGAGGCATTACCTGGCCGGCAGGAGATTCACTCTCCTCACTAACCAATGGTCGGTAGCCTTCATGTTCAATAACACACAGCGGGGCAAGATCAAGAATGGTAAGATCTTGAGGTGGAGGATCGAGCTCTCCACCTACAATTACGAGATTTTGTATTGTCCCGGCAGGCTCAACGAGCCCCCAGACGCCCTATCCCAAGATACATGTACCAGTGCACAAGTAGACCGACTCCGGGCCCTGGATGGCAGCCTTTGTCACCCAGGAGTCACACAGTTGTACCATTTCATAAAGGCCCGCAATCTGCCCTACTCCGTCGAGGAAGTACGGACAATCACCAGGGACTGCCAGCTCTGTGCGGAGTGCAAACCACACATCTAACAGCCGGACCGCACGCGCGTGGTGATGGCCTCCAGCCCCTTTGAACGCCTCAGCGTGGACTTCAAAGGGCCCCTCGCCTCCACCGACCATAACACACATTTTCTCAGTATGGTCGATGAGTATTCCAGATTCCCGTCTGCCATCCCATGCCCTGACATAACGTCTGCCACTGTCATCAAAGCCCTCAACACAATCTTTGCTCTGTTCCTCATTCTTGAGTGATGAGCTATGTCAGTTCCTGCTCAGCAGGGGTATCGCCTCCAGCAGAACGACATGCTATAACCCCCGGGGAAACGGACAGGTAGAGAGGGAGAACGGGACGGTATGGTGGGCCGTCCAACTGGCCCTACGGTCCAGGAACCTCCCGGCCTCCTGCTGGCAGGAGGTCCTCCTTGATGCACTACACTCCATTCGGTCACTACTGTGCACCACCACTAACAACACACCCCGTGAACGTCTCTTTTTTTCCCCAGGAAATCCACATCCGGGGTGTTGCTCCTGACTTGGCTCGCAGCTCCAGGACCCGCCCTTCTCCATAGGCACGTCCGACTCCACAAGGTGGACCCGTTGGTGGAGAGGGTGTAGTTGCCCCATGCGAACCCCCAGTATGCCTACGTGGCATACCCCGATGGCAGCCAGGATACTGTCTCCCTCAGGGACCTGGCACCAGCAGGTTCCCCGCACCCCTCCGGTCCGGCGCCACCCTTTCCACCCCCGGCGCTCCCAGCAGAAACCCCCCCCCCAGGACCATCCATCCTCCCCCTGCCCATGCCCGAAGATGAAGAGGATTTCGGCATGCTCCCGGAGTCACCGAAGACCAGACCAACATCGGCATCGCCGCCACCACTGTGTCGCTCCCAGCGGCACATCAAGGCCCCGGACCGGTTAAATTTCTAACTGGTCCAGTGGACTTCAAAAGACATTTTTTTTCTCACAAAAATTGTGTATGTAAAAGTCAATTGTTGGATATAATTCTCCACCACCCCTGCCGGACTCAATTTTAACAGGGGCTAAATGTGGTAAACCACTGTTGCACCTATATTAGGTGATGTATGGTAGTCCCTGCCTGCTGGCTCCGCCTAGTAGGCGGAGTCTAAATATGTGTGTCCTCCGTGCATCAGCCATTTTGCCAGCTGCTGTGGGAGGCCACACATCTGAGAGCAATAAAGCCTCAGTTGTATCCAACCCTCGTCTTTGAGCAATTGATCATGCATCAGATGCGATGAGAGTAGAGAGTAATCGAGGCTTTATTACGCAGAGATGTGTAGCCTCCCGAAATGGCTGCAGCTTGGAGAGCCCACACATTTATACTCTGCCGACTGGGCGGCGCCAGCAGGCAGGGATCTACCCCCGTACCTGTAGTACAGGAGCCTTACTGTAATACACCTCATCTGCGATATATATACAACAATGGGGACTACCACATTCACCCCCTGTTAAAAAGGAGGCCAGCGGGGGTGGTGGAAGACTAGTTAGAGGTATCGGTTAACATTTTCGGAAAAGTTTACAAATTAAGATGATGGGGTGCCTTGATCCTCCGTTGTGAGCGTCGCAGTCCCGGTGGCGATGCAGGCGTCGGTTCCATCGCTAGTGACTCCGGGAGCGTGTCGACCTCATCTTCATCCCCGGGTGGGACCAAGGGAAGGACGGATCATCCTGGAGCGGGGGCTGTGGTGGGGCGCGGCGTGGGGAGGGAGGGGGTGTGGGGACCCAGCTGGTGCCAGGTCCCTGAGGGAGACTGTGTCTTGGCGGCCGTTGGGGTATGCCATGTAGGCGTACTGCGGGTTCGTGTGAAGTAGCTGTACCCTCTCGACCAACGGGTCCGCCTTGTGGAACCGCACGTGCTTGCGGAGGAGAACGGGTCCCGGAGCTGCCAGCCACGTTGGGAGCGAAACCCCGGAGGTGGACTTCCTGGGGAAGGCAAGGAGGCATTTATGGAGGGTTTCGTTAGTCGCAGTGCAAAGGAGCGACCGAATGGAATGAAGTGTGTCGGGGAGGACCTCCTGCCAGCAGGAGGCCGGAAGATTCCTGGACCGTAAGGCCAGCTGGACTGCCTTCCAGACCATCCCATTCCCTCGCTCCACCTGCCCATTTCCCCGGGGGTTGCAGCTGGTCATCCTGCTCGAGGCGATGCTCTTGCTGAGCAGGTACTGGCGCAGCTCATCGCTCATAAATGAGGATCCCCGGTCGCTGTGGACGTAGGCGGGGAAACCGAACAGAGTGAAGATGGTGTTGAGGGCTTTGATGACGGTGGCAGACGTCATATTGGGGCATGGGAGGATGAAGGGGAATCTGGAGTATTCGCCGACCACGTTAAGAAAGTACGTGTTTCAGTAGGTGGAGGGGAGAAGCCCCTTGAAGTCCACGCTGAGGTGTTCAAAGGGGCGGGAGGCCTTCACCAGGTGCGCTCGGTCTGGCCAGTAGAAGTGCGGTTTACACTCTGCGCAGACCTAGCCGTCTCTGGTGATAACCCTGACCTCCTCGAAGGAGTAGGACAAATTGCAGGCCTTTACAAAGTGAAAAAGATGGGTGACCCCTGGGTGACAGAGATCGTCGTGCAGGGTCCGGAGTCGGTCCACTTGTGCGCTGGCACATGTACCTCGGGACAGGGCATTGGGTTGCTCGTTGAGCTTACCGGGGCGATACAAAATCTCATAATTGTAAGTGGAGAGCTTGATCCTCCACCTCAAGATCTTATCATTCTTGGGGAGAGTGAATCTCTTTCAGCCAGGTAATGCCTCCAATGCCGTACAGCTTCTATGATAGCTTGAGCCTCCTTCTCGACAGAGGAACGCCGAAGTTTGGCGGCATTGAGGGTGCGTGAAAAGAATGCCATGGGCCTGCCTGCCTGGTTGAGGGTGGCGGCCAGAGCGACATCTGACGCATCACTCACGACTTGGAAGGGGAGCGTCACTGCCTTGGGGCAGTGGGGAAGGATGTTTTCCATGAGGGGCGCATGTGATCGGGGTAGGGCCCTAGAACTCTATTTTGAACCGCATAGCCGAGGATGGCTAATCGGTTAGTGCTGAACACGCACCTCATAGTTGTAGGTTAGGTTGAGAAGTTTGCACTGGAAGTCCAGGCCGAGTAGCAAGGCAGTGCAGAGGTTGGGTAGGACATAGAGCTGGAAGCCGCTGAACTCTACGCCCTGGATGGTGAGGGTGGCGGTGCAGTACCCCCGGATCGTCACGGAGGCCAGGGAGATTTTCTGGTTGATGGGGTGCACCTTACCCAGCAGCACCTTACCGTATCGGGTGGATGAAGCTCTCACTGCTGCCGGAGTCCAGAAGGCATGATGTCTCATGCCCATCGACCTTCACTGTCGTTGACGCGGTCGCGAGGTTGTGTGGTCGGGACTGGTCAATTGTAATGGAGGCGAGACGCGGCTGGTGTTGGAAGGCCCCTGGCTGGTAGCGGCGGTTGCAGGCGATGAGTGGCGTTAAAGATGGTGGCGCTCACGGGCCGCACGTGGGGGGGTGCGGGGACAATGGCAGCGATCGAGTGGGCCTGGCACACAGCAGCGAAATATCCTTTCTTCCCGCAGGCCTTGCAGAGGTGGGTGGGCAGCGCTGCTGGGGGTGTTTTGTCAGTCCGCCAAAGTAGCACTTGGATCCCCTGGGGTTGATTGGCTGCCGCGCGGCGCAGGCCTGTGATTGGCTGGGGACGGTCGCTGGTGGGGTCCACGATGGGGGAATCTGGCATCTGGGTATTTAAATGAGCCTTAAGGCTTATTAAGATATGCAGATCTGAATCACAAACATTATTTGATTATGCTATTTTAAATATTCGTGGGTACTTTTCCAAGTTTCTACTGCCTTTGGAGAGTCTCAAGCGTCAAAAGCATATATTGAAAACTTATATGTAGGGTGCTTACAATTTATTGACCATTACTTGAAATGATTGGACTTCATTTGCACTGGCCATGAAATCTAATTCTGACTCTTAGAAAGTGGGATATGCCATTCAGAGCACTGAGTGATCAAATTACCCCTTCAGTCTATTCTCTAACCAGTAAATATAGTTGAAAATAGGCTGATCGTGTTACTTACCAATTGCAAATCTCACCCAAATATGAAAATGAAATGAAAATCGCTGATTGTCACAAGTAGGCTTCAAATGAAGCTACTGTGAAAAACTCCTAGAATGGATTCACTTCAGCTTTTTTTGCTATTGACTGCTCATTGAATTATAAATCACTGTGAATCACTGGTTAGGTCCCAGATGGAAAGATGGACAAAACTCAAACAAAGATGCCAAGGCCTTGGTGGCTGCAGGGGAGATTTACTAGAAAAGTACCATGAATTCAGGAACTTCAGTTACATGGAGAAAGTAAGGAAATTGGGATTGATCTCTTTGGAGCAGAGGAAATTAAAGGGACATTTGATCGAGATGTCAACATCATGAAGGGTTTTAATAGGGTAAGTAAGGAGAATTTTTTACAATGGCAGACGTGTCAGTATCGAGAGAACCCAGACTTAATGTAATTGGCAAAAGAGCTAGAGGTGATATGAGGGAAATCTATTGCGCAGCTAATTGTTTTGATCTGGAATGCACTGCCTGAAAGGATGGTGGAAGCAGATTCTTTTCAAAAATAAATTTAGAGTACTCAATTCTTTTTTGTTCCAATTAAGGGGCAATTTAGCATGGCCAATTCAGCAACCCTGCACATCTTTTTGGGATGTGGGGGTGAGACCCACGTGGACATGGGGGGAACGTGCAAACTCCACACGGACAGTGACCCAGGTCAGGATTGAACCTGGGTCCTCGACGCCGTGAGATGGCAGTGCTACCAGTGCGCCACCATGCTGTCCCCGCAGGTTCAACAATAACTTTCAAATAGGAGTTAGACAAATTCTTGAAGGGGAAAAATATGCCGGGGAACGGTCAGTGGAGTGGAACTAATTTTATAGCTCTTCCAATATATGTGTCCAACTATCGTATAGCATTGGCTGAATGGCCTCCTTCTGTGTTGGATCAGTCTATGATTCTCTAATTAAGAAAGAAAGGAAGGCGCGAGTTGCTATCTGAAAGCTGCCATGCACTTTGATAGTGGTTGCTAATAAAATACCCAGGACGAGGGTAGATGTTCTCATACCTTTTGTTTCTTGTGTTATAAACATTCCATGCTCCCCCCACCCCATAACACAAGGCAAGAACATTTCTTGCATAAAAATGAATTATACTATTTCAAAAACAGGAATGTTACTTGAAGTTGTATATTTCATGCCCAATATTTTAATGTATCTATAATTTGGGGGGTTTCAAAGAATCGTGCACATACCACACACTAGGGTTGAGGCTGATCTCCAATTCCAGTACAAATAAAACTAAAATGGAAGTAGCTGTCTTCACATTTTCTTAATTTGGCACAGCTAATGGCAGCTTTGTGTTGTTTGCTCACACCTTCATCACCTCAGTGTCTTCAACCCTGACAGTTGAACTTGACTAAAGAGGTTCTGCATCATAAACCTGAGGTATTTGTTATTTTGAAGCTGATGGCTGAATGAAATATGGCAGGACCGTTTCGATACATTGGCGGACCCTAAGAGAACCCTTGGGCGAGAAAGGTCCTCAAAGCTGCTTTCGGTCCACTGGTAATACCTTGTCGCTGAAACCCTGACCAAGATGAAACACAGAGGTACCGGCCCAGTGTATTAGCTGGCATGACAGGGGCAGGCCATGATCTTGCTGAATGTGGAGCAGGCTTGAGGGGGGAAAATAGCCTACTTCTGCTCCTATTGCGTATGTTTTTGTTTGTTCAGAAGCAACACAATGCTATTTTACAAGCCTCAGACAGTTCAATGCCTGAGTTTGTGGTTTCTGTCCCCCCGAAGCAGGATGCCTGCCTCCAAGAGTTGTCGGCCGATCAGAGGGAGCCGTGACCACTGGTGGGATACAACCAGAGCTGGTCCGAGACAGCAATGGCCATGGAGAAGGAGATGAGTGTAATGGGCTCATCCGGGCCTTGTCAGGCTATTGGTGATCATCGGGGGTGTCATCAAACAGAGATCTCCCTCCCAAACCCGCAGATAGGCCGGCAGGGTATAACTGACATCCTCACCATGTGGTATAGTCCCAGGTTGCTGTTATTTTACCAGCAGTGGTAGGATGAGGCCATTAAGTGTCCATTAACTGGCCACTTAATTGCCTGAATTGTGGATGGGCAGATGAGCTGCACAACACCTACTCCACAGTTGGTATAATACAGCAGAGGCAGGAGGGCAACGAGTTCAGTGTCTCTGCCATCCCATTCTTATTCTCACAATGATAATAAATTTCCGGTCCCAGTTCACACTCACAAACAGAGCTTCCACTGGAACTTTGACAAATTGGCAAGATTTTCATGTTCAGTATCTTGGCTGGGATTCTCCCCTCCCCATTGGGGCGGGTGGACCCGGCGTGATGGAGTGGCGTGAACCACTCCGGCATCGGGCCGCCCCAAAGGTGCGGACGTCTCCGCACCTTGAGGGGCCAAGCCCTAATATTGAGGGGCTAGGCCAGCGCCAGAGTGGTTGGTGCTCTGCCGGCTGGCGTGGAAGGCCTTTGGCGCCAAGCCAGCCGGGGCCGAAGGGACATCAGCAGCTGGCGGAAGTCCACGCATGCGCCGGAGCGTCAGCAGCTGCTGACGTCACCCCTGCGCATGCGCAGGGGAGGGGGTCACTTCCGCCTCCGCCATGGTGAAGACTATGGCGAAGGCGGAAGGAAAAGAGTGCCCCCACGGCACAGGCCCATCCGCCGATCGGTGGACCCCGATCGCGGGCCAGATTGCCCCTTCACCACCATAAACTGGAAGGCACCATATAAGATGGAAAGATTGAGGCAAAGAAAAACAATTGAAACACATTAACAATCAGGGTGACACAATAGCACAGTGGTTAGCACTGATGCCTCACAGCGTCACGGACCCGGATTCAATTCCAGCAATGTGACACTCTGTATAGAGTTTTCACTTCCTCCCTGTGTCTACCTCGATTACCTCCAGGTGCTCCGGTTTCCTCCCATGGTCCAAAGATGTGCAGGCTAGGTGCATTGGCCATGCTAAATTGCCCTTAGTGTCCAGGTATGTTCAGATTAGATTATGGGGTAAAGGGAATAGAACTGAGTGGACGTGGGAGTGGATATGGGGAGAGTGCGCTTTTGAAGGGTCGGTGCAGACTCGATGGGCCAAATGGCTTCCTTCTGCACTGTAGGGATTCTATGCTTCTATGAATTGCAAGCTAACGCCAAGTCACTCTACCAGGGACAAACTATACTTTCATCACTAAATAATCCCCCTTTAATCATAGTTAATATTATTATTAAGGAACACAATACACTATAGGCTTATCAGTCAAGAAACACTCATTCCGTGATACATTGGAACATGCACAGTTGATTTTACAGAATAACTGATTGTAATGCTGATTGATTATCAGTGTTAGGCTGTGACCTATTTCCTTGTGACCCTAAACGCTAATTGATTTTTTTTGCCATTTCAAAATTAGGCATTCATTGTGTTTTAATCATCGTATTGTCAGGATCAACAAATGGACCAGATTGAATAAGTCTTTTTTTTGAACAGCCTCACATCTTCACATTTTCAACACATTTCCTCTGGTTGCGAGCATTGTAAATGCTAGCATTGTATGGGTTTTCTTTGTTCTGCCTACACAAGCTGAATAAGAGCTGTCAGGTTTCACACAGGCATGAGAAAGATGAATGCTTCACGGAGTTACAAATCATCACCTCTATTGGATTGGATTGGATTTGTTTATTGTCACGTGAACCCAGGTACAGTGAAAAATATTTTTCTGCGAGCAGCTCAACAGATCATTAAGTACATGGGAAGAAAAGGAGAGAAAATACATAATAGGGCAACATAAGATATACAATGTAACTACATAAGCACCGGCATTGGATGAAGCATGCAAAGTGTAGTGTTAATGAGGTCAGTTCATAAGACGGTCATTTAGGAGTCTGGTAACTACGGGGAAGAAGCTGTTTTTGAGTCTTTTCGTGCGTATTCTCAGATTTCTGTATCTCCTGCCCGATGGAAGAAGTTGGAAGAGTGAGTAAGCCGGGTGGGAGGTATCCTTGATTATGCTGCCCGCTTTCCCCAGGCAGCGGGAGGTGTAGATGGAGTCAATGGATGGGAGGCAGGTTCGTGTGATGGACTGGGCTCTGTTCACGACTCTGAAATTTCTTGTGGTCCTGGGCTGAGCAGTTGCCATACCAGGCTGTGATGCAGCCAGATAGGATGCTTTCTATGATGCATCTGTAAAAGTTGGGAAGGGTTAATGTGGACATGCCAAATTTCCTTACTTTCCTGAGGAAGTATAGGCACCGTTGTGCTTTCTTTTAAAAAAAAATTTTTTTTAGAGTACCCAATTATTTTTTCCAATTATGGGGCAATTTAGAGTGGCCAATCCACCTAACCTGCACATCTTTGGGTTGTGGGGGTGAAACCCACGCAGGCACGGGGAGAACGTGCAAACTCCACACGGACAGTGACCCAGGGCCGGGATTTGAACCCGGGTCCTCAGCGCCGTAGGCAGCAATGCTAACCACTGTGCCACCGTGCTGCCCCCTGTTGTGCTTTCTCTTTTTTCTTTTTTAAAAATTTAGATTACCCAATTATTTTTTCCAATTAAGGGGCAATTTAGCGTGGCCAATCCACCTACTCTGCACATTTCTGGGTTGTGGGGGCGAAACCCACGCAGACACGGGGAGAATGTGCAAACTCCACACGGACAGTGACCCAGAGCCGGGATCGAACCTGGGACCTCAGCGCCGTGAGGCGGTTGTGCTAACCACTAGGCCACCGTTCTGCCCCCCTGTTGTGCTTTCTTGATGATAGCGTTGATGTGGGTGGACCAGGACAGATTTTTGGAGATGTGCTCCCCTAGAAATTTGAAACTGCTAACCATCTCCACCCCGGTCCCGTTGATACTGACAGGGGTGTGTACAGTACTATGCTTGCTGAAGTCGATGACCAGCTCTTTAGTTTTGCTGGCATTAAGGGAGAGATTGTTGTCGCTGCACCACTCCACTAGGTTCTCTATTTCCCTCCTGTATTCTGACTTGTCGTTATTCGAGATCCGGCCCACTATGGCCATATCATCAGCAAACTTGTTGATGGTGTTGGAACCAAATTTTGCCAAGCAATCGTGTGTGTACAGGGAGTAGAGTAGGGGGCTAAGCATGCAGCCTTGTGGGGACCCGGTATTGAGGACTATTGTGGAGGAGGTGCTGTTGTTCATTCTTACTGATTGTGGTCTGTTGGTCAGAAAATCGAGGATCCATTTGCAGAGTGAGGAGTTAAGTCCTAGGTTTTGGAGCTTTGATATGAGCTTGGCTGGGGTTATGGTGTTGAAGGCGGAGCTGTAGTCAATAAATAGGAGTATGATGTCGGAGTCCTTGTTGTCGAGATTGCTCCAATTACTGTTGGACAGCTATTATTTTTATTTAACAAAGAGGTTGTCTGCGGTTCTTATGATCTGTTTAAATACACTTCCATAATGTAGTTCCAGTTCTGGCTGTTGTCAATGTGCACAATCATGGACGAAGGGAATACTCTTGTATGTTTTGCCCACCGTCCTTCCACACTTGAATATTTGCATTTTTAAGTTGTAGCTTTCAACATTTCTTTTAAATCAACAAAGATGCCCTAAGTTGCATTTTTGATCAGTTATGAATTTGTTCAATCTAAATTCTGATATAGGCAGCAAATAATTTTTGCTTCAATCACTTGATGTGATTTCTATTTAAAATATTACTGGAGAAATTCAGGGAGATTGACCTGACCTGGTAAAGCAGGAAATGAACAATTGGATTGTTAATAGCACATTGCTTTCCTGATTGGAGTCCACGTGCACAGGTTTTGCAGGAGGATTTGTGGATAGTCAATAGATACAGGGGCAAGAATTGGTACAGAATTCATTCATTATTCAGCCATGAAAGAGAAGCAATGTATATGAGGCTTGCAGCAGTAGAAATGGTGAATGATTTTTAGCCCCCTCTTGGGGAATGGAAGTTGACTGGAACATTCATTGTTTCCTGGCTGATAGCAACCAACTCAACATTGATCAGGCATTAAAGCTGTTTTCCCCCCCACATCTATAGGGCATCATTCAGTAGTCTGAGCTTTGCTCCAGTGAAACCACACAGCATTATAATTGCATCCTCCAAAAACAGCTGTTATCGGTCAAGTGGTTTGGTTGGTGAAAGAGTCCAAATAAATACAAGGGAGGAAATTTCACTTCCCTGGGAATGGGATCATTTCACTAATTGGGAAGAAGCAGCAAATCCCTGCACTGCAGCCGGTCAATCCTGGGTGACAAGAGGGGCATGGGAGTTGGAGTTGGCGAGCGTCGGTGGTGCAGGACCTGAATCAGGCAGAAGGTAAAAGAAAGAATGTTCGTCCTTTTTTGTTGGAGTGGTATACTGTTGAAATGATAATGGATCCTTGTGGGGTTGATCCCCATTTGTTGCTGGAACTTCAAGTTTCACTTTTAGACCAAACTTCTGTCCTGAACTTAAGTCCGATTCTGTCTGTCAGAGGTGCTTAAGGCAAAATTAATGGAACCATTCCAGAATTGCCTTCAAAGGGCTGGAGCAGTGTAAATGGGGTTGTGAGGCAGGGGTGGCAGAATAAATGCTGGGTCTTTCTGGAAATTTATGAATGAGATGGATCTCAATTCTGCCTGAAGTTATAGCCTCTCTGCAATTTGTTGGCTGGTATTGCACTCCTGGGATTCCTGCAGTTTATGAGTGACAATATTTTACTCCCAGATACCTTGGTTCAGAGTATGGGGCCACAGCATTCTTTTGAGACTAGAGATGAGAAAGCGAAGCTCATTTTTGTTAAAAACACCTTTTGCAATCCCCAGAGGTTATGGGTAGTTATAAATGCAAGCTTATTCTCACCTTCCTAGCCCAGGGGCAACCAAGTCCAATTTTAGGGCATTGCCTCTCACCCACTGTAACATCGTTTATGATCAAAGAATGGCACAAATCATGCAAAATAATGCAAGCTTCTCATTCTGTATTGTGAGCACTGCATCAGGCTATTTAAACATTACAGGAGTAGGCAGTAGTCTTTCTTTGTGCTACAACCACAATGTGTAAGGAACCAAAATTCCAGTCAACCTAATTGTGTAGATGGTATCAGCATAGTTGAGGTTGGCCACTGCCTTCTGGAAGAGAACTTCACTGTGTCCACTCTGCTGCAGCACCAATCAGCAGCCTAACCCTTTGTTGCTCTGCCTTAGATCCCCGATTATGCCTTTTGCAAAGTGACAAAGCAGCCAACCAAAAAGGTCTTTGGCTCTGAAGTGAGTTATTTTTAATTAGGGGGAAGATAATTGATGCCTTGCAGAGCTTTTCCAGCAGCCTTAACCTTCCAAATATGGCAGGACTCAGAAGAGCCTTCAAACCTAACAGGCTAACAGGGGGGTGACATTGAAAAAATATCTTTGGTAGCCTTGGAACTCCCAAATCGCAATTATTAAGCCTGCAGAGGGAGATGAAAGGAAGATCCCCTGAAAAATAATGGAATGCACAAATACGTTTCTGCCATATTTTGTGATTCCTGGTCTGGAGATCTGACAGCTCTGATCACAATTTTGGGACTGTAGACTTTATTTTAAACACTCCTAATGGACATTTTGCTATGGTCTTGCATTGGACACTAGGTTCTGACTTGAAATGAATTGTGTTAATGCATTCAGCATGGGCAGCTTGTCAGATAAAGCAAGTGAGATACTGCCTCACCTGGTGTCCTGCACAATCTTCCAGACACAACGTTACAACTAATTGCATTGTTCAATAAACATATTTAACTTTAACTGCTGGTAGTGGATCAGTGACCAAGTTCCAAAGCATTGTGAAGGATTTGAGTGCAGAGGAAAGATTCTGCTCTTAAGTTCAATGTAAAACTCCAGTGCTTTTTACACTCTTGCTGGGCTGATTTATTTATTCCAAGTTACTGTGGCAATGGGAAGAAAGACACCCCATGGGAGCCAGAATGGATTGATTGTTTTCTGTATTTTAGGTGGACATAAAAGATCCCAAGGCAATCTTCGAAGAAGAACAAGGGTCTCTTGGCCAATGTTTATTCACTCAACCAATATCATATAAACAGTCATTTATTCTGGTCATTTATTTCACTGCTGTTTGTGGGACTGTGCACAAATTAGATGCTGCTCTATTACAGCAGTGACTACACTTCAAAAGTACTTAATTGGCTGTAAAGTGCTTTGGGAAGTCTTAAGGTTGTGAAAGATGCTGTATTATTGCAAACTCACTCTGACTTTACTTTAAACAACCCTTAACCTCAGAAGGTTGGTGGTCAACTTCCACAGGAAAGGTCAGTTGTCATAGTAACCGGCTGGATTGGCTAGCTGTGCCTCACCTGTCAAAAAGGGCAGCAGCCACCAATGGCGAGGAGCTCTTGCTTTGTGCACTAAAGTCATTTCATTTTTGTTTCAGTATTTCATTTTAAGATGTTACCTGAGTATTTCTGTTGCTTGACTCACGGTTCCAGAAGCTGACAGATCAGCTTTTACATCCTCATTACGTTCAGTTGGTACAGAGGACGTTTAAAAAAAAATCAATGTTCTTGTACACTAGAGGTCACTGTTGCAACCAAACAGCAAACAATTATTTTAACGCTGTCGCCACGTACAGAACTGCTTTCTTCACAATTGGTCTAGGCAGTTACTTGTCCACAGCAGTAATTGTTCATAGATCATAGATAGAACTTACAGTGCAAAAGGAGGCCCATTTGGCCAATCGAATCTGCACCGGCCCAAGGAAAGAGCACCTTAATTGAGCCCACACACCCCCCCCCCCCCCCCCCCCCCCCCCCCCCGCCCCATCCCTGCAATCCAGTACCCCCACCTAACCCTTTGGACACTTAAGGGGCAATTTAACATGGCCAATACACCTAACCTGCACATCTTTGGACAGTAGGAGGAAACCGGAGCACCGGGAGGAAACCCACGCAAACACGGGGAGGAAGTGCGAACTCCACACAATCTCCCGAGGCCGGAATTAAACTCGGGTCCCTGGAGCTGTGAGGCAGCCCTGCTCGCCACAGTGCTGCCCTAAAGTGTCTTTATGGGTTGAAATTTCCCTCTTCACTATTAACATTAAACATGTTTTCTGTTTTAACAAAAGATCATAGAGTCATAGAGGTCTACAGCACAGAAAAGCCCTTCGGCCCATCACATCTGTGCTGGTCAAAAATAACTACCTAAGTATTCTAATCCCATTTTCCAACCCATTGCCTTGTATGCCATGGCACAAAAACACTCCTTCAATTTTATGAGGTGTCTCTGCCTCTACCGCCCTTTCAGGCAGCGAGATCCAGACTCCCACCATCCTCTGGGTGAAAAGGTTTTTCCTCACATCCCCTTGAAACCTCCTGCCCCTTACCTTAAATCTATGCCCCCTGGTCACTGATCCTTCCACCAAGGGGAAACATTTCTTCCTGTCTACTCTATCTATACCCCTCATAATTTTATACATCTCAATCATGTCCCTCCACCCCCCCCCCCCCCCCAACTCAGTCTCTTCTGTTCCAAGGAAAGCAACTCCAGTCTATTCAATCTCTTTTCATAGCTAAACCTCCCCAGCCCGAGCACCATCCTGGGGAATCTCCTCTGCACCCTTTCTAGTGCTATCACATCCCTCGCATAATGTGGATTCCAGAACTGCACGCAATACTCTAGCTATATTCTAACCAATGTTTATACGGTTCCAGCACAACCTCCCTGCTCTTAAACTGTATGCCTCAGCTAATAAATGCATGTATACCATATACGTTCTCAACAACTGTATCCACCTGCTCTGCTACCTTAAGGGACAGGGTACATGCAAACCAAAGTCCCCCTGATCCTCAGTCCTTCCCAGGGTCCTGCCGTTTATCATGTATTCACTTGCCTTGTTTGTCCTGCCCAAGTGCATCACCTCACACTTATCCAGATTGAATTCCATTTGCCGCTGATTAGCCCATCTGATCAGCTCGTCCAGGCTGTAAGGACCATGCTACCACAATTGGGCTAAATTACATGAGGGACGGAGAGAGAAGAAGATAAATAAAACGTGAATGCTGAACTCACATTCTATTAATTAAATAGAGATTTCAAAATCTCCCGGAGTGATGAGAAAAGTAAATATTAAAGCTGTGTTTTCAGCACTCTTGTCACTGATGTAGCAGACATGGTCAGGTGTCTCTTAGCACAGCAGGTGTACAGGGCAGCCTAGGAGCACAATGCAATTGGGAAGTATGATGCACAGAACAATCTCTTTGTCCCCAATGCACCCACATACACTCTGGCTGTGATTGGCAGCAGCAAAGGCAATGAAACATCCTATAACTCTTTCAAGAATGATTGGCTAGTTCCTCAGTGATAGAGGATATGCAGCGTACCAGTGTATTGATTATATTATTGCACAATCCTTAGACTCCAGCAAGGTCACAGTATGAAGAGGGAACCAGGTCTCTTGCTAAGTAGATGTTGGGCAGCTCCTGCAATACCTCAGATGTTGATCTGATCAGTGATGTCTTACAACATGCCACAGAAAATCAGTGCAAACTTCCTCAGTGGTTCTCCCAATTAACTATTGTAACTATGGTGCAAGATTGGCAGAAAACCCACTTACATCTCTAAGGTCGCTGTCAATCTTCCACTAAAATAATGGTGGACAATCAAGGGAATCTCTGAAAATATTCATAATGAACGCAAATTATAATTGCAGCAATAATATATTGTAGATAATCATAATCTTTA
The DNA here is from genome assembly GCF_902713615.1 of Scyliorhinus canicula. NCBI lineage: Eukaryota > Metazoa > Chordata > Chondrichthyes > Carcharhiniformes > Scyliorhinidae > Scyliorhinus > Scyliorhinus canicula. Next base: position 154,033,764 of record NC_052150.1, read on the forward strand.
TTAGTGTCACAAGTAGGCTTATAGTAACACTGCAATGACGTTACTGTGAATATCCCCTCGTCGCCACATTCCAGTAGACAGTGGAAGAATTCAGAGTGTCCAGTTCACCAAACAAGCATGTCCTTCGGGACATGTGGGAGGAAACCGGAGCACCCAGAGGAAACCCACACAGACACGGGGAGAACGTGCAGACTCCACAAAGACAGTGACTCAAGTGGGGATGGAACCAGGGTCCCTAGTGCTGTGAAGCAATGGTGCTAACCACTGTGCTACTGTGCCACTAGTGTTGTTGATATTATACAATTTTCTACTGAGTTAATTTACATTTTGTTGCTTCCTTGATTCTTTTTCAGCAAATGTCTCATGCTATTTCATTCTATTGTATTATCAGATTCTTTCATGGATTTCCTTGCAAATTCTTTTGTTGAAATGTATATTATTTTCAGTTTAAAAAAAAATGTGTCTGTAATGTATAATTTGTGAACTTCAAGCAGATATGAATCAGGTATGTTTTATTTTACAGTTGATCCTCAGATCTAAATATATTATCGACGCAATGTGAGACAGTGAGTAATTATTTATTTTGTAATGCTCGTACAGTGTAGGAAATACCCTGAGCAGCACATTTGTTTACAGTTAACGAAAATACATTGAAATTCTTATTATTCAAATCAAGCCTCAAATCAGGTGACTCAGGTGAGGTAACTTCTTTTGACACATTCACCTATCGGAACTGCTATCTAATTACCTTATCGCATAATTTCGGCTTGTTTGAATCATGTAAACAATTCCCAGAAGGTTGATATGTCACTCTAATGATTCATTAAGACTGAACTACAACAAAATACAAAATCACGTTCGGCGATCGGCCGGAGAATACCCGTTTCCGACCAACTCGGGAGCGGAGATGCTTTCACGATGCTTCGCCCCCCCCCTCCAAAGTGCATTCTCTGCGAGTACACCGCGCGCCGTACCCACGGCCTCAGTTGCCTGGGGCCCACCCCCTGATGCTCCGCCACATGCCGGCTGAGTACCTGATGGCGTGGGTCTCTCATGGTCTTGCTCGTCGAGAACTCGGCATGGCGGCTGCAGACTCAGTCCAGCGCTGCCACAGTCGGGGGACGGCCGACCCCGCGGGCAGGGGGGACTTTGCCAGGGACTGGGGGCACTGTTGGGAGGTGGTCCGGGGCTCGCAAGCCAAGCCAAAAGGTGAGGACTATTTTGCAGGCCGGGTCCGCGAGCAGCCGGCGCCATGTTGCATGGCGCGGCCGCTGAAGACCATCGCCGTGCGCATGCGCGGCCACAGACCCAGCAATTCTCTGGGCCATATCGGCAGCTACAGCTGGGTGCTCTACGCTGCTCAGCTGCTAGCCCCCTTATGCCAAATGGAGGATCGGTGGCCGTTTTACGCTGAATTTCAATGTAAAACGCCACCGTTCCCACACCAGTGTCAGGACATAGCCTCAAAATCAGAGAATGCAGACCCTTGTTATTGAATTTTAAAAAGTGTTTCGAAAAGATTCTCAGTTAACTAATATGATTTTTATTGAGATACTCCGAAGCACTTAAATGATAGAGGATTATTAGACCCAATGTGATATAGAGATGTTTAATAAATGCACACAGAAAAAAGCATTGAGTCCTTGCTTAAGTAAAATACGAGAAAATAGTGATGCCAGTTAGAAATAAGGGGCAGGATTCTCCGTTTGCCAACGTCAAAATTGCGAAATGTGATTGGGCTGAATATTGGTTCTGATGCCAAAATTACGGCAGGTGCTGATTTGACACCGGAATGTGCAAACAGTAAACACCGTTTGTATATCATCAGTGGGCCCAACCCGGTATTCCACAAGACCTAACCCGTACATCTTTGGACTGTGGGAGGAAACCGGAGCAGCCCAACCGGAGGAAACCCATGCAGACATGGGGATAATTTGGGGCAGCAGGGTAGCATGGTGGTTAGCATAAATGCTTCACAGCTCCAGGGTCCCAGGTTCGATTCCCGGCTGGGTCACTGTCTGTGTGGAGTCTGCACGTCCTCCCCCTGTGTGCGTGGGTTTCCTCCGGGTGCTCCGGTTTCCTCCCACAGTCCAAAGATGTGCGGGTTAGGTGGATTGGCCATGCTAAATTGCCCGTAGTGTCCTAATAAAAGTAAGGTTAAGGGGGGGTTGTTGGGTTACGGGTATAGGGTGGATACGTGGGTTTGAGTAGGGTGATCATGGCTCGGCACAACATTGAGGGCCGAAGGGCCTGTTCTGTGCTGTACTGTTCTATGTTCTATGAATGTACAAACTCCGCACAAGTGAACCAAGGTCCCTGGCACTGTGAAGCAACAGTGCTAACTGTGCTACCATGGCCGCCGTGGTGTAGGCGTGAGGGTGGTGTTGGGGGGGGTTAACACACATGTCACATGGATCCACAACTAAGCGGGGTCTCACTTCTTTGCCAATGGCCGAGTTCCACTTCGGCGACCTCGACGTAAGTGCTACCAAGCGTTGTCTGACTACGGGGAGCACCAGAGTTCATCATAGAGCGGGTTGTCATCATTATCCATCTCATGGATCAGAGCGGGGGGGGGTAGATGGGGAGGAGGTGCAGGGATGGTTTTCATGGGAGAGGATGGTCGGCTGTGGTGGTGGGGGGATGGGATGTTTGTGCGGTCAGCCAGGCCCCCTAGTCAGTGACCCTGGTGGTGATTAGAGCGTCCCTTGCAAACCGGCCCTGGCACACACATTGTGTGGCCTCCTGTGCCTGCCCTAACCCCATGCCCGGCCCATTTTGGCCCTCCTCTGCATCCTCCTCATCGGAAGAGGCATGGCGTTCGACCCCTTCTCCAGCACCTCATCCCTCTGCTGCACGATGTTGTGGAAGACACAGCAGGCCACCATGTGGGAGACTCCCCTGGTGCTATACTGGACCACCCTTACAAAGCGGTTCAAGTAGCTGAACCACATCCTCCGGGTGCCAATGCACCGCCCGATCACTCCATTGCTCTCATTGTAGCAGGTCACCACGTCGACTCTGGCCTCCGATTGTGCATCATCAGCCACCACTGCAGCAGATAACCCCTGATGCCTAAGAGCCAATCTCTCTCCCAGGGTGTGCCTTGAAGGTGTCGGAGTGTGCCAGGATGAGTGTGTTGTGCACACTGCCCAGATATTGGGTGCAGACGTGCATGATGTGCAGCTGATGTCACATTGAGTGGAACCCCTTTAGGTTTGGCCCACCTTGGATGCTTGTAGGTGGACATGCATCCCATCGATCACCTCCTGGACCTGGGGCATCCTGGCGATGGTGGCGAACCCCACTGCCCTGGCATCCTGGGGACCCTGTCCACATTAAATTTGTTATATTGAGCCGACGGAGCATCCAGGACCTCCGTGATAGTTATAGTGGGAATGCACCAAGGTCCGTGAGACCCCTGACAGGTCCCCCTCATCGCCTGGAACAACCACGTGGCATAAATGTTCAGGGTGATCGTCATCTTGGCAGCCATCAGAGCGGGTGTCCTCCCCCATACCCCTGCAGTTCCAGGTGCGCCATGAGCTGGAAGATAAGCCGTACAGTCTCCCTGCTCAGCCGGAGTCTTCAAGGGCATGCCCAGTCCGGCAGGTCCTCAAATGACAGGCACTGCCGGTACACACTAGGCCTTACGCGGCACCTCCTTTCCAGCTCCTCCTCACCCTATTGGGCGGCCGGCTATTCCCCGGCCTCCTGTTCCTCTGGGGCAGGTTCTGCTGCTGCAAGGTCCTCCCTAAATAGCTCCAGCTCGGACAGCCTCAGTACATTCCCAAGGCTGCGGCGACTAGGATAAAGGCCATCATTCCTGGTTGGATTTTGAAGTCCATTGTCTGCAGAGGGTGAATGGCAGACATATTAGCATGGAGTGGACCTTTGTGCCTAGGTCCAGCGGGTATACAGTAACCCCGGCCTGCACTGCAGCCCCTGCCCCCGCAGGACTCCTTCCCTTCTTTCTCCCCTATCCACAAAACCATCCATGGGCATTCCCCGAGCTCTCTGCCCTCAGCACCGCATCTCTGGCCCCATCAGTACCTGGCATAGCGGGGGGCCTCTGGCCCCAGCAGTGTCTTTGCCGGCAGTGGGATTGGTGACTGGGCCTATCCATGTCAGCAGTATGCTCTGCGGCCCTTCCCGGTGCCCTCATGTAGGGGCTACGATGGGCGACGACATTAGGCGGGCTGTGTGGCACTTGGTTGTGGGTTGTGGGGGGGTTGCTGGGGTGATTGGAGGGGGGGGGGGATAGAGTGCAGGGGTGGTGTGGTGGGGCAGTTAGTGGGGTGTGCAGCAAGGTCGCAGACATAGCGGTCCATGCCTGGACACCCCAGTCCCAGGTGGCTCACCTGATCCCATGGCTCATCCCCTAGTTGCCTCCCGCTACTCTCATGCCCACCCCCCCAGCCCTGGCAGACGCCCCCCCCCCAGCCAGCCCTGCCAGTGGCGGGACCGGAGGCCCACGGTCACGCCCCTGGGAACATGTCCTACCTCCTTTCCCTCAGCAGCCAAGGCGCCTGTTCCCCGATTTTTAAAATGGCGGAGCAGCACGGGAGCCCTGGAGAATACCGGATCGCGCCTGTTAATGAAATGCCAAAGGCGTTTACTGTAAGTGTAGAGTAGATTACATTCATGCCGCTGTCGAGGCACGCATGGCTTTCCGCCGGGCGCCTGTGCAGCCACGATTTTCGTTGCAGGTGCGATTCTCTGCCCAATCGTGTTTCGCAATTCCAGCGTCGCTGGATGGAGAAGCCCGCCCTACAGGTCTTCGAACATTCTTAAATTCAGACAGGTACATAACTAATTGTGCACTTTATAAGGTGGGTTGTTGCAGGGTAAACAGAGAAGAGAACAACATGGTAAAGTCATCAATAGCATGAGGTCTGTCCCCCTGGACGTACCTCACAATTCTCATACTGAATGGTTTTGTGCCAATTGTTTGCCTCAGGAAATTTGCATGTAAATGGCTTACTCTGGCTTTAAACTTGAATTTCCTTGATTGTTTGTACTATTTCTGAGTTCTATCAGTCAAAACCACATTAGGGGCTGGTTTAGCACAGGGCTATATCACTGGCTTTGAAAGCAGACCAAGGCAGGCCAGCAGCATGGCTCAATTCCCATACCAGCCTCCCTGAACAGGCACCAGATGTGGAGACTAGGGGCTTTTCACAGTAACTTCATTTGAAGCCTACTTGTGACAATAAGCAAATTTCATTTTTCATTCATTCATTTCATTAACGTCTTCATGTAGCTCCACCTCCAATCGTTGAACAGGAACTGAGATACTTGCATTTATGCCAGTTGTGAATTGGGTAGGGGGTAAATTTACACCCAGTGATTTAAGTCCAGCATGTCGTGACTTAATCTAACTCGGGCATTTGACCTGAATTCTAATCCCATTGGGCGTGCACAGGGCAAGCTGGAAGTGGGTACAAAGCGCACTGTCGGTCAACTAACTGGCAGTCAGGGGCAGCACGGTGGCGCAGTGGTTAGCATTGCTGCCTACGCCGCTGAGGACCCCGGTTCGAATCACGGCTCTGGGTCACTGTCCGTGAGGAGTTTGCACATTCTCCCCGTGTCTGCGTAGGTTTCACCCCCACAACCCAAAAATGTGCAGGATGGCCATGCTAAATTGGCCCTTAATTGGAAAAAATAATTGGGTGCTCTAAATTTTTTTTTTTTAATTCTAAAAAAACTAACTGGCAGTCAGCTTGTGCATTGGGAATGGGACAGCACTGATGGGGAGGGTGGGAAAAATGAAGACGCTGAGAAAAAGGAAGGTTGGCGCTGCTAATGTGCTCTCTCAGGAGGGCAGCCGCTGCGGAACTGTCTCAAGGAGCTGCAGGCCTGTAGAAAATAAATGGTGATAGAAAAACTAGGCAGCACATTCAAAGACAAACCTAAGTCTCCAGACAACCTTTAAAATTTTGATTTTAGTTCACCCTGGATCAAGGTTGCAACTAAAACGTAAAGGCTACCTGGCCAATCAGCCCTCCCGCCAACAGCAAAAGTAGATGAGCCAAATAAAATTGCAGTCAATTGACATCTTGATGGGATAAATTGCCTGCTTGATTTTGACAGGCATGCTTTTGATCATTGCATGTGGTGCCCGGCTGAAATACTACATGGGTGTAAGATGACGTGAGGCGGTGTGCCTGATAACTTCTCGCATGTTTCCATGCACTTCTGGGTGGGGTGTTTCATAGTTTTATCCAAAATGCTTTATTCTGTATTATACAACAAATGTATTTAACATCTTACCTGCTCAACCTTCAGGTCCTATGAGCCATTTTGGAGGGGAAAAGATGGGGGAATAATTGGAGGTTATTGACCGAAAACTGCTCGAGTTCTTTGTGAACGTAACCAGTAAGGTGGATAATGGGAAACCCGTGGATGTGATATATCTAGACTTCCAGAAGGCATTTGACAAGATGCCGCATAAAAGACTGATCCAGAAAGTGAGATCACAGAAGATTAGGGGTAGAGTACCAGTTTGGACTGAGGATTAGCTGCCTGACAGAAAGCAGAAGGTCAGGATAAATGGGTACTACTCTAACTGGCGAACTGTAATTATGGGGGTGACACAGGGGTCAGTCTTCGGACCTCAACTGTTTACAATCTGGATAAATGATCTGCAAGCAGGAACAGATTGAAACATAGCAAAATTTGCAGATGATACTAAAATAGGTGGGAAAGCAGGCAGTGAAGAGGAGATAAAGATTTTATAGACGGATATAGATCGGCTAGGAGATTGGGCCCAAATTTGGCAGATCAAGTTTAATGTGGATAAGGGTGAGATTATCCATTTTTGGTCGAACAAATAAGGCAAATTGTTATCTAATTGGAAAGCAAATTCAAGATGCATCTGGGCAGAGGGAACTGGGTGTCTTTGTTCATGTATCACAGAATGTTGGTATGCAGGTACAGCATGTAATAAAAAAAGACAAATAGAATGTTAGCATTTATTGCAAATGGACTGGAGTGTAGAAGTATTGAAGTGTTGTTGCAATTGTATAGGGTGTTGGTGAGACCACATCTGGAGTATTGTGACCAGTTATGGTCTCCTTATTTGAGGAAGGCATTGTTTCATCACGCAGGAATGCGGGTGGGATCTCACGCTTGAATTGGAAAGATCCAATGAATGCAGCCCTGGATAGCTCGCCAGCAGTCAGACAGAACGTTTCAGGCTGAGGAGCCAATACAGTATTTAAAAAGTCAGTCCAGGAGGATGCTGCTGAGCAGGGGGCTGCCTCAGATCACCGTGCCATGGTAGATCTTCAGGTTTCCCAAGGCTGGAAGTGGCTGTCCAGACATGGGACCCCCAACCTGGGGGAGGGTCCTGGGCCAAGTCCTCACCCATAGCCCAAGCTCACCCAACCTATGGGGCCCTTGGAGAATCCCCCCTCCCCCCCACTACGGCCTGGCAACAGCAGAGGAGCACGTTACTAATGGGATGACCCTCTTGACCCCTCCACCATGGGGACAATCATGACAGGTTAGGGTGTCACTGTTGGGGTGTCAGTGCCATGGTGCCAGGGGGCAGTGAATCATTGGCAATGCCAGGGGGTGGGAACTGAAGGGTGTTGGCTGACGGGGGGGGGGGGGGGGGGGGGTCTGAGACACGGGCTGAAGAGAATTGCTGAAGGGGGGGGCTGAAGGGAAAGGTTGAGAGGGGGCTTGAGGGGGTTGTTGGGTCACCTTACGTATGCTATGCGAGGTGTGGGGGGTGTTACCCGTTATTTCCGCGGTGGGTGAGGAGGGTGTCCCTCCTTGATGAGGGGTTGAGGTTGCTCTCTATATCAGCGGCGGGGGTCAACAATTGCCCTGTGGTGGGAGGGGAGGGGGGAGCGGCTTGCTGCTGGACTTTGGGATCGGGGTGCTGGTTATGAATTGTGGTCCGGGCCGGAGAGTAATGGGAATCCAATGCACTTGCTGCTCTGCATATGTTTGCATGCCAAAGAACTATGGCTCGCACTTGGGCACCATTCCTAATAGCATCAGGGACCAGTCCCGATTGTCCACTGGCGAGAGCACTTAGGTTCTGGAATGGAGAATCCTGCCCAATATTAGCAGACTGTGTGCTAACAGTGGATAGTGTGCGAGTCCCCAAAGTCCCAGCAAAGTGATGAAAATGTAGAGTTGTAAATAGTTGTGCTTTAAACTTTAAAGGTAAAAGAGAGTTGGGGTCTCAAGGATAGCTAATCAGCATTTCTGGATTCAAGGCCCTTGTGATACAGGTTGACAGGGAGATGGACTTTGAGAGGGGAAGAGTCGAAGGTTGCCCTAAAAACTGACAGACACAGGTCATCTGCTGGGATTCAGGAAAGCAGCTATGGACTGCAAGGCACTGCTTCACCACGCAGGAATGAGGGTGGGATCTCACACTTGGATTGGAAATATCCAATTAAAAGGGGGCTGGAATGTTTTCCTAGTTTGCACTGGAGGAAGAATTTCCATTGGAAAATCTCACTTTGTTGGACAGATCTGAGATCAAAAGTTCACAGACTGAAAGGGAAAAGAACAGAAGTAAACCCTTGGGAGTGAAGAATTACTTTGCAATGTTTCTGGGAGAATTGAATGTCGACATAAAGGGCAGTATAAAGGATATCTGTGAAACCTGTTTATGGCTTTGCTAAAAGGAAAAGGGGAATATTCTGTTTTGTGATTTAGGGTTCAAATTGCCACTAGATATAATGTTTAGTCACGAGTGCTTTATCACAGTAACAGTTAGAGTTTTGGTCTGCTTATTTAAGAAAGGATGTAAATGTGTTTAATAATAATAACTTATTGCCACAAGTACGCTTCAATTAAGTTACCGTGAAAAGCCCCTAGTCACCACATTCCGACGCCTGTTCGGGGAGGCTGGTACGGGAATTGAACCCACGCTCCTGACCTTGTTCTGCATCTCAAGCCAGCTGTTTAGCCCACTGTGCTAAACCAGGCCCTATTTGAGGCGGTTCAGGAAATGTTTACTTGTTGATACCTGAGTTGGGGGGTTATCTTAGGAGGAATATTTGGACAGGCTGGGTCAGTATCCATTGGAATTTAGAAGATTGAGAAGTGATCTTATTGAAACACATAAGAGCCTAAGGGGACATGACAGGGTGGATGCTGAGAGGATGTTTCCCCTTGTGGGAGAGGCTAAACTAGGGGGCACAGATTAAAAATAAGGGCCAGAATTCTCCGTTTCAGAGATGCCGGGATTGAATCACATGAGTTCTATGGCCCCAAAAGTGACGCCAGTCCGGAGCGATTCTGAGCATCCGAATGGGCTAGCACAGGTACTTTGTGGAACTAGTGTACTTCCAAGAATGCAGGCATGTGATTTGCCGGGATGGGATTGGCACTGGAGAGCCTGACGAGCAGGCGTTGCATGTCGGTACTCCACTCCCCTTCCACCCTAATCCCAGCCAAGACGATGGCACTGGTTGTGCTGGAGCACACCCATACTATTGATGGGTCGGCTAGGGCCAGAGGGTACCTAAGGAGGTGGTCTGGGGAGGCACCCATACGATCACGGCGCTAAGTTCACAGTGGGCAGTCAGTGGCGTGCGGAGCTGCATGGCTGCCTTGTAGGCTGTGGCAATGGTGTTCCGTGCCCATCCAACCCGCCCCCAAGGCCCACCGCCTGGCCGCTCCCCACTACTCCCCCCAGCCCTAGCAGAAGCCCCGGCTAGTGGCACATGTTAGCAATGTTGTACACTAATCTTACCTCCTCTCTCTCCCTCAGGAGCCAAGGCACCTGTTTCCTGATTTAAAATACCACAAGTCAAACTCACCACTGATAATTCCTCCTGGCAGAGGTGGAGCATCGCGGGGGTCCTGGAAATTGCCGACTCGGGCCCGTTAATGATATGCCAACAGCATTTACTGTACAATTTGCATGCCAGCGTGGAACGCATTCACATCGCTGTTGAGGCACCGAAGCATGGCATTCTGTCGGGTTCCCGGCGCCGCTTTCATTTTCGGCCCGATCGCTTTTTCCAAATTGGCATCGCTGAATGGAGAATCCCTTCCAAGGAGTCTCCCATAAAACAGAAATGAGAATAATTTTTTCACTCAGAGTATCACAAATCTTTGGCATTGTCTTCTCCAGGCACAGGTGGAAGCAGACTCAGTCAGTATCTTTAAGTCAGAGGTAGATAGATTCTTGACTGACAATGGAGTCAGGGGGTTGGCAGATTCAAAAGTTGAGGCCACAATCAGATCAGTCACAATCTTGTTGAATGGTGGAGCAGGCTCAAGGGGGTGAATGGCCTGTACCTTCACCTAATTCACATGTTTGTAATAGTCTTTTGTTATGGTAAACATAGAAACATAAAAGATAGGAGCATACATAGGCACATACATAGAAGATAGCAGCAGGAGGAGGCGTTTTGGCCCTTCGAGTCTGCTGTGCCATTCACTATGATCATGGCTGACCCTCTAACTCAACACAATACCTCATCCTCTCCCCATAACCCTTGACGCCTTTGGGGATGAGAAATTTATCAAAGTCCTTAAATATATTCAGTGACTTGGCCTCCACAGCTTTCTGTGGTAGTGAATTCAACAAGTTCACCTACCTCTTGAGTGTAGAAATTTCTCCTCATCTCAAACCTTAATGGCCTACCCCATGTCTTGAGACTGTGATCCTTTGTTATAGACCTCTAGCCAGAGGAAACATCAATCCTGTGTTAAGTCTATCCAGCGCTGTCAGAATGTTTCAATTAGGTCCCCTCTCATTCTTCTAATGAATTCTCGTGAATATAGGCCCAGTAGACCCAAACTTTCTGCATATGACAATTCTGCCATCACAGCAATCAGTCTGGTGACCCTTTGTTGCACTCCCTCCATGGCAATTATATCCATTTTTAGGTAAGGAGACCAAAATAGCACACAATGCTCCAGGTATGGTCTCACCAAGGCCCTGTACAGATGCAGTAAGACATCCTTGCTCCTGTACTCAAATCCTCTTGCAAGGAAGACCATGTCTTAAAACATGAAATTTTGTTGTGTCAACCTTTCAGCTATTTTCTGGAAATGCAAATTTCTTTTTAAAGGTTATTGGTCTCTATGGAGATTGTAAAAAAAATAATTATTCAGTCGCAGTGGTTGAACTTGACTTGAGATTTTATTTGAAGTAGTTCCACAGCAGATTTAGCAGCTTTTTCCACCCCCTCTCTGATGCTGCTGCTCATCATATCAGACAGGCGTAAGGATGTCTTAGGCCGAGAGTTTCTGGCCCCTCCCTTCTGTGGTTTTTCCCATGGTAGATCCGGTGAGCCATTGGGATCTTTCAGGCCTGGTGAAGTCTGGGCATCTTCGTGGCTTGCTCGCCCCATTGCTGGGGAACCTTCCATAAGGAGATGATTTAGGCAGAACCGTCAGATCCCATCAGTAGGAAAGGCCAGAAAATCCATTATTTTCTCATGAGTGGATAGCACTTTTTAATTATGCTCAAGTACTTTCCTCTTCGACCTCCCTGTGGTGATATGCATATGCAAAGCAATGTATATAGTTGGATGTACAACTGCCGACCAACAGGTGGGGATGGTGATTCACCATGTGACTCTACAGATCGGTAGTTGGTAGTAAGTCACACTAGAGGTGAGTCGCATTAGACATAGTTCCAGGAGAATTATAGTTTGTTAGTTCACTTTCCACGTGTTCATTTTGTTAATAAACTATCTTACTAGTCAACGAACCAAATGTTCTGTGCATCTTTACCATGGCCACAACACAGAACATAACATGGTAACAAGAGTATAGAACAATTTATAGGGCAGCACGGTAGCATTGTGGATAGCATAATTGCTTCACAGCTCCAGGGTCTCAGGTTCGATTCCGACTTGGGTCACTGTCTGTGCGGAGTCTGCACATCCTCCCCGTGTGTGCGTGAGTTTCCTCCGGGTGCTCCGGTTTCCTCCCACAGTCCAAAGATGTGCAGGTTAGGTGCATTGGCCATGATAAATTGCCCTTAGTGTCCAAAATTGCCCTTAGTGTTAGGTGGGGTTACTGGGTTATGGGGATAGGGTGGAGGTGTTGACCTTGGGTAGGGTGCTCTTTCCAAGAACCGGTGCAGACTCGATGGGCCGAATGGCCTCCTTCTGCAATGTAAATCTATGTAAATTGAAGATAACTATGGAGAAGACGGGGCAAAACAGACCGAAGAAAGTAAAAAAAAATATTCTTCCACCTACCTGGTAAACTACTGGCAGCTGGAACTCAACTCACGGAAAGATTTTGAAGTTAGAGATGGAAGGTCTTAAGACACCTCACCAACTTCAAGTCACTAATAATGTAGAAGAGAATTGGTGTGTTTTTAGGCAGCAATTTAAACTCTATATTGCAGTCCTTGGCTATACGCAAAGAGGATCTGAGCTTGGTATTGGTAGCCTCCCATTGTCCTTGGTGGTGAAGGTCAATGTGGTTTTTAACCTTCATGACATACTCCGGGGGTCCCCTGATGACATCCATAGGATATCCTAGTGTGGCCAATGCTGCATCAAGTTAGTCACAAATGTTATGCAGAAGAGGACAAGACAATATACAGTTGTACACTGTCCAGCCAGGGTCAGAGAGATGTGGGATTTAGGGTCTGTGCTGGATTCCCTTAGGTACAGTGGGTAATCAACCGGACACTTGTGGTTGTCACAGCTCTCACACAGCAGCCTGACTCCTCTATCAAAAGAAAGGGTTTGATTTGATTTATTATTGTCACATGTATTATTATACAGTGAAAAGTATTGTTTCTTGCATACTGTACAAACAATGCATATCGTACATAGTGAAGGAAGGAGAGAGGAAGGTGTCCATTTACTCAATGTATAGCTATTTGTGAACAATGAAAACAGATGCTTCAATTGTGTGCAGGGTTTCTGGAAAGCTGCCTTACATTCTGAGATAGTAGCAGGTGCCTGACCCTTTCATGCTGCCTCTGTGCCTTTATGGATGAATACAGGATGACAATGATTATGCAATGAAGACATGGCTCCTTCTGACTGTGAGGAACCCCAGCACAGAGGCAGAAGACACCTACATCCACTGCCACAAGACTAAAAGGGCAACCAGGTCTTCGGGCTGAAAATGTGGTTTAGATGCCTGGTCAGATCTAGGGGAACCAAACAGGAGCCTCAGCAACGGTCTCATGTATTGTGGTGGTGTCCTCTGCTCTGAGTCCTAGTGCTCCTGAGAGGTGAAATGTTGGCGAGTGAGGACTCCCTTGAACATGCTGCCAACTCTGAGGAACAGGAAGGTTCAGAGGGGCCTGCAGACCAGGCAGGAAATGATCATTAACCAGAAGGGCCGAGTACTGACACATATGCCAGCGAGGTACATGAATTACCCATGCAGATACATTTCTCCTGAGCCGCTCTGAAATGCCCATGGGAGTGATTGCATTTTCACCCTCATTTAACCTTGTTGGTCTTTCCTTGAGTGCACTTACCAAGTCAGTCAGCTCGTCATTATGCCAGGCCAAGGCATACATTCCACATTGACTCTACACAGTCCAGACCATCCCACAACCTCCTTCTCATGGAGTCACCAGCTGGAAACAGCCAATAGGGCACAAACGAATATGGAGGCCTTTTTTGACGCAATACATCACTTTGCATCGCCAAATTCAACCAAAGCTTTAACGTAACACAGGAAACTGTCATAAGTAAAACCCAAGTGAAATCAGGTGAATTCACATAAGTGTTTGTGGGTATTCCTACATTGTGCACCGTGCTGGATGTCCTCTGGTTACCTGAAGCCTCGAGGGTTTCAGTACATGGTGGGGGTGGGTTCATGCCTCTGTAGCTTCATTTCTGTCACCATCAAAGTAGTGTAGGGCCTGCCGTCCATTCCAAGAAGGGAGTAGATGCATTTGTGGAAAGCTCACTGGAATAATGTGACATTGTCTCCTCGGATGGTGGCTCCTGCCCTCGGGTCTCACTTTGGCTGCCATTAATCGTGCCTCATCTTTAACTCGATCCACAAAAGAGAGGATTGATGTGAGGGCGTTACATTTATGAATAATCTCCTTTTGTCCTGCCAAATGCTGTGATTCTATGATCATTTGTTCATCCATCAACCATGAGAATTCGAGGACCAATTTTGTATCAACTGCCATGAGGTGATGATTTATAGTAGTTGCAAGCTATTGCTCCTCCTATTTTTAGTTTATACACAGATTGTTTTGGCTAGCTCCTTCTCTACTGCGATTTTGAAAATGTTGAGGGGGGGGGGGGGGGGGGGGGGGGGGGGGGGGGGCGCATCCCATGCCATGTGTTTCTGGTCCTGCCGCTGTCGAGGGGATTTCTCATTGAATCCACCTCCCCGGTGCCAGGAAACCCGCAGTGGGAGTTCGCTATCGGAGGGACCGGAAAATCCTGCTGGCAAGATGACTGGAAAATCCCCCTTGTTGTGACTTCTTAAGAAACCATATTGTATTACACCAACCTTTAACAGCATGTTGTAAAATATAATTTATGCTCATGATTCTCATGAAGCCAATTCTTTTACTAATTATGTATTCCTGTGATTTTAATAATATACGACTGAAGTCTCCCATAGCAGTTCAGAACCATTTAAAGTCATCTTTAATCATTGTCTTATCCTCATTTCAACCTTCTGTCATGTTTAAAATTTCATTATTGCAGTATTTTCTTTTAATTTTTGGTTAATGACCAGTTTCCCAGCTGTTTCAGTTGTTTCCCTCGATGTTAACAGTCCATTCAGTTCTCCCAATAATGCTGGCCATGTTCTTACCCCAACCTCAAGACAAATGAACTGGTCTCCTGTCTCATTATTCTTCATGGCACAAAATGGCTGGCATGTGTTTCTACATGAGAGATAATAATAATAATCTTTATTGTCACAAGTAAGCTTACATTTACACTGCAATGAAGTTACTGTGAAAAGCCCCGAGTCGTCACATTCCAGCGCCTGTTCGGGTACACAGAGGGAGAATTCAGAATGTCAAAATTACTTAATAGCACGTCTTTCGGGACTTGTGGGAGGAGGCCGGAGCACCCGGAGTAAACCCATGCAGACATGGGAAGAACGTGCAGACTCCGCACAGACAGTGACCCAAGCTGGGAATCGAACCTTGGACCCTGGCGCTGTGAAGCCATAGTGCTAACCACTATGCTACCATGCAGCCCCCGTTAGAAAGTCCATAGACCATCTGAGAGTGCAGCAGGCATGGGACGTTTATCCTGACTCAGAATAAAACTGATGTGGAGATGCCGGCATTGGACTGGGGTGAGCACAGTAAGAAGTCTTACAACACCAGGTTAAAGTCCAACTGGTTTGTTTCAAACACGAGCTTTCGGAGCGCAGCCCTCGCCATTCACCTGAGGAAGGAGCTGCGCTCCGAAAGCTCGTGTTTGAAACAAACCAGCTGGACTTTAACCTGGTGTAAGACTTCTTACAGAATAAAACTATCCTGGGAGGTGATACACCAGAAAAAATGCTGCTTTAAAGACTGTACGGCATAACTCAGTCACTGCACTGCAATAGGCAATGGGCGGGATCCTGTGTCCTGACAGCTTGCCAATGGGGTTGCCCATTGTGGCCAACCTCACACCGTGGGGAAATCCACGGGCCTGACTGCGCTGCAGCGCAGCGGAGGATCCCGCCGACGGAGAATCCCGCCCAGTGTTTTTCCAACTTAGTTTAGTTTTATGGACATGAAAGATATGCCAAGTATTGTTATTGCTACCTGGAGCTCTGGAAGCAGCAGATGACGTGATCACTCAATATTTGCAATGATAGGGGAATTATAGGCACCCATCAGATTTAGTTGCATGAAGGAATTTAGCTGAAGCTTTTATTCAGTATACTGAACACAACTAACACAATTTTGAGAATTATTCACTTTCCCAACACTCTCTTAATAACAAACACAAAAGACAGGTCAAGACCAACTGATCCACTGAATCTGTCCCATTCTATCAGCCGCATACAGTTGCCCTCATTAATTGTCTTTAGTGCCATTTGATTGCTATGTTACTAAGAATAAAATTGTACCATAGCTTTCAAATCTAGAGGGGGAAAAAAGTGCATTAGGTTAAGTCTGGAAAATACTTCAATCAGTACTCTTGTTTGTTACAAAATAAAAGCAAATTACTGCGGATGCTGGAATCTGAAACGAAAGGGAAAATGCTGGAAAATCTCAGAAAGTCTGGCAGCATCTGTAGGGAGAGAAAAGAGCTAACGTTTCGAGTCCGATGACTCTTTGACAAAATGCTGTCAAAATGCTTTGACAAAGAGTCATCGGACTCGAAACATTAGCTCTTTTCTCTCCCTACAGATGCTGCCAGACTTGCTGAGATTTTCCAGCATTTTCCCTCTTGTTTGTTACCTTCCCTCCATGTTTGTGTATAAGCCTGAGTATAAATGGATAAAATTATAAGGTGATATTATTACTGCACTGTACTCTCTGGAATGGAACTGTTTTAATGTTTCCTTCTTTAGAGTGTGTCACATAATGAAATCCAAAAGTGCAACTGGCAATTTTTAACATTTTACTGAAATATCCTTATTTATTTCTGTGTCTCACACCCTGTGAATAGATTAAATGAATGGATTAAAATTTTCCCCTCATTAATATTACCCATGGCATTTGTGGATACCCAAGTGTTTAAATATTCACACTAAATTACATTTTTCATGAATAATAGTTCAGAGATAAAATTGAAATTATATCAGTATTCGAGCCTTATACCACAGATATCATATTTTGTTTAACATTTTATAATTATCCATTTTTGCAGAAGTCTTCCAAGCAGGACACCAATTAACTGAACATTATATTTAGCCTTTAACACCTTTTTTGTTTACACATTGCAGATAGATTACAGCTCTGTGAAACGGAACAATTTTGCAGTTTATAAACCATTCAGTGCTGAGCACTCCCATGTCATGTACATGATGGAGTATATGTAAGGTAAAACTGCCTTTATTCTCCCCCAGCTTCGGAGAAGCAATTCTTACTGCTGTTGTGTCAGTTATCTATTGCTCACACCATTTGCCTCTGTGATCATTCTAAATGAGATTGACAAACTATCTCCAGTCCCAAATGATGGAACTATGCTGAACTATGGGCTCACACACACCATATCTGATTGCATTTATTCCAATGTTACAGATTTTCCTCCAAGAGCACAATTTTAATTTTGCTCAAGTGGGTGGGTTTTGAATCAGTTAAAATCTCACCCCATTTCTCCGATGTGAAAGGATAATGTTGTAACCTGCATCCAATCATTTTTACATCATCATTTCTTGTTATTGCCTGCTACCAGCTGGTTAGAGAATGTGAGGTCTCAGATGTCCCACTGAAGTTTTCTTATGCAGAGATCAAGAATTAAACAAGTCAGGTTGAATCTGTGAGTGACACTGATGATTAGTGCTCAGCGCCTAGCCATCTTGACAAAGGGCTTATAAATAATCCAAGTCTGATGTTATACTGCAGTCACTAATCTCACCAATATTTGTGAATTGTGTCTTCAGCCAGTGTTGGGAATATTTACTTTCTCATAACAATAAAAATATTCCACGCAAAGTTTTAGAAGTTTCTAGCAATTCAGTAAATCATGCAAGCATCTTAATCACATATTGGGAGAAAAGAAGACAGTTTATAGATTGACCATGGTTGAATTTCTAGAGCATGCTTTGCTGGAACTCAATGGGATGGGGGTGGGAGGGTGGTGGGTAAGAGCTTGCACTGTCTGCTCAGTTAGGATACCAAGCATGAATAGCGTGAACAGGATCCCCAAATCCAGATATTGGTGCAAAGTGTAGAGGGTTGTCATGTATAACTTAACATTAACTATAAACTATATAAGAGGGCAAAATCTTCTTATAATCAATCCTCAATATGGAGAGTATAAAATTCATATGGGTGTAATGTGTAGTACTTTTGGAGGTTGCCATTAAAGGCACATTATTGAAGTAGAACAAAGAAATTTATACTGTATTTTGTGGTCTGGTCATGTAATACTACTGATTTCCTGGGATCAATGTTATCTCCCTTGCCTAGCAAAAAAACAGGGAATAGGGCTGTTACAATGCCCTGATTTGGTCCTGATTAAGAATGCATATTGGGCTCCAGTCATTTAGTCGAGGCCTGATCTGTTGTGTTAACCTAAGGCCAGAATGGGGAGCAGTGATAGTTTCCCAATCTGACCAAACTGTCAGGAGTGCGGATGGCACCAAGTTGGATGGGGGGGGGGTAGAACATAGAACATAGAACAGTACAGCACAGAACAGGCCCTTCGGCCCTCAATGTTGTGCCGAGCCATGATCACCCTACTCAAACCCACATATCCACCCTATACCCGTAACCCAGCAACCCCCCCCCTTAACCTTACATTTTATTAGGACACTACGGGCAATTTAGCATGGCCAATCCACCTAACCCGCACATCTTTGGACTGTGGGAGGAAACCGGAGCACCCGGAGGAAACCCACGCACACAGGGGGAGGACGTGCAGACTCCACACAGACAGTGACCTAGCCGGGAATCGAACCTGGGACCCTGGAGCTGTGAAGCATTTATGCTAACCACCATGCTACCCTGCTACCCCTGGGGTGAACTGCAAGAAGGATGCAGAAATCCAAAGTGTGATTTGGATAAGTTGAGTGAGTGGGCAAATGAACGGCAGATTTAATATCATTTGGAGAAATGTGAGGTTATCCATTTCGGTAGCAAAAAAGAGAAGGCAAACTATTATCTGAATGGCCATAAATTAGGAGAGGGGAATGGGCAACAAGAATTGAGTGTCCTCGTGCACCAGTCACTGAAGGTAAGCATGCAGTGCAGCAGGCGGTAAAGAAGGCAAATGGTATGCTGGCCTTCATTGCAAGAGGATTTGAGTACAAGCACAGGGACATTTTGCTGCAATTATGCACGGACTTGGTGAGGCCACACCTGGAGTATTGCGTGAGGTTTTGATCTCCTTATTTGAGGTAGGATGCTCTTGCTCTAGAGGGAATGCAACAAACGTTTCCCAGTTTGATTCCTGGGACGGAAGGACTGACGTATGAGGAGAGATTGAATTGGTTAGGATGTATTGGCTGGAATTCAGGAAAATTAGGGATCTCATAGAAACCTATAAAATTCTAACAGGATTAGACAGGGCAGATGCAGGAAGGATGTTCCCGATGGTGGGTGTGCCCAGAACCAGGGGTCACCGTCTAAGGATACAGTGTAGACCATTTAGGACAGAAATGAGGAGAAATTTCTTCACCCAGAGAGTGGTTGGCCTGTGGAATTCGTTACCTCAGGAAGTAATGGAGCCCAAATGTTTTCAAGAAGCAATTAGATATAGCATTTAGGCGAAGGGGATCAAAGGATATGGGGGGAAAGCGGGATTAGGCTATTGAGTTGAATGATCAGCCATGGTCATTATGAATGGTGGAGCAGGCTCAAAGGGCTAAATGGCCTCCTCCTGCCCCTATTTTCTATATTTCTATGTTTCTATGAACAATAACCCCAGAAGAGGTCTAGCTTTTAAAAATAAATGTCTCAGTGTGGGCTTGGAAGAGCACAAGTCCAACTCCAAACCCTAAAAAAGATCCTTGGACCACCCCTCTGGTGGCAGGGATTTCATAACCACATCTGTGGATTATATTGTTTCCCCTGGATCCCAGTGGCAGCCATTTGCTGTCCGATTTTAATGGTCAGGATTCCCATTGACTGAATATTTTGGTCTTGAAGTTGGCAAGCAGCTTGTTAATGAGGCATGCTCATTAGTATCATTAAGACAGTAAAATATGAACACACGTACACACATCAAACTTGGACAAAATATTCATCGATATTAGGGAGCATTGACACAAATATTACATAAAACATGTGGCTGAGTTTTACCTGTCACCCCTGGGGGATCACAGGTAGGTGAACCCATAATTTAGGGTGCAATGTCGTATGACAGCGGTCCACCCACACCTGCCCCGCACAATCTTATGATTGCAGGAGAGGTGCCAGATGGATCATCAAATTAAGTGGGCAATTAATGTCCAGCAGCCTTACCCTGCTGCAACTCAGATAACTTGTTATTAACCTCTCTGCTGATGGAACTGGTCCTACCGAGCCACTCTGCCTAAGCCCTTCAAAATTTTATGCACCTTAATCATGTCTGCACCAGCTTTCTCTGTGCCAAAGAAAACTGCCCCAGTTAATCCTATCTTTCCCCAGAGATTGGGTTTTCCATTCTTGGCAACATCTTCGTAAATCTCCTCTGCCCCCCCTCTCCTGTGATCACATTCTTCTTCTAATGTGTCAACCTGAACTTTACACAGCGCTCTATCTGTGGCCAAACTAGTTCAACTGAATCTATATAGAAACTTCATTTGCAGTGAATGTCACAACCTCTTGACGTAAATGGAAGTAATAAATGAAAAGCACTGGGCCAGCTATCTAATCAGTTTGAGAAAATAACTGCACTTATTGGTTGCTCGACTATTTTACCAATTTTATTTGGAGCTGTGGTAAACTGGGCAGTAACTGGGAAATACATTGGGACTGGACAGCAACTTAAGACATCTAAATTTAACAGGGTTTATTATCTTTGCAGCAGAAAACCTCCACAAATCTCAACTGGAAATTTAAAGCATAATCTGGGAATATAAAGCATAAACTTGAAATATAAAGCATTAAACTGGGAATATAAATCATGAACTGAGAATATATAGCATAAACTGGGGATATAAAACATTAAAAAAAGTCGGACTGAACATCAATATAGAATAGTTTTTTTTTGCATTTCTTTACAGGATGAGGGCTTCACGAGCTAGGCTAGCATTTGTTACCCATCCCTAATTGCCCTTGAGAAGGTGATGATAAGCTGCCTTCCTGAACCATTGCCATCCCTGTGGTGTAAGTACACCCACAGTGCTGTTAGGGAGAGACTTTGGCTTTTTGATCCAATGATGTAAAGGCAAAGTGCTGAATTTCCAAGTCAGGATGATGTGTAACTTGGAGGGGAACTTGCAGGTGGTGGTGTGCACATGCATCTATTGCCCTCATCCTTTTGGTAGTAGAGGTTGTAGGTTTGGAAGATGCTGCCAGAAGAATCTAGATGAGTTGCTGCAGTGTAGCTTGTAGACAATACACACTGTTGCCACTCTGTGTCAGTGGTGGAGGAGTGAATATTTAATGTAGGGGGTGGAGTGTCAGTCAAGCAGGCTTCTTTGTCCTGGATAGGTGTTGAGTTTCTTAAGTGTTGGAGCTGCCCTCATCCAGGCAACTGGAGAGTATTTCATCACTCCTGACTTGTGCACTGTAAATGGTGGATAGACTTTGGGGAGTAAGGAGGTGAGTTACTCTCCACAGAATTCTCAGTCTCTCAACTTCCTTGTAGCCAAGATATTTATACAGCTGGTCTAGTTCTGTTTTTTGTCACTGGTAACATTCAGGAAGTTGATAGTATAGGATTCAGTGATGGTAATGCCATTGAATGTCATGTGGAGATGGTTAGATTCTCTCTTGTTGGAGATGGTCATTGTCTGATATATGTGTGGCACAAATGTTAATTACCACTTGTCAGCCCAAGTCTGGATATTGTCCAGGTCCTACTGCATAGATATGGAGTGCTTCAGTATTTGTGGAGTTGCAAATTGTGCTGAACACCATGCAATCATCAGCGAAATACCCCACATCTGATATTATGATTGAGGGAAGGTCACAGTAACGGAAGGTGGTTGGGCCTGGGACACTATCCTGAGAAACTGCTGTAGTTATGTCCCAGGGCTGAGATGATTGACCTCGCCCAACTATAATCTTTGTGCCAGGCATAAATCCAACCAGTGGTGAGTTTTCCCCCGATTCCCGTTGGCTCCAGTTTTGCTACAGCTCCTTGGTTCCACACTCGGTCAAGTTGTTCCCTGATGTCAAGACAGTCATTCTCACCCCATCTTTCAGTTCTTTTCTCTCTGTTTGAACCAAGGCTGTAATGAGATCAGGAGCTGGGTGGTGGCGGTCTGCTTCAGTGGAAACTGGCAGTTTCTTTGGCAAAATAATTGGATTGTTGCTTAATCTGATTAGTTTTGTGTTTTCACTGCTTTTTATAGATTGCTTCAATTAGCTGAATCAGAGGATTTGATATTGGGTGTGAAAAATTTGGGCCAGAATTTACTGACAAAATCATTGGAAGGCCATTGTTGTTATTTATGGGTAAATGCTGAAGCAACTTCAGGAGAGCAGATGCATATTTAAATGTGGATAAAAAAAAGTTGTTGTCTGAACTCCACTGCTCAGTTAACTTTGTGAAAGCCTCTGCTTTTAGATTTGCTATATTAACCTCACCACAGCCAGTCCAGACTTGTCATTATGGGCGGGGTTCCTGCACACCTCCGCGGCGTATTTCGCTGCGCTGGAGGCAGCCCGCCATTGGCTGGCAGTGGAATCTCCAGATCCCACTGTCAACAGGATTCCCTGTTTTAGCACTCTCCCACCGCCGGGAAAGGGATTCGCTGTTGGCCGGACCAGAAGATCTCACTGGCAGGAACGGCTGTAAAATTCTGATCTATATGTTTACATTTTTAAAAATTAATTTATGGGATATGGGCATTGCTGGCTAGACCAAAATTTATTGCCCATCGCTAATTGCCCTTGAGAAAGTGGCCGTGAGCCGTCTTCTTAAACCGCTGCAGTCCATGTAGTGTAGGTACACCCACAGTACTGTTACGGAGGGAGTTCCAGGATTTTGACCCAGCAACAATGAAGGAACGCCAATGTATTTTCAAGCTAGGATGGTGAGTGACTTGAATGAGAGCCTCCAGGTGGCGGTGTGCCCAGGTATCCGCCGCCCTTGTCTCAATCTAGATGGTAGTGGTCATTGGTTTGGAAGGTATTGTCTGAAGAACCTTGGTGAGTTTCCGTAGTGCATCTTGTAGATGGGGTGCACACTGCTGCCACAGTGTATCAGTGGTGGAGAGATTGAATGTTTGTGGAAGAAATACCAATCAAACAGGTTGCTTTGTCTTAAAACTGAGGTCCAGCCACCATTTCCACAATTATTTCAAATAGTGTCTCTTAAGCTGTAGTAATTTCTCACAACCTTACCACTACTGCAGATATCTTTCTGTCCTCTCACAATCCAATGCCATTTCAACACTCTGTGACTTCACTGAACAGTAATCTGTTCTGGTCCCAGTTTCCTCTGTTCCATTAACTTCAGACTTCTTGGAAACGTCTCTTCATTTCTCTAGTTTCCTTAAGTAGCTGGACTTTAGATTTCTGCCATCTGTTTCCTGAAACAGTACTCCATAGTATAACTTTTGTTTTAGCAGCGCTGTGAGAGCTACCTTCTATCTATCTCCAACTGCAATCAAATGAGCTAAACTAAAAGATAAAGGTTTCTCTACATTATAAGGTCCCAGTTGCTAAGCAACTACTGCTGGTTTATTTCCTCCTCACATCATAGCCCTCTCTAAGCACAATAGAATCACAGTTGGAATTGAAACCAACCCCACACATACAAGCGCCAGCATGAATCTAACTATAGGTTTTACCCTTCCAGCCACAGAAACATTAAATTGAACCCACTTAAAACTATAACTTGGTTGAATTCTCTTGTCCTCCAGCTGCGTGTTTCTCAGCAGTGCACCGTTCACAGGCTGTGGGATTCTATACTCCCACAGCATATCAAAGGGATTTCCTATTAAAGCCACCCCACACCATCAGGAAACTCAGGAGTGGGGGTGCGCTATCGGTGGGGCAAGTGAATTGCGGCCCTTATTTCTAATATTTACCAATACAAATATAAATCCCTTAAAACTACCTTTGTTTTCCTAGCTAACCTAGTTAATAGGTTAGTACCTTGACAAAGAAGCAGACAAATGAACGTAGAACCTGATATTTCATAAAATAGATCTTTGTAAGTTTATCATAGAATCTCCACAGCACTTACATCCACTAACTGTAGCCCAGAGGTCACAAGTAGCCCATCTGGGTTCTGAGTGTGGCCAATGAGACATTTTGTTGACCACGTTCAGGGTTGCTACATTCCGCTGATTTCCATCCACAGTTTTTTTCTGACTGCTTTGACTGAAGTCAAAGGGTAGCATGGTTAGGGCAGCATGGTAGCATAGTGGTTAGCACAATTGCTTCACAGCTCCAGGATCCTTGGTTCGATTCCCAGCTTGGGTCACTGTCTGCACGTTCTCCCGTGTGTGCGTGGGTTTCCTCTGGGTGCTCTGTTTTCCTCCCACAGTTCAAAGATGTGCCGGTTCGGTGGATTGGCTATGATAAATTGTCCTTCGTGTCTGGAAAAGGTTAGGTCGTGTTACTGGGTTACCGAGATGGGATTGGCTTAAGTGGGGTGCTCTTGCCAAGGGCCAATGCAGACAAAGAACAAAGAAAAGTACAGCATAGGAACAAGCCCTTCAGCCCTCCAAGCCTGTGCCAACCATGCTGCCCATCTAAACTAAAACCTTCTGCACTTCCTGCGTCCGTATCCCTCTATTCCCATCCTATTCATGTATTTGTCAAGATGCCCCTTAAATGTCACTATCGTCCCTGCCTCCACCACCTACTCTGGCATTGAGTTCCAGGCACCCACTACCCTCTGTGTAAAAAACTTGCCTCCTACATCTCTTCTAAACCTTGCCTCTCGCACCTTAAACCTATGGCCATTAGTAATTGACAACTCTACCCTGGGAAAAAGCCTCTGACTATCCACTTTGTCTACGCCCCTCATAATTTTGTAGACCTCTATCAGGTCGCCCCTCAACCTCCATCGTTCCAGTGAGAACAAACCGAGTTTATTCAACCGCTCCTCATTGCTAATGCCCTCCATACCAGGCAACATCCTGGTAAATCTCCTCTGCACCCTCTCTAAAGCCTCCACATCCTTCTGGTAGTGTGGCGACCAGAATTGAACACTATACTCCAAGTGTGGCCTAATTAAGATTCTACACAGCTGCAACATGACTTGCCAATTCTTATACTCAATGCCCCGGCCAATGAAGGCAAGCATGCCGTATGCCTTCTTGACTACCTTCTCCACCTGTGTTGCCCCTTTCAGTGACCTGTGGACCTATACACCTCAATCGCTCTGACTGTCAATACTCTTGAGGGTTCTATCATTCACTGTATATTCTCTACCTGCCAAAATGTATTACCTCACATTTGACCGGATTAAACTCCATCTGCCATCCCTCCGCCCAAATCTCCAAACGATCTAAATCCTGCTGTATCCTCTGACAGTCCTTATCGCTGTTCGCAATTCCACCAACCTTTATGTCATCTGCAAACTTACTCATCAGACCAGTTACATTTTCCTCCAAATCATTTATATATACTACAAACAGCAAAGGTCCCAGCACTGATCCCTGCGGAACACCACTAGTCATAGCCCTCCAATCAGAAAAGCACCCTTCCATTGCTACTCTCTGCCTTCTATGACATAGCCATTTCTGTATCCATCTTGCCAACTCACCCCGATCCTGTGTGACTTCACCTTTTGTACCAGTCTGCCATGAGGGACCTTGTTAAAGGCATTACTGAAGTCCATATAGACAACATCCACTGCCCTACCTGCATCAATCAGCTTTGTGATCT
Source organism: Scyliorhinus canicula (assembly GCF_902713615.1). NCBI lineage: Eukaryota > Metazoa > Chordata > Chondrichthyes > Carcharhiniformes > Scyliorhinidae > Scyliorhinus > Scyliorhinus canicula. The sequence continues at coordinate 154,059,313 of NC_052150.1, forward strand.
CTTCAAAAAACTTTATCAAGTTGTTGAGACATGACCTCCCCTTCACAAAACCGTGCTGCCTCTCGCTAATACGTCCATTTGCTTCCAAATGGGAGTTGATCCAGTCTCAAAGAATTCCCTCCAGTAATTTCCCTACTACTGACGTAAGGCTCACCAGCCTGTAGTTCCCTGGATTATCCTTGCTACCCTTCCTAAACAAAGGAACAGCATTGGCTATTCTCCAGTCCTCCGGGACATGACCTGAAGACAGTGAGGATCAAAAGATTTTTATCAAGGCCTCAGCAATTTCCTCTCTAGCCTCCTTCAGTATTCTGGGGTAGATCCCATCCGTCCCTGGGGACTTATCTACCTTAATATTTTTCAAGATGCCCAACACATTTTTTGGATCTCATTGTGACCCAGGCTATCTAAACATCCTTTTCCAGACTCAACATCCACCAATTCCTTCTTTTTGGTGACTACTGATGCAAAGTATTCATTTAGTACCTCGCCCATTTCCTCTGGCTCCACACATAGATTCCCTTGCCTATCCTTCAGTGGGCAAACCCTTTCCCTGGCTACCCTCTTGCTTTTTATGTACGTGTAAAAAGCCTTGGGATTTTCCTTAACCCTATTTGTCAATGACTATTTGTGACCCCTTTTAGCCCTCCTGACTCCTTGCTTAAGTTCCTTCCTACTTTCCTCATATTTCACACAGGCTTCATCTGTTCCCAGCCTTCTAGACCTGTGAAATGCCTCCTTTTTCTTCTTGACGAGGCCTACAATATCTCTCGTTATCCAAGGTTCCCAAAATTTGCCATATTTATCCTTCTTCCGCATAGGGACATGCCGGTCCTGAATTCCTTTCAACTGACATTTGAAAGCCTCCCACATGTCAGATGTTGATTTACCCTCAAACATCCGCCCCCAATCTAGGTTCTTCAGTTCCCGCCTAATATTGTTATAATTAGCTTCCCCCAATTTAGCACATTCACTCTAGGACCACTCTTATCCTTGTCCACCAGCACTTTAAAACTTACTGAATTGTGGTCACTGTTCCCGATATGCTCCCCTACTGAAACTTCTACCACCTGGCAGGGCTCATTCCCCAATACCAGGTCCAGTACAGCCCCTTCCCTAGTTGGACTATCTACATATTGTTTAAAGAAGCCCTCCTGGATGCTCCTTACAAACTCTGCTCCGTCCAAGCCCCCAGCACTAAGTGAGTCCCAGACAATATTGGGGAAGTTGAAGTCTCCCATCACAACAACCCTGTTGCTTTTAGTCCTTTCCAAAATCTGTCTACCCATCTGTTCCTCTATCTTCCGCTGGCTGTTGGGAGGCCTGTAGTAAACCCCCAACATTGTGACTGCACCCTTCGTATTCCTGATCTCTATCCATATAGCCTCGCTGCCCTCTGAGGCGTCCTCCGTAGTACAGCTGTGATATTCTCCCTAACCAGTAGCGCAACTCCGCCACCCCTTTTACACCCCCCTCTATCCCTCCTGAAACATCTAAATCCTGGAACGTTTAGCTGCCAATCCTGTCCTTCCTTCAACCAGGTCTCTGTAATGGCAACAACATCATAATTCAAAGTACTAATCCAAGCTCTAAGTTCATCTGCCTTACCTGTTATACTTCTTGCATTGAAACATATGCACTTCAGGCCACCAGACCCGCTGTTTTCAGCAACATCTCCCTGTCTGCTCTTCCTCAGAGCCATACTGGCCCTATTCCCTAGTTCTCCCTCAATGTTTTCATCTTCTGATATTGCTCCAGTACCCACCCCCCTGCCATACCAGTTTCAACCCTCCCGTGTGACACTAGCAAACCTCGCGGCCAGGAGGTTTCTCCAGTTTAGATGCAACCTGTCCTTTTTATACAGGTCACACCTGCCCCGGAAGAGCTCCCAGTGGTCCAGGTAACAGAAACCCTCCTTCCTACACCAGCTGTTTAGCCACGTGTTTAGCTACTCTATCTTCCTATTTCTAGTTTCACTGGCACGTGGCACAGGGAGGAATCCCAAGATTACAACCCTAGAGGTCCTGTCTTTTAACTTTCTGCCTAGCGCCCTGAACGCCTGCTGCAGGACCTCATGCCCCTTGCTGCCTATGTCGTTAGTACCAATATGTATGACGACCTCTGTCTGTTTGCCCTCCCCCTTCAGGCTGCCCGCTACCCGTTCTGAGACATCCTGGACCCTGGCACCAGGGAGGCAACATACCATCCTGGAGTCTTTTTCACGTCCACAGAAGCGCCTATCTGTGCCCCTGACTATAGAGTCCCCTATGACTATTGCTCTTCTGCGCTTTGACCCTCCCTACTGAACATCCGAGCCAGCCGTGGTGCTCTGGCTGCTGCTGTTTTCCCCTGATAGGCTATTCCCCCCAATGGTATCCAAAGGGGTATATCTGTTCGAGAGGGGGACAACCGCAGGGGATTCCTGCACTGACTTCCTGCTCCTTCTGGTGGTCACCCATCTCTCTGCCTGTGCCTTGGGTGTGACCACGTCTCTATAACTCCTATCTATGATGCTTTCCACCACCTGCATGCTCCTAAGTGCATCCAATTGCTGCTCCAACCGAACCACACGGTCTGTGAGGAGCTGCCATTGGTTACACTTGCTGCAGATAAGGTCAATTGGAATGCTGGCAGTATCATAGATCTGCCACATCTCACAGTTGGAGCACTGCACCCCGCTGAGTGACATTTCAGCACTAATTAATTAATTTAAAATAAACACTTGAATTATTGTCAGATTGACTTACAATTGACTATATGGCCGTGACACTAAATTTTTACTGTAAAATTAAATGCTAAATACCGATCACTGCCCTTAGACTGTTACTCCATTATCTAATTAATCAATTAGATTTGTTTTGCAATAGAACATAGAACAGTACAGCACAGAACAGGCCCTTTGGCCCTCGATGTTGTGCCGAGCAATGATCACCCTACTCAAACCCATGTATCCACCCTATACCCGTAACCCAACAACCCCACCCCCCCCTTAACCTTACTTTTTAGGATACTACGGGCAATTTAGCATGGCCAATCCACCTAACCCGCACATCTTTGGACTGTGGGAGGAAACCGGAGCACCCGGAGGAAACCCACGCACACACGGGGAGGACGTGCAGACTCCGCACAGACAGTGACCCAGCCGGGAACCGAACCTGGGACCCTGGAGCTGTGAAGCATTTATGCTAACCACCATGCTACCGTGCTTCCCAATATTATTATTTTTTCAAATTTAACAGATTCCCAACCAGCCAATCAGGTCACAGCTTTACTGTGATGTCACTTCAGTCCCCCCCACCCCCAACACAATTTGAAAAGGTAATAAAAATAAAAAATAAAGACGCTATGGGCTAAAGGGCTTCCTTCTGCACTGTAAATTTCATGATTCTATGAAATGATACGCGTGTAGATCAAGTGCACATGAAATGAACCACATGCTGATTGCACACAACACTGGTTCTGAGAACCGTGCACACCAAAGTGTAAATATTTCTTTTGTTTTTACCATTTGAAGTTGGTGATAGTTCTATTAATATATAAATTATAAAAATATTTTCTGTAACTTGTTATGAAATATTCGCCATGTATTAAATGCATTTAATTGTATTCAAGGGTTATAGTTAGTGAACAATCCTGATTTCAATCTTGTGGCCAACTGAGATGAAAGATGGTCACTCATGCAGCCCACTTACTAATCTAGATTTCCCATCACTGCATAAGATTAAAACATTGCCACAAGATATGTTTCAATTGCATTTTAATATGTACTGAAAGCCACGAGTATATTGAAATTGAGGTATTATTAAGGCAAAATATTTTTGCATTACATAATCCTAAATTAATTTGCTGCGCAGTGGCAAACAATAAAGGTGAAAAATTGAATTGAGAACCTTTATACAAAAGTGCAATGCATCTTTGAGTACTGTTCAATGTTTTATTCATTTATGGGAAGTGGGAGTCCTTGGCTAGGCCACCATTTGTTGCCCATCATTAATTGTACATGAAAAGATAGTGGTGAGCCGCCTTCTTGAACCGCTGCAGTACATGTCATAGGTACATCCACAGTGCTGTTAGGGTGAGAGTTCCAGGATTTTAACCCAACAACATGGAAGGAACAGGAATATATTTTCAAGTCAGGAAGATGTACGAGATTGAGGGGAATCTGCAGGCGATGTGTCGCCATACGTCTCCCGCCCTTGTTCTTCTAGGTGGTAGTGGTTAAGAGTTTGGAAGGTGCTAAGGAAGGCGAGGCGAGGTACAAGAAGGCATCTTGCAGATGGTGCACTCTGTTGCTACCGTGTGCCGGTGCTGGAGAAAGTGAATATTTAAGGACTGGATGCTGATAAAGCAATCTGGTTTGATTTAGTCCAGGCAGGAAAACAAGAGTTCAATTATAATGTTGAGTACGTCCAGTGCTGGGAATCTGACACTCTATTGTTAAAAACATTTATTTAACATTTCCAGTAACAAATTACAGCAGTACATATTACTGCATCAATCATTGAAGCTTGGTCCATAGTTATTGGACATTAATACCCTGACTTCAGCATTAGGTAAGACACATCTAGAAATTCTAACTGTTTACCATAGCTACACATAAAGTTTCCTGTGCCTCTACTGGAACAGAAACCCATTAAAAAATGACAAAAGCACACGGATAGTCCATTTAGCCCAAGTCTGTTCTGCCCTCACTGACATCATGGCTGAACTCTGTCCATTTGTCTTGGCTACACATCCTGTTATACCTTGTTTGGCAAAAAACCTATAGATTTCAAATTTAACATTGACCTGAATTTTCAGGATGGCAAACGTTCAGCGGCCATCATCCAGAGAGTTGACGGAAAACATAACCCCGCCAACTCGAACAGGCCTGCTTCCATTTCACGCTCTAATGAGAGTTGACTGGCAGGGGGCAAGGCTGTCCACGCTTGGAAGGAAGGTCCAGTCAAAGTTCAGTAGTGGCCAGAAGAGGTAGTGCAGTTCCCTGACTAAGAATATGTCCTCGGGACCACATTGCTGGAACGTAGTATGGGTCCTGGCGGGAGGTATGGGGGGGGGGGGGGGGGAGAGGTGGTAGGGATGCCCTGAGGGGTCACCAGGAGGGAAATCACACAGTTGTGGAGTACATCCAGGGGCATGGGAGGACCAGAGGTCTCCAGTGTTGGGAGGGCACTCTGAAGGGATCTTCTGATGGAGGCGTCCCTCTCTCCCTCTCTTCCTGTCCGAAGTCAAGAGTGAGAACCATTTTGTTTTCCCACCCTCAGTAATCAGGCACCTGCTAACCTAAAAATTGAGGCTGGGTGGGAAAGGACCTGAAGTGACCATTAGGTGGCCATTTGAGGGCATTAATTGGGGCATAGACAGACTTCCCATCAGAAACCCTGTCTTCCCTGCAGTAAAATCCCATCGGGTTGAGGCGGCAGGATTCCAAAGGGAATTCCATCCTTACTATTTTATGTTCCCCGCCGCCTCAGAATCTGGTGGAAAGGAGTATAAAATGTGGCCATTATTATTTTAATTAGCATTTACTGCCTTTTGTGGGGTAAGGTTGCTTATTGTGTGAAGAAGCCTTTCTGAATTTCTTTCCTGAACAGCCTGAATAATTTTTTTCCTGAACATTTGTAATAATTCCCAAAAGGCCCACAGGGATATACTAATCGGTCTTCCAGTGGGACTTGTGAAATATGAGCTTCACCACGAGTGGGTGGAGGCCCGTCCAGCTGGAGCTCAATACCAGGCTATGTAAAAGCCACCCGGACAGGGACCGACATTCTGGTAGTTCCAATGGGGACTTATTATGTGTATGCCACCGTGCAGGCCATTTTCTATGATGACAGTGAACTCACATTTATTCACCTACAAGACGACGTGGTAAAAACAGCAATTGCAATTGTCTCAGTTGCAGCGGAATATTGCTGTGCAGGAATGAGATTCGGGAAGTTTTGAAAATGCTGTTCTTCTAGAAATTAGAGGCCTTTGATGCAGGCCGAGAAGATTGGGCTCAATATGCCGAGTGAATGCTGTATTTCTTCCAGGTGAATGGCATTAAAGGAGAGGATTGTCGGAAGGTAATTCCTCCTGACCTTCTGCAGAGCCTAAACTTTAGCATAATTAAGAGCCTCACCCGGCGAACCCATACTCAAAGTCCTTTTGATGACTAGTGGAGTTGGTGGCAAATCATTATGACCCAAAACTGTCCATGATAAATCAACGGTATTGATTTATCATGGCTGTGCAGACTCTGTTGGCGGGGGGTAGGGTTGGTAACGGACTTTCTGACATGACTCTGAAGGCTGGCAGAATGTTGTGCATCATTTGAACCATCCCTCTCTGAGATGTTAAGGGTCTGTTTGGTGTGCGGGTTTAGCAACGTGGTAACTCAGAAGAAGTTGTTGGCGGAACCAACATCGGACCTCAGAAGAGCCACTGAGTTAGCCCTGTCATGTGAGAATACCAAGAAGGAGGTTCAGGATCTCCAGGTTTCCGTTGGCTACAACGTCCATAGCATTCGACCATCCCCGTACATCAGTGCGATGCCCTCTCAGGGCAGTGATCTTGCGACCAGATTGCCACCAAAGCAGCAACTAAGTGCACAACATCAATTCTGGACTGTATTGTTCTGTGTACAGTCCAGGCAGATCAATCCATACATTAAAAAATGGGACACACATAAATACATAATGTAAATACATAGACACAGACATTGGGTGAAGCATACAGAGTGCAGTACTACTCAATGGAGAAGATGTGTGAAGAGATCAGGGGCGATCGGTCGCCGATCGGTCAGCCCCCTGCAGCGATTCTCCGGCCCGCGATGGGCCGACGTCCCACCGCTGGGAGGCCTCTCCCACCGCTGGGAGGCCTCTCCCACCGCTGGGAGGCCTCTCCCACCGCCGGGAGGCCTCTCCCACCACCGTGGTTTGAACCACCTCTGGTGGCGGGGAGATTGGCAGCGCGAGCGGGCCCCCGGGGCCCTGGGGGGGGGGGGGGGTGATCGGACCCCGGGGGTGCCCCCACGGTGGCCAGGCCCATGAGCGGGGCCCACCGATCGGCGGGCGGGCCAGTACCATGGGGGCACTCTTTTTCTTCCGCCGCCGCCATGGCCTCCACCATGGTGGAGGCGGAAGAGAATCCCCCAGCCTGCATGCGCCGGTGGTGACGTCAGCGGCAGCCCCGTCGGGTAGGGGAGAATCCCGCCCCAGATCAGTCCATAAGAGAGTCATTCAGGAGTCTGGAAACAGCAAGGAAGAAGCTGTTTTTGAATCTGTTAGTTCGTATCTTTTGTATCTCCTGCCTAATGGAAGAGATTGGAAGAGGGTGTAACCCAGGTTGGAGGGGTCTTTGATTATGCTGCCCGTTTTCCATAGGCAACGGGGGGTGTAGACAGAGTCAATGGATGGGAGGCAGGTTTGTGTGATGGGCTGGGCTGTGTTCACGACTCTCTGTAGTTTGTTACGGTTAGACCAAGCAGTTGCCATACCAGGCTGTGATGCAGCCAGATAGGATGCTTTCTATGGTTCATCTGTAAAAATTGGTAAGAGTCAATGTTGACATGCTGAATTTCCTTAGTTTCCTGAGGAACTATCGACGCTGTTGTGTTTTCTTGGTCATAGCGTCGACATGGGTAGAATAGGACAGATTGCATCTAGGAATCTGAGGCTGTCAACCATCTCCACCTCTGCCCCATTGATGGAGACGGGGATGTGTACGATACTCCACTTCCTGAAGTGAATGACCAGCTCCTTAGTTTTGCTGACATCGAGGGAGAGATTGTTGTCATTACACAACTCCACTCGGTTCCCTATCTCCCTCTTGTACTCTGACTCATCATTTTTTTGACTTCTCTTCAAATATTCCAGTCCTACCCGAAACGATTCCCATTGCCGGAGGAACTGGAAAATTAGGCCGATGTTACTGAGGTGATAGAGGATAATTGCAGATTGGTGGGGACACTTCACGTAGAAGTTAGAACATGCAAATAGGTCATTGACCCAACCATTCCATGCAAGAGCTCATTTTGCACATAAACAGTTCTAATCAAATATAGCCACACAATTTCTATCCATTCAAAAACTTTTCCTTCATCAACCTATTTAATCCAATCATGAGCATTGACATTATGGGTTGGATTCTCCGTTCTACGTGCTTCCACCAGAGTAGAATTGCTCCTGGTCGCCACTGGTGCTGAAAGCAGCACCCAGGAGCAATTCACTCTCTTTTACCATGTAAATTTATGCATGGTGGAATCCCAGTGTCAGGTCGCCATTTTGAGCAGGCAGCCTGATCTCTGGGTCTGGCAACTGTCTCCCCCCCCCCCCCCCCCCCCACAATGTAAATCCTGCCCCCCTCACCGCTGACAAGTAGGGGCATCATCCTGCCCACCACCACCTTGGGAATAACAGGTCAGCCCCCACAGTACACATGCATAAGTGTGACCCGATCCTCCCCACCCACCTCCCCATCAGACCACCTCAACAGAAACCCCATCAGGCCCTCCCAACAGAGACCGCTGCCTGAAAGCTGAAGAGCTTTCTAAACACTTTCTGCTATGAAAAAGTGGAAGTCAAAGCACTTAGCTGCTTGTGATGTGGTGCGGACCTGTCAATCATAGCAAGAGCATTTATAAACATTGTGATTCGCATTAGAGCAGGTTAATGGAGATGTATTCAAGCATGAAGAGATAGAAAGAGCAACAATCCAACAAGCAGCTATCTCCAAATTAATAAATCTGTCAATCATTGGCTAATGCAATGTATTGCTGCGTGAAATTGAATGGAAGATCTTCACTTCAAAGATTGTTGTTCTAACCCATAAGGGCTTACAGGTTAGGAACAATTAACTTCCCTGTGAGCCTTGCAGAATAAGAGTTCCCCCGTTAGGGGCGGGGGATCCTTACACAATGTATAGTTGTATGGTATATAAAGCCGGCTGGTTTGACATTGACAAGGTCGACCCAGTTGGGATCTACAGTGAGATGCATATAATAGTTATTGTAAATAAACTAAGTTTCTTTAAATTGCTCAGTGTGGACTCCTTTGTGGCCTTCTAAAAGTTATGAAGGGATTTCAAGCCCTTTGAAGTGTACTGGACTTTCCAGGAAGCCTCTCACACTTGTAACAGCTGCTGCTTTGAACTCTTTTGACTGAGGCATCATATGTTCGGAAAAGCGAAGTGAAAATTCAGTGATTTTGCACCCTACTGCCTCGACTGCTCTTCTGTTTTTAGGCAAGGGACTCTGATGGGATGCTCCGATGGGGGAATCTCTGACGTGGGGGACCTGATGGGGGTCTCTGTTGAGGGTGTCTGATGGGGGACCCCAATTGAGGGTCACTGTTGGGGGTCAGATTGGAGTGCCTGTTGAGGGGTCTTTTGGGGAGGTCTGTTGGAGGGGAGTATCAGTTGGGAGACTCTGTTGGCAGCGTCTGATGGGGGTCTCTGATGGAGTGGCTGAGGGTGTCAGATGGGGGTGCTGAGCGGGGGGGTTTGATGGGGTTTGGGGAGCGGTCGGGTAGGTGAGGCAGGATTTGACTTCCGATGAACTTTGGGGGGCACCTCCTTGACTGTGCCTCTTGACCCACCACAGAGTATTATGGGGGCCTGGAGAATCGGGCTTCTAGCCCATTAATCGATGCAAATGGGTGCAAATGATCCACTTGCATCCTGCCACTGTCACGGGGCGTGTAGCTCACTGCCGCCGCTGGAAGGCGACCTGATCATTGGAACAGGATTGATGCCCGTCTTTAGGCTGACGTTTGATTCTCCATCAAATTGGGAAACTCACTACCGGTGGTGGGCAGCAGAGAACCCACCCTTATTTCTGTCTCAATCACTAACTCTGGAACTGAACTCTTGATGAAAATATGTTTCTTTCTGTCCTCTGGTTTAATTTTTTAACAATTTGCAGGCAGAGTGACTCATTCTTAACCGCTTAACTACTGGAAACATCAACTTCTATCTCGCCTTCACCATCCATTGTTAATTTAAGTAATCTTTTCCTATTGCCCTGTAATCTGAATTAATCTAATTCAAAACCAAACAATTGCTCTCTATATTTTGCTTCAGTGATTAAAAATGAGAAGGATATTGGGGAAGAGGTCAATTCTGAATTTAAAAAAAAATAAAGATAGGGAAAATATAATAAATAGAATTATAGTGTTGGAAAAAATTAATTACAAAGATAAAAATGCCCTCCAACTAGCAGTAGTCATTAATTTTCATTGTGAAGCCCAACAGGACAAATAGGATATATTTAATGAATCCTTGGGGAACCGAGAATGAAATAACATAGACCTTGGAAGTTGTACATCAGAGTTCTGTTGAGAGTGGATCTGTGCTGGAGGAATGGAAAATGGTGTCATACCGAGAAGACATGAAGAGAAAAAAAAATGTCTTTCTCTTCCATATTCTCATATTTACCCTGGGTAGGATGTTCGGGCTGGCCAAAGGCAAACCCTTGCAGAAGGCTCTCTGGCAGGCGGGATTGGCGAGCCATGCAAAATGTCATAAACATTGGTGGGACTGGAAAATCCCACCTGTGGCCAATGGTGAAACCCCTTCACTGCTGGAAAACATACTGTGCAGGATGGGGAGTCAGGGGGTGGAGGGGTCTGGTGGCGGAAAATCCCACCCTTTTTTAAAAAAATGGATAATATTGCTGACTGATAAGATGGCCGCAGCTGATCGCATGATGGAAGTTTCAGAAGATTTTGAATAGTTCCAATGGACAAAGGTTATCTCATCATCTTCCTGGAATGTGTCACCCCTTTGCATTGTATGAACATTCCAGCCAAGCCAACACAAAGGACCTGTCGATAAGATGGCTGCATCAGGATTTCCAGTGACAGTTGGTAGGAGAAGGCCACATATAAGGTAGCTCCCGCCAAGGTCCTTGTTTTTTGGTCTTTATTGCCAAGTTCCCAGAGGAATTTGGTAGACAAACCTGACCCATCTAATTGGATTTGACTAAAGGATGTTGAAAGCCATGAAAAAGACTGTTGGAAAGAAGGGTACAAGTGATAGCCCTTTAATGGAGCCAGAAAGAGTGCGAAGCTCATTGGGAGGAAAGATGGTGGAGGCGACCTCAGTGGGCATGGATATTCCTATCATAGAGGAAATGCTGACTGAGATAATAGCACGCGAATTTGAAAAGCAATTTGCAAAGGTCCGGATTCTTCCGCCCCGCCCACCGCAAGATCACCATAGGCAGGACGTGGACCATGTAAATGTCCATTGACCTCAGGCGGGAATCTCCGGTCGTCGGCCTGGCGCGTCCAGAGAATCCTGCCCAAACACTTCGATAGGCAAGGAAAGAAGATGATGGAGACCCTCAAAACATCTATTGAGGAGGCACTCGGCTTGATAAGGGAGAAGTTGGAATGGACTTCGGAGGCCGTGAAACAGCATGGAGAGTTGCTGAACGGGGTAGAAGGGAATTTTTGGCGTGACATAGCAACCAGGTTGCCTCACTGTAAGCCAAGATGATGATGGTGGAGGAGAGAAATAAGGCCATGAGTTCAAAAGTCTGGAGAAGATGTGAAGGAGGCAGAATCTCAGGATCATAGGGCTGCTGGAGGGGGTGGAGGGCCTGAGGCAGACCGAGTGCTTCTCCCCGATGTTTGCCAAGTTGTTGGGGGTGTGATGAATAGATGTTCCCTCCTGAGTTGGATAGGACCCATCAGGCACTCTAGCAGAGGTCGGTAATACTTTGTTATCACAGCTTCCAGAAGAAGAAATGGGACAAAGAGAACCGGGACGTGAGATGGGAAGGAAACAACATTCGAATTTGTCTCACCAGCAGCTAGAGTTTAGATAGCGAACGGGAGTGAGATGGGAACTTGGAGTAAGGATGTGATCATTCCTCGTGGTGGAAATGGCTGACGTGAGAGGGAGTGGGGGTGGGAGACCCCCGATCAGACTAGTCACTTGGAATGTTAGGGGTCTGGGGGGCCCGGTGAAATGATCAAGAGTTTTCTTTCTGAAGAATTTAAGGGCCGATGTGGCACGATGTGGGCCCAGGGGTTGATTTTAATTTTTGATTAGATTTGATTTATTGTCACATGTACCAAAGTTCAGTGAAAAGTATTTTTCTGCTGCCGAGGAACGTACACAGAACGTACATCATAGACACAAGAATAATCAACAGAGAACATTGACAAATGGTGCATCGACAAAACAGTGATTGGTTACAGTGCGGAACAAGGGGCCAAACAAAGCAAACAAAGCAAATACATGAGAAGAGCAGCAAGAGCAAGAGTGGCAATCTTAATTAACAAAAGGGTTAGTTTTCTGGCAGGAAGGGTTGTAGCGGATCAGGGAAGTAGGTTTGTGATAGTCTCTCGGATGCTGGGAGATAGGTTGGTGGTGCTGGTGATTGGGATAATGTAACTTTCATGAGGGGATTGTTGGCTGCAATACCGGATTTGAACACGCATCAGTTGATTTTGGGGGGACATTTGAATTGTGTTTTGAGCTGGAAACTGGACCGGTGCCCTATGTCCCCTCCTGTTTGCATTGGCGATAGAGCCTTTGGCCATGGCTTTGAGGGCTTTGGGGTAAGGGGGGGGGGGGGGGGAATAGGGTGTCCCTGTATGCTGATGACCTTTTACTTTACTTGACGGACCCAGTCCCCAGCATGGGTGATATAATGGCAGTATTAAAGTGCTTTGGCTCCTTTTCAGGATACAAGTTAAACTTGGAAAAGAGTGAGTGTTTTCTGGTGAACCCCCCCCCCCACCAATGAAGGGAGCCAATCTAGGATGCTAACTATTTGCATGGCTGGTTCCAGCTTTAGATATCTGGCGGTCCAAGTGGCTCGAAATTGGGCCCAACTTTGTAAACTGAATTATACTAGTCTGGTAGGTCCAGTCAAGACCAACCTGCAAAGGTGGGATAACTTTCACCTGTCCTTGGTGGGCAGGGTCCAGTCGATTTAAGATGAACATTTTGCCACGATTTTGTTTTTGTTCTAGTGTTTGCCAGTTTGCCTTCCTAAATCATTTTTTTGGTTAATTGGGAACTTGATATTATCCTTTGTATGGGTGGGCAAGACCTCAAAGACAGTAAGGCAGTCCTTCAAAGGGATAGACAGTCGGGGCGGGTTTCCAAACCTGATATTTTATTACTGGGCAGCTAATGCAGAGATGTTGGTCTTATGTAGTGATCCGGGAACTATGTGGGTGCAGGTAGAATCGAGGTCATGTGGGAGGCCTGGTCTGGGGGCATTAGAGACCGCCTCACTCCCATTCCCACTGACAAAGTATTTGACAAATCCAATGGTTGTTTCCACTTTGAATATACGGAGACAATTTTGACAACATTTTAAATTGTGCTCAGTGTCGAAGCTGGCGCTCATCTGTGTTAACCATCTGTTCAAGCCGGCGAGATAAGATGCCACATTCAGGGGTGGGAATGGAAGGGGATGCAGAGAGTGGGCGATTTGCTCCTGGAGGGTTGGTTTGCCAGTCTAGAAGAATTGAAAGAAAAGTTTGGGCTCCCGGGTTTAGAATTACTCAGATAACTTCAAGTTCGCAACTTTGCAAAACAAATTTTCACAACATTTCCCGTGGCGCCACCAGCATCATTAATGGAGAGGGTTCTTTTGCACGCAGGGTCGGAGGAAGGGAGCACTTCCAATATTTATGGACTGGTTCTGCCAAAAGATTGTGTAAGGTGTTGAATCTAGGTGGGAGGGGCGTGGGGGGGGGGGGGGGGGGGGGGGGCGGCATGCGACGCAGTGGTTAGCACTGGTCCTGTGGCGCTGAGGACCGGGTTCGACTCCCGGCCCTGCGTCACTGTCCATGCAGAGTTTGCACATTCTCCCCGTGTCTGCGTGGGTTTTACCCCCACATCCCAAAGATGTGCAGGTTAGGTGGATTGGCCACACTAAATTGCCCCTTAATTGGAAAAAAAATAATTGGGTACTCTAAATTTATAAAAAGAAAGTCTAAATGGGAGGAGGAGTTTGGCCCCATATTAGATGACAAGTTGTGGAGTGAGGCCCTTTGTTGGTCGAACTCCACGTCTTCCTGCACGATGCTTGGTTTGATCCAACATAAGGTAGTTTTAGGGCGCACCCGACCAAGTCCAGAATGGGTTGTTTCTTTTCAGGAACGGAGGACAGGTGTAAGAACTGTTCCGGAGATCCAACTAACCATGCACACATGGTCTTGTCCCAAGCTTGTGGGTATTTGGGTCACCTTCTTTAGCACCATGCCGGCGATTCTGAAGATTGGGCTTGAGCCCAGTCCTGTAGTGGCCACATTCGGGGTATCAGACTCGCCGGAGCCGCAGATGGGTGCGTGGGATGAGGTCATGGCCTTCATCGTGCTGGCTGCCCGGAAGTACTGCCGGGCTGGTGGTCTCCATCTCCACCCAATGCCTCGGTGTGGATGGGGGACCTGATGGAGTTCCTATACTCGCGAAAGCTAAGTACACTGTGAGGGGAGCAATCAAAGGTTTCTATTGGTGATGGCAGCCTTTTATTGTTTATTTCAAGGAATTGGTCACCGTTAGTTGTTAAGCGTGGAGGGGGAGGAAGGGGAGGGGGGGGGGTCAGGGTTTGTGAGGGGTTATTTTATGTATGTAACTGTGTCTCCGCTTTTTTGTTATTTTGTGTTGTATTTTATGAAGTGAAATATGCGAATTAAAATAATTTTAATAGTATGTCTGCACCAATCAGCTGTGGACACAGGATGAGCTATTGTGACTTCTCACTTTCTTTTTTTAAAATAAATTTAGAGCATCCAATTAATTTTTTCCAATTAAGGGGCAATTTAGCATGGCCAATCCAGCTACTCTGCACATCTTTGGGTTGTGGGGGCGAAACCCACGCAAATACGGGGAGAATGTGCAAACTCCAAACAGACAGTGACCCAGAGCCGGGATCGAACCTGGGACCTCGGCGCCGTGAGGCAGCAATGCTAGCCACTGCGCCACCGTGCTGCCCTGACTCCCCAGTTTTAATATTGCATTAATGGTCCTACAGTTGTCTGCTCAAAATACAGTCGGCTTTAATAAGGGTCCTTAACGTACATAATTGGCTGAAAAGCTCAACCCAAAACAGCCTCTCACCTGACTGGGAGTTAAACTATTTGAATTGTTTTAATTATACATCTTCAACTGTCTTCATTTTCTGTATAACCTCAGAAGAGAAAACCGGCTCCAGGCTGGCGGCCTGTCTCTGACCTCCATCTATCTCAAAGCTGGAGTTCCAGAAAAAGTCCTGGGCGGAATTCTCCGATTGCCGACGCCAAAATCACATTCGGCGATTGGGCAGAAAATCCCTCTTGATGTCGAAATTGGGGGCGGAGCCTGTTTTTGGATGCTCCACCCCCTCCAAAATGGTGTCAGTGGTGAGTACGCAGCACACCGTTGGGAGGGCTTCGGACATCACCTGAAGGCCCTCCCCCGATGCTCCATCCCCGATGGTCCGACTTCCTAACAGAGTGGATCACTTGTGGCCTGAGATTTTGTCAACCTCGCGTGGCGGCTGCGGACTGTGTCCAGGGCTGCCACAGTCGGTGCGGGGGGGAAGGGGGTGAGGAGAGCCATTCCGCTGACAAGGGGGGCTTCAGCGGGGGCTGGGGAGACTGGGCGGGAATGGTGAGAGGGGTTACAGGGGGGCACTATTTGGCAAGCCGGGTGCATGTTGTACGGCACGACCGCTGACTTCTCTCCAGCCATTTCTGTCGGGAACGCCGTGGGGGGGGGGGGGGGGGGGGGGGGGGGGGGGGGTAACGTGGCACAGCTGCCAGCCCCAACCGGGCAAACATGGGTGCGGGGGCAGCGCCAACTTTTATCATAAGACTAGACACACGCTCCGGACATAGCCTCAAAATTGGAGAATCCTGTATTTCACCAACCGAGTGAACTAACTCCCAGAATGCAAGAATATTTTGCTGCATCTTCTCAACCACCTCAACCGAGTTCCTGGGACAAAAGACCAAGAATTCTGCCAGACAAAACCAACTGAAAGGACCTTCATTAAATATCAAATTATTGGACTCTACCCATAGAAACATAGAAATTTAGAAAATAGGAGAAGGATTAGGCCATTTTGCCCTTTGAGCTTGCTCTGCCATTCAATATGATCTTGGATGATCCTTTATCTCAATGCCATATTCTGTTTTCTCCTTATGCCCTTGATGCCATTAAAATCTAAAAAAAACGATCTATTTCTTGAATATATTCAGTAACTTGGATTCCACAACCTTCTTTGGTAGAGAATTCCACAGGTTCATTCCCTTTCAGTGAAGAATGTTTCATCATCTCAGTCCTAAATGATCTACCCCGTATCCTGAGACTGTGTTCCCTGGTTCTAGATTCCCCAACCAGAGAAACATCCTCTCTGCATCTCGTCTGTCTAGCCTTTTAGAATTTTATACATTTTAATCAGATCCCTTTCTCTTTCTAAATTCCAGTGAATAAAGGCCCAATCGCACCAATCTTTCCTCATAGGACAGTTCTGCCAACCCTGAAATGGCCCAGTGAACCTCTGCTGTACTCACTCTATTGCAAATATATTCTTTCTTAGGAATAGAGACCAAAAATGTATGCAATACTCCAGGTGTGATCTCACCAATGCCCTGTAAAACTACAGTAAGACATCTTTACTGATGAACTCTAATCCTCTTGCAATGCAGGCCAATATACCATTTGACTTCTTAATTGCTTGTCGCACCTGCCTCTCCACTTTCATTGGCGTACAAGGACACCCAGATCCCTTTGTACATCCACACTTCCCATTAAAGCACCATTTAAATAATACTCTTCCTTTCTATTTTTCACATAGAAGTGTGTAACTTCACATTTAGCCATGTTGTACTGCATCTACTTTGTGTTCGCCCACTCACTCAACTAGTCTAAATCACCTTGAAGCCTCCTTCTGTCCAGTTTTGTGTCGTCAGCAAACTAGAACGTTACATTTTGTTCCCACATCCAGATCATTAATATATATATTGCCAACAGCTGGAGGCCAAACATTGATCCCTGTGGTACCCCATTCATCAGTGCTTGATATTCAGAAAAAGACCCGTTTATTCCCACTCTCTGTTTCCTGTCAACCAATTCTTGATCAATGCCAATACATTACCCCCATCCCATGTACTTTAATTT
Source organism: Scyliorhinus canicula (assembly GCF_902713615.1). Lineage (NCBI taxonomy): Eukaryota > Metazoa > Chordata > Chondrichthyes > Carcharhiniformes > Scyliorhinidae > Scyliorhinus > Scyliorhinus canicula. Next base: position 154,076,425 of record NC_052150.1, read on the forward strand.
TGCCCACTAATCTCTTATGAGGAACCTTATCAAAAGCCTTCTGAAAGTACAAATATACTCCATCCACTGATTTTCCATTATCCACGAGTTATATCCTCAAAAATCTCCAGTAGATATAATTTGCCGTTTGTAAATCCATGCTGGTTTTGTCCAATCCCATTAATGCTTTCTCAATGTTCTGTTATCATGGCCGGGATTCTCCCCTACCCGGCGGGGTGGGGGGTCCCGGCGTGATGGAGTGGCGTGAACACTCCCGGGTCGGGCAGCCCCAACTTCCACACCTTTAGGGGCCAAGCGCTCACATTGAGGGCTGGGCCTGCACCAGAGTGGTTGGCATTCCGCCGGCTGGCGCTGGAAGGACTTCGCCGGCCGGCGTAAGTCCGCCCATGCGCTGGAGCGTCAGCAGCTGCTGACGTCATCCCGGCGCATGAGCAGGGGAGCGGTCTCTTCCAACTCCGTCATGGTGAAGACCATGGCGAAGGCGGAAGAAAAAGAGTGTCCCCACGGCACTGGCCCGCCGATTGGTGGGCCCCAATCGCGGGCCAGACCACCGTGGGGGCGCCCCCCGGGGTCAGATCGCCCCGCGCCCCCCCAGGACCCCGGCGCCCGCCTGCGCCGCCAATCCCGCCGGTCAGGTAGGTGTTTTGATTCCCGCCGGCGGGAGAGGCTTGACAGCGGCAGGACTTTGGCCCATCGCGGGCCGGAGAATCGCCGGGGGGGTCCCGCTGACCGGCGTGGCGCGATTCCCGACCCCGCCGAACCTCCGGTGGCGAAGTATTCGGGACACGGCGGGGGGTCGGAGAATCCCACCCCCTGTCTTTTATAATAGACTCTAGCATCTCCCCCACTACTGGGGCACGATTCTCCGCTCCCCACGCCGGGTAGGAGAATCGTGGGAGGGCCGGGCGACTCTAGTCACGCCGCCCTGGCACCCCCCGTGATTCTCCCACCCCCACTTGCAGAATCGACGCTCGCCGTTTTTCATGGATGTGCCGGATGGGCCAAGTGGCCTGATGTTCCCGACCTGTTCACGCCAGCGGAAACCACACCTGGTCGCTGCTGTCGTGAACATGGCGCCAAATCTTTGTTGATGGCTTATGGGGGGCGGAGAGGGGAGTGAGCACCATGGCCGTGCTCGGGAGGGGACTGGCCCGCGATCAGTGCCCACCGATCTTCGGGCCAGCGTCTCCAAGCGACGCACTCTTTCCCCTCCGCCGCCCCTCAAGTTCAAGCCGCCATGTCTTGCGGGGCAGCGGAGGAGAAGACGGCAACCACGCATGCGTGGGTTGGGGCCGGCCAACCTGCGCATACGCGGCTGACGTCACATAGGCGCCGCCGTCGCGTCATTCTTGGCCCGCCGCAGCCGATATTTACGGAGCGTCGCTCCTAGCTCCCTGGTTGTGGGGGGGGGGGGGGGTGAATAGGGTGCGAGGAGCGGCCTCCGAGGCCGTCGTGAAACTCGGCCAAGTTCACAACGGCCTTCCCGATTCCGCGCGGGAGCGGAGAATTCCGCCCCTGGTGCCAGTCTAACTGGTCTGTAATTCTCCCTTTTTTCCTCTCCCTCCCTAAATGCGTGGCATGGTAGCACAATGGTTAGCACTGTCACTTCACAACACCAGGGTCCCAGGATTGATTCCTGGCTTGGGCCACTGTCTGTGCGGAATCTGCATGTTCTCCCTGTGTCTGTGTGGGTTTCCTCCGGTTGCTCCGGTTTTATCCGACAAGTCCGAAAAGATGTGCTGTTCGGTAATGTGGACATCCTGAATTCTCCCTTTGTGTACCCGAACAGGCGCCGGAATGTGGCGACTAGGGGGTTTTCACAGTAACTTCATTGCAGTGTTAATGTAAACCTACTTGTGACAATAATGATATTATTATTTAAACAGTGGGGTTACATTTGTCACGCTCCAATTTATAGGAATTGCTCCAGATTCTATAGAATTTTGGAAGTTGATCACCAATGCATTCAATATTTCCAGGGCCACTTCCTTTAATACTCTGGGATGTAGATTACCTCGTAATTTGTCAGCCTTTAATCCCATTAATTTCCCCATCATCGTTTTCTTACCAATGCAGATGTCCTTCAATTCCAGCCTCTCACTGGACCCTTGATTCGCTAACATTTTGGACAGATCATTTGTGCCCTCTTTTGTGAAGACAGAACCAAAGTATGTGTTCACTCATGTGAATTAATGCGAATACCTTTAGATTTTTTTGTAACTCACAATTTTCAATTTCTTTCCCTTGCTTTCTCTGCCTTTCTGACTTGTATGCTGGTGAGTGTGAATGTGTTACAATCCGTCCCACATGTTTTGAATGTGTTCCTGAACCCTAGTTTTGTTCCGCCACAAATAATTTGTTGTGGGGTTAATTTTAACATTGGACCTCATTAACTGGGGTTTGGCAAATGCACCATGGCTCATTTCAACAAGGGAAGATACGAAGGGGAGCAAATTAAATTAGAACTTAAACTACAGGGAGAAGTAGGAACAGTAAGAATAATCCAATTCACCTCATCTTCTTATCCATAACAGTGGTCAATTTAATATCAAATTGCAAACAAGGAAAGAGGGACATCCATCCTATTCTCTATTTTTGTCTAAAAGATCTCCAACTAGAATTGGTGTGCTCTGGCCAATATTATACTGCCTGTCGCATCAGTGACTACCTCTCCTTTAAGAGCTGCTTTGGGTGGGAGAAAATCGCCCTTATATCTGTCCAAACTGACAATTGAAAATAAGCACTGAAATTATCTCTGGCAGCTTGCTTGTTCTAGTTTAATGAGGTTCCCATCCATGTTATCAGGTGGGCGAGTGGACCACTGGTCTGCTGTTTACCTGATCTGGACGCCGTGAGCGGGATTCTCTGCTTGTCGACGCCGATTTCGTAATCGCTGATCGTTCGGAGAATCCCTGTTTATGACTGAATCAGGGGCGGCGGCTGTTTTCAGATGCTCTGCAGCTGGGTAGTACAGTGGTTTGCACTGTGGCTTCACAGCGCTAGGGTCCCAGGTTCGATTCCTGGCTGGGTCACTGTCTGTGAGGAGTCTGCACGTTCTTCCCGTGTCTGTGTGGGTTTCCTCTGGGTGTTCCGGTTGTCTCCCACTAATCCCGAAAGATGTGCTGTTAGGTAATTGGACTCTGAATTCTCCCTCTGTGTACCTGAACAGGCACTGGAACGTGGCGACTAGGGGCTTTTCACAGTAACTTCATTGCAATGTAAGCCTACTTGTGACAATAAAGATTATAAAATTATTAAAAACAGCATAATCGGGGAGTATGCCGCACTCCGTTGGGACGGCCTCAGGAAGTAACCTGAAGGTAACCTCTCTCGATGCTCCGCCTGATGGGCTGACTTCATGATGGCGCGGTTCACTTGTGCTCGCAGTTTTCGTGGACCACGCATGGCAGCTGCGGACTATGTCCAGTGCTGCTACAGTCAGTGGAAGCCGTGCCGCTGGCCAGGGGGCTTCGGCGAGGGCGGAGGGACTAGTGGTGGGTGGTGGGGGGGGCCACTATCTGGCAGGCCGGGTCCATGTGTGGCCTGCGCCATGTTATATTGCGCAGCCGCTGCAGGTTGTCGCCGTGCGCATGCGCGGTCATGGACCCGGCCATTCTCCGGCCGTTTCCGGCACGGGCACCGGGGGTTTTACCCGGCGCAGGTGCTAGCCCCTCACCGGCCCCGGAATCGGTGATGGTTCGCCGCCGATGTTGGCATCATAAAATGCCACAGTTCCCACCCCGGCGTCGGCACTTAGCAGCTGAATAGGAGAATCCAGCCCCGTATTAAAATCAACTCCATGGTCCATCCGCCTTTGATCTTGGATATGCTTACCTCTTTGTTTTACTGCTGAGCTGAGTTGAGTGTATCATTTATTAACTTTTCTTTGTCCTACATATATTCTACGATTTCTGGAAAGTAATTAATCCATTGGTTTCTTCACTTCCATTTACACCTGGTTCGAGCTGTGCAACTGTGGTGGAAACAGGTTCCCTGAAGCATTCAAAAGGGAATCAGACTGTTCTTCGCAAAGGAACAATGCACAGGGTGAGGAGGAGAATGTGGGAGAATGGCACTAAGTGAATTGCTGATTCGGAGAGGCAGTGTAGACACAGAGGTCATATGGATGCCTCTGCACTGTAAAATTTCAGTGAATTCAAAACTTTGTACACTTCCAAAAAAAAATTATTTACTCTTCAACATTTTTAGCCATTTCATTCCAACTAGTCAGTTTGCTAATATACAACCACACTCTTCTCACCAATGCCATGGTCAGCAATTTGTATGTTGCTGGATATCTTGAAGTGTTCTTGTCCTCTGGGAACTATTTAAGGTCTGCAGAATTTGGTCCTATAACTTAATTAGTAGTAGAAGAGGCTGAATGGAACAAAGAGAAGTGACAGAAATACACATTCAGGTAAAAAATAACAAGGCAAGCAACTCTGGTATCCAATTAGCATTATACATATGTCTCTTTATTTTTCTACTGCATGTTCCAATCTCCATAGAGACCGATAACTTACTTGTATCCTTGCAACCCATTAGCTGGTAGGTATGCCTGTAAAGTATCACTCACCAAGGCTAAACTTATGAAGTATTTCAAGTGTGGCCTTACCAATGTCTTCAACAACTTCAGCAATACGTTCCAACTCCTGTACTCAATGTTCTGACCAATGAAAACAAACATGCCGAATGCCTTCTACACCACCCTGTCCACCTGTGACTCCCCTTTCAAGGAGCTATGAACCTGTACTCCTAGATCCCTTTGTTCTATAACTCTCCCCAGCATACTACCATTAACTGAGTTGGTCCTTCCCTAATTTGATCTACCAAAATGCATCACCTCACATTTATCTAAATTAATCTCCATCTGCCATTCATCGGCCTACTGACCCAATTGATCAAGATCCCGTTGTAATTTTCACTGTCCACTGTGGCACCAATGGCGGTGTCATCTGCAAACTTACTAACTATGCGACCTAAATTCCCATCCAAATCATTAATATAAATAACAAATAACAGTAGACCCAGCACTGATCCCTGAGGCAGACCGCTGGTCACAGACCTCCAATTTGAAAAACAATCTTCTACAACCACCATTTGTCTTCTGCCGTCCAGCCAATTTTGTATCCAATTGGCTACCTCACCCTGGATCCCATGAGATTTAATCTTATGCAACAACCTACCATGAGGTATCTTGTCAAAGACCTTGTTAAAGTCCATGTAGATAACATCGACTGCAGTGCCCTCATCTACCTTTTTGGTTACCCCTTCAAAAAACGTAATTAAATTCGTGAGGCATGATTTTCCACTCACAAAGCCATGCTGACTGTCCCTAATCAGTCCTTGCCTCTGTAAATGCCTGTAGATCCTGTCTCTCAGAATACCTTCTAACAACTTACCCACCATAGACGTTAGGCTTACCGGTCTGTAATTCCCAGGCTTTTCCCTTTAATAAGAGAAATAGCCATTCCTTTAAATCCCATCAAAACTGCATGGCCAGAGGAACAGCAACCAATTAGCTTGCGGGATTGGAAAGATAATTGTTGTGTTTGATTCTTTTTGGAACACACATTGGAGAACATAGAAATAGCAGCAAGAGTGAAGGACGAAAGAGAGTGTTTTGAGGTTATGCGCTGGATTCTCCAATTGGCAATGCCGAAATTGAATTCAATAATTGGCCGGAGAATCCGTTTCTACGCCGAAGTCGGGGGCGGTGCCATTTTCTGGATACTCCGTCCCCTCAAAAACAGCATAATCGCTGTGCACACTGTACGCTGTTGGGACAGCCTCAGGACGTCACCTGAGGCCCTACCCCGATGCTCCACCCCTGCTGGGTGGACTTCCCGACAGCGTCAGTCACGTGTCCTCTCAGTTTTCGGGGACCTCGTGTGGCGGCTGCGGACTGTGCCCCACGCCACCTCAATCGGGGGAGGAGTCAGTCCGCTGGCAGAGTGGGCTTCAACAGGGGCTGGAGGGACTGGTGAGGATTGGTCCGGGGGTAGCGAGGGGGGTTACAGGGGGATACTAACTGGCAGGCCAGGTCACAAGGCCGGCGCCATGCTGTATGACGCGTCCGCCACAGGTCGTCACCATACGCATGCACGGTCTCAGACCCGGCCATTCTCCATCCATATCTGCAGGCAAAGCCAGTGAGTGGTTTTACGTGGTGTGGCTGCTAGCTCCCCCCCGGGCACAGCACAGGCGCGGGGGCACCGCCAACTTTTTGGTTGTAAGACCAGACGCTTCCTCCAGACATCGCCGCAAAATCGGAGAACCCAGCCCTGTGTGTAAGTTACTGAGCTATAAATTAAGCTAGTTGCGGTTGACTGTTTTTCAGAATCACTGAACTGTAGGGCAAGTGAGGCTGGAAATTGCTGAACTGTTAAGAAATTGTTTAAATCACAGAATTGTTGAAATGATTGTGACACTGATTGAATGGCTCTTAAACCTGGAAAAGGAGTGTAAGGAAAATTGGCCTACTATTGTTACCAATGGATACTCAGTACTTAAAATAGTCTGTCAAAAATGAATAATTTATACTTTTATTCATGACTCCAGTTATTAATCTTTTAAGCAAAGAATGTCCTTAACAGATTTTATGATGGTTGCCACTGCAAAATTCAGTGGGTAAATGAATATGGAATGATCAAATCTTTCATTTTCTTTTTTAGGTAATAAAGTTTGACATTTGCACCTGATGCAATTCAGTTGAATGTAATTATCAGGATATTTATAGTAATGGGGGTGCATAAAAATCTTTTGAATACTGGAAAGGCAACTTTTCAACCGATCTCCTCATCTTAATCCAAGATCGCCAACATTACTGACTTCAGGGCGGCACGGTGGCGCAGTGGTTAGCACTGCTGCCTACGGCAGTGAGGACCCAGGTTCGAACCCGGTCCCGGGTCACTGACAGTGTGAAGTTTGCACAGTCTCCCGTGTCTGCGTGTGTTTCACTCCCACAACCCAAAGATGTGCAGCTTAGGTGGATTGGCCACGCTAAATTGCCCCTTAATTGGAAAAAAATAATTGGGTACTCTAAAGTTATTTTTTTTTAAATTACTTTCTCCCCATTACAGCATCCGGTTGTTTCCGGAATAAGTCCATTGCCTTGATCACGACCACTCTTCCTCGAGATTTATTAAGCAATTATTGATCACCGTCTGTGCAGATTTATATTTCCTGTTGGCTTACATTTGTCCTTCACAATCCTGTATGTGCCTTCCTTCTTGTGGTTCCTGCCTTGAGTACCTGAAAATATCCAAAACCCAAAGATGTGCGGGTTAGGTGGATTGACCACATTAAATTTCCCCATAGTGTCCAACAGTTGGGTGGGGTTACTGGGTTACGGGGATAGGATGGCGGTGTGGGCTTAAGTAGAGTTATAAATGTTATAAATGTTTCCCACTATTTCCCACTTTTTGTCTGTTAGCTTTGACAAAGAGTCATTGGACTCAAAACGTTATCTCTTTTCACTCCCTACAGATGCTGCCAGACCTGCTGAGATTTTCCAGCATTTTCTCTTTTGATTCAGACTCCAGCATCCGCAGTAATTTGCTTTTATGGCTTAAGTTGGGTGCTCTTTCAAGATCCAGTGTAGACTTGATGGGCCGAATGGCCTCCTTCTACACTGCAAATTCTGTCATATCTATTTGGGCTCATTTCCTTTAACACATTGATTATCTTATTTACTTTGCTGAAGTCCCAGCTTAAAAATCTTCCCAAGGCTTAAGAGACACAGCCTCGTAGGTTATAGCTGATCTCTTTTATTTTGAGAACTAGCCTCATTTTTTTTTTAAGCACAACTTCTGGGACCTGCATAACTTGCTCGTAACAATGTGCTAGTACCCCAGGGGCAATTGAACAATGCGCTAGCTAGTGCCCCAGGTGCAATTGAATCAGCTCACTGGACAACTCAAGGAATTTGAATTGAGCTGATTCAGGAAAATAGCCAAACATCCCTATTCTTTTGATCGTTGCTGCATCAAACTGCTTCAGGAGTACATTCATTGCACTCCTTTCATGTCTGTCAGCCAGTGTAAGAGAGAAAATAAGATAGTGCTTTAGACAGAGCACTTCCATTGGAATTTTAAAAACACAGCCTTATCAGTTAAGAGAATGGTTTTGAGAGTTGGTATGAGAAAGATCAAGGTATGGGAGAGGAAAGAAAGTGGAATTATCAATAAATAGAGAAGGACACTAAGATCTTGGTGGAATTGGGAGAGAGGAAAACCAAGTACACATGGAAAAATAAATTCAAAGTCAAGATTAGAAATAGAAGCCAGATTTTGCAAACATTTTCTCTCTTACACTGGTTAACAGGCATAAAATGAGTGCAATGAAGTACGGTCCTACTCCTGAAGCAGTTTGATGCAGCAATGATCAAAAGAACAATCAAAAGAATGATCAGGGCCTCACGGTAGCATGGTGGTTAGCATCAATGCTTCACAGCTCCAGGGTCCCAGGTTCGATTCCCGGCTGGGTCACTGTCTGTGTGGAGTCTGCACGTCCTCCCCGTGTGTGCGTGGGTTTCCTCCGGGTGCTCCGGTTTCCTCCCACAGTCCAAAGATGTGCGGGTTAGGTGGATTGGCCATGCTAAATTGCCCGTAGTGTAAGGTTAATGGGGGGATTGTTGGGTTACGGGTATACGGGTTACGTGGGTTTAAGTAGGGTGATCATTGCTCGGCACAACATTGAGGGCCGAAGGGCCTGTTCTGTGCTGTACTGTTCTATGTTCTAACAGGGATGTTTGGCTATTTTCCTGAATCAGCTGATAGAGAAATAAATTGAAAGTCAAGTTTAGAAACAGAAGCCAGATTTTCCGATCAGTCTGATTGGACAATGCATTATTATTTGTGGAGAGAAGTTGCATAGAGAGATATTGTCACTGGACTAGTAGGCCAGAGACCAGAGTAGTGCTCTGGGGACCCAGGTTCAAATCCCGCCACTACAGATGGTGAAATTTGAATTCAGTAAAAAAAATCTGGAATTAAAAGTTGAATGATGACCTTGAAGCCATTGTTGATTGTCATGAAAACCCATCCGGGTTCTTCAGGGAAAGAAAATCTGCCGCCCTTATCTGCTCTGGCCTACATGTGACTACAGATCCACAGCAACGTGGTTGACTCTTAACTGCCCCTTCAAGGACGATGAGGAATGAGCAATATATGGTGGTTCAGCCTGTGACGGCCACGAATGAATTTTTTAAAAATCCACCTGTTTGCTAGTATGTTGAATCTGCTAAATTAGTGGGACTGGTTTAAATTAAATAATGTAGTCAAGCTTCTGGCTGACATTGAGCCAGGCATCGACAGTGAGTGTCACAGAATCAAGTGCCATCAATTCTTAAATAGCTCTTTATGAGGCGTGCTGGGTAAATTAAAAGGATGTAGCCATTGTATGATAAGTGACCATGTATGGGAGCAGAAATATTGGCAGACGTTACAAAGTAGACCATCATGCTCAATATATTTTACAGCAGTTGCAAACTTAGTTTGGATGAAAATAAATGGCATGTAAAACCATTGGCTGCACAATAATTGTAAATGAGATCAAAATGAGAAATGTTTCAATGTTGCACAAGAATTTCAGTGCTGGTATGTGTGGTACATGGAATATAAATTTTGAAATTGCTGCAAAGATTAATACCAACACTATTACAGCGCAATGGGACAGTAAAATTGAGAGTAAGGTGTTATAGCATTGTTTCACATCAGAAAATGACTTTGTTTATTGAGTGGGCTAAAACAACATTTTCAAAAAAAGACTTGTGAGCCTCAAAATTGCCGAACATTTATATAACGACACCTGGCAATTGACACAAATATCGAAATGGGGGTAGCACTGTCTGGGGATAGCCCAGTCAGGACAGAAAGCCCAAAGGAGTGTGAAGTGCAATTTGCTGAACTACTTCAAAGGCATTCAGACATAGTCTAATTATTTAGGTGGAAGATGAACAAGGCATTAAACTTAATTATTTTGGACATTGGACCCCAGCTGAGGAGGCCCTCTTTGAATGCCTTAATCTAATCACTTGAAACATTTGACCTGAAATGAACTTGTTATGACCATGTTTGGCAACTGGATAGTTTGTGAAGGATGGTCATGTAACAGCAAGCTAAGCGTTTTGTGAAAAAACACTGAATTCCAGACTCAGGGGGAGGAAGACCATGGATGGAATATCTTCCACTCTGAAGTCAAGGTTTGGTAGCGGAGGTGAGAGTAATTCCCATCCTCGGGTGGGGGTGGGGGGGGGGGGGATGCGGGGAGGGATACAGTGGTTGAGCTCAATCTTGTATTGTTCAGCTTATCACGTATATATCCATAAAGAGCACAGTGAGTAGCAGGAAGTCTCCCTCCCCGCCACTACATTACTGTGTTGAATGTTTAGGCCCCTTAGCCTCCGCTCCATCCTTCTACTTTACGCTGCCCCTTCCAGCCTTCACTCAGTTTGAGCTACCGGGACGTGATATAAGTGAAGTTATAAGGATCCCCAAGAAGGTGAAAGCAGCATCGAGAGACCTCAAATTTATTAAAGAAATTAAGCTCGCCAGATACTTGTTTGCAGTTGTAAAACTGAATGTTCTAATTTCCTACTGGTGGAGAACTTAATTCAACTGAGAAACTTAATTCTGGCAAGGTGGTCTTTTAATGAGCGTGCATGACATGCAAATGCATGCAAAAGGACGTGCTGATATTGTTCATGGGAAGGTTGGCCCACCTCTAATTCGCCCTTAAAGTCCTGAGAACAGAATTCTGACAGTTCATGCTGACATTGGGAAATTGATTTTTGGCCTCATGTCAAATTACATTCCCATCAAGTGTTGGCACAACTGGAAGATTCCCTCTCATGTGTAGGTAACAGAAGTAAATTTTGCAGCCCCCTTTCTTTCTCTCTCTCTCCAGCTACTGACTTTGTTGTTACGCCACCCTGGGAAAGTATCTGGTCAATTCCAGCCCCACGTGCCCTGGAATCACAACGCTAGTGATTTAGCAAATAATTCCTGTAAAAATTCCTGAAGTCTTTGGCTCACGATGACCCAATAATTACAGTCAGCAGGTTTGTAAGTTGAAACACAATTATTGCTTATTTATACCAAGAACTATCATGAAATATGCAGTATATACAACTAGATAATGACAAGTTAATGCCTACTACCCCTCTTTAACCGCCCATCTTCTACCCACGCAGTGAAGACAGACAAACACAGAGGGGTGGAAAGGGGTAAAAATAGTACAGATGTAGGTCAAAAGATGAGAGTCTTTGCTTCAAATGGTGGTTCTTTTTTTTATATAAATGTTTTTTATTGAGTTTTTGAACACAGTTTATTTATTTACAGATATGTACACAGATTGAAATATATATAAAAGAAAAAAAACTGGTGGGATATTCTACATCAGCTCAAAAACAGCAATTCTGTACAGTTAACAATATTACGTTTAACAAATAAGTAAGCACATGTTTGTGGGGGGGAACTGGGGAGGTATATATACATTTGGGTGCCGGAGAAACAATTACAGTAGTTATGTCCAACACGAGAATTGATCTGTGTTGGTGTTGTTACTTGCTTCTACCAGATGGTTTTTGCTGCCGTTGTTGTTTCGCATTCACCTCCGCTTCGGCCGTTCATCTCGTCTTTCTCCTGTGTTTTCCTGCTCTCTGTTATTGTACAACGGCTTCCACAGAATGTGGGCGTCATTCACCCAACTGTTCCGGGACCTGTTTGTGGCCAACGAACAAGCAGAAGAATAGTCAAGTAACTAGGGGAGGAATCAGGGGAAAGTATCCAAGGCGTGAGATGGAGGGAAAGACCGGGGGGGGGGGGGGGGGGGGGGGGGGAGAGGGGACAGCTAAACCTCAGAGAAAAGAAAGATAAACCACAGGAGAAGGGGGTGAGGGGGGAGGGGGCAGAAGGGGCGAAAGAGGGAAGATGGAGGAGACAGGGAACAATAGAGGAGAACCAGAGAGGGAGGGGAGGCGAGCGAATGAAAGCTGGAAGGAGAGCACGGGAGAAAGGACAACAAACTCGGCTAATACAGTAAACGGTGGTTCTTTAACATGCTTTCCTCACAGTATGCTTACTGTTCTAAGTCTCTGGTTTACATCTAGTAATGGTTTTCTTTGCAGAATCATTCATTCAAAGTCACCGCAGGCTAGAAAATTCAGTACTCATAGGCAGTAGGCTTTCTGGAAAGACACTTTATTTCTTACCAAACTTGCCCTTCAGCTTGAGGGTCACCTTCAGACTCATATCTTTCTGTGGAGACTCTTTATTTCACATCAAACCTAGCTTTCGGCTAGTAGTTTGACTTCAGGGGCGGAATTCTCCCCTACCCGGGAGGGCGGGGGGTCCCGGTGTAGCGGAGATTCTCCGCACCTATAGGGGCTAGGCCCGCGGCAGAGTGGCTCCCGCTCCGCCGACTGGTGCCAAAACTGCCGCCAATAGCCTTTGGCATTACGCCAATCGGCGCGGGGCTGGGCGAAAGGTCTTCACCGGTCAGCGTGAGTCCGCGCATGCGCCGGAGCGTCAGCAGCCGCTGACGTCACCACCGGTGCATGCGCAGTGGAGGGGGTCTATTCCGCCTCCGCCATGGTGGAGGCCATGGCGGCGTCAGAAGAAAAAGAGTGCCCGCACGGCACAGGCCCGTCCGCCGATCGGTGGGCCCCGATCGCGGGCCAGGCCACCGTGGGGGCACCCCCCGGGGTCCGATCGCCCCGCGCCCCCCCCAGGACCTCGGGGGCCCGCTCGCGCCGCCAATCCCGCTGGTACAGAGGTGGTTTAAACCACATCGGCGGGAGGAGGCCTGACAGTGGCAGGACTTCGGCCCATCGCGGGCCGGAGAATCGCCGTGGGGGGCATGCCAATCGGCGGGGCGTGATTCCCGCTCCTGCCGATTCCCGGGTGGCGGAGAATTCCGGCCACGGCGGGGGCCGGATTTACGCCGGCCCCGGACGATTCCCCGACCCTGTGGGGTGTCGGAGAATTCCGCCCCAGATCTCTTTTGACTCGAGAGAACGACACCTAGACTTGCTGGAGAGAGAGTCAGCCTCACAGTGGCCTTCTGTAGAGGTTTAATTAGATCTTTTTTGGAGAGAGTTAGTTAGATCACTGCACCCCAAGCGGCAGACTCAAAAGTGAAACTAAACTGGAACGTCATGGGTGGGATTCTCGGGTCTCGGTCGCCGCAATCGCTATCGCCGATTGGGCGGAGAATCCCCGTTGGTGCCGAAATCGGGGACACGTCCGCTGTTCCGATGCTCCGCCCTCTCCAAAATGCCGTACGCGAAGAGTATGCTGCATGCCATCGGTATGGCCTCATGATGTCACCTGAGACCCTCCCCTGCTGCTCCACCCCCAATGGGCCGAGCTCCCTCCGCTGTGGGACACGTGTCCTATTTGTTTCTGGGAGCCCAGTGTGGTGGCTGCAGACTGAGTCTAGCACACCTCAATCGGGGGGGAGCTGTTCCGCGGATGTGCCCCAGCCAGGTGCCATGCCTCTGAACACATCCGTCCCTCACCTTCCTGAGATGAAAAGACAGAGCCAGGAATACCAGGAGGAATTGTCAGCGATACTTTTGAGACTGCAAGGCCAAGTGGAAGAGTCCCAAAGTGTTCTGTCACAGGAGATTTTGCCAGCGATGAGTGTCATCCAGGCCAACTCTGCAAAGGTGGCAGCCATAGTGGAAAGCCTGGGGCAAGGCGTCAGATCCATGACTGCTGAACTCCGAGGTATGGATCAGTCTCTGAAGACCATGGCTGAGGAATTCAACACCATAATCCAGACAATGGTGGGCCTCCAGGACTGGCAGCGCCAGATGATGGTGAGGCTTCTAGATCTCAACCCAGCTGCCGCTCCATTCCATGAAGTGACGCAGGGGCTCATGAGTGCCAGAGGGAGGAGAGACCATTAAAGCACCTGCCAGGGCCTTCTACCCAGGAGAGCCTGGGAGTGACAAGGCCATCTGAATATCCCCTTCCTACCACTGGCGTATCTCAAGGGCAATGGACTGAACAGGGTGTTACAGCAATATTAGTGCCATCCGAGAGTAGATCAGGATCCTCAACGTCCCAACTCTTCAGAGGTCACCCGTCAAGTGACCTCAGCAAACAGGGCGTGGAAGACAGCAGGCCACCTGAAATTCTAATGCGGATCCTGGGAATAAACCTAGACGTAGTGGGAACATTTGCAAGGCTAAGAGGTTGTAGGGGCACAAAGTAGGCATGGGTGAAGTTAGGCACAGATAACTGCAGGTCTTTACCAAATGTTACAAATACACATGTTACCACATTAAAAACTTAAGGTCTCACTTAAGCTTCTCACCTCCACACCTGTCCAAAACCATTGAACCTCCCTCCGCCCCCCACACTGGAGCTAGGGCAGCGGGCTCTGTCCCCTTGGACTCCCTGGGGCTTACCTCCTTCCTCCCTCTTGGAGATAATGGAGCCCGGTTCCCATTTCTTAAAATCCATCGTAATTCATGCCAGTGTCACATCACACCTGGTGGGTGGGAAGATTCAATGAGGTCTAAAGATTTAACTTTAATGTCACTAAATATATTTTAATGCATTTAAATGAATGCAAATAAAGCTTGCTCCCTTCCTGACCTTGACAATCAAGGGAAGGCTCGGAAACATCGTGGCCAGAAATCTTGTTGATGCAAATCCCATTTCTGACCTCTTGCAATATTTTGTGGCCATGACGGGATTTACGCCCACGGTAATTGGCCGGCCAAATTCCACTCATCATTTCTTTTTCTTTTAAAACTTACAAGAACCTGTCTGTGTCTGCTTTGTACAGTCATAGCACTTAAACCCACTGAATTGTGAAGTAAATTCCCTTTTAAAACAACCTGCTGCAGTCAACCGTGAGGCGGAAAGAAAGGGGAGTCATTCCTTACCCAATGGCCCTGATGATTACACAATGGCTTCAATTAGGTCATGGCTGATCTACATCCTCACCACTAAACACCATTATTTCCAATACCCTTGCCCAATAAAACATTGTCAATTTGACTTCTGACGTTTTAAGTTAACCCCTCGGCTCAACAAGTTTTGGTGGAGAGTATTCCAGATTTCCACTTTCCTTTGTGCGAATAAGTGTTTCCAGACATCATCCCTGAACAGTCTAGCTTTAGTTAACATTTCGGGTCATAAAAAAGAAAGAAAAACAGAAAATACATGAAATGTTGTCCACAAATGCTCTCTGATCTGCTGAGAGTTGCCAGCTCTTTCATTTTTTGTTTGAGATTTCCAGCAGCCACAGTATTTTGCTTTAGTCTGTGTAGGATGGGCTGAGCAACCGTGTACTGTTTCTCAGAGTTTCCAACGATCAATGCTCTGTACATATCATCAAATGGGAATAATGTTCAATGCTCCCCTTGCACTCAACTTAGCTGAGGAACATCTGTGGAGCAGGAATTGACAGAGATGTGAGTGGATGCCAAAGCATCACTGTTTGGTCCTGTTGCTGCAGTGATCATTGTAAACACAGCTCCAGGTACAGCAACTACCTACAATTGATTGAAGAGCAGTATCTTAGGTGTCTAAGGTTCTGCATGGAGGCCTTGACAGGCTGGCGTCATCTCCTATAAAAAGACATCCAGACAACACTTGCGTTATGGACAGCATTGCTGGTTCTTTTCAAGGTCGCTCTCGTCTACAATATTATTATTCTTGTCCCTCCCAAGCTGTTACCTAATTTAGTATGCAAAGATGCTTCAGCGAGATGACTGATACAGTAATCAGCAAGGCCAACACATTGAGAACATTTGTCACTTCATGAAAGGACTGTGCAATTGTATCATACTGCTGGCTCTCCCCGAGTAGAAAGGGTAATCAATTGCATGTAGCTATTCGAGTTCCTGTCTGTTATGTGTTCAATAGAAAGTGATTATTATTCTCTCTGTATCCAGCTGGTTTGTCACCAGAATGGAAGCACATATGTCAATGCCCATTCTCTAGATGTTTCCATCATGTGTTACTCACTGGCTTCTGATTTACTTGAAGTGGAAGCAAGAATGGAATGGTGAATGCTGGGAGAGCGAGGCTAGTCTTTTCAGCCCTGGTTTGTGCTACTGCTGTGAGGGATGATTAGAACTGAACATTGATACAACTGGACCATTGTGTGCTTTTCCCTGGCCCCTCATAGTTTACAGTGTCTGAACCTGCAAGATTAACTTCCCTCACTCTGCAATATTCAGTAATATTGCTAAGCAAACTTCACTTTGCCTTGATAGAGCTGCTTCAGCGCTTAGTTGCTCTTAATTGGAGTCCAGTAACAAAAACTTGCATTTGTGTAGTACTTCTAACATAGCAAAACATCCTAAAGTGCTTCAAACAGAAGTATTTCAATGACAGTGCTTATCCAGTCAAAATAAATTGGTCCATGTTTTCAATCAAATAGTGGCCAGAGGAATGACAAATTGACGGATAATCGTGGCCCACCTAGAGCAGGTGAAGGATTAAAAATGGATAACTGGGCAATCTGACTCCTATTCACCTGCAACCTACCCAATTCCACTGCTAATGGGAGTGAATAAGGGGCGGACAATTCTGCTCTCAACAGGTGGACAGTCACTAAACTATTTGAATCAGGTAGCATTATGCCTCTAAATTAGCTTTCAGTTTGAAATCCCACAGCCCAGGTTTCTCAGGACTTGGGAAACCAATGACAGAACCACAGAGTAATACAGTGAAGAAGAGGCCCTTTGGTTCATCGAGTCTGCACCAATGCCTAAAAGACATCTGACCTGTCTACCTAATCATATTTTCCAGCACTTGGCCCATAGCCTTGAAGTACTCATTCAGGTATTTTTAAAGGATGTGAGGCAACCCGCCTCTACCACCCTTTCAGGCAGTGCAATCCAGTGTCTTGAGTTACAGAAGGAGGGGTCAATGGTATTGTCACTGGACTAATAATCCAGAGACCCAGGGTGATGCTTTGTGGACCCGGGTTCAAATCCCACCAGGGCAGATAGTGGAATTTCAATTCAATAAAAATCTGCAATTAAAAGTTCAATGACGACCATGAAACCATTGTCGATTGTCATAAAAATCCATCTGGTTCACTAATCTCCTTTCGGGAAGAACATCTGTCCTCCTTGTCTGGCCTACATGTGAGTCCAGACCCACACCAATGTGGTTGACTCTTAAACGCCCAGGGATGGGCAATAAATGCTGACCCAGTCAGCAACGCCCACATCCCATGAACGAATAAAGAAAATAAAAGATATACACAGGATGGTCAAATGGGCAGAAAGGTGGCTGATAGAATTTAACCCTGAAAAGTATGCAGTGATACACTTTGCAAGGAGTAATTTCACAAGGAAGTATTCAATGAATACCTGACACTGGGAAGTCCTGAGGAAAAAGGGACCTTGGAGAGTTTGTCCATAGATCTCTGAAGGCAGAGGGGCAGGTTAATAGGGTGGGGGAAAAGGCATATGGGACACTTGCCTTTATCAATCGAGGCATAGATTACAAAAGCAGGGAGGTCATATTGGAGTTGTATAGAACATCACCATACTCTGGGTAAAAAAGCTTTCCCTCAAATCCCCCTAAACCTCCTGCCCCTTACCTTGAACTTGTGTCACCTCATAACTGACCCTTCAATTAAGGGGAACGGCTGATCCCTATCCACCCTGTCCATGCCCCTCATAATCTTGTACACCTTGATCATGTCGCCTCTCGGCCTCCTCTGTCCCAGCGAAAACAACCCAAGCCTATCCAACCTCTATTCATAACTTAAATGTTTGATCCCAGCTAACATCCTGGTGAATCACCTCTGCACTCCCTCAAGTGCAATCACATCCTTCCTATAATGTGGTGACTAGAATTGCACACAGTACTCCAGCTGTGGCCTCACCAACATGAACTCCCCCGGTAAAATGGAGTGGGGTTTCCCCTTAACAAGAGGGAACCTCACAGTTTAAAAACCCCAACCTGGCTGGAGGTTGAGGAGGGTGACGCTTCAGGGTGAGGAGAATTAGCTGTGCTAGTTGTGTGTACGTAAATAAACCTGAGTTCATTTTATTCTATCGATGGTTCCTCTGTCTCTTTGCTGCATTTTACACTGGTGACAAGGCTGAAGTGGAGCTGCCACAGGCATCGTATACTGTACAGCCGAACCACTTTGTCTAGGCCCAAGGAGGCCTCTGCTCCAGACATAGAGATGGTGCACATTGAGAAACTTGAACATTTCAATCTGAGCAGCGATGACTGGAACCAGTATGTTGAGAGTGTGCAATATATCTTTTGCTTAAATGCCATAGTTGGGATAAGCGGCAAACTGTGATATTATTGACCGCAGTGGGTGGGCTGACCTACACGCTGATAATGAGCCTCACTCGCCCGGCGAAGGCAGACTCCAAGAGCAGGATTCTCTGTTCCATCAGCTGCGTTTTCCTGGGCGGTGTGTCCTCAATGGCAGTGGGGTTCTCCGTTCCTGCCACCATTGTGGCTACCCCATGCCACTGGGAAACCCGCAGGCGTGGGTACGATGCCGGTGCAACGGAGAATCCAGAAAGGAGATAATCCAACCCCATGTCTTTTGCTGCGCTGGTAGCTTTAGTTGAGGCGCATCTGAACCCGAAACCCCGATTATGGTCCACAGGTTTCGTTTCCACACGGCCTCAAAGGCCCAGGGAGAGTCCAATGGTGCGCTTGAGGATACTCACCACAACTTGTCAGTTGAAAGCTACCTAACGTCCCACGTTGACCGAGTCCCTATCAGTCCCTGTTTTGTTGTGGGCTCCATGCGATGCTGACACCCAACGGATGTTACTGAAAGAAACCCACTTGACCCTCCAGCGGGCGATTGACATCTGTCTCCCAGAAGAGAATCAGGGCATGGCAGTCCTGAACCTCGGGCATGTGAGAAACCGCAGGGCAGCCAGGACGGGACACAAAAGATACGACCCCCACATGGTGGGGCCTGCCGCAAGAACAGAAGCTGTCATCATGGAGCACCACGGATCACCTCGGAATTCCAAGATGGCAGCCACAGACGGAAGACCGGATGCTGGGACCAGGACCCCAGGTGGGTCTGTGAAGACACTGATCCCTGCCAGCCTCCAAAACATTACCGCCCCCTTAGAGGCCAGTCTTACTATGCTGAAGACCAAGAGGACTTTACCAAAAGCTTCATTGCGGGACGGCTCCCAGAGTTGCACCCATCAAGATAGCGCTGCAAGTCAATGGGCATCCCATTGAAATGGAGCTCGACACTGGAGCGGCAATCTCGGTCATCAGTCATTGGATGTTTACCATGATCCAGTCCAGTCTCCAGACCTTGGCTCTCCATGGTGGAACCCCAGTTTGTTGGGCCATGATTGGCTGTGCCATTTGAAGTTGGACTGGCAGCAAGTCTGCCGCATGTGCCCCCAGGACCCGGGAGGGGACATGGCAAATTCCCAAGTGTTTTCAATGGCGGTCTTAGCACCATCAAAAGAGCAGTGGCAAAATCAGAGTGGACCCTTATGCATAACCCCGTTATTTCCATGTCCAGCTGGTACCACATGCACTGCATCCCAAGGTCATCGGCAAGTTGGATCTCCTGGAGCACCTGGGCATCATCCGCCCCGTCCACTTCGCTGACTGGTTTGCACCAGTAGTACCTCTGTTGAACCTGATGGATCCGTGCAGTTGTGAGCGGACTATAAAACAACAGTGATTTGGGTTTCGCGTCTCGACCATTACCCGGTCCCGCTAATCGAGGACCTACACACCAAGCTCAACTGTGGCAAGACATTTACCAACGTTGACCTGAGCCATGTGTACCTACAATTGATTCTGGATCCTGGCTTCCGGTGGTTCGTCACCATCAATCCCCACAGGGGGACATACGAATACGCCCGTTTGACTTTACCGAGGGTTACCTAGGCCTGTGCAATATTCCAGCGGGCTATGGAGAACGTGCTGAGAGATTTGCTCAGAGTGGGCGTATACTTGGATGACACCCTCATCACTGGGACCTTGCACAGGACTTGAACAACCTGGCTAAACTCCTCAACCGGTTTGAGCAGACCGGCATCCACCTCCGGACGGAGAAATTAATTTTCAATGGCCCCAAAGTCACTGTTTGGGGTATCAGGTGGACTGACATGGCCTACAACCAGTGGAAGACAAGGTGAGGCCCATCCAGCAGGCACCCGTTCCCTGCGGTCAAGCTGCTCTTCTTTAGGGCTCATCAATGGGAAATTTGTAACCAATTTGGCAACACTGCTCTGCCTGCTCCACCAACTGTTGACTAAGGGGTGCCAGTGGGAATGAGGTCCCACACCAGAAGGCGTTCCAGGAGGTGAAACAATGGTTGTCCTCTGAAAAGCTGCTCACATTTTTTGACCTTGCCAAGGTGCTTCTCTTCATGTGTGATGCTTCCCCCTATGGTGTGGGGCCCATTCTCCCACATTGAATGCCCAACGGATCTTAAAGGCCAATCACTTTTGTATCCCGCAGAATCGCTGAGGCAGAGCATAACTACGCACAAATCGAGAAGGGGGACCTGGTTGTCATTTTCGGAGTTTGCAAATTCCACAAATATGTCGATGGCCACACGTTTACGGCTTACTCTGACCTCTAACCCCTGCTCGGACAGTTCTTCAGTTAAGGTCCAGCAATAGGATTTGATCTTGTCCACATATAAATATACGTTGGAACACCATCCAAGCATGCTGATCCCGCAAGCCAACGCATTGAGCTGTCTACCCCTTTCCACGAGGTCTGGGCCACGGAAGTCATCGCGGCCTTCCACTGGCCGATCACTGGCCGACCTTTTATACATTGGTTAATTGAGATACCTCGCCCCTAATGGTGGAGCTCATACTCCACAAGGAGCACGGGGAACTTAAGCATTCACACCCCATAGGTTCCGTGCAGGATATTACACTGTTCCTGATAGATGTGGCCACATAAGGCAAAGGCATTGGACATAATTACGACAGTAAGTTGGAGTCACTGAGATGGAAACATTCACACCTGTATAGTAGGTGTGTTTTACTGTATTGTAGTTAAGACACATGTCTGAGGAGATAACAATGGGAAGCTTTGCTCAGTATCTGGCTATGCAGTACCTGAGCAGGATAAGCTCAGTACTCACACTAGGGAGAATTTCAAACCTCCGGTCCCCGGCAGCCCTCATTCACAAAAGGTATCGCCAGGTGAAAGAATATCACAATTAAAGTGGAAGCCCCACCATGGGGAGTCCTTTTAAGGGTTTTTTGTTCACCTCTGTGCTGAAAACACAGCTGTGCTGCCAGGAGATGCACCTGTAAAAAATCCGTGATGTGAGAGTGCTGGGTTGCAGGGAAACATGACTGGGTGCTACAGCACAAGAGCTTATGCATAATCAGGCGAACAGTAATGGTCCAATACCAGTTCCAGTGACTGTACACTCCAAAACATTTGTCCCAAAATTATTCCTCTAACAAATACACGCTGCATAGACCAAAGGACCAGAAGGCATTGGAGCAGAAATTGGTCATTCAGCCCATCGAGTCTGCTCCGCCATTCAATGAGATCATGACTGATCGGATATGACAATCCTCAACTCCACTTTCCTGCCTTATCCCCAAAACCCTTGCATCCTTCCTTTCAGCTAGTTTGAAGGGCCTTGCAAACTATTCTGCTGGATGATTCTTTGGAAATAATCAAATCACAGCATGTTATGTATTATGCAGCAAGCCAGGCTGATCAAGATCTAGGATTTATGATATAAATGTTTATTCTAAATCTCAGCCTGTCCAGGACTACCTGAGGCAAATTGGAGATTACAAGGCATTTGGACTGATGATACACGATGACGATTTGAAGTAAATTCTTTCAATTTGTAAGTTGCTTTAGAAGACGTAAGGGTGAGACAGCATAATCAAATCCTTAGACCTTGTTCTGATGAAAGATATCACTGAAAGATTAACCTGCCGTTCAACACTTTAAATGCTGACCAACCTGTGGCGCACTTCAAACATTTTCTACATTGAACCATTGAGGAAAGAAAAACTTCCATTTATGTTGCACTTTTCATGACTTCAGGGTGTCCCTCAAGCTACTTTACAGCCATTGGAGTGTTTGTTTCAGTCACCAGCCAATTTTCACACAACAAACTCCCACCAACAGCAATGTGATCATTTGCAGAGTCTGTTTTTTGTCATGTTGGCAGGATGGATATTGGTCAGGAAACTGGTGACAACTCCCTCACTCATCTTTGAACTAGTAACATGGGATCTTTGACATCTATCTGAGAGGACAGGCAGGGCCCAGGTTTAACGGCTCATTTGAAATAATGAAGATTAGCATATTGCTGAAAAGAGAGACATACGGCAGCACAATAGCACTGCTGCTTCACAGCACTGAGGACCCAGGTTCGATCCCGGCTCCGGGTCACTGTCTGTGTGGAGTTTTCACATCTGTGTCTGCGCGGGACTCCCACAGCACATAAAGATGTGCAGGGTAGGTGAATTAGTCATGCTAACTTGTTCAATAATTAGAAAAATTTATTGGGTACTCTAAATTTATTTCAATAAATGAAAAGGGAAACATGTTACTAAAGTTTTTCAGCTTGCACTCATCAGGATGAAAGCTACAATGCCATATTTCAAAGAACCACAGTAATTTCTAATGCTGGAGAAAATTATACTGATTGGTTGACATGTCAACTCTGATTGGCTGAGGCATTGCCATGAGTTGACTTGCCAACCAATCTGCACCATTTTCTCCTATAGCATAAATAATTCTGGTCATTTGAAATTTGACATTCTTGAATTTGTCCTGATCATAGAATTTACAGTACAGAAGGAGGCCATTCGGCCCATCGAGTCTGCACCGGCCCCTTTTGGAAAGAGGACCCTACCTAAGACCACACCCCCACCCTATCCCGTAACCCAGTAACCTCACCCAACCGCTTTGGACACTAAGGGCAATTTAGCATGGTCAATCCACCTAACTTGCACATATTTGGACTCAATTAAACTATCTTTGGACTTGTGGGAGGTACTTGGGGGAGCACCCAGAGGAAACCCACGCAGACATGGGGAGAACATGCAGACTCCACACAGGCAGTGACCCAAGCCGGGAATCGAACCTGGGACCCTGGTGCTGTGAAGCAACTGTGCTAACCAGTGTGCTACCCTGAGAGTAAAGGCTTCGGCAACATATCTCTCTTTTCAGCAATATTCAAGTTCAGGCCTGAAATATAAGAATGCATGAGACTACAAGCCACATGTTGATGATAGTTTAATTGAGTCATACAAAATTCCCAAGTCCATTCTTTCGATTAAGTATCAGCATAGTAGCATATTTAAAATAACGGAATGAACATTTCTATTAAAATAGTTTCTTTAACTGCTGACTGTCAGCTTAAAATGCTGACAATTTTAGAACAGCCTGCCTTTTATTTTAATTGCCCTCAATTAATACCCAGTTTAGAAGTTCACATCAGCAATGCTAGATCCAGTAGGCATTTTGGGCGGAATTCTCCGCAAGGCCCGACATCGTCGTGAAACCCGGAGAGGTTCACGACGGACAGCGTCGGAGGCCGCTCCTTGCCCCCTATTCCCCCCCCCCCCCCCTCCCGGGGGGCTAGGAGGGCCGTGCCGTAAATCTCGGCCGCGGGGCCTTGTCGCTGGCGTCAAGGCCCGGCGCGCCGAGAATGACGTGGCCGGCGCGCCTAATGACGTCAGCAGCGCATGCGCAGGTTGGCCGGCTCCAACCTGCGCATGCGCGGTTGACGTCACGACGGCTGATGGCTCAAACACGGGCATGCGTGGTTGCTGTCTTCCTCTCCACTGCCCCGCAAGTAGTGGCGGCTTGATCTTGCGGGGCGGCGGAGGGGAAAGAGTGCGTCCCTTTGAGATGCCGGCCCCACGATCGGTGGGCACCGATCGCGGGCCAGTTCCCTCCGGAGCACGGTCGTGTTGTTCACTCCCCTCTCCGCCCCCCACAAGCCCCATACTCACCATTGGCGCACTGTTCACGCCGGCAGCGACCACGTGTGGTTGCCGCCGGCGTGAACCGGTCGGGAACGGCTGGCCGCTCGGCCCATCCAGGTCGGAAAATCGCGGGTTGCCGTGAAAAACGGCGGCCCGCGATTCTCCAAGCGGCGTGTTGCGAAACGCGACACGCCATTTTGGGGGGGGTGGGAGAATCGCGGGGGGTGCCAGAGCAGCCCTCCCATGATTCTCCCACCCGGCGTGGGAGCGGAGAATCGCGCCCAGTATCTGTATTGGAGTCTGACCTTCACGGCTTGTCACCGTATCTCTGAATTAGAATTTTCACAAGCCGTGTCTTGACTTAATAAAGATTTCAAAACAAATTCACTTTATTTATAAAACATTTAAAGATGTAACAAGTATGCTGATAAACATGAGCATATAATTCAAGATTTTCTAAACACAGCCAGACTCCATGAATTAAGAATGAGAAAGAAACACTTTGCATTTATATGATGCCGTTCACAACCTCAGAATACCCCTAAGGGCTTAATGCCAATGAAGCATTTTTGAAATGTAGTTATTATTGTAATTTTGGAAACAGGGCAGTCAGTTTTGTGCATAGTAAGATCCCACAAACAGCAATTTAACTTTATAGGAGCAGTGAACGGAATGTAACACTCATAAGTGAATTATGCCCAGGCCAAATGTGGATTATCCATCATAAGTTCTTTGCTGCTCCAAAATGTGGGAAGATACCAGGGGCAGAATTTAATGCCACGCGCCAGCTGGACCTGAGTTCAGAGGTAGGGGGAGTTTGTGTTATCAGGCAGGAGGGTGCAGGATTGAAATGCCACCACCTTCCCAACTCCCTCCTGTTAAGTCCCGGCTGGGACGGTTGGTAGACAGCTTCCATCCTGGAAACCAATTGAGGCCCTAAGGGCCACTTAAGATGTCATACTGCAGCCCCTGGTATTCACTCAATGGGGCGGCCACCCAGCAAATCCTGGTCCCTATGTTGGGCGGTAACCCATCCCTGAGAACCTTATCCAACACTTATTATCTGATTCGGAGCAAACTTCTGCATAGAGCCCAGTGGAATACCAACAGTGGCCAATTTTAGAACATAGAGTGCAGAAGGAAGCCATTCGGCACATCGAGTCTGCACCGACTCACTCCCACCCTATCCCCGTAACCCAATAACCCCTCCTAACCTTTTTGGCCACTAAGGACAATTTAGCATGGCCAATCCACCTAACCTGCACGTCTTTGGACTGTGGGAGGAAACTGGAGCACCCGGAGGAAACCCACGCACACATGGAGAGAAAGTGCAGACTCCGCACAGAATTTTGAATTCTGAATTCTCCCTCTGTGTACCCGAACAGGCGCCGGAATGTGGCGACCAGGGGCTTTCCGCAGTAACTTCATTGCAGTGTTAATGTAAGCCTACTTAAGCCCAATAAAGATTATTATTATAGTTTTCTACTCTAATTATTTCTATAGCGTCTAGCCTTATCTGCTGATTAATTGTTAGATGTGTACTCTCTGTCCCTCCCCATCAGGGTCTGCGTTTCATTTCCCATATTAGTACCATTCTGTCTTGCCTTGCCCCTACTTTTTGGTTTACCACATCTGCCCAAATTTGATACCTTGACCCGACTATTCAGTTTAAAACCCTCTCAAGTGATGTGGCTCACTAGGACATTAGCCCCAGCACGGTTCAGATATAAACTGCCCCAATGGTACAGATCCCACATTCGCCAATACTGGTGCCAGGGCCCCATGAATTGGAACCCACTTCTCCCACACCAGTCGCTGAGCCTCGTATTCGTTTCATGCCGTAAAATGCTCAGCAGGCCTATTCGGAGAGAAAGCAGAGTTAACATTTCAAGTTCTTTGAGTCTTCGATGAAGACTCTTCCAGACCCACCTACGTTAATGGACGGTTGGCTGGCCCACTGCATATGCCGCGAAACGACTGGAATATCCCGGCCTGAACTGAGTATTTCCAGCACGTTTTATTTTTTTAAATGAGTAATCCTGGTATCCTGGCCAATATTTATCGCTGAATCAGGATGACAGAAACAGATTACCTGGAGATTGTCACAATCTTGTTTGTGGGAGATCCCTGGACACAAATTAATTGTTGCCTTTTCCACACTATAACTGTGAATCCACTTCAAAATTACTTCCCTAACTCTAAAGTGCCTTGGGAAGTTAGTGGTCATGAAAAGCGCTGTATAAATGCAAATCTTTAGACCACCGTACGGTTTTGGTAGCCTTCTGATCCTTCTTCAGATTCCCTTACTCGAGCTGTTGTCAGTTAACTGACTGGCACTTCTACCTTGGATAAGGGAGTTAGTAATTGAATTAGTCTGAGCAGAGAACTGGAGATCAACTAAAATATTTATAATTAAAAGAGGCTGCCAAACTCTCGATCAAGCTGGCTTCCAAGACATGAGCATCTTCAAAATGGAACAATAGGCACAACTTGAATGATCGTTGGTTCACAGTTTGTTCATGGCTCCTATATCTATTTTCTTTCTTCTTCTACTCGTTCATGGGATGTTGGGTGTCATTGACAAACCAGCATTTATTGCCCAATCCTACCTTGAAAAGGTGACGGTGACCCATTTTCTTGAACCACTGCAGTCCATATGGTTTCGGTACACCCACAGTCCTGTTAGCAAGGAACCTCTCCCAGGAATGACATTTGGTGTTAGACTTACCTGCAAACCAACAGATTTGCTCTGTGGCCTACAGCAGAGGTGCAGAATATGTACGTTGGGTGGGGGTGGTGGGGGGGTGGTGACATGGTGTCATGACAAGTTAAGCAACAACTTGACACAGTCATACACACAGAATTATGCATGACAGACAATATCCTGGACAATTCCTGGGTATGTCCTGGCATACTGGCAGGACAGACCCAGCAGAGGTGGCAGCACAGTGGTATACTGTCGGGAGGGAGTTGCCCTGGGTCTTCTCAACATTCTGCATCCCATGAAGTCTCATGGCTTCAGGATGAACATGGGCAGGGAAACCTCCTGCTGATTACCATGTACCGGCCACCCACCATCAGCTGATGAATCAGTACTCCTTCATTTTAACCACCACTTGGAGGAAGCACTGAGGGTGGCAAGGGCATGGAATATACTCCGGGTGGGGAAACTTCAATGTCCATCACCAAGAGTGGCTGGGTAGTACCACCACAGACTGAGCTGGCTGGGTCCTAAAGGACATAGCTGATGGACCGGGACTGCAGCAGGTGGTGAGGGAACCAACAAGAGGGAAAAACATACTTGACCTCATCCTCACCAATCTGCCTGCTGCAGATGCATCTGTCCATGACAGTATCGGTAGAAGTGACCACCATACAGTCCTTGTGGAGACAAAGTCCCGTCTTCACATTGAGGACACCAACCATTGTATTGTGGAGCACTACCACCGTGCTAAATGGGATAGAATTCAAACAGATCTAGCAACTCAAGACTGGACATCCATGAGGCGCTGTGAGTAATCAGAAGCAGCAGAATTGTAATCAACCACAAAATTGCAACCTCATGGCCTGGCATATCGCCACTCCACCATCACCACCAAGCCAGGGGATCAACCCTGGTTCAATGTGTGCAGGAGAGCATGCCAGGAGCAACATCAGGCATACCAAAAAAATGTGCTGTCGACCTGGTGAAGCCACAACACAGGACTATTTGGGTGCCAAACAGCATAAGCAGCAAGTAATAGACAGAGCTAAGCGATTCCACAATGAATGCATTAGATCTAAGCTCCGCAGTCCTACCACATCTAGCCATGAATGCTGGTGGATGATTAAACAACTCACTGAAGGAGGAGGCTCCACAAATATCCCCATCCTCAATAATGGAGGAGCCCAGAACATATGTGCAAATGAAGTGGAGATGCTGCCGTTAGACTGGGGTGGGCACAGTAAGCAGTTTTACATCAGGTTAAAGTCCAACAGGTTTCTTTGGAATCGCTACCTTTTGTAACATAGCTCCTTCATCAAGTAAGTCAGCCTGATGAACACTAACCTGATGAAGGCGCGACGCTTTGAAAGCTAGTGATTCCAAAGAAACCTGTTGGACTTTAACCTGGTGTTGTAAGACTTCTTACATATGTGCAAAAGACAAGGTTGAGGTATTCGCAACAATCTTCAGCCAGAATTGCTGAGTGGATAATCCATCTCAGTCTCCTCCAAAGGTCCCCAGCATCACAAATGTTAGTCTTCAGCTAATTCACTCCATGTGAAATCAAGAAATGTCTGAGGGCACTGGAAACTGCAAAGACTATAGGTGCTGATAATATAATACCCAAGCTGTTCCAGTACAGATACAACACTGGCATCTACCCAGCAATGTGGAAAATTGCCCAGATTTGTCCTGTGCAGAAGAAACAGAACAAATACAACCCAGCCAATTACCGCCCTGTCAGTCTACTCTCCACCATTAGCAAAGTGATGGTGTTATATGCCAGGGTTTAGAGAACCCCAAAGTGTAGCATGGAGTTCACCTGACCCACAACTTTTAATAGATTGTGGTATGGGGAGCACACGGCCCACTCTACAGGTGTGGTACAGCAGAAATGGAAAAGTGTTTTTTTAAAGTAAAACAATGTTTATTCTATGAACTCAAGTTAACCTTTTTAAAACATAGTGAACATCTTAGCAACCATTAATTCAAATACAACTCCCAAAGAATACAACACTAAGTAATCCTTAATAACTTCCCAAACAACATCCAGAAGACAAAAGAAACACCTTTTAACAGAAGCACATTAGGTTTACATTCACTACTGAAAACATTTATAATTCTGAATTCACCAAATGATCAAGAGATAGTCTTTTCATGGCAGAGAGAACAGCAGTACACCTGCTTTGTCTGGGTTCAGCTCCAACACTGAACATGAAACCAAAACACACCTTGCATCAAACAGCCTAAAATGAAAGTAAAACGCTGACAGACAGCCCAGCTCCACCCACACTCTGACATCACTGATAAACACTCATTTCTTGAAGGTACTCGCACATGACAATGGAAAGAGTCATCAACAGTGCTATCAAGCGGCATTTGACACTTACTCGGCAATAACCGAGGGGCAGCATGGTAGCACAGTGGTTAGCACTGTTGCTTCACAGCGCCAGGGTCCTGGGTTTGATTCTGGCTTGGGTCACTGTCTGTGGGAGTCTGCACGTTCTTCCCGTGTCTGCATGGGTTTCCTTCGGGTCCTCCGGTTTCCTCCCACAATTCCCGAAAGACGTGCTGTTAAGTAATTTGGACATTCTGAATTCTCCCTGTCAGTTGTCAGCCCAAGCCTGGAGATTGTCCAGGTCTTGCTGCATTTGGACATGGACTGCTTCATTCTCTGAGGAGTTGCAAATGGTGCTGAACATTGTGCAGTCAGTCGCAAACATCCCCACTTCTTACCTTATGATGGAAGGGAGCTCATTGATGAAGCAGCTGAAGATGCCAGGACACTACTCTAAGGAACACCTGAAGTGATGTCCTGGAGTTGAGATGATTGACTTTCAACCACCACACCCATTTTCCTTTGTGCCAGGTATGACTCCAATGAGAGGAGAGTTTTTCCTCAATTCCCTTTGACTCCAGTTTAGCTAGGGCTCCTGGATGCCATACTTGGTAAAACGCTGCCTTGATGTCAAGGGCAGTCACTCTCACCTCACCTCTGACATTCAGCTCTTTTGTCCATGTTTGAACCAAGGCTGTAATGAGGTCATGGGCTGTGTGACCCTGGCGGATCCCAAACTGAGCACCAGTGAGTAGATAATAATAATCTTTATTTTCACAAATAGGCTTACATTAACATTACAATGAAGTTACTGTGAAAAGCCCCGAGTCGCCACATTCCAGCGCCTGTTCGGGGAAGCAGTCCATGTCCAAATGCAGCAGGACCTGGACAATCTCCAGGCTTGGGCTGACAGGTGGCAAGTTACATTCGCCCGACGCAAGAGCCAGGCAATGACCATCTCCTACAAGGGAGGATTTAACTATCACCCCTTGACATTCAATTATATTACTATGATTGGTAATATGTTGTATTCTTTGCCCTTTCTTCCAGAATGACCCAATGTAGTGTTGACAAAGAATATACCAATCAAAAGATTGAAACAAAACTCATTTATTATTACTCTATTAATTAACTGAAGTTCAAACACTCTACTGAGCTACAGATAATAACTAAATGATATTGAATCTGTCTTACAGTACTCAATATTATATTTAGTCACTAACTACACTATGATCTAACCTCGTTCTATCTCTATCTACTCTAAGTTTCTTCTTCTGCTTTCACCATGGTTCTCCTGATGCTATTCCCAGAATTCCCTGAGAGGCTGTCTTAAATACAGAGAAGTAATAACGCCCTCTATTGTTTGATTTACACAGAAATGTAGTTATTAATCCTTCACTAACCTGACTACATACATGTCACTACAGGTATTAATATTGCTGAATCCCCCACAATCAACATCATGGGGACTAACATTGATCTGAAACTGAACTGGACTAGCCATATTAATACTCTGGCTACCAGGGCAGGTCAAAGGCTAGGAATCCTATGGCAAGTAACTCACCTCCTGACCCCCGAAAGCCTGTCCACTATCTAAAAGGCACAAGCCAGGAATGTAATGGAATAGTCTCCACTTGCCTGGATGAGTGCAGCTCCAACAACACTCAAGAAGCTCGACACCATCCAGTACTATGCAATTACTTGATTCTTCCTCCTTCCACAAATATTCAAACCCTCCACCACTGATGAACAGTGGCAGCTGTGTGTACCATCTATAAGATGCACTGCAGTAACTCACTAAGTTTCCTTCCAAAACCACGACCACTGCCATGTAGAAGGACAAGAACAGCAGATACCTGGGAATCCCACCACCTGGCGGTTCCTCTCCAATCACTCACCAGTCTGACTTGGAAATGTGTCGCCGCTCCTTCACTGTCACTAGAGCAAAATCCTGGAACTCCTTAACAGCACAGTGGGTGTATCTACACCTCAAAGTCTGCAGTGGTTCAAGGTGGCAACTCACCATCACCTTCTGAAGGGCAACTAGGGATGGGCAATAAATGCTGGCTTACTCAACGATGCCCAAATCTCATAAATGAATTTTTAAAAGGATTGTATGCGAGGGAACGAGAAGTCGTGGAGATGACGGTTTCAAGTAGAAGGCTGCACATGGTGCAAGTGTGAGGTGAGAGCTAAAATTCTGCATTGCTTGTCCTCTTTGCTCCTTAAAGTAAACAAGGTATCTCTTCTCCTTTCAAGCCCTTGAACAAGGCTCTCCAATTCTGCACCAGAAATTATTGGCAACTATCTGCTTTTCTTTGAGCCATGCTGCCCAATAATAAGCAACCTCCTGCTGCTGACAGCCACAATGTTGTCCTCCTCTCAAGTCGGTTCACAATCTGTATCCCCAGTCAATCATGCTGGCAGCTCACTGGTCTTTGTGCAATGAGGTGCCAGCAGGAATTTTTCATGGCCTCATACAGTAAGGGTCCTTCGTCTTTATTCCATGTTTATTCCCTTATTTCCCCTTTCTTTTATTTTTGCTGTTTTTATTTGATCCATGGATGATAATTGAACATGTCACTTTAAGGCAAGCAGCCTGTATCTTTAAGGCAAGCGGAAAACTCCAGAAGTTACAGGAGTGATCATTCTGCTATTTGGTGCAGGTTTAAACCAAAGATGCAGACTTTTCAGCATCAGTGAGAGAGTTGGAGTTGGGACTCGGTTTGATTGATTGGCTGGTGGTCAAATGAACTGGCCCAAGAAGCTGTGCTCGGCCTGGTAACAGGGAGTGTATGGGTCCCATCCCAAAAGATGCATTTCAGAATTCCAAGGTTTCAGTTTTGAATCTGGCAGCAAGAAAGAGACATGACTCTGCTGACTCTCGAGAATGGCTGATGTGAACCTACTGACTCTCTCCAGAAGCTGGCTGTGAGTGCTATCTCTCTCTTCAGAAAGGCTGTATGGGCTATTTTTTCTGAAACTACAGAGGCCTGATTACAAACCAGGAACTGAGAGCAAGGTTTGAAGTGAAGTAAGGCGTCTCTCCAGGAAAGCATGGAATAGTGCATTTGTAAAGACAGAATTAGAATTGTTGAGCTGCTTGCAGAAAAATACTTTTCACTGTACCTCGGTACACGTGATAATAAACAAATCCAATCCAATCCAATCCAATGAGGCATGACCTCCCCTTCATAAAACCATGCTTATGAGTCCATTTGTTTCCAAATGGGTAAAAATCCTGTCCTTGAGAATTCTTTCCAATAATTTACCTACTCCGATGTGAGACTCACGGGCCTATGATTTCCAGGATTATCCCTGCTACCCTTCTTGAACAGCGGTACCACATTAGCTATTCTCCAGTCCTCTGGGATCTCACCTGTAGCCAATGAGGATACACATATGTCAGTCAAGGCCCCAGCAATTTCCTCCCTTGCTTTCCTCCATATTCTGGGATAAATCCCATCTGGCCCAGGAGACTTATCTACCTTAAAATCTTTTAAAAGACCAAATACCTCCTCCTTGTTGATGTTGATTCCTCGCCATGCGAATTTGCATAGCGAAGGATACTGAATTGCTCTGTGATTTGCATTCTCAGCAGGGTGCAATGCACTTGCACGATGGCTCCGGTGAAAGAATCTCCCAAATAGAGAATTTTGCCCCTCATTTCAGGTTTCTCCTCTCCAGAGAAAACTGTCCCAACTTCTGCAATCTATCTTCATAACTGAAATTTATCTTCCTTGGAACCATTCTTGTGAATCGTTCTGCACTCTCTCCAGTGCCTTCACATCTTTCCTGAAGTGTGGTACCCAGAATTGAATGCAATATTCCAGCTGAGGCTGAACTAGTGTCTTATACAGGTTCAGAATAACCGCTGAGCTTTTGTACTCTCTGCCTCCATTAATAACTGATGTGGAGATGCTGGCATTGGACTGGGGTGAGCACAGTAAGAAGTCTTACAACACCAGGTTAAAGTCCAACATGTTTGTTTCAAACACTAGCTTTCGGAGCATTGCTCCTTCCTCAGGTGATTGAAGAGGTATGTTCCAGACACATATATATATAGACAAATTCAAAGGTGCCAGACAACGCTTATAATGCGAACATTAGCACATAATTAAGTCTTTAGAGATAGGGGTAACCCCAGGTTAAAGAGGTGTGAATTGTCTCAAGCCAGGACAGTTGGTAGGATTTCGCAAGCCCAAGCCAGATGGCGCTCGACTCATCGATCGATAGTTCCAACACGCCACAGCAAAAAACCGCACCAACCTCCTCATAGAACATAGAACATAGAACATTACAGCGCAGTACAGGCCCTTCGGCCCTCGATGTTGCGCCGACCTGTGAAACCACTCTAAAGCCCATCTACACTATTCCCTTATCATCCATATGTCTATACAATGACCATTTAAATGCCCTTAGTGTTGGCGAGTCCACTCCTGTTGTAGGCAGGGCATTCCACGCCCTTACTACTCTCTGAGTAAAGAACCTACCTCTGACATCTGTCCTATATTTATCTCCCCTCAATTTAAAGCTATGTCCCCTCATGCTAGACATCACCATCTGAGGAAAAAGGCTCTCGCTATCCACCCTATCTAATCCTCTGATCATCTTGTATGCCTCAATTAAGTCACCTCTTAACCTTCTTCTCTCTAACGAAAACAGCCTCAAGTCCCTCAGCCTTCCCTCATAAGATCTTCCCTCCATACCAGGCAACATCCTGGTAAATCTCCTCTGCACCCTTTCCAATGCTTCCACATCCTTCCTATAATGCGGTGACCAGAATAAAAGAGGGCGGAAGACAAACGCGGGACACAATCGACAGAGTACCCTTCGTCATCCAGCACATTCCCAGAGCGGAGAAACTATGACATCTTCTTCGCAGCCTTCAACTCGTCAGCAATGAAGGTGAACATCTTGCCAAGGTCATCCCCACACCCCCAGTACTTTCCTTCAAACAACCGCGCAACCTCAAACAAATCATTGTTTGCAGCAAACTACCCAACCTTCCGAATAGTGACCACGACATCACACAACCCTGCCGTGGCAATCTCTGCAAGACGTGCCAGATCATCGACATGGATACCACCATTACACGAGAGAACACCATCGACCAGGCACGCAGTACATACTTGTGCGACTCTGCCAACGTTGTCTACCTCATACGCTGCAGGAAAGGATGTCCCGAAGCGTGGTACATTGGCGAGACCAAGCAGACGCTACGACAACGAATGAACGGACATCGCGCAACAATCACGAGGCAGGAATGTTCCCTTCCAGTCGGGGAACACTTCAGCAGTCAAGGGCATTCAGCCTCTGATCTCTGGGTAAGCGGTCTCCAAGGCGGCCTTCAGGATGCACGAAAATGCAGAATCGCCAAGCAGAATCGTACAGCCAAGTTCCGCACACATGAGAGCAGCCTCAACCGGGACCTGGGATTCATGTCACATTACATTCATCCCCCACCATCTGGCCTGGGCTTGAGAAATCCTGCCAACTGTCCTGGCCTGAGACAATTCACACCTCTTTAACCTGGGGTTACCCCCATCTCTGGATCTGTAAAGACTTAATTACCTGCAAATGCTGGCATTCTAAGCATTGTCTTGCATCTTTGTGGTGACCCCCTGAGGGGGGGTCGGAGAATTCCACCCCTGGTGTGTCGCTTGGTCTTCTCCATTATCTCCATGTCGCCATGTCGAGTCTTTGCTGAGGAGGGTCTCTGTGTGCCTCTTCTTACCCCCTCTTTGCGCCCTTCTGGAGGTTTCTCTGGCCCTCAGCCAATGAGGTCACTGGTCAAGGGTTGCTACAACGAATTGAGTTGCCGCTTGCAATTCTGCAGGACAGCAGGGACTCCATGAGTGGTCCATCCTCAGGTTCATTGTCCGCACATAACCTTATCCCATATAAGGTTAACAGTGGGAAATCAAGTTGCCAGAAAGTCTGACTGCATCTGGCAATTCACAATAATCGATCTGTCTGAATGGGGCTGATTATCTCTGATACAGGACAAGTCCAGACTTGCCTTGGCTAGTGTGTCTCTGTCAAACTTGGCTGTTTGAGTTCCCACCAGGCCGGTCTGTGTTTCCGACTGTGGTTTTAATTTAAAGCGTCCAATTCTACATTTAAAATATATCGGGCCTACGTTTCAGGCTATAGGTAATTTTATCACAATCCCCAGCAATGTAGAAAATTGCCCAGGTGTGTCCTGTACACAAAAAGCAGGACAAATCCTACCCGGCCAATTACTACCCTAACAGTCTACAATCATCATAAAGTGATGGAAGG
This sequence comes from Scyliorhinus canicula, assembly GCF_902713615.1. Taxonomy (NCBI): domain Eukaryota; kingdom Metazoa; phylum Chordata; class Chondrichthyes; order Carcharhiniformes; family Scyliorhinidae; genus Scyliorhinus; species Scyliorhinus canicula. The sequence goes on from NC_052150.1 coordinate 154,111,678, forward strand.
GGTCATCAACAGTGCTATCAAACTGCACTTACTCAGCAATAACCTGCTCATTGATGTTCACTTTGGATACCGCCAGGATCACTTAGCTCCTGTAGGCATTACAGCCTTGGTTGAACTCCAGAGGCGAGGTGAGAGTGGCTGCCCTTGACATGAAGCAGCATTTGACCAAATATGACGTCAAGGAGCCCTAATAAAAATGGAGTCAATTGGAATCAGGGAGAAGGCACTCACGACCTTCTTTTGGGCAACTAGGCATGTATATTAAATGCGGGCCCAACCAGCGACATCCCGTAAATGAATAAAAACATTTTTTTTTTAAATCTAAGCAGCGAGAAACTCACGTCCTGATGCCGAAAGCCTTTTCACCATCTACAAGCCACAAGTCAGGGCTGGGATTCTCCCCTACCCGGCGGGGCGGGGGCCCCGGCGTAGCGGAGTGGCGCCAACCACTCCAGCGTCGGGCCTCGCCAAAGGTGTCGAATTCTCCGCACCTTTAGGGGCTAGGCCCGCGCCGGAGTTGTTGGAGCCACGCCGACTGGCGCCAAAACCGGCGCCAACGGCCTTTGACACCCGACGCCCAGCGTCAGGGCTGGCCGAAAGGCCTTCGCCGGTTCACGCATGCGCCGGTGCGTCAGCGGCATCTGACGTCACCATCGGCGCATGCGCGGTAGGGGGTTCTCTTCCGCCTCCGCCATGGTGGAGGCCATGGCAGCGGCAGAAGAAAAAGTGTGCCCCCACAACACTGGCCCACCCGCCGATCAGTGGGCCCTGATCGCGGGCCAGGCAACCGTGCCCCCCCCCCCCCCCCCCAGGATCCGATCGCCCCATGCCCCCCAGGATCCCGGGGGCCCCCTCACACCTCCAATCCCGCCTGTCAGCGGCGGGACTTCGGCCCATCGCGGGCCGGAGAATCGCCGCGGGGGGCACGCCGATCGGCGGGGCGTGATTCCCGCCCCCGCCAATTCCCGAGTGGCGGAGAATTCCCGCCACAGCGGGGGCGGGATTTACGCTGGCCCCGGGCGATTCTCCGACCCTGCGGGGGGTTGGAGAGTTCCACCCCAGGAGTGTGACCGAATCCTCTCCACATGCCTGGATGAGTGTAACTCCTACAATACTCAAGAAGCTCAACACCACCCAGGACAAAGCAGCCCGTGTGTTTGGCACCCCGTCCACAAACATTCACTCCCTCCACTAACTCACAAGAACAGCAGTATGTACCATTTACAAGGTGTACTGCAGGAGTTCTCCAAGGTTCCTTCTGCAGCACCTTCCAAACCTATGGCTTCTACCATTTCGGAGGACAAAAGTAGCAGATACACAGGAACACCACCACCTGGAATTTTCCCTTCATGCCGCACACCACCCTGACTTGGAAATATATCGCCGTTGCTTCACTGTTGAAGGCTGCAAAATTCTGGAAATCTCTCCCTAACAGCACTGTGCATGTACCTACACGACATGAACAACAGTGGTTCAAGAAGACAATTTACCACCACCTTCTCAAGAACAATTCAGATGGGCAATGAGTGCTGGCCAAGCCAGCAATGCCCACATCCCATAAATTAATTTTAAACACCTTATCCTTATCAATATTAGATCCTTCTGCTCTATTATTTACCGCCTGTTTCACCATGGCCCCGGTAGCATCGCTTCGGTGGTGAAGATATTTTAAACTGTTGTTCTGATATTTAGTAGTTTGCTTGTGCTGTTTCCATTTCGGTGGTCTCACACTAAAATGTCATCGTTGTTTTGCTGCAATGGGCTAATAAACAGGTGCGTAGTGGCGGGATGTTTAAATTTTAAAATCTAAAACCGACCACCACTTCTCTTCAACCTGCTCATTTCTGGTTTAACAGAAACAGAACCAACAGGTGTAACAAACCCATTCCCAGAAGGTCGGCTGTCTATTTATGCATTTTATTGAGGTTGCATACCTCACATTAAACCCATCTTCCATGTTCAACCACAGACAGCCTCAGGAAACCAGAGAGCTAAAGGGAGGTGAGGGCTACTTTGGGGTTTAGTTGTTACAGAGCAGTCTGGAAAGGAGAGTGAAACAAATAATTTATACCGAAAGCAAAATATTTACAAGTAACAATCCCAGTCGGGAGTACTCTGCAACTTGGCTCCTACATGGGCCGGCTTTTAAGGTCCTGAGTTCATTGTCCCGCTCAGGGGTCCTCAGTGTGGGAGCAGGTAATTCACAAGGCTTACTCGTGGATTCTGTTCCAGATTTTTACATTTTGGCTCACTGCATCAAATCATAGCCTGTGCCTGTCCTTCAGCTCCAGCAAGGTTAGTACTTGAGTTGGGCTATTAATAAATGCATTTAGTGCATCCTTCAGCAAAAGTCTTGCTATGAAAGCAAAAGCCAGCATAGAACCATTAGTCAAGTGAAAAATAACCATACCCACTAACTAGAATCCCCTCAGTGCTGAAGGAGGGCATTCAGCCCATTGAGTCTGCGCCGATGTTCTGAAAGAGCTCCCTACCTAGGCTCACTCCTCATAACCCAACCTAATCTGCACATCCCTGGACACTAAGCGGCAATTTTATTAATGCCAATCCATCAAGCTTGTACATCTTTGGACTGTGGGAGAAAACCGGAGCACCCGGAGGAAACGTTCTCACAGGGAGAAGGGGCAAATGCCACACAGTCACCCAAAGCTGGAATTGAACCTGGATCCCTGGTGCTGTGAGGCAACAACGCTAACCATTCTGCCACCATGCTGCCCCTATGCCAACATGCCACTAGTACTAACACAACATCACATTTTGATATATTACACCTAACACCCAAAGTCAACATAATATTTTGTTTGGGGTTTGACCTTTTCTTTAATTCTGATAGTTTTCGAAGAAGTTTCTGACAGTTTTAGAAGAAGACAGCGGCCAGCATTTTTACTCACATACACTGTAAAGCAATTCTTGTATATGTTCATAGGATGTGGGTGATGTTGGCAGGGCCACACATTATTACTCATCCTTATTTGCCTTGATAAAGCAAGTCGTGCTCGGCCAATTTAAAGGTCATTAACGGTGAGTGTGAGTCACATGTGGGTGACACTGGGTAGGAATGGCAGATTCCCTTCCAATAATCCAATGGGCTTCACAGTCCTTTTTCTTTCTGTTGTGAACCCACATGAGTGCAGCTTTTATACATTGCAATTTCCAAAATGGGATTTGAACATATGGCCTTTAGGTTTCTAGCCCTTGTGTTTTCTGATTGTTTAATCATAATAATAATATAAATAATAATAATAACCTTTCATTGTCACAAGTATGAAGTTACTTTGAAGAGCCCCTAGTCACCACATTCTGGTGCCTGTTCGGGTAAGCTGGTATGGGAATCACAAACCAGCTTTCTAGCCCACTGGGCTAGACCAGCCCTGGCTCCATGGGCGGGATTTTCTGGTCGCCGATGGTGAAACCGCGTTTGGCGATCAGCCATGGAATCCCCACTTGGGCCGAAATCAGGTGCGCCGCCACTTTTGCGATGCTCCACCTCCTCAGGACATCACCAGAGGCTCTCCCCCAATGCTCCGCCCCCGATGAGCCTAGTTCCCAACGGCGTGGGTCACTCATGGTATTTCTTTTGAGGACCCCGCGTGACGGCTGCGGTCAGAGGGGAGCCGTTCCACGGGCAGGGGGGGCTTTGGTGGGAGATGGGGACACTGGTGGGGGGGGGGGGGGGCGTCCGGGGGGGTTGCGAGGGGGGTTACTAGGGGACAGTTTTTGGCAGTCAGGGTCTGCGCGCGACTGGCGCCATGTTGCACAGCGCGGCCGCCACAGGCCGCCGCCGTGTGCATGCGCGGCCACGGACCTGCCAATTCTCCTGCTGTATCCACAGATAAAGCTGGGGCCTCTGCGCTGCAAGGCTGCTAGCCCCCCACCAAGCGGAGGATCGGCGCAGCTGTTGCCCTGTTTTTTCTGGCGCAAAATGCCACTGTTCACAAGCCAGCGTCAGCACTTAGTCTTCAAATCGGAGAATCCAGCCCCTCATGTACACATGGTGGCGGGAACATTGTCCGTTGGCTGTGCATATCGGACGTTCACTTGCAAGTTCCAACCAGGCAACATGTACTCAATGAAGTGGCCCTTCCTATGTACTATTTGTACTTTTCAAACAGCCCATTGCCTAAAGATATTGCAGAAGAGCACAAAAGAAGATGGCTGTGGTTGTTGGAGGTCAGTTATCTCAGTCCCAGAACATTACTGCAAGAGTTCCTCACGGCAGTATCCTAAGCCCAACCATCTTCAGCTGTTTCATCAATGAACGTCCTTCCAACAGAAGGTCAGAATTGCAGATGTTCGCTGCTGATTGCCCAATGTTCAGCACCATTTGTGGCTGTCCATTGTTCTAGAAGGAATGCAGCAAAGGTTTCCGGACTGGTTCCTGGGATGGTGGGACTGACGTATGAGAAGAGTTTGAATTGGTTAAGATTGTATTGCTTGCAGTTCTGGAGAATGAGGGGGGATCTCATAGAAGCTATAAAATTCTAACAGGACTAGACAGGCTAGATACAAAATGGATGTTCCCAATAGTGGATGTGTCCAGAACCAGGGATCACAGTCTGAGCATGCGGGGTAGACCATTTCGGCAGAAATGGGAGAAATTTCTTCACCCAGAGAGTGGTTGGCCTGTGGAATTTGTTACCATAGGAAGTAGTTGAGGCCAAAACATTGTACGTTTTCAAGAAGCAATTAATTATAGAACTTAAGGCGAAGGGAATCAAGGTATTGGGGGGGAAAGCAGGATTAGGCTATTGAGTTGGATGATCAGAATGAATAGTGGAGCAGGCTCGAAGGGCCAGATGACCTCCTCCTGCTCCTATTTTCTATGTTTTCATGTCCAAATACAGCAAGACCTGAACAATATCCAGGCGTGGGGTGACATATGGCAAATATCATTAGGGAAACATAAGTGCCAGGCATTGTCATCCCTAACAAGGGAGAATCTAACCATCACCCCACAATATTCAATGGCATTACTATCATTGAATCCCCACAATCAACATCCTGGGGGTTACCATTGACCAGAACTGAACTGGACATGCTATATAAATACTGTGGCCACAAGAGTATGTCAGAAGCTGGGAACCCTGCAGCTATTATCACACTTCCTGAGTCCCCATAGTATGTCCACCATCTACAAGGCACAAGTCAGGAGTGTAATGGAATTCTCTCCGCTTGCCTGAATGAATACAGCACCAACAACACTCAAGAAGCTCAAGCACCATCTGAAACAAAGCAAAGAAACAACTACAGCCATCTTCTTTTCACAAACATTCACTCCCTCCACCACTGAGACACAGTGGCCGCTGTGTATCATCCACAAGATGCACTGCAGGAACTCCCCAAGGTTCCTTAGACACATCTTCCAAACCCACGACCACTACCATCTAGAAGGACAAGGGCAGCAAATACCTGGGAACACCACAACCTGGAGATTCCCCTCCACGCCGCACACTATCCTGACTTGGAAATATATCGCCGCTCCTCCACTGGTGCTGGGGTGAAATCCTGGAATTCCCTTTCTAAATGCACTGTGGGTGTACCTACACCACATGGACTGTAGCGGTTCAAGGAAGGAGCTCACCATCACCTTCTGAAGGGCAATTAGATATAGACAATAAATGCTGGCCTAGCTAGCTAGCGCAGACCCCACAAGTGAAAAAGAACATGCATGGGTGAATTCTTTCCTTGTTAATGGCCCAGATTTTGCGATCGTAATGACACCAGCCGGTGAAAGCACAGAGACTGAAATGGTTGTCACCTCTCTGAGAACCAGGAATTCAGCAAATATGAAATTTGTAACCGAGGACATTTCCAATCTGTTTGGTTCATCTTTCCCATTGGATAATCTCACTGAAACAAGTGGACATTTATTCGACGTTTACAGATATTGCCTGCTGACTGACTGGGCAGGATCTTATTGACATTGGCTGGGACATTGCGCTCCAGTTCGTTTCGGGCGTGAATGGCAATGGGAGCACAAAATCTCTCAAGGCCCAAATCTCATTATATTATTTGTCAGCGGGAGGTCCCTTTGTGATTGTCCCCACCCCCCGCCAGTAACATAACGGGAATCCAGACAGTCAACATCAGACTAGCCCTCCCACCCCCAATTATATTATCCATTCACGTCAACGTGAGGGCACGCTGGTGTGAGTCTCCCACGGTGTGCACCCGGTGGGCAGACGTGCTGGAGGAACTCAGGTGAATGCATCGCTCAGTGAGGGAGAGGGTCATGCCAGGGCGCAGTGCGGGAGGAGTTGGGGAGGTGACAGTGTGTGTATGTGGGGGTTGTTGCTTACGGGGCTGGTGGGGGGGGGGGGGGGGGGGGGGGGGGGGGGGTTGAGTTATATTTTTACTATTGTGCCTTCGGGCTGGCCTTTAAAAATGGTGCCCAATGTTAAAAGATTCTGCTGTTGGTGGGAAGTCTCAATCAGAGCCCGTCCTGCCAATGTGATGTCAAAGGATCCGCTCTTTGGATTTTGTTTCCTAAGTTTCCGCAATCAGACGGAAAAACCACCAGCTTCAATGTCACTTTTCCCACCTGCTGCGACACTCTGCCTAAAAAAGGGAAAATTCCACCCATTGTTTTTAACTGCCGCCCAGGACTATTTCTGGCTCCCCAAGCCAAAAAGTGTCTGAAGTCTTTCCACGTGTACAATCTTACCAGGTGAGGCCAAGTAACAGGCAGTTTTTGTGTTTACCATCTGGGCACAGGCAGGATGGCCAACGGAGTTACCCATATCTCAGGGCAGTCGGATTGCCCACTGGCAAGCTGGACCCAGCTGATGTCGTTGGGAACCATGAGCAATCCTCAAGTTGGAGATGCTTCCTGAAGACATTTTAATCCAAAACAAATTAGGAGACCCCAACCAGACAACTGCTGGGCTTTGGCCTCAGCAGGGTCCCATTCGCCATTCGGAAGATCCCGGTGGCTTCATCAATTTGCTGCCAAATGGGCATTTATTTGATCCTAATTGTCTAACTACAGCTGGATGTTTAGCCATGCCAGTCTGAATTGACCTCTCTCATGATTACTTTGTGGTGAGAATGCTTTTGGTAGACAACCGATGCGCAACTTTCAGAAATTTCCCACTTTCTGGCCTTCATGCGGCTGATAGCTTGCGCTTGTCAAGGAGACACAGCCGGAGTGAGAAACATCCAGAGTGGGAATTGCAACTTGGTAATTTGGTGCAGTGAGGTAATTAGGAAAGGTAAGTGGTAAATCGAATTCTGCTGTTTTTCAGTTAAAAGTGCAGTGTGTAGCTTAGTGTCTGATTGGCTGAAGCTGCCCCCACCCTAATTGCTGAGAGGCAGTTATCTGTCAGTCACCTGAGGCCTGTTTAGGGGCACAAAGGGCACATTGTATTCTTCTCTTTGAAGTTTAGGTTTTTTTGAGTCATCTGTTAGCTGAGGTCTGCATAAAAGACAGACAGAAAGCGTACTCAGTAAGCTTGCGCTTTTCAAGGAGACACATCCGGAGTGAGGCACATCTAGAGTGGGAATTGAAACTTGGTAATTTGGTGCAGTGAGGTAATTCGGTGCAGAGTGAGAGAAGGTGCTTTTTCGGAGGTGCTTTTTAACCCTGGGAAGTGACTGGTAAGTAGTTTTTCTTTTCATTGTCTAATTTATTTATTTTTATTTTGAAATTGTAGTTGTATAAGTTTACCTAAGGTTTAAGACATGGCAGGAGATTCCAGACCCATGTCATACTCCTTGTGTGCAATGTGGGAGCTCAGGGACACGTCCACTGTCCCTGGCTCTTTCACCTGCAAGACGTGTGTTTAGTTGGAGCTCCTGTTAGACCGCTTGACGGCTCTGGAGCTGCGGATGGACTCACTTTGGAGCATCCACGATGCTGAGGAGGTCGTGGATAGCACGTTTAGTGAGTTGGTCACACCGCAGGTGAAAGTTACTGAGGGAGATAGCAAATGGGTGACCAAAAGACAGAGCAAGAGTAGGAAGGCAGTGCAGGTGTCCCCTGCGGTCATCTCCCTGCAAAACAGATATACCGCTTTGGATACTGTTGGGGGAGATGGCTCACCAGGGGAAGGCAGCAGCAAGGTTCATGGCACCGTGGCTGGCTCTGCTGCACAGCAGGGCAGGAAGAAAAATGGCAGGGCTATAGTGATAGGGGACTCTATCATAAGGGGAATAGACAGGTGGTTCTGTGGACGCAATTGAGACTCCAGGATGGTATGTTGCCTCCCTGATGCAAGGGTCAAGGATGTCTCGGAGCGGCTGCAGGACATTCTGGGGGGGGGGGAGGGTGAACAGCCAGCTGTCGTGGTGCACATAGGCACCAACAATATAGGTAAAAACCGGGATGAGGTCCTACAAGCGGAATTCAGGGAGTTAGGAGTTAAACTAAAAAGTAGGACCTCAAAGGTAGTAATCTCAGGATTGCTACCAGTGCCACGAGCTAGTCAGAGTAGGAATGTCAGGATAGATAGGATGAATGCGTGGCTCGAGAGATGGTGCAAGAGGGAGAGATTCAAATTCCTGGGGCATTGGGACCAGTTCTGGGGGAGGTGGGTCCAGTACAAACCGGACGGTCTGCACCTGGGCAGGACTGGAACCGATGTCCTAGGGGGGGTGTTTGCTAGAGCTGTTGGGGAGGGTTTAATCTAATGTGGCAGGGGGATGGGAACCGATGCAGGAAGTTGGAAGGTAGTAAAACACGGACAGAAGCAAAAGGAAGTAAGGGGAAAAGTGCAAGGCAGAGAAGACATAGTCAAAAATCAAAAAGGGCGACAGTACAAGGTACAGTGACTGAGGGGAGCTCAGTGAATAGGCCCAGTAATACTAAAAAGAATAAAACTGGAGATGTTAAGATTCAAAACAGAGGTAAAAAAAAACCCCACATAAGTGTACTTTATCTGAATGCTCGTAGTATTCGGAATAAAGTAAATAAGTTGATGGCACAAATCATCGTGAATGACTATGATTTAGTGGCCATTACTGAAACATGGTTAAAGGATGGTCCCGACTGGGAGTTAAATATCCGAGGGTATCAAACTATTCGGAAGGACAGAGTGGATGGTAAGGGAGGTGGTGTTTATTTATGGATGACATCCGGGCAATAGTAAGGGATGACATTGGTGCTATGGAGGATAAGGTTGAATCCATTTGGGTGGAAATCAGGAATAATAAGGCGAAAAAGTCACTGATAGGAGTAGTCTATCGGCCACCAAATAGTAACGTTATGGTGGGGCAAGCAATAAACAAAGAAATAACTGATGCATGTAGAAATGGTACAGCAGTTATCATGGGGGATTTTAATCTACATGTCGATTGGTTTAACCAGGTCGGTCAAGGCAACTTTGAGGAGGAGTTTATAGAATATATTCGCGATAGATTCCTAGAACAGTATGTAATGGAACCTACAAGGGAACAATCGGTCCTAGATCTTGTCCTGTATAATGAGACAGGATTGATTCATGATATCATAGTTAGAGATCCTCTTGGAAAGAGCGATCACAATATGGTGGAATTTAAAATACAGATGGAGGGTGAGAAAGTAAAATCAAATATTAGTGTTTTGTGTTTAAACAAAAGAGATTACAATGGGATGAGAGAAGAACTAGCTAAGGTAGACTGGGAGCTAAGACTTTATGGTGGAACAGTGGAGAACCTTCCAAGCGATTTTTCACAGAGCTCAGCAAAGGTTTATACCAACAAAAAGGAAGGACGGTAGAAAGAGGGAAAATTGACCGTGAATATCTAAGGAAATAATGGAGAGTATCAAATTGAAGGAAAATGCATATAAAGTGGCAAAGATTGGTGGGAGACTAGAGGACTGGGTAATCTTTAGGGGGAAACAGAAAGCTACTAAAAAAGCTATAAAGAAGAGTAAGATAGAGTATGAGAGTAAACTTGCTCAGAATATAAAAACAGACAGTAAAAGTTTTTACAAATGTATAAAACAAAAAAGAGTGGCTAAGGTAAATATTGGTCCTTTAGAGGATGAGAAGGGAGTTTTAATAATGGGAGATGAGAAAATGGCTGAGGAACTGAACAGGTTTTTTGGGTCGGTCTTCACAGTGGAAGACACAAATAACATGCCAGCGACTGATAGAAATGAGGCCATGACAGGTGAGGACCTTGAGAGGATTGTTATCACTAAGGAGGTAGTGATGGGCAAGCTAATGGGGCTAAAGGTAGACAAGTCACCTGGCCCTGATGGAATGCATCCCAGAGTGCTAAAAGAGATGGCTAGGGAAATTGCAGATGCACTAATGATGATTTACCAACATTCTCTAGACTCTGGGTGGTCCCGGTGGATTGGAAATTAGCAAACATGACACCACTGTATAAAAAAGGAGGTAGGCAGAGAGCAGGAAATTATAGGCCAGTGAGCTTAACTTCGGTAGTAGGGAAGATGCTGGAATCTATCATCAAGTAAGAAATAGCAAGGAATCTGGATAGAAATTGTCCCATTGGGCAGACGCAGCATGGGTTCATAAAGGGCAGGACGTGCCTAACTAATTTAGTGGAATTTTTTGAGGACATTACCAATGCAGTAGATAACGGGGAGCCGATGGATGTGGTATATCTGGATTTCCAGAAAGCCTTTGACAAGGTGCCACACAAAAGGTTGCTGCATAAGATAAAGATGCATGGCATTAAGGGTAAAGTGGTAGCATGGATAGGGGATTGGTTAATTTATAGAAAGCAAAGAGTGGGGATTAATGGGTGCTTCTCTTGTTGGCAATCAGTAGCTAGTGGTGTCCCTCAGGGATCCATGTTGGGCCCACAATTGTTCATAATTTACATAGATGATTTGGAGTTGGGGACCAAGGGCAATGTGTCCAAGTTTGCAGATGACACTAAGCTGAGTGGTAAAGCAAAAAGTGCAGAGGATACTGGAAGTCTGCAGAGGGATTTGGATAGGTTAAATGAATGGGCTAGGGTCTGGCAGATGGAATACAATGTTGACAAATGTGAGGTTATCCATTTTGGTAGGAATAACAGCAAACGGGATTATTATTTAAACGATAAAATATTAAAACATGTCGCTGTGCAGAGAGACCTGGGTGTGCAAGTGCATGAGTCACAGACAGTTGGTTTACAGGTGCAATAGGTGATTAAGAAGGCAAATGGAATGTTGTCCTTCATTGCTAGAGGGATGGAGTTTGAGACTAGGGAGGTTATGTTGCAATTGTATAAGGTGTTAGTGAGGCCACACCTGGAGTATTGTGTTCAGTTTTGGTCTCCTTACTTGAGAAATGACATACTGGCACTGGAGGGTGTGCAGAGGAGACTCACTAGGTTAATCCCAGAGCTGAAGGGTTGGATTATGAGGAGAGGTTGAGTAGACTGGGACTGTACTCGTTGGAATTTTGAAGGATGAGGGGGGATCTTATAGAAACATTTAAAATTATGAAGGGAATAGATAGGATAGATGCGGGCAGATTGTTTCCACTGGCGGATGAAGGCAGAACTAGGGGACATATCCTCAAAATAAGGGGAAGTAGATTTAGGACTGAGTTTAGGAGGAACTTCATCACTCAAAGGGTGTGAATCTATGGAATTCCTTGCCCAGTGAAGCAGTTGAGGCTCCTTCATGAAATGTTTTTAAGGTAAAGATAGATAGTTTTTTGAAGAATCAAGGGATTAAGGGTTATGGTGCTCGGGCCGGAAAGTGGAGCTGAGTCCACAAAAGATCAGCCATGATCTCATTGAATGGCGGAGCAGGCTCGAGGGGCCAGATGGCTTACTCCTGCTCCTAGTTCTTATGTTATTATGTTCTTATAAGATTCCATCCAATATGTTTTCAATTTCAGATGGCGTTAAACACTGAATCATTAAATATTGCAATTCATTGCAGGAAGGTTTTGAAATCTAATTTGCCCAGGAATTTTGTGACAGTTTCAGATTTGTTTATTTCCTTCTTCTGAGCATTGTGCAGAATGGAAACTATCTTAAGAAGTGAAGAATATCCTTCATCAAATCTGTGATCACAAAATTCTCAATTCTTTCCTGAATCACTGAGGCTGAAAACTAGAACTAGGAAAATGCGCAGTCTTTGCTCAAATGTGTGAGGTTTCCAGCAGCTGCAGCGAATTGTTGGTCAGAGATCAAGATATATTCTTCAAAATGAAACTCAATTTATATGAATTACTCATCTGCATTGGTTAAATATGTTGTACTTAATAGGAATATGACAAAGCTGGGATTAATAAAGATGGAATTGTCACTACCTTGCACATTCGTGAAAGGGACTTTTTTGTAAATTAAGCTTTTCCCAAGGTGTTTGCCGCAAGACACCAGGAATTTTGCTTGACTTTCCCTTTTGAAATTGCTCCCACAGAGGCATAACCATTGCCTTGACCTTGCCAGAGTACTTGAAGAATTCAGCAGAGAAGGTATTGGAGGGCAAATGAATGGTTGTGGAAGTAAGATGTTTCAGGAAAGTGTCACTGAGCAGCAGGAATCCACACCAAACTCCCTCTTTGTTTTTATCAGCTTCTGTTTTCAAAGTGAAAAACAAAAATTATGTAATCATTTTGGTAGCAATATTTGCACTCATAAAAATTGATAATTGCTAGTGGTTTGCAGTACATTTGCACACACACAGTAAATGTGATTTAATTATGTAATACAATTTCTTTCAGAAAATAATATTTTGTGTGAGTGCATTAGTAATTTGAGGCACGATGAGTGGAATCTAATACTCCCCCCACTCCCCACAGTGGTGGGAAGCATTTGACCCAGGAGAGGAACCAGCCACTTCGCTGTCACTGTCCTGACAATGACCCTGGTGGGAAGGTGACAAAAGTTTGGGGCTGGAATCTCCGATACTGCGGCTATATCTGCAGGATCCGTTCTGAACAGACGGTCGGTGCCACCCCGACACCAATCCTTTGTCCGGTGGGGGCTAGCAGCCTGACAGCGTAAAGCCCCCAGCTTTACCTGTGGATATGGCTGGAGAATGGGCGGGTCCCTGGCCACGCATGCGCACGGTGGTGGGCTGCGGCAGCCACACCATGCAACAGGGTGCCGGCCGCAGGCGGGCTTGGCCTGCCAAAAACTGCCCCCCCTGTAACCAGCTTCTCCACCCCCGGACCAATCCTCGCCATTCCCTCCAGCCCCCTGTGAAGGCCCCCTGTCAGTGGAAAGGCTCCCCCCCCTGACTGTGGCGGCGCTGGACTCAGTCCACAGCGAGCCGGTGACACTGTCGTGGACTTGGGCCAGCGGGGACGGAGCATCGGGGGTGGGCCTCAAGTCACGTCCTGAGGCCATCCATAGGGCCTGCGGCGTGTTCTTCGAGTATGCTGTTTTGAGGGGGTGGAGCATCGCAAAAACAGCATCGTCCCCAATTCCGGCTTAAACGGGGATTCTCTGGCTGATCGCCGAACGCGATTTCGGCGTCGACGATCGGAGAATCCCGCCAGGGTCTTTCTGCACCATCATCAATGACACCCTTTAGTGTGAAATTAATGCCCATTTAAGGACCTCATTCCACCACCATTAGTATTCCCCCAGGAGAAGGAGTGGTCTTATATATGGGATGCCTGAAAAGTAAACCCTGGCATTTTTTGCCAGTGGGCAGCTATGTGGGAGAGGGAGGGGGCTGCTTGTTGTTAGACATTGTGCCTGTTTGCGAGACCAGGCATCGGGAATGTGGTGGACGGATCTGGGTTAGAGCATTGAAAACCACCCCTTTCCCTTGCTGCTGACTCTCCCCCCATGCCTCCACAACCCCCACACCACAGCACCCCTCCCCCCATCAAACACCTATGCCTGAGTCCCTGGTGATTCGACGCCTCCATTAAATACCACCGTCATGTGGTAAGCATATCATTCCTGGGAGGAACAGTTTTGATGAGTGATTCCAAAATCTCTCCACTATTGGGGATTTCCTTGCCTTGTAATAGTTTCTATTGTAGACTGATTGGTAGAGATTTATCGCTATCATTAGTCAACAATTCTATTGTCATTGGCCATACAACTGCCAGCATTATAGGGTGTGATCGACGGAACATGTCCCGCTGGAATAGGGACGCATCACGGCTGGCAGATCCCGGAGAGATTTACCCGGCTGGCTACACCTCCCTGATCTAATGAGATCTCATGAGAGATCGTGATCTGGATCCCACCCTAGATCCAGCTAATCTGTATATTAAAGTGTTGCAGTCAGGAACTGTCCAATATGCACTCGCCGGAGTTACCCATGCACAGCATCTAACCCTCTTGCTTTGGAGACCCCGAGTGAGTGCCAGATGGTTTGGGTCTCCATAACGGGGACAACGTGGGGGGTCTCCCAGGGGATCGGAGGCCACTGGTGGCTGGGCTCTGAGCAGGATGGTCCCTTGGCACACCAAATACTTGGGCACCCTGGCAGTGCCACCTGGGTGCCACCATGACACTGCCAGGATGTCCAGGTGGAACTGGGAGGCTGGCAGTGCCAAGGTGCCACACTGGCACTTTGTCGATGCCGAGGATTGGCCTGTGTTTTCCCTACCCTTATTAGTTGGGGGCTCGAAGACCCCCTTAAAGGTGAGTTGGGAGGGTTAGGGAGTCTATCTCTTCCGGCAGTGGCAAGCGGTCATCAGTGCAGGAAATTAGACTGTGTACGACTTTGATGCAGTGTTCCCCGAAATAAAAGAGAGACTTGTCAGAGAGCGAGGTCTTTCTCGGCATTGCGAGAGCTGGGAAACACCCTGGGAAACACCCAGCTAAATGCGCTCAACACGAGACTCTGTTTCATTTCCCGAAGAAGACAAACTAGTTGGAATGTGATCTTTTTCCATCTAACAGTGCCTGCGTTTCCAATATTATTGTTCTCGTGTTTGAATTCACAAGTTGTTAAATAAGCACAAGCTAAATCAATCAGACCTTCTAATCAATTTTCTTTTCTGTGTTCTTTTATAGACAGTAATTTTATCCTTGCAAACGCACAGGTGGCAAAGGGATTCCCAATAGTTTACTGCTCAGATGGCTTCTGTGAACTCACTGGATTTGCCCGCACTGAAGTCATGCAGAAGAGCTGTAGCTGTAAGTTTTTATACGGTGCTGAGACAAATGAACAGATAACACTTCAAATCGAGAAAGGTTTGGATGAAAAGACAGAATTCAAAGGAGATATCATGTTTTACAGGAAGAACGGTAAGCAATCTGATTCTTCCATTTTTAAAATCCATAAAACCTGTACTGCACTAGAAGTCCATGATGACTCTTCCTGTTACTGCTGAGAAAAGTTGAAAGTCAATAAAGCATAGTGGCAGCAATTCTGCTTCATGCTACATTCTTCTCACTTACCAAAATCAACCAAGTGAAAGATCCTGCCGATTGTGCATTTCCTACTCTGCAGAATTACAAGGAATACAAGAAAATATTTTGATAAATTTGTAAATGTATACAGTTCTTGCCATTTATTGGCCTGTTTAGAATTTCTGCTTACCCACTAATAACCACTTTGACTTATTTTCGGTCCCTTTGTGCTAAAGTATGCACACACTGTATAATCAGAATGTATATTGTGCAAAATAAATCACTCCTGTCATGTCACTCAAAAGTAAGTTGTGAATTGGGCATTTTATTTTGCACGAATCCAGTTTAAGATTTCAAAACTGTATTATAAATGGAATTATGAATAGAACACATCCCGGTGAGTGTGGTAGTCAACACTAGCAGTATAATATGTATTAGGGTAAGACACATATACTCGAGATACATGGGTAAATCCCTGCCTGCTGGCTCCGCCCAGTAGGCGGTGTATAAATGTGTGTGCTCGCCGGTGCTGCACCCATTCTGGTAGCAGCTACAGGAGGCACAACATCTTTGCTCAATGAAGCCTCGATTATTCCACTACTCTCGTCTTTGTGGTAATTGATAGTGCATCAGTGAGTTATGGTAAAGCTCTGGACACCAAATCTCTGGGCCATGAGAGGACAGAAAGTAGATCATTAAAAAATCTAATTAACCTGGGGCCCTGCTTCAATTCATCTGATACTTTGGGGGAAATATTCATGCAATGGAAAAGGCGGGGCAGTGGTCATGGGGAGGGTCATATTGTAAAAGCACGGGAAACTCCCCCCAACCCGCTGCAAATCTGCCAACCTTTGGTTTAACAGGAGTGGGTCAGGGGTTGCGTGAGTAACCCACTCTCAAGAGTCGGGGCTGTGGGCAGCATGTGGCGCAATGGATAGCACTGAGACTGCGGCGCCATTGCTTGTGGGCTCAGAGGAGCTGAAGTGACCTCACCAGACCACCCCCACACTGTGAGAGAAAGAGGATTATGAGACACACACTGAGAGGAGGAGGATTGTGAAACACACACTGAGAGGAAGAGGATTGTGAGACACACGGTGAGAGGAGGAGGATTGTGAGACACACACTGTGACAGGAAAGGGATTGTGAGACAAACACTGTGAGAGGAAGGGGATTGTGAGACACACACTGAGAGGAGGGGGATTGTGAGATACACGGTGAGAGAGGAAGGGGATTGTGAGATACACACTGAGAGGAGGAGGAGGATTGTGAGACACACACTGTGAGAGGAAAGGGATTGTGAGACAAACACTGTGAGAGGAAGGGGATTGTGAGACACACACTGAGAGGAGGGGGATTGTGAGACACACACTGAGAGGAAGAGGATTGTGAGACACACACTGAGAGAGGAAAGGGATTGTGAGACACACACTGAGAGGAAAGGGATTGTGAGACACACACTGTGAGAGGAAAGGGATTGTGAGACACACACTGTGACAGGAAAGGGATTGTGAGACACACACTGTGAGAGGAAAGGGATTGTGAGACAAACACTGAGAGGAAGAGGATTGTGAGACACACACTGAGAGAGGAAAGGGATTGTGAGACACACACTGTGACAGGAAAGGGATTGTGAGACACACACTGTGAGAGGAAAGGGATTGTGAGACAAACACTGAGAGGAAGAGGATTGTGAGACACACACTGTGAGAGGAAGAGGATTGTGAGACACACACTGTGAGAGGAGGAGGATTGTGAGACACACGGTGAGAGGAAGAGGAATGTGAGACACACACTGAGAGGAAGAGGATTGTGAGACACACACTGAGAGAGGAAAGGGATTGTGAGACACACACTGTGACAGGAAAGGGATTGTGAGACACACACTGAGAGGAGGAGGATTGTGAGACACACACTGTGACAGGAAAGGGATTGTGAGACACACACTGAGAGGAAAGGGATTGTGAGACACACACTGTGAGAGGAAAGGGATTGTGAGACACACACTGAGAGGAAAGGGATTGTGAGACACACACTGTGACAGGAAAGGGATTGTGAGACACACACTGAGAGGAGGAGGATTGTGAGACACACACTGAGAGAGGAAAGGGATTGTGAGACACACACTGAGAGAGGAAGGGATTGTGAGACACACACTGTGACAGGAAAGGGATTGTGAGACACACACTGAGAGGAGGAGGATTGTGAGACACACACTGAGAGGAAAGGGATTGTGAGACACACACTGAGAGGAAAGGGATTGTGAGACACACACTGTGAGACGAAGGGGGATTGTGAGACACACACTGAGAGGAAAGGGATTGTGAGACACACACTGTGACAGGAAAGGGATTGTGAGACACACACTGAGAGAGGAAGGGATTGTGAGACACACACTGAGAGGAAAGGGATTGTGAGACACACACTGTGACAGGAAAGGGATTGTGAGACACACACTGAGAGAGGAAGGGATTGTGAGACACACACTGAGAGGAAAGGGATTGTGAGACACACACTGTGAGAGGAAGGGGGATTGTGAGACACACACTGTGAGAGGAAGGGGGATTGTGAGACACACACTGAGAGGAAAGGGATTGTGAGACACACACTGAGAGAGGAAGGGATTGTGAGACACACACTGTGACAGGAAAGGGATTGTGAGACACACACTGAGAGGAGGAGGATTGTGAGACACACACTGAGAGGAAAGGGATTGTGAGACACACACTGTGAGAGGAAGGGGGATTGTGAGACACACACTGTGAGAGGAAGGGGGATTGTGAGACACACACTGTGAGAGGAAGGGGGATTGTGAGACACACACTGTGAGAGGAAGGGGGATTGTGAGACACACACTGAGAGGAAGAGGATTGTGAGACACACAGTGAGATTTTGGACACTAAAGGCAATTTATCATGGCCAATCCACCTAACCTGCACATCTTTGGACTGTGGGAGGAAACCGGAGCACCCGAAGGAAACCCACACACATGGGGAGGACGTGCAGACTCCGCACAGACAGTGACCCATGCCAGAATCAAACTTGGGACCCTGGAGCTGCGAAGCAACTGTGCTATCTACAATGCTACCGTGCTGACCTTAAGAACAAATTAATCTACACTCCATCATTCTACCATAATCCATGTACCTATCCAATAGCCTCTTGAAGGTCCCTAATGTTTCTGACTCAACTACTTCCACAGGCAGTGCATTCCATGCCCCCACTACTCTCTGGGTAAAGAACCTACCTCTGACATCCCCCCTATATCTTCCACCATTCACTTTAAATTTATGTCCCCTTGTAATGGTTTGTTCCACCCGGGGAAAAAGTCTCTGACTGTCTACTCTATCTATTCCCCTAATCATCTTATAAACCTCTCTCAAGTCGCCCGTCATCCTTCTCCGTTCTAATGAGAAAAGGCCTAGCACCCTCAACCTTTCCTCGTAAGACCTACTCTCCATTCCAGGCAACATCCTGGTAAATCTCCTTTGCACCTTTTCCAAAGCTTCCACATCCTTCCTAAAATGAGGCGACCAGAACTGTACACAGTACTCCAAATGTGGCCTGACCAAGGTTTTGTACAGCTGCATAATCACCTCATGGCTCTTAAATTCAATCCCTCTGCTAATGAACGCTAATATACCATAGGCCTTCTTCACAGCTCTATCACTTGAGTGGCAACTTTCAAAGATCTATGAACATAGACCCCAAGATCTCTCTGCTCCTCCACATTGCCAAGAACCCTACCATTAACCCTGTATTCCGCATTCCTATTTGTCCTTCCAAAATGGACAACCTCACATTTGTCAGGGTTAAACTCCCATCTGCCACTTCTCAGCCCAGCTCTGCATCCTATCTATGTCTCTTTGCAGTCGACAACAGCCCTCCTCACTATCCACAACTCAACCAATCTTCATATCGTCTGCAAATTTACTGACCCACCCTTCAACTCTCTCATCCAAGTCATTAATGAAAATCACAAACAGCAGAGGACCTAGAACTGATCCCTGTGATACGCCACTGGTAAATGGGCTCCAGGCTGAGTATTTGCCAAGAGAGGACATGGCATGGACACACGGAGATGCACAGAGTACATCTTCCAACAGAGGCTTCAGGGTAAGGATGAACCTTTTCAGTCCTTCTTGACACATCTCTGCATCGTAGCGCAGTCATGTAATTATGACTCGATGGCTGATTCCATGATCTGGGATCAGATCATTTTCGGGGTCCAATCCAACTCCCTGCGGGAGCAGCTCCTCAAAATCAAACAGTTGACCCTCTCCATTGCCATCGAAACGTGCGTTGTCCATGAGCATGCCAGGGATCCTTACTCCCGCATCAGGGCGGCAGAAAATGCAAAACTAGTCTCCTACGAGGCAGAAAGGGTGCAGGCCGTAGCAAAAATGCAAGGTCTGAGCATCGAGGAGAGTGGCTGTTTCGTGCACTTTTCCTGGGT
The DNA here is from genome assembly GCF_902713615.1 of Scyliorhinus canicula. Classification (NCBI taxonomy): domain Eukaryota; kingdom Metazoa; phylum Chordata; class Chondrichthyes; order Carcharhiniformes; family Scyliorhinidae; genus Scyliorhinus; species Scyliorhinus canicula. The sequence goes on from NC_052150.1 coordinate 154,131,365, forward strand.
CCCTGCGCAAGCGCGCAACGATCTGGTGGGCGACGAGGCCGAAGACCCTGATGTGCATGTGCAAAAGTTGGCCAACCGCACTGCGCATGCGCGATGACGCACAAAACGTGCTGACATCAGCATTATGACGTGTCCAAATTGTGGCTATGCCCATTTAATGCGGCAATGTCCAGCCAAAGGAAGGCGATGTCTACAGTGTGGAAAGCCTGGGCATTACGCGGCCTTATGCAAGTCCGCTCCACTAACCAACAGCCAGTGATCCCAGCTGCAGCACAGATGTGTCTGCTGCGTACAACAAGGCATGCAGGATTTGGATCCTGACAGCCCAACGGAGCCCGATGCTGACTGCCTTGAGTCTCCATACCGGGTGGGCATAACCACCACACATGAGCTGGCCTCCACCGTGCCTGTAAACCGCCTTTCAATCCTTACTGTGGATCCTGACCACGAGTGGTGTGCTGTCGTCACGGTTAACCAGTCTCGTATCCGATTTAAATTGGACACTGGTGCATCTGCAAACCTCATATCACAGTCGACAGCATCCGAGACCAACCTAGCATTCTTCCACCAGCCTGCCAGCTCCTTGACTACAATGGCAATGCCATAGCTGCCAGTGGATCGTGTCAGCTAGGGGTATCTCACAAGACAGTCAAAGTGACGTTACAATTCGAGATTGTCCGGCCTGACAAAGCATCCATGCTCACTGCTCGCGCATGCCAACTCCTAAATCTGGTCCAGTGCGTCCATGCCATGTTCTCGACACCGGAAACTGCCTCGCCCAATGTAAATCTCCAGGCTGAGATAGACGACAATCTCACACAATACCACAACGTGTTTGATGGAATGGGCACGCTCCCATATCGTTACAAGATATTGCTCAAACCGAATGCCACCCCAGTCATCCATGCACCGCGCCGGGTGTCGGCCCCTCTCAAGGATCGTCTGTAATCGCAGCCACGAGAGCTCCAAGACCAGGGTATCATCTTAAAGGTCACGGAACCAACAGACTGGTTCAGCTCCATGGTCTGCGTCAAGAAGCCCTCTGGTGAACTCCGCATTTGCATTGATCCCAAAGACCTGAATCGCAACATCATGCACGAGCACTACCCTATCCCAAAGCGTGAAGAGTTAACCTGTGAGATGGTTCATGCCAAATTCTTTACCAAGCTGGACGCCTCCCGTGGGTTCTGGCAGATACAGCTGGACGAGCCCAGACGGGAGCTGTGCCATTTAACACTCCATTCGGCAGGTATTGCTACAGCCGCATGCCTTTTGGTATCATATCAGCTTCCAAAGTATTTCATCGCATAATGGAGCAAAAGATGGAGGGCAATGAGGGGTTGCGAGTCTATGTGGGCGACGTGATCATCTGGTCCACAATGCCCGAGGATCACATCGCTCTCCTCAAACAAGTTTTCCAGAGGATACATGAAAATGGCCTCCAGCTCAATAGGGCCAAATGCTCATTTGGTAGGTCTGCTATCAAGTTTCTGGGTGACCACATTTCACAGTAGGGTGTACAACCTGACACTGACAAGGTGCTGGCAATCAATGCCATGAAGACCCCAGAGGACAAAAAGGCGGTCCTCCGTTTCCTCGGGATGGTGAATTCATTCCCAACATGGCATCCCACACCATACCCTCTGGCATCTCGTAAAAAAGTCGACAGTATTCCAGTGGCTTCCCGCATATCAAGCGGAATGGCTTGAGCTGAAGGTGAAGCTCACCACAGCCCTATTATTGGCATTCTTTGACCCAACCAAGGATATCAAGATATCCACAGACACTAGCCAGGAAGGAATTGGGGCAGAGCTCCTCCAGCGAGATGACTCCTCGTCCTGGGCTCCAGTGGCATACGCCTCCAGGGCCATGACTCCTACCGAACAACGGTATGCCCAGATCGAAATGGAGTGCTTGGGTCTCCTGACAGGAATAGTCAAGTTTCATGACCACGTATACAGCCTGCCAAAGTTCACGGTGGAAACAGACCACAGGCCTTTAGTCCACATAATCCAGAAGGATTTAAATGACATGGCACCTCGGCTGCAGTGAATTCTTCTTCGTCTCCGCCGATATGACTTTGAACTCGTCTACACACCGGATAAGGAGCTGATCGTCGCGGATGCCCTATCCCGGTCCGTCACCATGCCATGTGAACAGGGCGACTTCATTCGCCACATTGAAACAGAGGTGCAGCTGTGTGCCAGCAACCTCCCAGCCACTGATGAACGAGTTATACAAATATGCGAAGAAGCTGCCAAAGATCCCCTACTGCAGCGCGTGATGAAGCACCTCGCCCATGGCTGGCAAAAGGGGCAGTGCCCCCAGTTCTTTAACGTTAAGGACGAGCTGACAGTTGTTGAGGGATCCTTCTTAAACTAGATAGAATCGTCATTCCCCAAAGCATGCAAAACATGGTGCTCAGACAGATCCATGAGGGTCACCTGGGGGTCGAGAAACGTCGACGCAGTGCTCGGCAGGCAGTTTACTGGCCTGGCATCAGCCAGGACATTGCCAACAGAGTCCTCAAGTGCACAACATGCCAGAAGTTTCAACCAGATCAGCCCAAAGAAACGCTGCAACAGCACGAGATCGTGACCTCTCCGTGGTCCAAGGTGGGGATAGACCTCTCTTGCGCCAATGGGCGTGATTACGTGCTCTTGGTCGACTACTTCTCCAGCTACCCGGAAGTTGTGAAACTGTCGGATCTCATGTCAAATTCCGTCATCAAAGCCTGCAAAGAGACATTTGCCAGGCATGGGATACCACTCACGGTAATGAGTAACAATGGTCCATGTTTCTACAGCCAAGAGTGGTCCGACTTTGCACGATCCTACCACTTTAGCCACATCACATCCAGTCCCCATTACCCGCAATCAAACGGGAAGGCCGAGAAAGGGGTCCACATTGTCAAGCGGTTGCTGTGCAAGGCTGCAGACTCAGCCTCTGATTTCAACCTGGCGCTATTGGCATACAGGGCACCCCTCTGTCGACTTGTTTGCCTCCTGCGCAGTTGTTCATGAACCGCAACCTGAGGACGACTGTTGCAGCCATCCATGTTCCAGACCTTGACCACCTCACAGAGCTGCAGAAGGTGCAGTGATCCAGGGACCAGCAAAAGATCACGTATGATGCTCATGCCACGGATCTGCCTCTGCTGGCTCCAGACGATGTTGTTCGTGTTCAGCTGCCTGAGGGAGGTTGGTCAGCCCCAGCTGTTGTCGTCAGACAGGCTGCTCCCAGGTCTTTCGTTGTCCAAATGGCTGATGACTCCATTTTACGGAGCAACAGGAGGGCATTGCGTAAAGTTCCCTGCCCATCACCCGACCATACTTCTCCGCATATCATCATGCCTCCTCCGGACGCCTTGCACCACGAGGCCACCGATCTGGCGGTGATCCCACGGCTGTCCACAAGGCCACCGAAATGGCAGCCATCCCGCCTGTCCAGGTGCCGGCGTGCCCCCCTCCATCTCTGCGGCGATCAACGAAAATTCTGTGCCCCCCACAAAAACTGAATCTATAGACGTAAATCTTGTAAATTTTGTTCCGTTTTTCTCTGTATCTGCACGGTAGACACCTTCCCATGTACATATGTTCATTCATTCCCCACTTGTACATAGTTATGCATGCATATACAGCCACGTTTAGTTTAAAAGGGAGAGATGTCATAATATCCACTCGTGTATATTATGAGATGCAGACAGGTAGTGATTGACACACAAGATAACCAATGAACACACACGACACAGAACAACCAATCACCAGATCGGACACCACCACTATAAACCCCACAGGGCATTAAGGCTCTCTCCCTCTCTCACAGGACACAGCCAGGGAGATAGTGCACAGGCCAATGAACATCATCACCATGTGATAGAGAGCTAGTCTGGTCAAGCCAGTAGGAGGTTATCAGTTAGGTTAATAGAGTGTCAACCCACAGCAGATTATGTACAGCAATCAACAGGTTCAATAAAACAGTGTTGGACCATCTCCTGTGTCGGAAGCCTGTTTCTCGTTTTACTGCATCCAGTTGCAGTCGATGTTAGACCAACACAGATAACACATCAAGAGGAAGGGGATTGTGAGACAGACACTGTGAGAGGAAGAGGATTGTGAGACAAGCACTGTGAAAGGAAGGGGATTTTGAGGCAGACAGTGTGAGAGGAAAGGGATTGTGAGGCACACACTAAGAGGAAGGGGATTGTGAGATACACACTGAGAGGAAGGGGATTTTGAGCCACACACTGTGAGAGGAAGGGGATTGTGAGACACACACTAAGAGGAAGGGGATTCTGAGACACACACTGCAAGAGAAAGAGGATTGTGAGACACACACTGTGAGAGGAAGGGGATTGTGAGCCACACACTATGAGAGGAGGGGGATTGTGAGACACACACTATGAGAGGAAGGGGATTGTGAGACACACTATGAGAGGAGGGGGATTGTGAGACACACACTGTGAGAGGAAGGGGATTGTGAGACACACACTGTGAGAGGAGGGGGATTGTGAGACACACACTGAGAGGGGTGTGGTAGTCACCACTTTGTATTATATTGTATATATGGGTATTACGGTAAGGCCCCTGTACTACAGGTACGTGAGTAGATCCCTGCCTGCTGGCTCCGCCCAGTAGACGGAGTATAAATATGTGTGCTCTCCGAACAGCAGCCATTTCGTCAGCTGCTGCAGGAGGCCACAAATCTCTGTGTACTAAAGCTTCGATTGCATTCTACTCTCGTTTCGTCATAATTGATAGTGCATCAATTTATTACACAGAGATTTTTCAGAGATGGACTTCCGCATCAAGCCGGATCACCTGCAGCTGCATCGTCAAGAAGACAACACCAAAAAGGACTTCGAACATTGGCTAGCTGATATGGTCAATCAGATTGCATAGTACCGGGTCTTCCCAACAGTGGACCTGAAGTCTGCCCACCACCAGCTCCCCATCCATAAGGCGGACCACCCATACACTGCGTTCGAAGCAGACGGCCGCCTTTACCACTTTCTTAGGGTTCCCCTCAGCATCACAAACGGGGTCTCGGTCTTCCAATGGGAGATGGACCGAATGGATTACTGGGACGGGGTGTGGGCCACTTTCCCGTACCTGGACAACGTCACCATCTGCGGCCATGGCCAGCAGGACCATGACGCTAACCTTTCCAAATTTCTCCACATCGTCACACTCCTCAACCTAACTTACAGCAAGGAGAAGTGTGTGTTCTGCACGAACCGATTAGCCGTCCTCGGCTATATGGTTCAGAACGGAGTGCTAGGGCCCGACCCCGACTGCATGTGCCCCCTCATGGAACTCCCCCTCCCCCACTGCCCCAAGGCCCTCAAACGATGCTTGGGGTTCTTTTCGTATTACGACCAGTGGATCCCAAACTATGTGGACAAGGCCCGTCCACTCAATCAATCCACCGTTTTCCCACTGACGGCCGAGGCTCACTAGGCCTTCAACTGTATCAAGGCCGACATCGCCAAGGACGCGATGCACGCGGTCGACGAGACGCTCCCCTTCCAAGTCGAGGGCGATACATCAGACGTCGCTCTGGCCGCTACCCTCAACCAGGCAGGCAGGCCTGTGGCATTCTTTCCCCCCAGCCCTCCATGCCTCCGAAATTCGGCACTCCTTCGTCGAGAAGGAGGCCCAAGCGATCGTTGAAGCTGTGCGACATTGGAGGCATTACCTGTCCGGCAGGTGATTCACTCTCCTCACTGACCAGCGGTTGGTTGCCTTCATGTTTAACAACACGCAGTGGGGTAAGATCAAAAATGATAAAATTTTGAGGCGTTTGAGGGGCTGGTTTAGCTCACTGGGCTAAATCGCTGGTTTTTAAAGCAGACCAAGGCAGACCAGCAGCACGGTTCGATTCCCGTACCAGCCTCCCCGGACAGGCGCCGGAATGTGGCGGCTAGGGGCTTTTCACAGTAACTTCATTGAAGCCTACTCGTGACAATAAGCGATTTTCATTTCAGTTTTCATTTCAGGTGGAGGATCGAGCTCTCCACCTACAATTACGAGATTTTGTATCGCCCCCGGTAAACTCAATGAGCCCCGCAATGCCCTGTCCCGAGGTACATGTGCTAGCGCACAAATGGACCGACGATCTCTGTCACCCAGGAGTCACCCGCTTTTACCACTTCATTAAGGCCCGCAATCTGCACTACTCCATCGAGGAAGTCAGGGCTCGCACCAGAGACTGCCAGGTCTGCGCGGAGTGTAAACCGCATGATGTGACCATCAATTCACTCGAGACACGATAGGAAGTAAACTGTGGTTTTAATAGACTTACAACTGAGCCTGCCTGCGACCAGAAGAACCGAGGGCAGGCTCACAAGGCTGCAGCAGTTTATACTTCTGGTAGTGGGAGGGGCCATGGGCGGAGCCGAGGGTGGAGCCCTGTACAAGCTCCTCATCTCCCCCTGTGGGCAGAGCCACGCAGCGGCTCACAGACAGAGCCCACAAGGACACAATACTATACAGTGTGAATTACATGATGTACATTCACCACATTCACCCCCTGTAAAAAAAATCAAGTCTGGCAGGGTTGACGGGTCGACAGGTTGAGCCAGTCAGGTGGCCGAGTCGTCCTTTGGGATCGGCGGAGCACCGGGATTGCAGCCTCTTCGGGTGACTGGGTGGTGACGGTCGGTGTGGATATGAGGGTGGACTCCGGGGGTGTTTCGGTCCGAGCTCCGTTCCTGACCGGTGCGACGGGCGAAGGGGGGTGCAAGAAAACTATAGGCGTGGGGGCGCAGGGAGTGGGGGGTTGGGTGGGGTGTATTGTGAGTGGTACCTCGGCGACGGTGGTGGTAGTGGTGGATCCTGTGGGCGCTAGGTCCCGGAGGGAAGCGGTGTCCTGACGGCCGTCGGGGTGTTCAATAAAGGCGTAGTGTGGGTTCGAGTGTAGCAGTAGTACCCTCTCTACTAGCGGGTCTGTTTTGTGTGGCCGGACGTGCTTCCGGAGGAGAACCGGGCCGGTGTCCTCAACCAAGATGGGAGCGAAGCACCCGTGGTAGTGCCCCTAGGGAAAACAAAGAGTCGTTCGTGAGGGGTCTGGTTGGTGGCAGTGCACAGGTGGGACCTAATTGCATGGAGCACGTCGGGGAGGACCTCCTGCCAGTGGGAGGTCGGGAGATTCCTGGACCGTAGGAAGGTCTTCCAGCCCATCGCGTTCTCCCTCTCCACCTGCCCGTTCACCCTGGGGTTATAGCTGGTAGTCCTGCTCAAGGTGATGCCCTTGTCGAGCAGGTACTGGCGCAGCTCGTCACTCATGAAGGACGAACCCCTGTCGCTGTGTACGTAGCTGGGGAAACCAAACAGGGTGAAGACACTGTGCAGGGCTCTGATGACTGTGTGGGAGGTCATATCTAGACACGGGATGGCAAAGGGGAAGCGGGAGAATTCGTCTATGACGTTGAGGAAGTACACATTTCGATTGGTTGAGGGGAGGGGCCCTTTGAAATCGATGCTCAGGCGTTCAAAGGGCCGGGATGCCTTTACCAGGTGGACCTTGTCTGGTCTATAGAAGTGCGGTTTGCACTCCGCGCAGATCGGGCAATCCCTGGTGATGGCTTTTACCTGCTCGGTGGAGAAAGGCAATTTCAGGCTTTGATGTAGTGGGCGAGCCGGGTGACCCCTGGGTGGCAGAGGTCGTTGTGGATAGCCTTTAGGCGGTCGTCTTGCACGCTGGTGCATGTGCCGCGGGACAGGGCATCTGGGGGCTCGTTGAGCTTACCCGGTCGATATATGTTGTCATAATTATAGGTGGAGAGTTCAATCCTCCACCTCAAGATTTTATCGTTTTTTATTTTGCCCCTTTGTGGGTTGTCGAACATGAAGGCAACCGATCTTTGGTCGGTGATGAGGTTAAACCTCCTACCTGCGAGGTAGTGCCTCCAGTGCCGTATGGCTTCCTCAATGGTTTGAGCTTCTTTTTCGACTGAGGAGTGTTAAAGTTCCGAAGTGGAGAGGGTTCGGGAGAAGAAGGCGACTGGTCTCCCTGCCTGATTCAGAGTGGCGGCGAGAGCAACCTCTGAGGCGTCGCTCTCCACCTGAAAGGGTATGGATTCATCCACCGCCCGCATGGCGGCTTTGGCGATGTCCTCCTTCATGCAGTTGAAGGCCTGGCGGGCCACTGCTGACAGTGGGAAGAGTGTGGTCTTAAATAGTGGGCGGGCTTTGTCCGCATACTGGGGGACCCACTGGGCGTAATAAGAGAACAATCCCAGGCACCTCTTGAGGGCCCTGGTTCAATGAGGGCGAGGGAGTTGTAAGAGCTCTGGTCCATAAGTTCTCCGTAAACTCTATAAGTTGCATACTGTCCTGGTCGGGGCCCAGGACTCCGTTTCCCACGACGTAGCCGAGGATGGCTAGTCTGGTAGTGCAGAAAACGCATTTCTCCTTATTGTAGGTGAGATTGAGTTTCTGGCGGTTTTGAGAAATTGTTGGAGGTTGGCGTCGTGGTCCTGCTGATCATGGCCGCAGGTGGTGACATTGTCCAAGTACAGAAATGTGGCCCGCAGCCCGTACTGGTCCACCATTCGGTCCATTGCTCATTGGAACACCAAGACCCCATTCGTGACACCAAAGGGGACCCGGAGGAAATGGAAGAGGCGGCCATCTGCCTCGAACGCCGTGAAGTGGCGGTCCTCCGGGCGGATTGGGAGCTGGTGGTAAGCAGACTTTAGATCCACCGTGGAGAATATGCGGTACTGGCCGATCTGGTTGACCATGTCTGCAATTCTGGGGAGGGGGAACGCATCGAGGTGCGTGAACCGGTTAATGGTTTGGCTATAATCAACCACCATCCAGAACTTTTACCCGGTCTTGACGACCACCACCTGAGCTCTCCAGGGGCTGTTACTGGCCTCTATGACTCCCTCACGTAGGAGCCGCTGGACTTCGGCTCTGATGAATACTCTGTCCTGCAGGCTGTACTGCCTGCTGCGGGTGGCTACTGGTTTACAGTTAGCCGTTAGGTTAGCGAAGAGTGGAGGAGGGTCGATTTTTAGAGTCGCTAAGCTGCATATAGTGAGAGGAGATAGGCGTCCGCCGAAGCTGAGTGTGAGGCTCTTGAGGTTGCATTGAAAGTCGAGCCCGAGTAAGAGTGGGGCGCAGAGGTCGGGGAGTACGTACAGCTGGAAATTAGAGTAACGGTGCGCCTTTGTATTTGGACCGAGTGCGAGCCCGAGGTGAGGGAGATAGTTTGCCGTGCAGGGAAGATAGGGAGCGAACAGCGTCTTATCAGGTCAGGATGTACAAAGATCTCGGTGCTCCCGGAGTCGAAGAGGCACGGTGTCTTATATCCGTTGATTTGAACGGACAGATTCGAGCTCCTGAGGTGCTTCAGACGCGACTGGTCCAACGTGACTGCGTTGAGTTGCAGGTAGTCGGCGGCTCGATCAGCAGTGCTGTAGTGGACCCGTGATGACTGTCTGCGGAGGTCATAGTCGTCGAGGTGAACATCGGGTGATGGCCAAGATGGTGGCCCCCGTTGATCGCACGTGGCGGGCGATGAAGAAGATGGCCACCCCCGTGGGTCGCACGTGGCGGGCGGCGAGGAAAATGGCGCCCAAGATGGCGGCCCCCATGACCCGCACATAGCCGGCCATGTGGGGGAGGATTGCCAAGATGGTGGCCTCCATGAGTCGCACATGTCGGGCGGAGGCGGAGTCGGCAGACACGCTGCAACGTTGAGGGGCCTGCGGGCCTACGAGTTGGAGGAGCGATTGCTCTGGGCTGCGGGGGAGTTAGAGGGTTTCGATTTCGCCAGGCATACTTTGGCATAATGTCCTTTTCGACCGCAGCTGCTGCAGGTCACGTTGCGGGCCGGGCAGTGCTGCCGTGGGTGTTGGGGCTGGCCACAAAAATGGCACGCCGGCGCTCCATAGTGGGTGGGTGGCCGCAGGCCTGGGGCAGTCGCTGGTCGGAGGTCCACGATGGGGTCGCTTGGTCTGCGGGGAATGAGTTGAGACTTTGAAACGCGACCTCCATTGTGGTGGCTAGCGCTACCGTGTCCTCCAAGTTCTGGGCCCCTTTTTCGAGTAGTGGCTGGCACACAGTTTGACCAGACCCCCCGCAACGTACACATCACGGACAGCGAGTTCCATATGCTGGGAGGCAGTTACAGCCTGAAAGTTACATTCCCGAGCAAGGGCTTTTAAGTCGCGCAGGAAGTCCTCTAGGGACTCTGCGGGGCGCTGGCGGTGGGTAGCGAAAATGTGCCGCGTGTAGACCTCACACATATAATCGGTCGAGGGCCTCGGTATACGAGTCGGTACAGTTGAGTTGCGTTGAGATGCGATGGCTCACCCGTGCGTGCAGTAGGCTGAGTTTCTGCTTCTCGTAGTCTCAGAGGTGGTCGACGCAGCCAGGTAGGCTTTGAAACACCGAAGCCAGTGTAGAAAGATTTCCTTCGCCTCTGCAGCCTGCGGGCCGAGTTCTAGTCGATCAGGTTTGAGGGCTGATTCCATAGTAGTTTTCTTAAGTCTATTAAATTGATGTGACCATCAATTCACTCGAGACACGATAGGAAGTAAACTATGGCTTTAATAGGCTTACAACTGAGCCTGCCTGCGACCAGAAGAACTGAGGGCAGGCTCACAAGGCTGCAGCACTTTATACTTCCGGTAGTGGGAGGGGCCATGGGCAGAGCCGAGGGTGGAGCCCTGTACAAGCTCCTCATCTCCCCCTGTGGGCAGAGCCGCGCAACGGCTCACAGACAGAGCCCACAAGGACACAATACTATACAGTGTGAATTACATGAAGTACATTCACCACACCGTACTTCTACCGGCCAGACCATGCACGCCTGGTGAAGGCCTCCCGCCCCTTTGAACGGCTCAGCGTGGACTTCAAAGGGCCCCTCCCCTCCACCGACCACAACACGTACTTCCTTAATGTGGTTGATGAGTATTCCCGATTCCCCTTCTCCGTCCCATGCCCGATATGACGTCTGGCACCATCATCAAAGCTCTCAACACCAGCTTCGCTCTGTTCGGTTTCCCCGCCTACGTCTACAGCGACAGGGGATACTCATTTATGAGCGATGAGCTGCGCCAGTACCTGCTCAACAGGGGCATTGCTCGAGCAGGACGACCAGCTACAACCCCCGGGGAAACGGGCAGGTGGAGCAGGAGAATGGGACCGTCTGGAAGGCCGTCCAGCTGGCCCTACGGTCCGGAAATCGCCAGGAGTCCCGCTGGCAGGAGGTCCTCCTTGACACACTTCACTCCATTCGTTCGCTCCTTTGCACTGCGACTAATGAAGCCCCCCATGAAGGTCTATTTGCTTTCCACAGGAAGTCCACCTCCAGTCGTCACCACTGTTGTATTATATTGTATATATGGGTATTACGGTAAGGCCCCTGTACCACAGATACAGGGGTAGATTCCTGCCTGCTGGCTCCGCCTAGTAGGCGGAGTATAAATATGTGTGCTCTTCGAACAGCAGCCATTTCGTCAGCTACAGTAGGAGGCCACACATCTCTGTGTAATAAAGACTCTCGTTTTGTCGTAATTGATAGTGCATCAAGCGGAAGATGATTATGAGACACACACTGTGAGATGAAGGCGATTGTGAGACACGCACTGGCAAAATCAGCAACCACTGTAGCGTGGTGAGAAACCGATAATTATCGCTAAAGGCCAATCATGTGTTCGCATTCCAGGGACAAACCCAGCTCCTACCAAACTCCCACTGACCGCGGAGGTATCTGGGTCTGTAGCTGGAAGCTGTTGCTAATTGGGAATTGGCAGCCGTAGTTAAGTGAGCACTTCACAGCTCCCAAGTGGATTCCCATGGGTAGGTGTGTGTGCCATGTATAATGTGTGAGTTATTGCCTAGCATCCCAATCAGACGGCGATGTCTGTACACTGTGCATGAGCATCGCGGGAGGCAGTACCATAGATGCAGTGACCATTATCCATCTGGGCCCTCTCCTGTCTGTTGTGGGCTAACTTCTCCTGTGGGGACACAGAGGGGGCATCATGAGCTGCAGGCATTATTCATCGTGTGTGTGAGGGGGTGGATGCTTCGGTAGGGGGGAGATAGGATGTATGGGAAGTAATGGGGTATGGGGAGTTTGTGGGAGATGGGGCTTATGGGGCGAATGGGGTTGGGATGGGGAGTATGGGGATGGGGAGTTTGGGGGGGAATGGGGAGTATTTTGGTGGCGAGGTGGCATGGGTGGTGTGGGCGGCACTGCTGGACATGGATAGGGCAGGGCAGGAATAATGCTGGGTGGGGGCGGTGCCAGGCACATTCTCAAGGACGGCATCGGTAGCAGTGGGGGCAGTGCCAGGGGGCCAGTGCCAACCTACCCACGCAGCCCTGTGGAGGTGGATGACCTTTTTAGGGTACTGGGTTCCAGTCCCTCTGGTGACGCTCTCCCAGCTGATGCCAATGCCACTTCCTCCCAGGCGGCACTGACCCTTTGATACTCTTGGGGAAACAGGGCATCTCATCTGATCTCAACTGTGTTCAACAGTCTGGCCAGGCCAGCATCTCCAAGTTGTGGGGCTGGTCTCTTCGGGGGCATGGCTGCGAGCTGTGTGGGGTTGGCTGTGCAGGAGTGGTTTAAGCACTGCTGCCCCTTGTTAGCAAGGGGTTGGCATGCGTGGTCCTGGCAAATCAGCCGGCGGGATAGTCATTTGCTGTATGAAGACCATGAGGCCTCCTTAAGTGGTCCAATTAATGTTTTATAGCGGTGAAAGCCTCGCCAGGCCGAGCGTCAGGAAGATCACAGCCATTCCGGCTCACTACCACACTTCAAAACCTTTCTATTAAATCGTGCACATAGGGGCAATTTAGCATGGCCAGTCCACCTAACCTGCACACCTTTGGACTGTGGGAGGAGACTGGAGCACCCGGAGGAAACCCATGCAGACACGGGAAGAAAGTACAAACGCCTCACAGTCACCCAAGGTCAAAATTGAACCTGCGTCCCTGGTGCTGTGAGGCAGCAGTGCTAACCACTGTGCCACCGTGCTGATGTTAAAACCAGTCCTAGTGTCTTCTTTGTAGATTGTAAATATGATTTTCTAGTTTTCCAAAGTGACCATATTATTGTGAATCTAAGACATCATCAGTCTCACATCTGTCCACCATTTCCCTGCTGAATTATCACCATCTGTTTTCTTTGATGGTAATCAATTAGGAGAGGGGATAGGGATGGTACAGTCAGATTTTGATGACGAAATTTGCCTGAGGAGGTCCTGTGGCACAGTGCTTAACACCCCTACCTCTGAGCCAGAAGCTTTGGGTTCGAGTTGGGCTCCAGGATTTGATAGCACATGTCATAACCCTTACGAGATCCAGGGGGACACCGTAATTGATCTCTCTTTGGGACATGATACAAAGAACAAAGAAAAGTACAGCACAGGAGCAGGCCCTTCGGCCTTCCAAGCCTGCGCCGACCATGCTGCCCGTCTAAACTAAAATCTTCTACACTTCCGGGGTCTGTATCCCTCTATTCCCATCCTGTTCATGTATTTGTCAAGATGCACCTTAAACGTCACTATTGTCCCAGCTTCCATTACCTCTTCCGGCAGCGAGTTCCAGGCACCCACTACCCTCTGTGTAAAAATATTACCTCGTACACATGTGGAATATGAGTTCCCCTGCCAGTGGCTGGCAGCCCGCTGAACTGGGGCTCATAAATTTGAATTTAAAAAGCCGATTCAGACCGGAACCGTTGTGATCGGTAGTCCCGGTTCGGATCTCTGAACTGCAAGCCGCATTGCGGCCTTTACTTTGTGTTGGTTTAATACATTTTTTAAAAATTAATTCGTGGGATGTAGGCATGCTGGTTAGGCCAGCATTTATTGCCCATCCCTAGTTGCCCTTCGGAAGGTGGTGGAGTTGCCTTCTTGAACCGCTTCAGTCCTTGAGGTGCAGGTACACCCACTGTGCTGTGAGGGAGGGAGGCCCAGAATTTTGCCCTAGCAATAGTGAAGTAACGGTGCTATATTTCCAGGTCAGGGTAATGAACAACTTGGAGGAAACATCCAGGTGGTGCAGTTCCCAGGTATTTGCTGCTCTTGTCCTTCTAGGTGGTAGTGGTTGTAGGTTTGGAAGGTGCTGTGTAAGAAACCTTGGTGGTTACTGCAGTGCATCCTGTGGATGGTACACACGGCTCCCACTGTTTGTCGGTAGTGGAGGGTTTGAAAGCGTGTGGAAGGAGGAACAATCAAGTGGACTGCTTTGTCCTGAATGGTGTTGAACCTGTTCAGTGTTGTTGGAGCTGCACTCATCCAGGCAAGTGGAGAGTATTCCATTACACTCCTGATTTGTGCCTTGTAGATGGTGGGCAGACTTTGGGGGGATCAGGAGGTGAGTTACTCACCATAGGGTTCCTAGTCTTTGACCTGCTGTGATAGCCACAATATTAATATGACTTGTCCAGTTCAGTTTCTGATCAATGGTAACCCCGAGGATGTTGATTGTGGGGGATTCAGCAATAGTGATGCCATTGAATGTCAAGGGGATGGTGGTTACATCCTCTCTTGTAGGAGATCGTCATTGCCTGGAACTGGTGTGACGCAAATGGAACTTGCCATTTGTCAGCCCAAGACTGGATATTGTCCAGGTCTTGCTGCATTTGGACATGGACTGCTCCATTATCTGAGGAGTCGCGAATGGTGCTGAACATCGTGCAGGAATCCAGAAACATCCCCTCTTCTAACCTTATGATAGAAAGGAGGTCATTGATGAAGCATCTGAAGATAGTTGGACCTCAGACACCACCCTGAGGATCCTTGGCAGTGATGTTCTGGAGCTAGAATGATTGATCTCCAACCACCACAACCATTTTCCTGTGTGCCAGGTATGACTCCAACCAGCGGAGAGTTTTCCCCCGATTCTCATTGACTCTGGTTTAGCCAGGGCTCCTTGATGCCATACTCAGTCAAGTAAGAAGTCTTGCAACACCAGGTTAAAGTCCAACAGGTTTGTTTCAAATCACTAGCTTTCAGAGCACTGCTCCTTCCTCAGGTGAATCAGTCCAACGCCGGCATCTCCACATCATATTCAGTCAAATGCTTCCTTGATATCAAGTGCAGTCACTCTCACCTCACTGTTTAACTTATCTTCTCAAGCCTTCTGAGCTTTTATAGCGTAACATGCCTAAACATGTTGATTATCAATGTATAAAGCCTTGGAATGAGCTTATGCTCAGTGGGAAGAGTGGGAGAGTTTGCTGGCCAGCCAGAAACTCTAGAAGGCAATGATAAACCACTGAAGAACCTTGCCAGACATAACCATGAACCACACATGTAAGTCCATTTGTCCAATGCCCCCCAAGTGCCTGGCACCTAAAGGCATTTACCTGGCAATATTTTATGAAAATATCTCAAGATAACAATTTGTTTGATAGATTAGGAAGGATTTCTTCCTCTAAATTTGTAAATTCTTCAGGGTTCACATTTAGGGAAGGAAATCTGCCACCCTTACCTGATCTGGCCTACATATGACTCCATACCCACAGCAATGTGGTTGACTCTTAACGGCCCCCCTCAAGGGTAATTAAGGATGGGCAATAAATGCTGGCACAGCCTGCGGCGCCCACGTCCCATGAACGAATTAAAAAAAGATGTGGCTTTGAACCATCTCAGTTTTGGGTATTTGAATTTGAATGAGCTTATTCAGGTGATGCAGATGTTACCTTACCAGGAAAACGTCTTGGGCTGAAACGGAAAATACAAAATGAACAATTGGTGAATGAATTAAGAGCCATTGGGGGGAGAAATAAAAATAATTAGTAGTGGCCCTACTTCTGAAGTGCACACATGTGGATATTTGACATGAAAGGACTAGGTTCTTCTGTGATATTGTCCTGGATCAAATTGCTACTGCACTTCCTGTCAAGACTCATGTAAAAAGAATAACCATGTTGGTGAGGTAAAATAGCTTCCAAGCATCATCATGTTGTGGCTTTAATATCAAAATATATTTGTGAAATTATAATTCTATATATACAAACTAGAAAAAGTAAATTTGAAAGAATCTTGAAATTATTGAAATATTGTTTATCTCTGGACTTGTGCCTCTGATCCTCAGTACTGAAGGGATAATTTAATGATGTATAGTTCCCCATGGAGTTACTTGTCTCCCATCTGCTTTAGTACTGAACGTCTTTTCCTTATTCAGCAAGTACATTTCAACTCCA
This sequence comes from Scyliorhinus canicula, assembly GCF_902713615.1. Classification (NCBI taxonomy): domain Eukaryota; kingdom Metazoa; phylum Chordata; class Chondrichthyes; order Carcharhiniformes; family Scyliorhinidae; genus Scyliorhinus; species Scyliorhinus canicula. The sequence goes on from NC_052150.1 coordinate 154,147,544, forward strand.
GCTGTCTAGCTCTCCACACAACTCAAATATTGAGGCCCAATGATTTAGTAGCGGGCGCTTGATGTCTTGAAGCACAACATAATGAGAATTTTAACAATGGTCGTAACGTAAAGTGGTCAATATTGATTTGACGGATTATAACACATTCCGACTCATTTTCCCTTTCGTTGGCGACACAGAGGACTTGTCCCATTCCGTGCTCGCTCTCCATGTTGCCAGGAGCCCAAGGTCTACAATATGCCTGAGGTGCCCATAATATCCCTCTGCAGCTCTCCAGCCAGTGCTAATCTGAGACTCAAATTGTGCGCAAGGCTCCTCTGATGCCCCCGCACAAATATTTAAGTTCTCATAATGTAATGGGAGCGCCTGGGCAACAGCTCAGCTGCTGAATTATTTCAGTGAACTGCCATGTGTTATTATGTCTGGTTAGTTCATTTTAGTTGAAGAAAATACAGCCCCTAGTGAGCCACTCTCCTGGTAACATTAGAACGAGACTGCATTATCAGCTCCAGAAACTACTTGGAAATGAAGCCAGATACATAAACCTAAGTCTTCTCAAATGTAACTCCATCCTGCTGCACTGAGTCTAGTCAGATCATCAAACTACTGCCAATAAATTTTCTGCCCAGCACGTGGACTGTGGGCTTGATTTTTAAGTCCCGCTAACCCTGGCATAAGATGGGCATCACTGGCTGATGTGCCAGCTCGCTCGCTCCATCTCGCTGCCTACAGGCTATTTTTGCAGAGGCAGGGTGTGGGTGATGTGGTGGGGGGGGGGTTGCGGCAGGACTCATTCCCACTGGATAGCCAATGCAGCTTCGTAAGGGCCACCTAAAGTTGATTAAAGGTGGCTGAGTGGGTTTTCCAGTCAGCCCCCAGGTCCATGCAGACTGTGGTAGTATGACTAGGGAGATTACGGTACCCTAGAACCAAGCTGCCATTGGTGCAGAAGACTCGCTGCCCATTGGCCCAGGCAAATCATGTGACTCTCTGCCAATTGGCTGAGGCTAGTCATGTGCCTCCCCGCTGATTGACTGAGAGGTAGGTAGCCCCGCCTACGAGGCGGGATACGAGAACCCGTACCGGCTGGCAGTCGGCCTTTCTCTGTACGTCTACTGCCGGCACATATCTAGTGTATTAAAGCCTGTCGTTTGGAACTACCTCTCGCCTCGTGTCTGATTGATGGTGCATCAATTTAATATACTAGAATTTTGAAATGGAGCTACGGATCAAGCCAGAATGCCTCCGAATCAGCCCGCATGCCACAAATGCGTCAGCAATGTTTAAACATTGGCTGGCGTGTTTTAACAGCTACCTCAACACAGCAGAAAACCGCCAGATGAGGGAACAGAAACTCCACATCCTCCACTCGTGCGTGGGCACCGCCGTCTACTCTCTGATAGAGGATGAACTCGACTATGATGCCGCTATGGACCTGCTGAAGGGACATTTCATCAGGCCAGTGAATCAGGTCTACGCGTGGCACCTCCTGGCTATGAGGCAGCAATTCCCCAGTGAGTCCCTCAACGAATTCTACCGGGTCCTCATTGTCCCGGGGAGAAATTGCGCCTGCTCGCAAGTCTCTGCGGCTGAACATACCGTCAGAGACGCTTTCGTCGCGGGCATGCAATCATCCCAGATACACCAGAAACTCCTGGAAAAAGACACCTTAAGCCTCGTTGAGGCACGGACCCTCGCATCCTCCTTAGAGGTCGCTGACCACAACGCCCACGTGTAAGCCCCCGGCCACGTGGCGGCCCCCTGGGCAGCGTGGCACGCGACCGCCCTCACCCCCGCGGACTCGGACCCCCCCAGACCTGTGCCGCGGGACACCCCGATAAACCCACGGGGCTCCGCTGCTACTTTTGCGGTCAGGCCAAGCACCCCCGCCCACGCTGCCCGGCCCGCACCGCAACCTGTAAAGGCTGCGGCAAGAAGGGCCACTTTGCGGCCATCTGCCAATCAAAGTCGGTCGCTACCATCCCGAACAGCGACCGCGGGTCCCCCCCCCCCCCCCCCCCCCCCACCACGTGCGGCCGACGGGCGTCGCCACCTTCGATCGGCACAGAGGACCCCGCAAGTGACTACTCGCTGCTGGATGACGACTCTGAGTTCCTGCCACGACTCGCCTCGATTCTCACGGCCCCGCACGCTATCCACGGCGACCACGAGATCCTCCTCAACGGCCATGAGACGAGCTGCCTACTGGACTCCGGGAGCACAGAGAGTTTCGTCCACCCCGACACGGTAAGACGCTGCACGCTCCCCATCCACCCAGTGAAACACAAAATCGCTCTGGCCTCCGGTTTGCACTCAGTCCAGATCACCGGGTTCTGCGTAGCGGACTTCACGATCCAGGGGAGGGTGTTTAGAAACTATAAGCTCCTCATCCTTCCCCGCCTCTGCGCAGCAGCACTCCTGGGATTGGACTTCCAGTGCAACCTACAGAGTTTAACTTTCAAATTCGGCGGTCCTATTCCCCCCCTTACTGTCTGCAGCCTCGCGTTCCTCAAGGTCGACCCCCTTCCTTGTTTGCAAACCTCACCCCGGATTGCAAACCCGTCGCCACCAGGAGCAGATGGTACAGTGCCCAGGACCGGACCTTCATCAGGTCCGAGGTCCAAAGGCTTCTGAAGGAAGGGGTCATAGTGGCTAGCAACAGTCCCTGGCGAACACAAGTGCTGGTGGTGATGACTGGGGAGAAAAATCGTATGGTCATAGACTACAGTCAGACCATCAACAGGTTTACGCAGCTGGACGCGTACCCTTTCCCACGTATCTCCGACCTGGTTAACAGGATCGCGCAGTACAAAGTCTTTTCCACAGTGGACCTTAAGTCCGCCTACCACCAGCTCCCTATCCGCGCGAGTGACCGAAAGTACACTGCGTTCGAGGCAGATGGGCGACTCTACCACTTCCTCAGGGTTCCATTCGGTGTCACAAATGGGGTCTCGGTCTTCCAAAGGGAGATGGATTGAATGGTTGACCAATATGGTTTACGGGCAACCTTCCCATATCTCAACAATGTCATCATCTGCGGCCATGACCAGCAGGACCACGACATCAACCTCCGCAAATTCCTCCGTACCGCAAAACTCCTTAACCTCACCTACAATAAGGATAAGTGTATGTTCAGCACCGACCATCTAGCCATCCTCGGCTACGTAGTGCGTAACGAAGTGATAGGCCCCGACCCCGAACGCATGCGCCCCCTAATGGAACTCCCTTTCCCCAACTCCCTCAAAGCCCTCAAACGCTGTCGGGACTTCTTTCCCTATTATGCCCAGTGGGTCCCTAACTACGCCGACAAAGCCCGCCCTCTCATCGAGTCCAACACGTTCCCCTTGTCTACGGAGGCCCGCCAGGCCTTTAGCTGCATCAAAGCAGACATTGCAAAGGCCATGATGCGCGCTATCGATGAGTCCCTCCCATTCCAGGTCGAGAGCGACGCGTCGGATGTAGCTCTGGCGGCCACCCTTAACCAAGCGAGCAGACCCGTGGCTTCCGAACTCCGCCATTCCTCGGTGGAAAAGGAGACACAGGCTATAGTCGAAGCTGTGCGACATTGGAGGCACTATATGGCCGGTAGGAGGTTCACCCTCCTCACAGACCAATGGTCAGTGGCCTTTATGTTTGATAATGCACAGAAGGGTAAGATCAAGAACGACAAGATCTTGCGGTGGCAGATCAAGTTGCCCACGTACAACTACGATATCTTGTATCGTCCTGGGAAGCGAAAAGAGCCTCCTGATGCCCTGTCCCGCGGCACCTGCGCCAGTGCGCAGATTGACCGCCTCCGCACCCTCCACACGGACCTCTGCCATCCGGGGGTCACCTGTTTTTTTCACTTCGTCAAGACCCGCAACCTGCCCTACTCCATTGAGGAGGTCAGGACTGTGACCAGGGAATGCCACATCTGCGCGGAGTGCAAGCCGCACTTCTACCGCCCCGAACAAACGCACCTTATCAAGACTTCCCGCCCCTTTGAACGTCTCAGCATGGACTTCAAAGGCCCCCTCCCCTCTAACAACCGCAACACGTATTTCCTAAATGTAATTGAAGAGTACTCACGCTTCCCTTTCGCCATCCCCTGCCCTGACATGACGACGACAACCATCATTAAAACCCTCCACACCATTTTCTCCCTGTTCGGTTACCCCGCGTACATCCACAGCGACCGGGGGTCCTCCTTTATGAGTGACGAGCTGCATTAATTCCTGCTCAGCAGGGGCATCGCCTCTAGTCAGGTCGACCAGTTACAACCCCCGGGGTAACGGACAGGTCAAGAGGGAGAACGGTATGGTCTGGAAGACCGTCCTGCTGGCCCTGCGGTCCAGGGGTCTCCCGGTCTCCCACTGGCAAGAGGTCCTCCCAGATGCCCTACACTCTATTCCGTCACTCCTCTGTACTGCCAGGAATCAAACACCTCACGAACGTCTTCTTGTTTTTCCCAGGAAGTCTTCCTCGGGGACCCTGCTCCCGACCTGGCTGGCCACCCCCGGGCCCATGCGGGTGCGGGTGCACAAGTCTGACCCGTTGGTTGAAAGAGTCCAGCTACTCCACGCGAACCTGCAGTATGCGTACGTGGAATATCCCGATGGACGACAGGACACGGTCTCCCTTCGGGACCTGGCACCCGCCGGTGTGCGGCCGTAACCCCCCAGCACCAGCACCACCCCTCCAGTCCCAACCGCCCCCGGCATCCCCGCGACCCGGCGCACAGGAACCCCCTCCCCGGCCTGGCCACCGCTAGCTCCAACCAGGGGTACGGACACAGGACCACGACCGCCGCTCCCAGAGTCACGGGCGACCATCGCTCCGACCTCACCGACGCCGCTGCGCAGGTCCAGCAGGACATCGAAGGCGCCCATCCGGCTGATCGAGTCAATTTGATGTACTGATGGACTTTATGGACTCTTGTGTTCTTGCATATGTTCCTTGCCTGTTCTCCATTTTTTTTTGTTCCCTCGTACACTGTAAATAGTATTATCGCTTTCTTGCACATTAGTCACGGGCCTCCATAGATATCTCGGTATGGCTTAAACATCTCTAGTCATACTACCAGTCTCACGCACCTGCGTGGCACCCCCCCCCCCTCTTCCGTCTCTCCTTTTCCCCCCCCCCACTTCTTTCTCAACAGAGGGTGAATGTGGTAGTATGACTAGGGAGATTACGGTACCCTAGAACCAAGCTGCCCATAGGCCCAGGCAAGTCATGTGACTCTGCCAATTCGCTGAGGCTAGTCATGTGTCTCCCCGCCGATTGGCTGAGAGGTAGGTAGATCTGCCTACGAGGCGGGGTATAAGAACCCGTACCGGCTGGCAGTCGGCCTTTCTCTGCACGTCTACTGCCGGGCGCATATCTAGTGTATTAAAGCCTGTCGTTTGGAACTACCTCTCGCCTCGTGTCCAATTGATGGTGCATCACAGACGATGACAATCACTTTAACTACCTGCGGGTGATCTCTCAGTGACTTGCACTCATTGGCCCTCCCTGCCTGAGTGCTCCAGCTGAAGGCCACCCTGTATCCACCTTTATGAAGCACCTTCTCCCTTACTTATCTGTCATTATAGCCTGCAGCTCCTTTTAAGCTGGAAGGTTTCTGATTGGCCCTTCAGTTTTAAGAATCATAATTTATAGAATCCCCATTTTGCCCATCGAGTCTGCACCGACTCCGTCCTATCTCAAGAACCCCTTAACCTAAACTACACATCTTTGGACACTAAGGGGCAATTTATCATGGCCAATCCGCCTAATTTGCACATCTTTGGACTGTGGGAGGAAACCAGAGCACCCGGAGGAAACCCATGCGGACATGGGGAGAAGGTGCAAACTCCACACACACACAGTGACCCAAGGATGGAATTGAACCCCGGGTCCCTGGTGCTGTGAGGCAGCAGTGCTAACCACTGTGCCATCGTGTCACTTTCCACTGTGCCACCGTGCCGCCCTGTAACACCAACCATCTTTAATTCGACAGTGAGCCTGCCCTCTCGCTATTAATTGACCTCCCCAAGGAAAGTGACACATGGAAACTGGTGGCCACTGCTGGGACTACAGGCCAAGGAGCCTTGGCTGACAAGGAATTCTATGATCTTGTCATGGCCAAGTTGGCAGGCTCTGGCAAAGCGGATAGAGGGGTGGGGTGGCGGATTCAAGAGGCCAGGTGGGGAGGGTTAAAGGGGGGATAACCTTGATAGGTTTCCTCCATTGGGCTTGGTGGACTCACAAAGGAGGTTTCCCTCCCTTGTTCAGCCAACATGTGCAGATAAAGGTGCTATTAATGGGAAACATAAGAGCCTCAGTAGATACAAGTCTAGGCAGGACCTCAATAGCTTGCCAGAGTTCCACTTAACTGAGAGAGGGAGCACAGTAGTTTCCATGTCCCCCTGCCTTCAAACCCACCAATGGGGGAGTGCATAATCCATCCCACAGTGTGGGCTTCTGATCCCAATTTCAGCGAGACGGTAGAGTTCAGAAGCCCACAGACAACGTCCCACACGATGGCTAGAATTTTATGCTCTCATGCGGCGGGTTTTCAGATGGGGGGAGAGGGTTGGGGAGTGTGAAGCTGCATGGGTGGGATTTTCTCTGGGGTCGCACCTTCGCCTAACAGGAATCAAGTTTACAGTGGGGCGGGCAGCGTCTCGGGAGGGAATCTTGCCTGCCCTTGCCCGGCTTAACACCTCTTTATAGCCTTATCCCGACCAGCCTCAATTTTTAGGCAAACAGGTGGATGACAGATCTGGGGGAAAGGGAAGAAAATTGACCAGATCTACATCTCAGGCAGGAATGGGTTGGGGGGTGGTGGTGGTGGGGGGGGGGGGGGGGGGGGGGGGGGTTGCAGTGTGGAGGACTGAAAATACCCCCCTCACAACCCCTCAGAGATCCTCTAACATCCCCTCCCCGGGAGCCCTACCACTTACCTTCATGCCAGCTCCCTGCACTTAGTTCCAGGCGCATTGCTGCAGTGCCTCATCTGGCCACTGCCAAACCGATTAGCCGGCACCTTTCCAAGGTGGGAATTCTGCCCAAGTGGGGACGGGAGACCTACTTTCTGCCAATCAATGCTCAGTGAGGTGTAAAATGGCAGTGGGCCTGTTGGAGTCGGAAGGGATGCCAACTCTCCAGTTCGTGGAGGCCGATCTCCTGCCAACCTAAATATTGAGGCCTAAGTCTTCTACCCACCATTCTTACCTAGAAATGCAAGCCAGCTCATTTTAAACAGCACAGACATTTGTCCAACACTTGTATCCAACAGTTACTGTCACAATGGGCTGGATTCTCCGCACCCCGACGCTGAAATCGCGTTTGGTGACAGGGCGGAGAATCCAGTTTCCCGCATGAAATCGGGGCCGGCGCCGGTTCTACGATTCTCCGCCCCCCGAAAAGTGGTGTACAGTTTTCCTGGCATAAAAGACCACAGTTTGCACAACAGCGTGGGGACATAGTCTCGAAAACGGAGAATCCAGCCCAGTATCTTTCAACTGAAAGAGCAAACCGTGAATACCCACTCTTAAGTGGAACAGAAGCTACCATCAGCAAAACAGGTCCACTTCATATTTAAATTATATGTATCTTTGGTATTAAGATAATAACATCCACTGTCTGTCCCCTCAATACCGCCCACCACACCCTTCCGCTCCCATATGCCTGCTATATCTTGAACATATTTTTGAAGAAAACAGTTTGTGCAGTAGCGACAGAACATGGAGCAGCAGTAAGGCACAGATCAGCAAATTGGTGGAAGCACCAATTCATACTCTCGTACATGGAATTGCAAGTAGTCATTTCCTATCGAACACCTCCGCACCACCAAAGGTGATCTGTCTATTCTATTTTAAATCTCGTGGGCCACCACAGGCCTTTGTACCATTGCACAGCTCCCTGCAAAAAGGCCAGAGTGATTATTTCTCAATCAGTGAGCACATTGCAATTACATAATTCTCTTGACAGTTCGAAGCTGAACTGGCAGGGTGATGACAGAAAGGCTTACTAAGCTATTTCTCTCACTGTTGTGGATTGAATTTACAAACTTGCGGCTTTTTCTGCTGCATCAGTTTTAATCTGTTAAAGTAAATAGGACACGGTGAAAATCTGTATTTTCTTTTTATTGGATTTTTTATTAAAGAATAACTAAGCCCCAATGCCTCGTGGTTCAGAAGTTGTTTCCAATTCAATTGGTTCGACATATTATAGAGAACTGTGGGGTGTGGCAGAAAGAAATACCTCTTGATTTGATCAGAACATAGGGGTTTTCCAAATTACCATCCTATACTGTCCAGTGGTGGCTTCAGAATCAGAAGTTTTATTTTAATAATTAACTATCTTTTTTATGACCTGAATTGCTTCCTGTTTTATTTCCCTCCCAAATTGGAGTGGGAGTGTTATAAATGGAAAGGAAGGAAGGACTCATTATTTTATTCATCCTTTATTTGCCCTCTGGTCATTTTCACTGGTGCTAATGTTTTCAAGAAGAAACGTACAGTGCTGGTACAACAACAGTAGAGGAATGTTTTTCTCTATCAAGCTGATTTGACCAGTTTGAAGTATTTAAATCTTAAATTGCCTTCTTTTTAGGGTGTGCTTTTTCTTGTGTCATTTTGTCTCCTCATTATTGTGGTGTTCTCTGTGATTCTTGTTATCAGGATAGATGTCATAGTGTTCATAAAGACCACAGAAAAGTTCATTAAAAAAAGCTAACATTTATTTACACTACTTATTAAAACTCGACCACTTACTCCTATAATAAACAATAATCTAGTAATCTACAATCTACTCCACTCTATAACTGCTCTCTCTAGCTCTCGTCCAGCTCTCTCCAGGCTTCTCTCAGAACCCTGTGAGTCAGTGCTTTATATAGTTCTGCATCTGGTTCCATCTAGTGGTTAAGTATGATATGATATTAACCCTTTGTATTCTGAACATTCCCATGTCACATCCCCCTTTCTTTGAGAAAACAGAATGGTTGAAATCCTTTTTTTTACATACATATTTGAGAATGCTTTCATACGGTTCATGCTTTCGTTATTTTACATATAATAATTTCACTTTCAGACTTACAGTCCTTAGTATTTTTACAAATTCAGTCTATTAGGTGGTTCCCTTGTTCTTTTTGATCTTCTCAATGCCCTTTCAATGTCATTGGAGTTTTCTGTTGTTTGCTCCGTTTGTGTAGTCGATAAGTCAATGCTGAAAATGCTGATAAGTCAATGTCAGCAAACATGGTGTCTGGGCATGTTATATTTGGCTCCTGAAACTGCAGCGAATTCTTAACTTTGAATAATGCGCGCCTATGTCTGCGAAACATCAGTACAGCCACAGTTTGTTCCACATACGATTGTGGTGCAACCTCATTTAACACCTTCGCAACTTCTGACCAACCACCATTTGGATTTCTTATCCTGACAATGTCACCTTCTTTGAGTGATTGCAATTGTTTTGCATGCCTGTCATCGTATGATTTTTGTTTGCATTGCTTTTGCTTAAAGCATTCATGAATTAACTGTTCATCCATGTTTGTAATTGTGATGGCAGGCAATGTTGTACGAATCCTCCTTCCCATGAGCATCTGGGCAGATGACAATCTTGACAATAAAGACGTAGCTTAATAGTGCAAGTGATAAATCCTTTTTGTCGTCAAACATCTTCTTAAAGAGTTGCTTTACTATCTTGACTCCTTTCTCGGCCTTCCCATTAGATTGGGGATATAATGGACTACAGGTAACGTGTTGGAAGTTGTATCCTTCTGCAAATGACAACCATTCCCAACTACTGAAACTGGGTCCATTATCCGGCATGACTTTTACTGGAATTCCTTGTCGAGCAAATACAGACTTCACCGCTCTTATCACTGAGTGAGCAGTCGAATCCGACAATGTTATGACTTCGGGATAATTGGAATAGTAATCAATGATGATTAAATAATCATTCCCTCTGAAATCGAACAGGTCCCATCCTGACCTTTGACCATGGGTTTGTGATGATCTCACTTGCTACAAAGGTTTCCTTACACTGGGATGTTTGATGTATTTGACAGACACTACACTCTTGCATGTAGTTGTCAACATCTCTATTGATGCCCAGCCAGTTCACTGACTGTCTGGCATGCCTTCGACACTTCCCTTGATGCCCTTCATGTATCTTTTCCAGAATACTTCTCCTTAGGTAGGAGGATATTACAATTCCGTCTCCTTTCAACAGGTATCCGTTCAACATGGTCAGGCCATCCTTGATGCTTTGAAAACTGCTACAACTGCCATGAGGCCGTCCTTCTCTGAGGTTTTTGATCACCCATTGAAGTATTGTGTCTTTTTTCGTTTCAGGCCGTATCAACTTTAGCTTTGAGTCAGACAAAGGTAGCATGCCTGCGACACATGCAGCATGTGCTCCCACATTGAGTACTACTTCTGATGCTTTCTCATTTTTGTAGCTTGTGGCTCTTGATAATACATCTTCAACAACTAGTTCTGTACAACAACTAGCTTCATGCTGGGATGTTTTTGTCGTCTCAATTCTTTTCAACAATTTTAATTTAATGCATGCCTCTGCCCCAATTAGTGATGACTTTGTATCATCCACAATGTCAAAGTCTACTAGCATGTAGATGTCACTATTCTGCACCGTGAGGCAGCAGGAACCTTTTGTCAGTATTGCGTTCCCCATTGTAGTCTGTCAATCTCCAGTTAGATTTTCTTATTTTTGGAATTTTGTGCACTTGTTTCAGATCTGCTTCTGTGATTAAATTTGCAGGTGCACCTGTGCCCAGGTTGAGTGGAACACCAGATCCATTTATATTTAATGTTACAGTCCAATCTTTAATTAAATTGGAGATTTTCAAAATGTATTTGTCTTCAGTGTCCAGTGCATTAACTCTGGTTATCATTTCTGCCATGAAGTCATCCTGCAGAGTAAAGTTAGAGGACTTACTATGTGAAGTTAACATTTCTTCGTCATGTCCTTCACTTTGAATACGCTGGTTCTTTTTATTTGTATAGAATGATTTTTTAGAGTTGTTTGCCGGTACCGCTGAAGTCAAACAGCAGTGTGAGGCAAAATGATTGAACTTGTTGCATCGCGAGCATTTTGTTTCTTTCGCCAGACAAGGTTTTCTATAGTGGGCATGGCCACAACGTGTGCACATCATCATGCTCTTGACGTCATGCGCAAACGTGTCATGCGCATGTGCAGAACGGTTGACTTCTGGAGTGTGCTTTCTTCCCAAGTGCGCCTGCGCAAAATGGCCGCCTTCTGCAGTGCGCTGTTTTTCTAATGCACCACAAATTCAATGGCGTCAACGACGATGTGCACTTTAGCGCCACTTTCCCGAGACATTTTTATTTAGCCCTGAACTCTGCACATCCGCTAGTGGATTGCTCACTGGCTTTGCACAGGTTTACGGCTTCTTCTCGTGACAAAATCAGTCTTCTTAATAATCTTTCTCGCAATCGCTCATCATATATACCAAACACTATTTGATCCCACAACATCAAACCCCACAACGGAGCAAAAATTACAGTTCTGCGCTCTCAGCCTTAAATCAGTAATAAACAAATCTACCAATTGTCCTTTCAGCTGCAGCCTTTTTCTGACCATGTATCATTCGTATGTTTCATTGACTTACGCTTTGCAATGCACATCAAATTTCTCTGCGACCCATTCAAATTTCTTTTTATCCTCACTGTCTATGAATTCAAATGAATTAAACAATTCTAATGCCTGTGGTCCAGCCAAATGAAGCGCAATTTATTTATGATCAGGAGCTGATTCTAACGCGGAGGCAGATAAAAGAACTTCAAATTGCTGTTTGAAATTTTTCCTGTTTAGACCTAGTTTACCGGTCATCCTGAAGTGTTCTGGCTTTTTCAGACCTTCCATTTTACGATCAGTAACTTGGTGCTGTCTTTGAGATCTGTGTAGTGGCTTGATTGTTCTTCTTTTCTTTCTAGAAGCTGAACTCACTTTCTAACTCGCTGCTTACTTTTAGGAACACTCCTTGGTACCATGTGGTGTTCTTTGTGATTCTTGCTATCAGGATGGATGTTGTAGTGTTCACAAAGACCATAGAAGCTAAGTTCATTAACAAAGTAACATTTATTAGCACTACTTATTAAAGCTCGACCACTTACTCCCATAGGAAACAATAATTTAGTAATCTACACTCTACTAACACTAGTCTCTACACTCTATCTATAAGTGTTCTGACCTCTCCATCACTGCTCTCTCCAGCTCTCTCCAGCCTTCTCTCAGAAGTCTGTGGAGTCAGTGCTTTATATAGTTCTGTATTTAGCTCCATCTAATGGTTAATTATGATATGACATTAACCCTTTGTATTCTGAACATTCCCATAATGTCACAATTATTTCTCCATTTTCCTTTCATGCCTTTATCTGAATGTTTCTCAGTTCTTTTTTCCTTATTGTCTCGTACATAGATATCCTTCTGTTTATACGAGTGATTAATTGGGATAGAAATTGACATTGTACCCATTTTTTGGTGTAATACACATGCATAAAAGATGTGATCTAGTGGCTGAACCCAATTCTACTTGTGTCCCAATGCATGTGGGCCGGGGGGGGGGGGGGGGGGGGGGGGGGGTGGAGGGGAAGTTTATTTTCACCGCAGATTGGGGCGCCCTTTAAAGATGATGTCCCAATCTCTGTAGAACTGGCCTTTCGGCTCTAACAGGTCCTGCCTCAGCAGATAACGCCGCAAACGACACCCCGGATTTTCTGTGCACAGAAGGTCAAAGAATTAGGAGTGAAAACTTGAGAGAAATACATGCCGGTTTTTAGTCGGAACCTAACACTCTGCCAGATTTTGAAAGAGTTCATTCCAAAATATCAATTTTGGGCTGAAATGGCTTGCACCCAATCTATGCGGGGTTGGTCCCAATTGCTAAACCTGCGGGCCCCATTCTTTTGGCATCCCGGGTACCTGTTTAAAAGAGTAATTTTCACCCTGAATATGTTAATGTAGGTAAGTAGCGGCTATTGAATGATCCTTTCACAAAATTAGTTACCGCCATTCCTCATCGTTCCATGTGACCACTGACATTTGAAATATTTAAAACTAAGTTGTGTGTGGACTCGGGTGAAAAGACATATTCTCCTCAGTGCGAGCAATTAATGCCACTTTTTGTTGTCAGTTCCAAGCCCCAGTGAAAATGTACCTGAGGTAGATGACCTGGAATTTAATGCTCCAGAGGGGGAGCCAGTACATTAGGGTTAGGGTTAGGGTGGAGGCACACCAGACAACGAAAGTTCATCCTTAATATTTAGATGTGGCCTAAGGCTTAATTTTCAGGCAGGCCTGTTATTGGATTGTAGGCCTGAAAACAAACACAGAATAATTTCTACCCTGTAGCTTCCTAGCTCCCCAGCCATGGATTTGGGAAGAACACCAAATATTGTTTTTTTAAATTTAGAGTACCCAATTCTTTTTTTCCAATTAAGGGGCAATTTAACATGCACATCTTTGGATTGTGGGGGTGAGATCCACCCAAACATGGAGAGAATGTGCAGACTCTACATGGACAGTGACCTGGGGCTGGAATCGAACCCGGTCCTCAGCGTCGTTAGAGAGCAGTGCTAACCACTGCACCTCCGCCCCAACCCCAAAGATGCAGAGGGTATCTCTCTCAGAACTTCCCAGGTGAGCATTTCCACCGCAATTGTCCAGAACCTCTAACTTCTCCTGGACAATTGCGTTGCAATGGGAACCATCCGACAAAGCAATTTAAATTGCAAACTTCAAATTGTTCTGCCTGGGTTTCGATAATGGGAACATAAAAAGTTAGAAGACATAAACCTCTTCTAACTTCTGCGTAACCTATGGAAATAACCAGACTGATCCCTGCACAGGACACACACACCCTAATCCCTCCAAGGGTTTCTTATGCTTTACGGTACCTAGTGCAATACTGCTGGACTATGTCGGCCTGTGGGAACTCTTTAAATGAAGGCCCCAAGCAGCTCTGGCTGTTGGAGGTCTCAGTAGTTTTCAAGAGCAGGTAAGTGCACTTTCATAGAATCCCTAAGGTACAGAAAGAGGCCATTCGGCCCATCAAATCTGTACCAACACTCCTCCGAAAGAGAACCCACTCTCCAGCCCTATCCCTGAAACCTTACCTAACCTTTTGGACACTAAGAGGCAATTTAGCATGGCCAATCCACCTAAACTGCACATCTTTGGACTGTGGGAAGAAACCGGAGCACCTAGAGGAAACCCGTGCAGACATGGGAAGAATGTGCAAACTCTGCACAGACAGTCACTCAAGTTTGGAACCAAACCCGGGTTCTTGGTGCTGTGAGGCAGCAGTGCTAACCGCTATGCCACCATGCCGCCCTTGTAATTCCAGCAAGCCATCGCTTTCTGATACTCATTGGAAGTTATGGTCCAATGTTACAGAGCCCTCCATTTGTAAACGCAGGAAATTTTCATTGTTGCGTTCTTTCAAATGTCCCCAAACCTTTGTATCATTTATAATAAACTTGTGTGATTATCTCAGTTGCAGAGTGGCTTAATTAATGTCTGAAATTTATCTGCTAAATACTTTGAAAGAAATGTATTTATTTTGAGTGTGCTAATAGCTACACCAACAACCAAAATAAGTGAATCAGTCAAGTTTGTAACTTGGCTCATTTACATTTGCTAAAAGTGACAGATTTTCCTATGCAGGGACCTGTCCTCTGCAAACAAAAGGAATATGTTCAAGCTTTGTGCCTTTTTTGAATTACTCAGGAATTTGGGAGCGACACTTCCCCAATGCTTTCTCCATGGCCATACCAAGGCCAATCAGTCCTGCCAACCAAACAACATCCTTTTCTCCTTTAGTATAAATTGTTGTGATTGATTAAAATTTAGCATTCTTGCATTTGGCCTGGTGACTGCAAAATGAAAAGCTCTGGCAATATGCCTCTCTTTGCAGCAATATTCAAATATATTGGGCACGATTTAACGGAAACAATTCTATGTGTTATTTTGGACATGATTGGTGGGAGTTCCTTGACAGCTGGGTTGGCAAGATCACAGCCCATATTTAGCAGCATTTAGTGCCGGAAATTAGCCCCAATTAACTTCTTGCCATTACGGACTGGCTCACCGTCTGATTCGCCAGGCTCACTACTAACAAAGGGGGAGCTACTTTTAAATGCTCCCTCACCACTCCCAGTCAACACACAAGCATGCCAGCATGGAAACGTGCTCTTCGCTTTGGGGATGCTGACCTGACCAGGCTTCTTGATGTTGTCGATGTTAGATGTGGAATCCTGTTCTCCTGAGGAGGTTGGAGGACCAGCAGCATGGTCAGCAATGCCACCTGGAAGGCAGTAACAGCTGCTGTCAGTGCGGGCAGCATGACCAGAAGGACCATCATCCAATGTTGGAAGAAGACCAACGACCCCCACCGAGCTTCAAGGGTAAATTACCACTTCTCTCCGGGCATCAGTTCCATCTGCCACGCTTCAAGTTCCAGACCCCTCCCCCCCACCAAAAATCACTGGCTGGCACCTCGCACCCTCCCCATATCAGATCCTCATGCTTTTTCCTCAGAACCCATGGCACCCACCAGCACAATGCCTTTATATCCAGGTGCAGTGCCAACACATGTCACTTGCTATAGACACCCTGACCCGTCAAGCATGCGGCTCACAATGTCCTCTCTTTGTCCCTGCAGGAGCAGACAGCCCATAATATGCAGGAAAGGGCCAAGACAGGGGCGGAGTCCCAGACATCTGGATCCACACCCCCTATGAGGAACGGGCCCCGGAAATCACGGGTTGACCAAGGAAAGAACAGTCACTCCTTGAGGTTGGCCTGCACTCAAGCGGTGAGCATCCACTGCCCCTTCAGTCAGATGACCTATCTCAAGTGAGTTGCTCATGTCAGACAAAATGATCCTTTGCTCTCATAACCACATGTCCATTGTTTTGCATGTTCTCCATCTGATGAGACCAGGCTTTCCGGAGGCGCTCCCCTCTCTGCCACTCAAGAGACCACCTCGGAGAAGAGCTTTGAGGAGGCCAACATCGAGGCGTCACCGCTGCCACTCACACCCTCTATCAGCGCAGAGACACACACCCTGGTGGGTGACATTGGTGGACTGGCCTCAGGGGGACAACCTGATGAGCACCGCAAAGTTGCTGATGCACATCAGGTGGAGGCAGGAACATCCAGGAGAGACGGCAGTTGGAGGTCTGCTGGATCCCAGGACTCAGTTGAGTCCAGTCGAACAGATGATGGGACACAGGAATGATATTCAGGAGGGGATGTCAGTGACATTCCAGTCAGTGCATAGCCAATTGGAGAAGTCCCAAAGGCTGCGGGCACAGGAAACGTTGCCAGCAATGCATGGCACCGAGGCCAACACTGCTAGGATTGCAACTGCAATGGAAACCTGGATCATGATGTCCACGTCTTGAGTGGTGGTGCCCAAGGCATGGTTCAGTCCGTGTAAACCATGGCTGAGGGTCTCAACTTCATGCCCCAGTCACTGAGGGACATGGCCCCTATGCAGGTGCACATTGCGAGGTACTCCACAGCGTGGTCCAGTCACTGAGGAGCATCGCTGAGGACAGCAACACCATGGTATAGAAAATGAGGAGCCGCCAGAACTGGCAGCGCGAGATGACTCCGAGGTTTTTGGAGCTCACACCAATTGCCTCTCCATCTCATGGAGATTCCTCGGGCCTTACGGCACCATCAGAGAGGAGGAAGTGCTGGAGGACCACCAGGGGTCGGGCACCAAGGCGTCTATGGCGGCCTCCAGTTCTTACCAATCCCCCCATTCTGATACCGGTGCATCTCAAGGGCTGCGGGCAGAATAGGGGGGCGCGGCGATGCCAGCGGCATTGGTACATTGGCTTGTACCCTCCCACTTGAGGATCTCCAGAGAGCACCCCCCAAGGCCATCAAAGGCCACAGGGCACAGAAGGTACAAGGCTGCCTCCATGGAATGAGGGAAAAGGGGGTGGGAGGGATTAGGGAGGAGGCGGGGGAAGGAGAGAAATGGGGGAGGGGGAATGATGGAAATGGGGGAGGGGGAATGGGGAGGGAGAATGATGGAAATGGGGTGGGGGAATGGAGAGGGGGATTGATGGCAATGGGGAGGGGGAATGATGGAAATGGGTCGGGGGAATGGGGAGCGGGAATGATGGAAATGGGGGTGGGGGAATGGGGAGGGGGAATGATGGAAATGGGGCGGGGGAATGGGGAGGGGGAATGATGGAAATGGGGGTGGGGGAATGGGGAGGGGGAATGATGGAAATGGGGCGGGGGAATGGGGAGGGGGACTGATGGAACTGGGGGCGGGGGAATGGGGAGGGGGAATGATGGAAATGGGGCGGGGAATGGGGAGGGGGAATGATGGAAATGGGGCGGGGGAACGGGGAGGGGGACTGATGGAAATGGGGCGGGGGAACGGGGAGGGGGACTGATGGAAATGGGGGAGGGGGAATGATGGAAATGGGTTGTGGGAATGGGGAGGGGGAATGATGGAAATGGGGGCGGGGGAATGGGGCGGGGAAATGATGGAAATGGGGCGGGGGAATGGGGAGGGGGAATGATGGAACTGGGGGCGGGGGAATGGGGAGGGGGAATGATGGAAATGGGGTGGGGGAATGGGGAGGGGGAATGATGGAAATGGGGGTGGGGAAATGGGGAGGGGGAATGATGGAAATGGGGGTGGGGGAACGGGGAGGGGGACTGATGGAAATGGGGGCGGGGGAACGGGGAGGGGGACTGATGGAAATGGGGGCGGGGGAACGGGGAGGGGGACTGATGGAAATGGGGGCGGGGGAATGATGGAAATGGGTTGTGGGAATGGGGAGGGGGAATGATGGAAATGGGGGCGGGGGAATGGGGCGGGGAAATGATGGAAATGGGGCGGGGGAATGGGGAGGGGGAATGATTGAAATGGGGCGTGGGAATGGGGAGGGGGAATGATGGAAATGGGGCGGGGGAATGGGGAGGGGGAGTGATGGAAATGGGGCGGGGGAATGGGGAGGGGGACTGATGGAAATGGGGGCGGGGGAATTTGGAGGAAGGGGGAATTGGGGGAAGGAGGGAAATGGCAGGATGTGGGGAAGGAAGGAAATTTGGGATGGGGAATACAGGGTGAGGGGGGGATGGGGCGATGGGATTGGAAGGGGAAGGAGGGATTGGGGGAAGCGAGAGAAATTGGGAGAGTGGTAAGCTGACGGAGACAGCCTCGTCCTATGAGAACCTGGTGAAGCTGAAGGTCTCCCTGGTCCTCCGTGCGTGTTGGACTATTGCCGCCACCTATCTCCAGCCTCTGGCTCCTCTTATGGCTCCTCCCCGGCCTCGTCCTCGTCCTCCAGTCCCTCTCCTCCTCCTCCTCACACAAGGCTGCATGTCTCTCCACCCCCTCCACCACATCACCCACTGCTGTGCCAGATTGCAGAGGGTTGAGCAGACCACCACAAAGCAGGAAACCCTCTTGGGGTGTATAGGAGGGAACCGCGAGAGTGGTCCAGGCATCGGAACTGCATTTTTTGCAGTCTGATGCACTGCTTAAATGAAATGAAAAAATGAAAATCACTTATTGTCACGAGTAGGCTTCAATGAAGTTACTGTGAAAAGCCCCTAGTCGCCACATTCCGCCGCCTGTCCGGGGAGGCTGGTACGGGAATCGAA
Source organism: Scyliorhinus canicula (assembly GCF_902713615.1). Lineage (NCBI taxonomy): Eukaryota > Metazoa > Chordata > Chondrichthyes > Carcharhiniformes > Scyliorhinidae > Scyliorhinus > Scyliorhinus canicula. Next base: position 154,166,198 of record NC_052150.1, read on the forward strand.
CCGTGCTGCTGGCCTGCTTGGTCTGCTTTAAAAGCCAGCGATTTAGCCCTGTGAGCTAAACCAGTCCCAGCATAGTGTCAGCGTGGGCTTCATTATATTGGGTATCCACCTTGGAATCCAGCATATGCGCTGGTGTCATCAACCAGGATCTCAACTGGTACCACTTGCCCCCCCCCCCCAGTCATCCTGGGGTGGTTGTTGAAGACACCATGGAGCGCCAAGTGCCCCAGAATGTAGCTGTTATGCATTGTTCCCGGGGAGCATATTCTGGAGGCAGTGGTGGCACATAATCTGAACTTTAAGGGAGTGCAACCCCTTCCTGTTAATAAAGGGCACTCCCTGATGCCACTGTGTGCGTAAGGTGATAAGCGTGCAATCGATTGCCCTCTGGTCCTGGGGCATCCCTGTGATGGCTGAGAATCCTGCAGCCCAGGCATCTTAGTGGGCCTAGTCAAGCTTATTTGTTTTTTATAATCTTTATTGTCACAAGTAGGCTTACATTAACACTGCAATGAAGTTACTGTGAAAGCCCCTAGTCGTCACATTCCGGCGCCTGTTCGGGTACACGGAGGGACAATTCAAAACATTCAATTCACCTGACAGCATGCCCTTCGGACTTTTGGGAAGAAACTGGACACCCGGAGTAAACTCACGAAGACACAGGGAGAATGTGCAGATTCCACACAGACAGTGACCCAAAGCGGGAATCAAACCTGGGACCCTGGAGCTGTGAAGCAACAGTGCTAACCACTGTGCTACTGTGCTGCTCAAAGGTGATATAGTTAGATATCCTGGCATACAGAGAATCCGTGACCTCCCAAATGCACCTGTGGGCTGAAGCTTGTGCAAAAGTCTCACAGGTCCTCATTCGAGTCCTGGAATGAGCCGGTTGTGTTAAAGTTCAGGGCTGTGGTGATCTTCATGGCCATCGGAAAGCGGGTGTCTTCCTGCTCCACGGAGTCCCAAGTCTGCGTGGACTTGGCACAAGTGCTGCACTGTTTCTCTGTTGTGACGGAGTCTTCTGCGGTGCATGCTCTCGGCATCTCAACGGTATATCTTGGGCTGTCGTTGGCGTCCCCCTCTGGGTTCCTCCTCTGCCTGATGGATGGCTGTGTATTCAGGGTGTATGGTGGCTCCCTGCACATGGGGGTGCCGCCTCCAGCCTGCATCGTCACTGCTGCCACCTTCTCCGCCATCTGGCCGCCTAGGCTTCCACCAGCACCATGATGGCAGCTGCTGCTGAATCAACACTAGCATCCATTTTGGTATCTGTATGGAATTGGCGAAAATAGAAAAAATCAGTTCGGTCTTCCATCCCGGGACCGTCAAATCCCCCAAACATCACCCACCCTTATGTGTCCTTCCTTCGCTCAGAGTGCTATCCAGTGAGCCAGTTGTGCTGGCAAACCTTCTCCACACACTCACCTTGGGCACATCTGGAGCTTCTGGACCCCTTACCTCTGCCGGGAACATTAGGGAGGCCGTGCTTGATGTGTTATGTACTCTGGGATAACACACGCTGCAACTAGATGCAGCTTTAACCAAAATATATTCCAGACCTTGAAGTTAGCTCAATCTGATTTATCGAACCTGTCACACAGTTAGCACAGTTCTCTATGAGTTCGACTCTCTGCTAACCTAATTGTGGTTACTCTGTCTGACTGAACCAGACTAGCTCTTAGCCACGTGCTGGAGGTGTCATACTGTAAATACACCCTGACTCACTCTGTAGATGTTCATCAGTGGAAAGAGGCAGAGAGTGAGTGGCTTGTGCCTTTTATAGTGAGATATCACCCCTGAGTGCCTGCCTGCTCGTTGGTCATGTCCTGTTCTCTGTGTTCATTAGCTGCATGTCTGCATATCATGACAGTGCTCAGATGCCCTCCCCTGATTCACGAACTCACCCTTTGGCTGTAAGAGGATCCACAGTGCTGAAGCTCTGCTCCTTAGTGTTTTGTTGTTGGCAGCTGCCTCTAAGGTGCTGACAATCCTAGAGTTCAGACACATTGTCCAGGTTTCAATGTTTGCTTGCAATGCACTATTCATCCTCTGAGGCATGGCATGTGTGCAATCAAGGAGGCACTTGAGAGTTGAGGAGTGTGAAGTGCTCTCAAAACTAACAAGGCCAATTCCTCATTAACAATAGCGTTCAGCTGTGAAGCTAGAGGCTGCTCACAGTTAAAGGATGTTAAAGTGACTTTCAGCATAGAACCAAGAGCAGGGCTCTGTCCTGGAAGTGTTTGCTAGGTTAGATAAGCTACAGCTGTGGGTGCCCCTGTTATGAGTCTCCACAGTATTTAAAGATGGCTTGAAGGCCTTTCAGATGCACAGCCACTGAACCGTCGTCCACCCCCCCCAAACCCAGAGGCAACCCCGACCTAGAACGTTTCAGCCCCTTGACTAAGTCCAAACCCCTTGAGGGCCCCCTCCCCCAAGCACAGTGTCAGCAGCTCTAGTGTCCTTGAGCTGCGTGCCAGAAAATGGAAATGGCTACTCTCCTCACATCCCCTCAGTTGCCATTGTGCCAGCTTAACATTTAAAAAAATGAGTAGTAAATGACACCTGCGGGATATTTCGCTGGGCGGTAGGTTAACTCCCGGGAGGGCACTGCATTCGATTTCAATCTGGCCAATGAGGGTTAATGATATGCTCGTCATTTTGGGGCAGAATCCAGAACTCGCCATCAGGAGCGGGCAGGGTAAATTGAAAACTGGTTCGCGCCTTGCGCCAATCTCAATTTGGACCTTTCCTGCTATTTACCCAGCGTGCCTAGAACCGCTGCTGGGCACAGCACGGTGGTTAGATCATGTCCATTGGTTGTTGAGCACAACTTAAAGATAAAAGCAAATTACTGCAGATGCTGGAATCTGAAACAAAAACAGAAAATACTGGACAATCTCAGCAAGTCTGCCAGCATCTGTGGAGAGAGAAGGGAGCTAACGTTTCAAGTCTGGATGATTCTTTGTCAAAGTCATAAGAACTTAAAGCTAGGTTAAATCAGATTAAATCTCACAGTCTGACTGTTATATGGCTAAGTCATTATTTATTTAGTTTGTCATTTTGTGTTTTGCTTTAATTCAAGCATAATATTTCGGCTTATGATTCTGAATTATCTGATATATATATATTATAGATGATTTTCCCCTAGAGTTTCTACCACAGTGGCACTCAATTTTATTACAAGCTGCCTTAATGCTTTGGAACAAATTGAGTAGATGCAATCTATTCTGTATTATAAAGAAATCAACTTTTTATCTTTATAAACCATATGGCTAGCATACATGCTGAGCTGTAACTGTCTCAAGACGTGTTTCAAAGCTATTTTAAACCAAGTATGGTGGTGTTTGCTAGTGCTGTTGGGAAGGGTTTGAACTAAAATGACAGGGGGATGGGAATCTAAGCAGGAAGACAGAGGAGGAAGAAACAAGGATGGAGACAAAAGACGGAAGTGTAAGAAGCAAAAGTGGATGGCAGAAAAAACAAGTGCAAAAAACAAATGGGGCCAGAATACAAGATAAAGCTAAGATGAAGAATTAGGTTAAAAAGACAGGTTTCCAGACTTTGGGTCTTCATGCATGAAGCATTCTCAATAAGGTAGATGAATTAACAGTTGTGGTACAGTTGCATTTGCATGGACATGAACATCCAGGAATCCATTATTTAGGAAAGACAGACAGAAAGGGAAAGGAGGTGAGGTAGCATTGTTAGTAAAGGAAGAGATCAATACAATAGTAAGGAAGGATATTTGCTTAGAAAAGCATGATGTGAAATCTGTATAGGTGGAGTTAAGAAACACTAAGGGGCAGAAAATGTTGCTGGGAGTTGTCTGTAGGCACACAAACAGTCGTGGAGTTATAATGGAAGGTGCTAAACAGGAAACCAGAGATGCAGACAATACAGTGGGCATTAGCGATCTATCTATAAACAGGTAAATGGTTAAAATCAATGATGACCTAATTTTAAAGACTCCTTAATCACAGCTTTAGTAGACATACTGCCTGTATGTATCTTAAACCAGCACTTTTAATAACATTACTGCAACAAATATAAAGTATAATATATAGCAATTTCTCACATTCATCATGGAATGTATTCAAGAAAGAGGTAGGTAATTTTTTAATGGCATCAAGGGGTATGGGGAGAAAGCGGGAATATGGCATTGAGAGTGAGGATCAGCCATGATCATATTGAATGGCAGAGCAAGCTTGAAGAGCCAAATTGTCTACTCCTACTTTGAGTTTCTATGGGCGAAATTCTCCCCCCCCCCCACGACGGGTGGGAGAATAGGGGGAGGGCCTTCCCGACTTTTTTGACGCCCTCCCGCTATTCTCCCCCCCCCCGCCGAAATCCCGACACGAATCGCTGCCGCCGTTTTTTTACGGCCGGCAGCGATTCTCAGCTGTTAGAAGGGCCGAAGTCCCAGCCCTTTACGACCTTTTTACGAACGGCAAACACACCTGGTCCTGCCGTTCGTAAAAACGTCGTGACAAACTCGCAAAAAATAACCATGGCACCGATTGGCACGGCAGTACCACGGCCGTGCCAAGGGTGCCATGGGCCCGCGATCGGTGGGCACCGATCGCGGGCAGCGGGCCCGATGCCCGCGCACTATTTGTCCTTCCGCCGCCCCGCAGTATCAATACGCGGGGCGGCTGAGGGGCAACCCGGCGCCCGGCGTTGACGTCAAAAACGCGATGACGTCACCCGCGCATGCGCGGGTGGAGTCTTCCCACCTGCGCATGCGCGGCTGACGTCATATGACGCGTCAGCCGGCGCTAACTCCGGCAAGCGGGCTTAACGATTTTCGTTAAGCCCGACTTGTCGGAGCCTCCGACGTCGGGCTGCTAGCCCCGACGGGGGACCAGAATCGGTCCCCCGTCGGGAAGGGGCGCGCTGCCGTAAAACCCGCCCGGGTTTTACGGCAGTTTTACGATTTCTCCCGTTTTGGGAGAATTTCGCCCTATGTTTCTATGTTTAGGCAGAAAATGCTGTTCTACATTAGGGCCGGGATTCTCCCCTACCCGGCGGGGGTCGGAGAATCCCACCCCAGACTACGAAAAAAATGCCGGGTTTGGGACTTAGCAGCTGACTGAACTCCTTCTGTAAGTTTCTGTGGTTTGAATTCAGCTAACCTTCCCTTCCCGAATATCAATCCTGCCTTCTTCTCTTTTCCAGCATTTATTAATCTGATAGGTAAATCCAGTATCAGAGTCTCTCCTACCCTTGGAGTGCAGGATGGCAATATTTTATAGTTAAAAATAGGCTAATCTTGAAGATGGATTGTATTTGGGTAGAGAAAATGAGCAGGGGTGGGGAGGGGGCGGGAGGAGGAGAGGATGGGGTGGTCAAGCAGGGTTTAGATGATTGACATTTTTATTGCCCTGTAATAACATTACTTTTTTAAAGTTGCAAATCATGAATGACTTTTTAATGAAACAATTTTTCCACATATTATTGTCACTATAATATTAATTGGTTATAGGAGTAAGATGGATATAGAGAAATATGGGCAAACTGCAGGCAATTGCGTCTATCTTAGTGGTAAAAACTGGACGGCATGGACAAGTTGGGCCGAAGGGCCTGTTTCCCTGCTGTAAACCTCTATGACGCAGTCCATCGATGTTCTGTACTTTGGAGCGGATAGGAGGGAATTTGTGTCTGCCCAAATCTGAATGGCATGGAGATGAAGATTTTGCCAACTTAAAATCTAAAATGAGTGATGCAGCGCATGTTGTACCAGCCTCTGTAAATGAACGCACAATCTGAATTATGTGCATCACACGTGGATGTCACACTGCAGCTGTCAGGGCCTTGGTTGCCAAAAATGCAAGAAGCTACAAGGGCACAACATTGACCTGTTAGGAACTGGGCTCAATAAGCACCTTGCAAAAGGAATTGCAACTGGTCATGCATGCAGGTAAGCCATTGTGTGCTACAGTAAAACTCTTCCCGTTGTGAGGAGATGCCCCTGCCATATAAGTTTCCCAATTATCTTGCAGGTTTGTGACAGTAAACTGGTAGGGGCCAACCCAGTGTGTTTTCAGTGTGGGAAGCCTGGACACCTGAGGGCCATCAGGGGCAGTCAAGGCAGTGTCTGAGCCATGAACGTCATAAGCCTATCTTCCAACGTAGCAGAGGGTCAGTACTTCCCAGAAATTTTGATTAAAGGAAGATAGCCCCCAATGTTTCTAAAATGACAGGAAAGGAGATGACATTCTCAGAGACGCTGCTTGGTGGAAAATATGCTCATGGCAGAAGATGAAGATTGTCCACCAGAGAACAGAATAAATGTCAATGTGCTGATTAAGGGACTTACGGGAAAATGTGTGGAGGCTCTTTTAACAAAGATATACCTGCAGAGTGAGCTAATTACTGGACTAGTCATGCTGGAGGTGATTCTAAACTTACCCATGCAGGACAATGTGACTTAGCGAGTTGTAAGGTGCTACCTGCAGAGAAGTCCATGGAGATGGGAGAAACTGAGGGGAGCAAACAAAATTCTGCTAGGGTGCAGGTGGCTGAGAGAGTCTCAAAGAACCCACAGGAGGCAATGAGCCAGTTTTGGTTAAGGAGGCTAAAGGAAAGGCAATAGAACTTGCCAATTGACTGATGGAAATGAGGCTATGACAGGTGAGGACCTTGAGATGATTGTTATCACTAAGGAGGTAGTGATGGGCAAGCTAATGGGGCTAAAGGTAGACAAGTCTCCTGGTCCTGATGGAATGCATCCCAGTGTGCTAAAAGAGATGGCTAGGGAAATTGCAAATGCACTAGTGATAATTTACCAAAATTCACTGGACTCTGGGGTGGTCCTCTGGGGCGGATTGGAAATTAGCAAACGTGACACCACTGTTTAAAAAAGGAGATAGGCAGAAAGCTCATAATTATAGGCCAGTTAGCTTAACTTTGTTCGTAGGGAAGATGCTGGAATCTATCAGCAAGGAAGAAATAGCGAGGCATCTGGATGGAAATTGTCCCATTGGGTAGACGCAGCATGGGTTCATAAAGGGCAGGACGTGCCTAACTAATTTAGTGGAATTTTTTGAGGACATTACCAGGGCGGTAGATAACGGGGAGCCAATGGATGTGGTATATCTGGATTACCAGAAAGCTTTTGACAAGGTGCCACACCAAAGGTTGCTGCATAAGATAAAGATGCATGGCTTTAAGGGTAAAGTAGTAGCATGGATCGAGGATTGGTTAATTAATAGAAAGCAAAGAGTGGGGATTAATGGGTGTTTCTCTAGTTGGCAATCAGTAGCTAGTGGTGTCCCTCAGGGATCAATGTTGGGCTCACAATTGTTCACAATTTTTATAGATGATTTGGAGTTGGGGACCAAGGGCAATGTGTCCAAGTTTGCAGGCGACACTAAGATGAGTGGTAAAGCAAAAAGTGCAGAGGATACCGGAAGTCTGCAGAGGGAGTTGGATAGGTTAAGTGCATGGGCTAAGGTCTGGCAAATGGAATACAATGTTGACAAATGTGAGGTTATCCTTTTTGGTAAGAATAACAGCAAAAGGGATTATTATTTAACTGATAAAATATTAAAACATGCTGCTAGGTGTGCTAGTGCATGAATCGCAAAAAGTTGGTTTACAGGTGCAACAGGTGATTAAGAAGGCAAATGGAGTTTTGTCCTTCATTGCTAGAGGGATGGAGTTTAAGACTAGGAAGGTTATGCTGCAATTGTATAAGATGTTAGTGAGGCCACACCTGGAGTATTGTGTTCAGTTTTGGTCTCCTTACCTGAGAAAGGACGTACTGGCACTGGAGGGTGTGCAGAGGAGATTCACGAGGTTAATCCCAGAGCTGAAGGGGTTGGATTACAAGGAGAGGTTGAGTAGACTGGGACTGTAATCGTTGGAATTTAGAAGGATGCGGGGGGATCTCATAGAAACATAGAAAATTATGAAGGGAATAGATAGGACAGATGCGGGCAAGTTGTTTTCCACTGGTGGGTGAAAGCAGAACTAGGGGGAATAGCCTCAAAATACGTGGAAATAGATTTAGGACTGAGTTTAGGAGGAACCTCTTCACCCAAAGGGTTTGAATCTGTGGAATTCCTTGCCCAGTGAAGCAGTAGAGGCTCCTTCATTCAATCTTTTTAAGATAAAGATAGATAGTTTTTTGAAGAATAAAGGGATTAAGGGTTATGGGGCGGAATTCTCCGCAGGGCCCGAATTCATGAAGACCGTCGTGAACTCGGCCGAGGTTCACGACGGCCTCGGAGCCCGCTCCCCGCACCTAATGAAAGAGGAGCGGGCCTCCGTCTTTCTCAGCAGCGACCTCGTAACGCCGAGAATGTGAAGTCATCCGTGCATGCGCGGGTTGCCGGTTCCAACCCGCTCATGCGCGGATGACATCAGCGCGCAGACGGCACGAACCCACGCATACGCGGTGCCGTCTTTCTCCACCGCCGCCCGGCAAGACATGGCGGCTTGATCTTGCCGGGCGGCAGAGGGGAAAGAGTGCGTCCATTTTGGACGCTGGCCCAACGATCGGTGGGCACCGATCGCGGGCCTGTCCCCTCCGGAGCACAGTCGCGGTGCTCCCGTCCAAATCGGGCCCCTAGATGCCCCAAATGGGCATCTGGCGCCCGTTTCACGAATGCAGCGACCAGGTGTGGTTGCTGCCATGGTGAAACGGGCGTGAAGGGCCGGCCGCTCGTCCCATCGGGCTCGGAGAATCGCCGTTCGCCGTAAAAAATGTCGGTAGGCCCACCCACGATTCTCCCACGCCACGTGGGGAGCGGAGAATTCCGCCCATGGTGTTTGAGCCGGAAAGTGGAGCTGAGTCCACAAAAGATCAACCATGATCTCATTGAATGGCGGAGCAGGCTCGAGGGGCCAGATGGCCTACTCGTGCTCCTAGTTCTTATGTTCTTATGTTCTAACTTAAAGGGGCCAGAATAGAGCCTATGGAATTTAGAAGTGTGAATAGAACATAAAAGCAAAAGTGCAGGGTCAGAGACAGCTGAGGCTGAAGGAAATGCCCCACCATATGGAATGAAACGCTACTGTGTTAGCAATTCATTACACAGTTGTTCTAATGTGATGCAGAAGTATGGTTAGCAGAGACCTTCCAATATTTAAAAAGGGATCAGGAAAGTTCCCAAGTTTTGGGAATGTGAGGGTGATGTTTTGCCAAGTTAACGTGCCACAATGGAGTGCAGCAGAAGCTGGACTGCCACCTGCAGGCAATAGTGCCCCAAACTCTGCAATCTTGTCTTGGACTTGACCCCTCCCTATGCAGCTGGATGCTTGACTTCCTCATCAATAGACTGCAATCTGTCAGGATAGGTAACAGCACCTTCCCCACAATAGTCCTCAACACCGGGGCCCTGCAAGGATGTGTACTCAGTTCTCTGCTGCACTCCCTGTACACACACGACTGTGTGGCAAGATTTAACTCCAACTCGATCTATAAGTTGCGGATGATACGACTGTGGTAGGTTGTATCTCAAACAACGACAAATCAAACTCCAGAAGGGAGATAGATCACTTGGTTGCATGGTGTACTGAAAACAACCTCTCTCTAAATGGTGGAAACTGATCATCAACTTCAGGAAGCGCAGCACGACACACACTCCCGCCTGCATCAATGGCTCCAAAGTGGAGATGGTCGATAGCTTTAAGTTCCTGGTGGTCATCACCACCAACAGTCTGTCCTGGTCCACTCACGTGATGCAACAGTCAAGAAAGCCCAACAGCGTCTCTACTTCCTACGGAAGCTAATGAAATTTGGCATGTCTGCATCGACTCTCACAAACTTCTACAGATGTACCATAGAGAGCATCCTATCCGGCTGCATCACAGCCTGGTATGGCAACTGCTTGGCCCAAAATCACAAGAAACTACAGTGTAGTGAACTCAGCTCAACGCATCACACATGCTTGCCACCTTCCCATTGATTCTGCAAACACCTCCCACTGCCTCAGGAAGGCAGACAGCATTGTCAGTGACCCCTCACACCCAGGCTTTGCCCTCTTCCATCAGGTAGAAGATAGAGAAGTCTGAAGACCCGCACTTCCAGACATAGGAACAGCTTCTTCCCCACAGCTACAAGACTCCTCAACGTGTCCCCCTCGGACTGATCTGTTCCCTGTAAGAACACTATTCAGGGCACCCTATGCTGCACTTGCTCATGTATTTGCTTTGTTTGGCCCTTGTTCCGCACTGTAACCAGTCACTATTTGTCGATGTACTTTGTCGATTAATCTTTTTGTCTACTGTGTGCATACTGTGTATGTACCCTTGGCTGTAGAAAAATACTTTTCACTGTACTTTGGTACATGTGACAATAAATCAATCAATCAATCAATAAATCAGAAGACATGGGGCAGATTGCAGGGGAAACCATTCCTGAGCTGAAGAAAAGAGGGAAGTTAATACGCCTTAAGACAAATAGCACTTGTGAACATCGCAAGGGAAATACTAATTAAATCAATGTAAAATTACCGACTGGAGAATCAAATGGTCGGGTTCTAAATATAGATCTAATTATATCTAGAAATTCAGCTTCAGAAACCATTAAAGTAAAAGCGCAGGAACAGAAGACAGATGCCTCACACAGGCTGAAAAACAGATTATCACCAATGGTCACTCTGGAAATATCAATTTAGCAGATGCAGAACTATTGAACCCACGAGTTGTGGACACAGCAATTATAGCGTTAAGAAATGTACAGGCTGTGCAGCTATGCATTCACAAGGATTTACAAGTAGAAACCTGGGAGCTAAAAAGATTCTCCTCACAGCAATCTCTGAAATTGGACCACCTTAAAAACTCAAATAATGAACTTGAGCTTCTACTAAATTTAAAACTCACAAAAAGCTGTATGGCTGTTCCCATTAAAATACCCAGAGCCCTACCAGTAGATATTAGTCAAAACTCAAAGATGACACTTAACAAGGATTGAGAAAGGTAAAGGATAGAAGGCACTAGGTTTCCGAAACAACACCTTCCAGCACCAAGATTGTGCCTCACCCAAAGAGGGTAATTAGAGCTTCAAACATAGCATTGCCCGAGCAGTGTAAGATTGATTTGGGTACAAATGTGTGTTTGTGGGTTTTTTAATGCATTTCTAGCACAGCAGCATTTCATTCCACATGAAACCATGTTTTATGAAAAAAATAATTTTATGAATTTTCTGGTTGGAAACCTCTTTTTGAATTTTTATAAAAGTCTAAGGCCAAATGCCAATTATTTGAAATCACAGTCAAAGATGGCTGAACATTTGAATCACTTTAAGGACTGTCAAAGCCATTGAAATTGAGACAGCCTGGCTGTAAAGCCTCATCAGGAAGCATTACCTTGAAGGAGTATAAATAGAGGCCATCTCCTAACCCATTAGCAAAGTATTCTCCGGGAATTGGCGGGGCTGGCAGAAACGGCGCAGTGGAGTGGCGGGAACCACTCTGGCATCGGGCCGCCCCAAAGGTGCGGAATCCTCCGCACATTCAGGGGCGAGGACGGTGCCGGAGTGGTTTGTGCCCCGCTGGCCGGCGTGGAAGGCCTTTGGCGCTGCGCCAGCGGGGCCGGAGGGACTCCGCCAGCCGGCGCGGGTCCGCGCATGCGCGGGGGGGGGGGTTCACATTCGCGCCGGCCATTGTGGAGGCTTACACGGGCGCCGCATAGGAATAGAGTGACCCCACGGCACAGTCCCGCCCGTGGATCGGTGGGCCCCGACCGCGGGCCAGGCCACCGTGGGGGCACCCCCCGGGGCCAGGTCGGCCCGCGGCCCCCCCCGAGGACCCTGAAGCCCGCCCGCGCCGCCAGGTCCCGCCAGTAAGGGACCAACTCCAATTTACGCCGACGGGACCAGCATAGAACAGGCAGGACTTTGGTCCATCGCAGGCCGGAGAATAGCCGGCGGGAGGCCGCCGACCGGCCCGATTCCCGCCCCCGCCAAATCTCCGGTGACGGAGAATTCGGCAGCCGGCTGGGGCAGGATTCACGCCGCCCCCCCGGTGATTCTCCGACCTGGCGGGGGGTCGGAGAATCCCGCCCCTGAATACTCAACAGGGTGGGGACAAACCATTAGACATAATCACTTGGACAATTGGACCCTGGGTTTGATATAAATGATCCCATGGGGTGCAACCTACTATCTGCATCCTGCCAGAATCCAGGGGTGGGGGTTGGACGAGGGGGAAAACGTGCCCAGTAGATCCCGGGAGAGGCCCCTGCCCGGTGTTCCCATCAGCCATCACAATCTGACCAGATCTCGGGAGATGTTGCGATCTGGATCATGTCCATAATGGGCGGGACCCAGCCTCACATAGCTAAGTGAGTTTAAGGATCCACTTAAAGGGACTAGATTTTAATTCAAAAATATAATAACCTTATGCTTCTGGTGCGAGAGTCCTGGCAGCTCACCACCACCTTCTGAAGGGCAAATCGGGATGGGCAATAAATGCTGGCCTAGCCAGCGATGCCCACATCCCATAAATGAATAAAAAGAAAAATTTGCAGCAGAAATTCAGGGTGCGCCTTGCATCATTTTCTGATTCAATTGTGTGGATGCCTTCCAGTCATTTCATTTTTAACTCTTCTCCGACGCATTGTGCTGACCACAGCACAGCTGAATCAGCAAACAAAGGACGTGTGACGCCTGCTATTTATCCACCATTAGAATACACCCGCTCAAATTTTCCAGGTATTGAACACCTAGCATCATGTCAATTGAAAATGCTAAAAGGGCTAGGGCTAGTGGGCATGGAGCAGAGCTGCACTCAAGAAATTTCTCAATACATTACACTTGATTTATGGCAGCTTTTAGGTCAGGCAGAAAACTGCAGCATTCTAATACAATATTAAAGGATGAGTTTATAGCAAATCTGCCTGCACAATAAATGCTTGCAAAAATAGAAATTGAGTTAATTAAGAATGCCTTCACAGAAGAATTGCTCTAGTTCACCTCAAATCTGTTCATGGATGTCTGCTCTGGTTCTTATTTCTAAGAGAATCCTATAATCTTTCTGAGCTCACTACATGTTCAGTCAGTATGAAATTTGCTTAGAAAGCATTCTTAAGTCAACATTTTTGAAGTAATAAAGATTCAAAAGAATCTTAGTGCCACATGTTAACATGCATTAACTCACATAGAAACCTGTCTGTGTGCGCTCTTCAAAATGTCTCATACAGCTAGTTACATTTCTTTGCCCCATGTGCAATTGTTACAAATTCAGTCTACCCATCACTGTCCAACCACAATAGCAGTGGCCAATTAGATTACTGTGAATAAAACGCAGTCATCCGGAAGATTTAAAAATGTCTGCCCAGAAATTGCTGACACAAATCGCAATGGCAGATTTCCTACCCCATTTGTGTATACACGGCCTGATAATGTGTTATGTGGTACCCATAATGAAGCTGTGCATTGGCTGCTAGCATCAGCATTATTGAATGCTGAGGCTTGCTTAGCTCTAGGGTGCATAGTGCACTGTAATGTATTCTGGATGCACATGTAACAGCAGCTGTTTTGCATTAGGCTCATTAAGCACCGCTGCTCTCCACCCCCCCCCCCCCCCCCCCCTGCCCCCCACCCCAGCGCCCCAAAGCATGCAATTTCTAGTTTGGTGCAGTGCTAACACTCTTTCATCTGCATCAGAAGATAAAAAGTTCAAACCCAATGCCAGTATTTGGATGAAAAGTCTAAGTTGACACTTCAATAAACTACTTATGGAGTGATGGATGTAGCAGATCTTTCAGCTGTCTTTATGACTATAAAAAAAAATCTTATGGTATATTTTTCAGTAATTACATAAAATACAGCAAGAAAATGCGAGAAGCTCAATGGCTTCTTTGTCACTAAGCTTGAGACTAATCAATCAGGTGTCTGCCATTTTTCTCCCCTTCCACTAGCCCACCCTGCTCAGCTCCCTCTCAACTCCCCCTGCTACAGCCCTGTACTTGCACCTTTCTCCAGTTTCTCTCCTATTTCCCTTCATTCCCTTTCCAAGCTCATCCTTTCCATGAAACTCGCTTCCTGCTCCCTTGACCCTGTTCCCATTAAACTGCTGACCACCCAACCTGCCTTCCTGGTCTCCATGTTCACGATTCTATTTCTCCAGGTGTTGCCACTCTCTCCTTTAAATCTGCCATCATCTCACTATCTTCAACAAAGCAACGCTTGGGCCCTGACATATGTGCAAATTACTGCTCCTTCATCAAACTCCCTTCTCTCTCCAAAGTTATTGAACGTGCTGTTGCCTCCTAGATTCTGCTTATCTTCCTGGAACCCCATGTCTGAAGCCCTCCAATCATCTTTCTGCCCTTCCACAAGACTGAAACGGTCCTGTCCAAGTTACAAGTGGTGACTGTGCCAAAAGTAAACTGACCCTCCTCATCTTTTTCCACCTGTCTGCATCTTTTTTTTAAAATTTAGAGTGCCCAATTATTTTTTTCAATTAAGGGGCAATTTAGCATGGGGAGAATGTGCAAACTCCACACGGACAGTGACCCAGGGCCGGGATTTGAACCCGGGTCCTCAGTGCCGTAGGCAGCAATGCTAACCACTATGCCACCGTGCTGCTCTTACCTGTCTGCATCTTGTGACTCGGTTGACTGCATCATCTTCCAATGACACCTCTTGACTGTCATGCTGCTGGGTGAGGCTGTTTTCTCTTGGTTCTAATCATAGCTAGAGTATCACTTGCAATATCTTTTCTTCCTGTTCCCACATCATTATCTCCGGTCTATCCACGGACCCTTCCTATTTCGCAACTAATTCTGTCGCTCCGTGACATTATCAGAAAGCACAGCAATGCTTTCACAAGAATGCGGATGATATTCACCTCTTTCGATTCCTCCATTACAGCTAAACTGTCAGTCTGTTTATCCAACTTCCAATACCAGATGAGTCAACATCTAGGAATACAGTTGCAGTAGGGAAGAGTCCAGTTGTGTTATAATCTGCCTGCTTACCACTGGCTGGGGACTAATGGCAATCCCACAATCCTTAGGGAGTATGAGCTTCCCCAATGAGGGGCCGGAGAAATCATTCGCAAAATCCCTGCATAAATAGAGCTGGCCAGTATGGAACCAGCTAGAGAGAGGAGTGAGCAACAAGAGAGTGCTGCTGCTGCCTCTGTGTATATGTATGTAATTGTAAATAAATGTTATTTCTTTCTATTCTACAACTCGTACTGGATTCTTTGTAGCCCTCACAAAACTGGTGACGATAGGCTGCTGAAGCCACCTCCCTGGATTTTTGTTGGATACAGGTTGGAAGTTGTTTTCTATTACACCATGCTTCTGTATGGATGTTTGGATGTCTTTGATGCTGCGCTGGAAAGCTAGAACCAGTACGCACAACGGAGGCATTACTATTTCCAGGCAAACAACATCGCCGAAAACGAGCGCCAGCTGGTCATATTGCTCACCGCCTGCGGCCTGCATACGTTTGGGATGATTAGGAGCCTTACGTACCCAGCTGCGCTGGACACCAAAACGTTTGATGAACTTGTGACCTTAGTGGGGCAATATTTTAACCCAACCCCGTCCACGATAGTCCAGCGTTACTGGTTTAATACTGCTAAGAGGACCCCAGGAGAATCCCTTGCTGAGTTTCTATCCAGGCTACGCAGGATTGCGGAGTACTGTGACTATGGTGAGACCTTGTCAGAAATGTTACGTGACCATTTGGTTTGCGGTATTAACAACGCGGCCACCCAGAGAAAGTTGTTAGCTGAGCCAACATTGACTTTTCAACAGGCCATTCAAATAGTATTGTCCCGAGAGAGCGCAGAATGGGGAGTGCAGGAGCTACAGGGAATGGAGGTGCACGCCTTGGGCCGCAACCCCTTCCGTCTAAAAGTGTCTCCCCAGACCCCTGTGGTACCTTGGGCGGGGCGGTATCCGGATCGATGCCAGTGGCCGCCAGATGTTCCTCACCGAAGGGAGCCTTCTCCAGAACCGATGGATGAGGAGCCATGTCAGTGTCGGACATGTGGGCGTCGACCCCGTCGCGGACGCTGGCCCTTGGGGCGCCAGAGGCGCCGTTGTTCCGACCAAAACTGGGGCCAGCTTAGGGGCCATACCTTCCATGTGGATGAACCTGCGGCGACTGTTCCTGAGGATGTGGAGACGGAGGACGACTGCCTGCAGCTGCAATGTGTGGCAGCTCCTTGTGTGGCCCCCATTAAGGTGACCGCACAGGTCAATGGTCACCCGCTTGAGATAGAGTTGGACACTGGCGCAGCGGTCTCCGTGATCGCCCAGAAGACATTTGACCACATCAAACAGGGTATACAGACCCCTACATTAACCTATACACAGGCCAGGTTGGCCACCTCTACGGGGAAACCATTGGACATTGCAGGAACTATGATGACCCCACTTATCATGATGCACAGCCATGGGCCCAACCTGTTGGGTCGGGACTGGTTGCGCCATTTGCGGCTGCAGTGGCAGCACATCCTCCAAACAGGTTCTAGAGGGTTGACGGAGGTACTAGGACGGTACCCAGATGTATTCCAGCCCAGTTTGGGGAAAATAAAAGCGGCCGTAGCCCGTATCCAAGTTGAACCAGCAGCCACGCCGCGCTATTTCCGGGCGGGCCCGTTGCCTTACACCTTGTTCGAGAAGGTAGAAGGGGAGCTCACTCATTTGGAGTCCTTGGGTATTATCAGGCCCGTCTGTTTCGCTGATTGTGCAGTGCCAATTGTACCTGTAATGAAGCCAAATGCCACAGTTCGCTTATGCAGCGACTATAAACTTACAGTGAATACGGCTTCCCGTCTCGACCGATATCCAATGCCCCCGCACAGAAGATCTCTACGCATGGCTTGCAGGTGGATTCACGTTCACAAAATTAGATATAAGTCACGCCTACCTACAGTTGACCTCCCGGCCATATGAAATGAAATGAAAATCGCTTATTGTCACAAGGAGGCTTCAAATGAAGTTACTGTGAAAAGCCCCTAGTCGCCACATTCCGGCGCCTGTTCGGGGAGGCTGGTATGGGAATTGAACCGTGCTGCAGGCCTGCCTTGGTCTACTTTCAAAGCCAATGATTTAGCCCTGTGCTAAACCAGCCCCATATGTAACTATTAATACATACCGGGGCCTGTTTGAATATACATGGTTGCCCTTTGGGGTATCCTCTGCCTGCGCTATCTTTCAACGCATCATGGAGGGCATCTTAAGAGCTTTACCACGTGTCGTTGTCTGCTTAGACAACGTTTTGATTACAGGGACGTCAGAGCAGGAACATTTGGAAAATTTGGAGGCTGTCCTTAGATGCTTTTCAGAGGCTGGAGTCCGTTTACGTCGTACAAAATGCGTCTTTCAGGCGAAGGAAGTAGTCTACCTGGGTTATCGGGTGGACTGCGAAGGTTTGCACCCCGTCGCAGAGAAGGTGCGGGCAATTCAACAGGCCCCCGCCCCGACTGACACTTTGCATCTTCGTTCTTTTCTTGGCCTCGTAAAATATTACAGGAAGTTCCTCCCCAATCTGGCAACTACGCTGGCCCCGTTGCACCTTTCTGCTAAAGAAGAATCACAGCTGGGTTTGGGGTCAGCCGCAAGAAATCGTTTTCCGGCGGATAAAACAGCTATTGTCGTCGTCTGGGTTACTAACCCACTATGTTCCTGGAAAGCCTTTGCTCATCACGTGTGATGTATCCCCGTATGGTATTGGGGCCGTCCTGTCCCACAAGATGGAGAACGGGGCCGAGCGCCCGATAGCTTTCGCCTCCCGCACATTGACTGCAGCGGTAAAGAAGTACGTGCAGATTGAGAAGGAGGGCCTGGCGGTGGTCTTTGCGGTGAAATTCTTCCACCAGTATGTGTATGGCCGCCACTTCACTATCGGGACTGATCATAAGCCTCTGCTGGGACTTTTCCGAGAGGATAAACCAATACTGCCCATTGCTTCCACATGGATCCAACGCTGGGCTTTGTTGCTCGCTGCCCACGAGTATTCTCTGGAGCATAAACCATGGACCCAGATAGCGAATGCCGATGCACTGAGCCGATTGCCTTTGTCGACCGGCCCCATGTCAACCCCCACGACTGGTGAGGTGGTTGCAACCCTAAATTTTATGGATTCCTTGCCTGCCACGGCATCACAGATCCGTGAGTGGACCCAGACGGAGCCAGTCCTGTCAAAGGTTCGGCACATAGTCCTGTATGGTGGGCAACATAGACAGCTCCCAGGCAAGTTGCGGGCATTTTCCTCCAAGCTGTCAGAATTTAGCATGGAAGACGGTATCCTCTTGTGGTAGAGGTGTGTGATTGTCCTGGAAAAAGGACAGGAGCTGATACTAAAGGACTTGCACAATGGGCATCCGGGTGTGACCAAAATGAAAGTTATGTCTGGTGGCAAGGCCTCGTCACCGACATTGAGAAGGTGGCCCAAAACTGCTCCATTTGCCAGAAGCATCAGAAGCTTCCGCCGGCCGCGCCCCTACATCACTGGGAATGGCCAGGGCGGCCTTGCATGCGGATTTTGCCAGCCCTTTTCAAGGATCCATGTTCCTTATATTAATCGATGCCCAGTCTAAATGGTTAGAGGTGCATAAGATGGTCCTAGATAAGAATGTCCTGCTCAACAACCAAAGATGCATTTTTTTTCAATACACATGGCCACCCCGAGGTGCTGGTCATGGACAACGGCACTCTGTTCACAAGTGAGGAATTTGCGAGGTTCATGAAGATGAACGGCATACACCATATCCGCACCGCTCCATACCACCCGGCTTCCAATGGGTTGGCGGAGCGCACAGTGCAGACATTCAAATGAAAATGAAATGAAAATGAAATGAAATGGGGCCTAAAGAAGCAGTCTTCCAGGTCTATGGCCATGAGACTGGCTTGTTTTTTGTTTTCATACAGGACCACTCCACATGCGGTGAATGGGGTAGCTCCCGTGGAACTCCTAATGGGCCGGAGACTTCACGCCCGCCTTAGCATGGTTTTTCCGGACATTGGCGCAAAAGTATGCCGCACTCAAGAATAGCAGGGACATGGCCTTTCTTGGCATTGGCCGATTCGGCAGTTTGCGCCCGGTGACCCAGTGTTCGTTCGAAATTTTGCTGGTGGTGCCCAGTGGGTCCCTGATGTTATCTTTCGTCGAACGGGCCCTATCTCTTACCAGGTGCAAGCCCTGGATCGTCTCCAGCGCAAGCATGTAGACCACGTTTGGTCCAGAAGACCATTTCTTCCAAAGATTCCCCGACACCAGAGCTCACTTCTACAGTTACAGAGACCAGACACAATGGAGAGTATTCCTGACAATCTTCCTCTGGACAGAGGGAATGAACTCCGACTCCGAGATGGAGACACAGGACGCCTCAGAGGGGGAATCCTTGGGCCCACGGGTCGTGGATGTACAACTGTTACGCCATCCATCACGGAAGCGCCGTTCTCCGTCTCGTTACATGAAAATGAAATTAAAATTGCTTATTGTCATGAGTAGGCTTCAATGAAGTTACTGTGAAAAGCCCCAAGTCGCCACGTTCCGGCGCCTGTCCGGGGAGGCTGGTACGGGAATCGAACCGTGCTGCTGGCCTGCTTGATCTGCTTTAAAAGCCAGCGATTTAGCTCAGTGAGCTAAACCAGCCCCCGATGCCCCGATGCCACCCGATCCAGAGCCTCCTACAAATGGCGTCCGGTCTGCTGCAAAACGAGTCCAACGCCCTCCTTCGCCAGGGCATTCAGTGGATTCTTTGGACTTTGGAGGGAGGGATGTTATAACCTGCCTGCTTACCACTGGCTGGGGACAAATGGCAATCCCACAATCCTTAAGCAATATGAGCTTCCCCAATGAGGAGGGGGGGAGGGGGGAGGGAGAAATCATTAGAAGATTCCCTGCATAAATAGAGCTGGCCGGTATGGAACCTGCTGGAGAGAGGAGTGAGCAGCAAGAGAGTGCTGCCGCTGCCGCTGTTGTGTATATATATATATATATATATGTAATTGTAAATAAATGTTATTTCTTTCTCTTCGACAACTAGTGCTGGATTCTTCGTGGCCCTCACAAAAAGTTGGAGGATAAAGACTGTTCCCTGCAGCTGGGAGTGTGAGTTCTAGAGGCTGTGTTGCCTGCCCGAAGCCAAGATTAAGGACACCTGGGCTGGAATTTTCGAGGGTCTCTAGCTTAGCCAAAATGGTGCTGGAGCCCCGATTTCAGATGTTTCATTCCTAAACCCAGCACCCACCATTTTTGCCAATTTTCGTCAGTGGCATATCTAAAATATGAATCATAGGCTTTAGATATTTGAGGAAAGTGTCTAAAGTTGAAATAGCTGGCTTGCAATACAGAACAATACCAGTGGGGGGGGGGGGTCATTTCCCGTACCAGCCTCCCCGAACAGACGCCAGAATGTGGCGACTAGGGGCTTTTCACAGTAACTTCATTGAAGTCTACTCGTGACAATAAGCGATTACTATTATTATTATTATTAGGTAGTGCACCCATTTCCATTGGTCCAAAGTATCCCTTTTGGAGAGGCAAGGTGCCTTTTGGGAGGGATAAGATGCTCCTTGGAAGGGGTCAAGTGCCCTTTGGGATTGTTCAAAGCAGACATGAATGTGCATCAAAAGTGGATAAACACTTTTGGAACTGCCAAACAGTCAAGGTATATTGAAAATAAAAATATTTGCTGTTTGAAAAAAAATCAGTGCCTGCTACTTCACTCTGTTGACAGAAGACTGAGTGTTATTATTATAGATTTTGTGCTGCATGACTGACCCATCATTATCACAGCAAGATGTCTGTTCATTCACAGTTTGATTGACAGCTCCAAGTAGTAATCAAGGATGGGATTTCCCAGCCTCACCCACTGCTGAGACCATTCATCCAGCCGAAAGTCAATGGACTTATACTGAGCCACTGAATCTCCTACAGTGGGTTCAACCACAACAGAATCAGAAATGCCAACCAATGTTGTTAATTTGGGGCTATGAATAAAACTGTTTGATTTTATATGGGATGAATGAAATGTCTGCTTTTATAAGAGATAAAGTAGTTGAAGAAATTTCAATGTAATTAATGGTATTTTATGAATAAGAGTATAACGAAAAAGGAAGTTTGCAATCAACACTTATTTCAGCTCAGCATGGCTCCTGAGGCTCTGGGGGATACCGATGGAGTTGGCATGGAGGGTATCAGCGTAAATGTTGATCGTGGGAGTCATGGGTTGGCATGAGTTTGCACTAAGTTGACATAAGGGCTATAAATGGGCCATGGTGTGAGCAAAGGGGCTTAGATGGTAAGAAGGGCATCGGGGGGGGGGGGGGGGGGGGGGGGTAGGTAGCATCGGGTGGCACAAGAGTCCCCAGGCTGATGAAGTGACCTTTCAGTATTTACCCTGTCTTGCCCCTTCACAATCTTAAAACTAAAGTAAAATGCTACAAGCAATGGAAATCTAAAATAGATTCCCCACCTGGAATAGAATCATCATATAATCCCTGAATCCATTCAGCCCATCGAGTCTGTACCAATTCTCCAAAAGGGCACCCCACTAAGCTCACACCCCTACCCTATCCCCACCAAACCTTTTAGACACTAAGGGGCAATTCAACAAGGACAATCCACCTAACCTGCACATTGCTGGATTGTGGAAGGAAACCACAGCATCTGGAGAAAACCCACACAGACACGGAGAGAATGTGCAAACCCCACACAGCCAGTCACCCAAAGCTGGAATTGCACCTGGGCCCCTGGCATTGCAAAGCACCAGTGCTAACCACTGTGCTACCATGCTGCCCAGTACTGTACAGTTTTCTTCCTTTGATATAAAGCAAGATATACTGGCATTGGAGGCAGTCCAGAGAAGGTTCATTACGTTGATCTCGGGTTTGGAGGGATATTCTTATGAGGAAAGGTTGAATAAACTGGGAGAACCTAGGACCAGAGAGCATAATCTCCGAGTAAAGGTCGCCCATTGAAGACAGAGCTGAGGAGGAGTTTCTCTTCTCAGAGGTTAGTGATTCTGTGGAATTCTTTACCACAGAGAGCTGTAAAGCCTTGGACATTAAAGATTCCAGATTCTAATGCACTATGCACCAGGCGTGTCAGAATGTTCTGCATATGAACAGACTTGACATTATAGGTCATCAATAGTGCCTGAAGAGAAGCAGTCCCATTGTCGCTGCCACTATGCCAGTCAAAATGTAGATGTACTCAGATGTACAAACAATTACTTATTACAGATAAGAATTGTAACCTCAGGTTATAATGGCCTGTGCTTCATCAGATGCAATTATGTTTGTTTGCACCAGGTATTCGCTGACCTCATCTTTCCACTTAAGCTGTAGATAGTTGAATTAATGTGAACTGAATCATCAATAAAAAGGAAGAAAACGGTGCAGTTTGCAATCTTACTCACAATAAGCAATCCCATCCAGGGGAAACTCTATGCCCATCAAAGAAAATCACCACTGGATTTCACATGGCCACGGCTGCAGAGTTTGATACTACTTCAGCAGAAAGAACACATAAAATTGCAACCTGAGTCCAAATCCATTAACCCAAGGGTTTATTCTTTATTAAGCAATAACAAATTCAAATAGTTTAGAAATTCATTCAGTCTTTCTGCTGCTGCAAGGAGCAAAACAGGATTGTCTTTCACTGATGGTTTAATACATCTGGGGTTGAAATTAAAACTTTCTCATTTGGTGGTTCAAGTTCCCTGAGAATTGATCACTGTTCTGGTTCAAGTTTGAAAAGCAACTACTTGGGTGAGATATCGGGCTGGATTCTCTGGTCCCCCCCGACCACATTCTCGACCGCATGCATTCGCTCGAAGAGGGATTCTATCTTCCCACCACTTGTCAATGGGATTTCTCATTGTAAGCACCCAACGTCACTGATAAACCTGAGGGCGGGGTGCGCTGCTAGCGGGAAAAGTGAATCACAATGACTGGGGAATTACAGCAATTGTCTGAGTGGGTTTCCTCCGGGTGCTCCAGTTTCCTCCCAAAATCCAAAGATGTGTAGGTTAGGTGGATTGGCTATGCTAAATTGTCTCCTGGTGTCCAAAAAGGTAATGTGGGGTTACGGGGGAGTGGGCCTAGGTGGGGTGCTCTTTTGGAGGGTATGTACAGACTCAATGGGCCAAATTGCCTCCTTCTACACTGTAGGGATTCTATTCTATGACTCAGGCCCATAACTTTGGCACGACAGGAGTGGGACATTAAGGCTGGTCGAAAAAACATATTGTCAGCTAATCTTTTTCTTCCTTATCCTTTACCTAGTATTTTTGCATTTGAATACACCTCATGACAATGAAATGTCACCTCATGACAAAATCTCACCTTGGAGCAAATGCGCTGTCAATGCACAGGAGAAAATGACAGTTTATTACATTTTTAGCAAGCTCTACTTTCATGCGGTAGTTGGATCCCAGGAAGAGTGGGGAAATGAAAAGACCTTTACACCTTTACATCCAACAATGCAAATTGCTGTGTTCAGTTCCCCGAACAGGCTGCCCTCAATTTGCTTACCGCAGTGATTCATTAAGGAATGTGCTTTCATTAATCTTGGGGTGTCAATGGTTTCTTGTCGCCAGTACATCAAGAATGTTGAGAAGACGCTGTCAAGAATTTGTTTCCTTTTTCAGAGGATGACCGGAGTACGTCGTAATAATGCATCTTCCCAAAGGCAAAATTCAAATAATGCAAACAATTCATCTTCAGAAGTAGTATTGAATTTAACCACCATAATTTGCCAAATGAGGACTGAAGTAGAATCCATTCAATATTTTAATACACTTTTTTAAGCTACATAAACATAATGCTGGGGAGGTAATCCTGTGTCATGCACTGTCACTTCCTCAAGCGATCTCACATATGTGGTGACATGTAGGATCTGATTTGCTGTTTGTGTTTATATTGACTTACCTTATGCCAAATAAATTGTTCAGTGATAAAGCACATTGAGGTAGCAACGTATCTGTCTAGTTTATATCCTCAGTTCCCAATGCTGACCATATTATTGTAGGAAAGCTTCAAATAGAAACAGAATGCTTTCCAACAGGGACGCAAAAGGATTTGGTGGGAGAATTGCTGAGTTGCTGTCAAATGCAATCTTGTATTGTTAGTGGTCCTGGGAGACCTTTTTTGGAAAAATAAATAAGGCGAATTGAATAAGGTTGTATTACCATCACAAGTAAATGCATCGTATGTTTGTGTCGCATTTATTCGTGTCTTTTGTAATCCTAGCTAGTTCAGAAAAATGTTAAATACCTTATAAAGCCTAATGCTCAACGCAATAAAATTAGTGTTAGCAAACATGAGTTTTTTTTACTTTTTATCACACCAGTAGAAATATTTGACAAGAGAAAATAAAGTTTTTCACTGGAATTGGTTACAAGTATAAACCAATCATATCAGTCTGAATACTTGACAGAAGACTGTCAGAACCAGTCAGATCAGTTAGCACTTTTAACCGAAGGCTGATCATTGACTTTGTTGACCTGGTGGTAATGTGGCAGAGCGGATTGCCATTCATGGAAGAACCCGCCAACCTTTGTTCCATCAGTTTGCACACAGGCAGCTGTGTGATCCAAAAAAATGCTTCATTCATTCTTTACAATATTCCCCCAGACTTTCTCTCTCTTCAGTTTATATGTTAATTGGTGTCATCTTCGTCCCAGTCAGTTGACTGCCATGAATCTCCATCTCGGTGCAACCTGTGCTGCCCTTACACATTCCACTATATCCGTCATCCATTTTCTCCTCTGATTCTCTCTCTTACATTTGCCATCTATCTTCCTTTCTATTAACTGTCTGCTCTAATGATGTAACCAAAGTGTTGTGGGTGTGATTCTCCATCCAGTGACGCCGGAATCGAGACACACGATTGGGCGGAGAATAGTGCGTGAGGCGGAAATTGTAGCTGGCGATAGGTGCCTGATTTAATGCCATGCTCCAGTGCCTTGACAGCGGCGTGAATGCATTCTACTTTGCGTGTAAAGAAAATTCTGTTGACATATTATTATGCGGGACCCGGTATTCTCCAGGGCTCCCACGGTGATCCGCCTCCGTCAGGAGGAATTACCGATGGCGAATTTTACTTGTGGTTTTAAAAATTGGAAACAGGTGCTGTGGCTGCTGAGGGAGAGAGAGGAGGTGGGACAGGTTCCCAAAGGCATGACCGTGGGCTGCCGGTCCTGCCACTGGCAGGGATAATTGGGGGGCGTGAGGGGGTGGGGTGCAGGGGGTGTCAGCCAGGGCCGGGGAGATTAATGGTAGTGGGGGGTGACCAGGGGATGGGCCATAAGGTCTGGGTGTCTCCCTGGGACCAAGGTGTCCAGGCATGTGCCACCATTGCCACGGCATGCAAGGCAGCCATCTTGCTGTGCAACCGAATGACTGGCCACAGTGGCCTGTGGCTGCACGAGTGACGCCAGCTGTATCGGTGCCCCCACCTCACCCCCACCCCCAACCACTCCCTTCATCTACCTCCACACCACCAACCCACTCCCACAAACAGACGCCACCTGCTGGTGGGGCATTCTGATGGAGGCCAGGGGTGCAATATGTCAGGCATCAGAGGAACAGCCAGGCGTGGGTGTGGGGATGGGGGAGGAAAGGGTAGGGAGTCATGCTTTGTGGGGGGAGCGAGGATTAGGCGGACATGCGGGGAAAGGGGCTGTAGTCCAGGCCAGTGCCACCATATAGCCCGATTGGACATAGGGGCACGCGCCATGCTAACATGGCATAAAGTCCCTCTTTTATCTTTGAGTGGACCAATCCTTTCTCTAGTTACCCTCTTGCTCCTTATATACGAATAAAAGGCTTTGGGATTTTCCTTAACCCTGTTAGCCAAAGATATTTCATGACCCCTTTTAGCCCTCTTTATTGTGCGTTTGAGATTTGTCCGACTTTCCCGATATTCCTCCATTGAGTCGCCTCGATCTTATGTATGCTTCCTTTTTCATCTTAGCTAGTCTCAAAATTCCACCCGTCATCCACGGTTCCCTAATCTTGCCATTTCTATCTCTCATTTTCACAGGAACATGTCTGTCCTGCACTCTAATCAACCTTTCCTTAAAAGACTCCCACATTTCAAATGTGGTTTTACCCTTAAACAGCTGCTCCCAATCCACATTCCCGAGCTCCTGCCGTATTTTGTTATAGTTGGCCTTTCCCCAATTTAGCACTCTTCCTTTAGGACCACTCTCGTCTTTGTCCATGAGTATTCTAAAACTTATGGAATTGTGATCGCTATTCCCAAAGTAATCTCCGACTGAAACATCAACCACCTGGCCGGGATCATTCCCCAATACCAGGTCCAGTATGGCCCCTTCCCGAGTTGGACTATTTACATACTGCTCTAAAAAACTCTCCTGCATGCTCCTTACAAATTCTGCTCCAACCCTACATGAGTCCCATTCAATGTTGGGGAAGTTAAAATCTCCCATCACAACCACCCTATTGCTCCTACATTGTTCTATAATCTATCTACATATTTGTAACTCTACTTCACGCTCACTTTTGGGAGGCTTATAATAAAGTCCCAACAATGTTGGGGCTGGTTTAGCTCACTAGGGGCTGGTTTAGCTCACTGGGCTAAATCGCTAGCTTTTAAAGCAGACCAAGCAGGCCAGCAGCACGGTTCGATTCCCGTACCAGCCTCCCTGGATAGGCGCCGGAATGTGGTGACTAGGGGCTTTTCATAGTAACTTCATTGAAGCCTAGTCGTGACAATAAGCAATTTTCATTTTTGTTTCATTCGTGTTATTGCACCCTTCCTATTTCTTAGCTCTACCCATATTGCCTCAGTGCTCGAATCCTCCATCATGCCCTCCTTAATCACAGCTGTGATATCATCTCTGATCAGTAATGCAACTCCTTCACCCCTTCTACCTCCCTCTCTATCCCTCCTGAAGCATCTATACCCTGGGATATTTAATTGCCAGTCTTGCCCATCCCTCAACCAAGTCTCAGTAATACCAATAACATCATATTCCCAGGTACTAATCCAAGCCCTAAGTTCATCTGCCTTACCTACTACACTTCACGCATTAAAACAAATGCACCTCAGACCACCTGTCCCTTTGCGATCATCATCTCTTCCCTGTCTACTCCTGCCCACAGTAGCACTTTCCACCATCCGCCTGGGCCAATCCATCACACGGACCCATCATACGGGGTGGAGAGAGAGGGAACTGGGGTGGGTACTGGGGCGATGTACGGCACCTGACCTAGGAGCACTGGCCCATCACCATCACCAATGGCTGCCCACCCCCCCCCCCCCCCCCTCCCCCAGCACTCCGATTGCAGCCATCCCCGTCCAGTCCATCCCTCAAACCCTGCTGACAGAGCACCAAGGCAGGTTGGAACATTTGTGAACAGGTCATTATTGTACACAGCTGAACATGTTTCTGCAAGTTTGTGCCCGAGCCAAGAAGCAGGGATGTGTTGTTGCAATTATACAGGGCCTTGGTGAGGCCACACCTACAATATTGTGTGCAGTTTTGGTCTCCTTTTCTGAGGAAGGATGTTCTTGCTCTCGACGGAGTGCAGCGAAGGTTTACCAGATTGATTCCAGGGATAGCCTGGAGAATCCCGCCCTTTGTTTCTGAAATGGAGAATCCCACTGTGTATTTGTCTCTCTTTTATGTTGTACACTAATTTCCTCTTCTCCCGCCATATTCAGCACTTCACCATTAGTTTTTCTATCTGTGCAGGATCTGTGGACCATCCACCTATATGTCCACATCTTGAATACTTTCAGGTTATCAACAATCTGACTGTTATCCATATCTCCGAGGCATGTAATATAGATGACAAAATGTAGCACCTCAGTGTTCTTTTCCTAAGACTCAGGTTCAGTTTCTTTGGTGTTAACATGTCTTTCATTCTGACAAAGCTTGTCTTGGGTATCTCAATTCTACTTCAGATCTCAAAATCAAATCACCCATTGTCTGTGAGAATCTGCCCTCGGTATGTGAATGTTTTCACTTGTTCCAAGATTTGTCCATTTATGTCAATTTTCACTTCGGAGCTCCGCTCATCACCACTGTCTTGGTTTTCTTCACATTAATTCTGAATCCATGTTCCCGGTTCCATGCTTTCACTTTATTTACAATTACCCGTAATGCTTCTTCTGACCCTGCAGTCAGTACAGTGTCTGTCATCTGCTCATCTCAAGTTGTTGATGAACTGGCCCCCAATGTTGTAACCTGGTAGACCTTCTATATCTCTGAAGGTAGCTTCTGTGTACAGGTTGAGCAGTTTAGGGAACATAAAGCATCCCTGGTATTCCTTTTTTGGTTGCAAAGTTGTTTGACAAGCTGCTATTAAGTCCCACCACTGCTAATTGATTCCGGTATTGATTCTGCATTATCCTGTTGTCATTTTCTAGTTTGTCTAGGCACTCCGTTATTTTCTGGTGGTAGACTTTTTCAATGGTCTTCTGATACTCTATAAAGCATACATACATTGTTTTTTGCACTTCCAGGTGTTTTCCAGTGATTACTCACAAAGTTGAAGTTGCAGTGACTTGTTCCTTTATTTGGCCCTGACTGATTCTCATCAATCGTTGTTTCTGTAGACTGGTCATTTCTTTTCAAAATGATTATTAGAATCATTTTCATCACATGACACATGTGGTTTATTGTACTGTGTTCGGAACACTTGTTGCTCTGTTTACTTTCTATAAATATGGCGGTCAATATGGTCGCCTTCCTTAATCCTAATTATGTTTACTTTCAGAGTCGCTAGGTATCTCTCGATACCGCCACAAGGTTCAAACCGAATATCGATTAAAGAGCCAATATACCAGTTAGTTAGTTCAAAGTCAATACTATTTATTTACACGCACAGTGAGATCTACTCATGCACAAAGGTACTACAAACTAAACTATCTCTAACACTAACGCCTATACTTAACTTTGGGTGCCCACTTAGTCAGAGGAACAATGGCCGTTGTTCGGATCTGAGGCTGTTGGGTTCGAAGAGGTAACAGGAGAACAGCTAAGGTCGTCCGCCTGGTAGCGAGCGTTGACCTTGAACTTACTTGCTTCTGGTGATGCTGGTGGACGGGTCTCTCTGCTTTGAGAGCCAAATCCAAGAGGGCGAATCTCTTGTGGGGGTTCCTTCTTATACTTGGAGGGGCTTCGCGCACTTATAGGCGGGCCTTAAACTTGGTCCCAATTAATTGGGCCGCTTCTCGATCATTGTTATCGATTTTAACAAATGAAAGGGTGGGTGCCCTGATGGCTGGGCATGTCTTAGGTGTCCGTTGGCCTTGCTTTGTTTGTGTCTTTCAGGCGACGGGATGTCTGCAACAATATCAACTACCTGAGTGTTAGTCCTTTGTTTCTCAAAGATGGGCCATCAATATACTAATATACATTCAGGCACTGTGCCTGCTTGCTGTCTAGCATTGTCCACATTTCCCCACATTTTTTGTGAGCGTCCATTTTGTGTTCTGGAAGTGGCCATCCCAGATGGCTACACACTCAAGCCGTTGTCTTCTTTGAAAGTTTAATGAACACTGATTGCATAATAGAACATAGAACATACAGTGTAGAAGGAGGCAATTCGGCCAATCGAGTCTGCACCGACCCACTTTAACCTTCACTTCCACCCTATCCCCCGAACCCAATAACCCCTCCTAACCTTTTTTGGCCACTAAGGGCAATTTATCATGGCCAATCCACCGAACCTGCATGTCTTTGGACTGTGCACAAATAGAAAAACTAATGGTGAAGTGCTGAATATGGCTGGAGAAGAGGAAATTAGTGTATAACATAAAAGAGAGAAAAATACACAGTGGGATTTTCCATTTCAGAAACAAAGGGCGGGATTCTCCAGGCTATCCCTGGAATCAAGTCTGGTAAACCTTCGCTGCACTCCGTCGAGAGCAAGAACATCCTTCCTCAGAAAAGGAGACCAAAACTGCACACAATATTCTAGGTGTGGCCTCACCAAGGCCTTGTATATTTGCAACAGCACATCCCTGCATCTGTACTCGACCAGAAAAGTAGCCACCAGTTAGCATGGCGTGGGTGCAGCAGGTAGGATAGCATTCGGGGCTAATATCCTCAGGTAGAAGTCCCATTGGATACATTTTGCAGCAGAAGTTTGTCTGTATCCCAATCATTCAAGGTTTTTAGGCATTCTATTGGTATATCATCGATTCCAGCTGCTTTTTCTTTCTTGCATCTTTTTGTTCACTGCACTGACTCATAAGATTCACTTCTGCCTCAGTTATCCCTGATCTTTCACTTCTCTGATGTGCTAATGAATTTGTCTTCATTATCATATAGTTCTCTGATGTGCACCACCAAACGTTTCTCAACACTTTTTTCAAATAAACATTCTCCTTCCTTGATCCTTATCCAGCGAGTATGTGTAATCATTCCTTTCTTCCTATCCGTCAGTGCCTTAACTTTCTTAAGGATGACTCCCTTTTTTCCCAGTTTTCCTATTTTCTTGCAGCAGTCTTCATCCCGCCTTTCCTGGGCTTTTCTTTTCTGTTTTTCTAGTTTGTTATATTTGCCTTCATTGGTCTTCTATCTTCTTTTCCCCATGATATCCAGTATTTCATCAGTCATCCACTCTTGATGTTACCTCATCTTTTTCTTAGGGAGCGCCTCAGTTACAGTATCTTTCATGTTCTGTTTGAACCTTTCTCAATGCCCTCTGTCATTTTCTCCTCACTAAGATTTTGATCTGTCACTTCCTGAAGAAAAGCTTCATACTTGTTAGTAACTCCGCAGCACACATCTTCATATCTTCCTCTCTCACTCAGCCTGGGTCTTTCATGGGATCTCTTTTACAGAGTTTCAGCTTGATCTTCCTCTTCATAACAAGCAGGCAATGCTGTCTGCGCCTGGATGAAGGCATTTTTGATGCTGTTCTTGAACCTCTGACTGATCATCAGAAAATCTGTTTGATTTCTGTGAACATCCCTTGGACTCCTCCAGGTGTACAGTGTTCTTGGATGTTGTTTGAGGAGTGTACTCAAGATGACCACGTTGTTTTTCTCACAGAACTACATCAGACAATAATATTCCACAACGGCTATCTTGAAAGCAGACACAATGAGGGAGGCAAGGGTGTACAAATTTGCATATTTTTCTCTTCATAATCAGGGGGAATATGTTACTATCAGTTCCCTACATTAACATGCACTAAATCAGCTCAATCCGCAGAAGGGAACTGAGAAGAGTGGGGGAGGGGAATGGTACTCCAATAAATTTCTACATGTTTGCATAAAATTGGCAAATATGTTAGCTCTAATGCTCAGGGGAATTTCCAGTGATAATACTATAATGATAATATATTTGACATGTTTTCTAAATCAGAGAACATCTGCAGAAGAAAGAACTTGGATTTATATGGTGCCTTCCACAACTGCAGGATGTCCCAAATTGGCTTTTTGGCAATACTTTGGAATTTAAGTCACTGTTGCAATACATAAAGCAAAATAAATACAGAGATTTTGTGAGTAACAAGACAATATCCTTACCTCGAGCTGTGGCTTGCATTGTGCGCGATCAGAGTACAAAATATAGACACAAAATCAGTGTTTGAGCAGTGGTTAAATGCATGATGAATTGTGGAATATGTATGGGGGTGAAACTAGTCTTCGTCAGTGGAACATAACTGGCCAATAGCACATTAGCAGAGCAAAAATCAGATGAGGTGTAAAATTGACGAACAATTTGCCATTAACCTATTTTGTGCTACTTCACCAGATAAATGTTAACCCGATGTTCAATGCCAGAAGCAGAGTTAATATTCAAGCATAAAAAGCAGCTCGGTAATTTGATGATGTGGCTTTTCAACGATTTTGGCACCTTTGACCTTGCACCAGTTTACATTTCAATTGTTGGTCCTTTAAAGGATAGTTTTGATGGCATGCTAACTTCCTTTCCCACCACTTCTTCAAAGCAACCTTTCAAATTGTAGCCCACTGTCAGATTATGCCAATGAGCTGACCTGACCTTGTACGATGACCTCTAAGTCTTTGTGTAAAGAAAAAGACCCTAGTCTGTTCAATCTTTCCCAATGGCTGTAATCTCTCAGTTCTGGTCGCATCCTTATAACTCAATTTTGCAGTTCTTTCAGTATTTCTATGTCCCCTTTCTAGTCTGGGGACCTGAATTGTGCAACTTGTGTGGTCTGTACCCTGTATGTTGTCCAGGTCCTGCTGGATTTGGGTATGGCCTGATTCAATATCTGAGGAGTTGCAGATAGTACTGAACATTGTACAGTCATCAGCAAACATCCCACTTCTGACCTTATGATGGAGGGAATAAATCTATTCAAGTGAAAACCACCAGCAAGCGGTTCGAATTAGAGAAGTGCAGATATTTTGGAGAGTTGTGGGACTACAGGAGATTACTGAGATAAGGAGGGGTGAGGCCATGGAGGAATTTGAAATGAGGATGAGAATTTTAAAATAATGAAATTGCTTAACTAGCAACTAATGAAGATAAGCAAGCACAGGGGTGGGGAGCAAACTCAATGTTATGGAATTTAGGACATAGCCAGTAGAGTTTTGGATGGCTTCAAGTTTAATTAAGGTTGAATGTGGCCAGGAATATGCTGGAAGTTAGGTCAAGAAGAACCAATGGCATAAATGAGGGTCTCAGAACGGATTGAGGCAAGTGTAGCCAAGCAATGTAGTGAAGGTGATAATGGTGTTTTTTGTGATGGGAAATATGTGGTCAAACCTCATCTCAGGGTCAAACATGACACCAATGTTGCAAACAATCTGGTTCAGCCTGAGATGGCGGCACAGTGCTTAGTTAACACTGCCGTCTCACAGTGCCCAAGCAGCCAGGTTCAATCCAGCCTTGGGTCTGTGTGGAGTTTGCACATTCGCCCCTTGTCTGCGTGGGTTTCCTTTGGGTGCTCCGGTTTCTTCCCAAAGTTCAAGGATGTGTAGGTTGGGTGGATTGGCCCTGCTAAATTGGCCCTCGGTGTCCAAAGATGTGCAGGTTAGATGGGGTTATTGGGATATGGCAGGGGGAGTGGGTCTAGGTAGGATGCTCTTTCAGAGGTTTGGTGCAGACTTGATGGGCCGCATGGCCTCCATCTGCACTGTAGGATTCTATGAGACATTTGCTTGGAAGAAAGATTGAGTTGATAACTTGGTAAAGTGGACTGAAGGCAATGTTTCGGATTTAATATGGATGACGGGTTGGTGGGAGCCCTGCATTGCATTGCTCTGGGAGACCTGACACTTCCAAGTAATCAGACAAAGGGCTCCAATCAAAGGCCAGCTGTCAGCCATTCTCTAGTACCAGCAGACACACATCCATGGGGATTGCCATCTTTACAAATCTTCAGTCTTCCCAATGTTTATTTGGAGGAAATTTTGCTCATCCATTACTGGATGTCAAACCAGGGTCAGGATTATACCAGGCCTCAGAGAGAGTGCTTGCAGCTGGGGAGTTGTGGGAAGGTTGGGGGGTGGGGGCGATGGGTGGGGGGGGGGGCGAGCAAATGTTCAGGCAAGTGGGCAGAGATCACACAGGTGTCGCTTTCCCACTGCTGCAGTATTTTCCCAGTGGTGGGAAGGAGGTGGTCAGTTAAAGACCTTTTGCCACTTGCTGTGGCTGGTATTTTAACTTTTGCCCCTTAGAGAGACCACCAGACATATGCTGGCAGCCTCCTTGCGAGCATGCTCCCCTGGACCACGCACCCTGTGTATCATAGACAGTCCCACCTTCTCTCCCCACCCCTCTCCCCCCATCCCCCCCTCAGCAGAAAGGGCCATGCTCCCAGGAACACTCACCTTTCCTTCACTAATATCCAGTCCCAAACAGCTCACAGGAACCTGCCTGACTAATCCCAGTAAGCCTGACCCCACTTACCTGAGTTCTGGTACCTGATCCATCGCTGCTATTCCTGGCTGGTTGCAGTCCAGTTGTGGCCACTGCTCCTAGTGGCATTGCTGAGACTGAAGAGCTGTCAGCCCTCTGATTGGCTGACAACACCTGGAGAAGGGATTTCCACTCTTAAAAGGGTGCCCAAGAGCAATTCATTCCCCCTCGCATGGGGGGGGGGGGGGGGGGGGGGGGAAGCTTATGGAATTGTATTGGAATTCTGGTATCGTGCTGCCATTTTGAGCGGGCAGACTGACATCGAGGACCAGCAGCTGGCCCCCCATCCCCCACAATGCAAATTCTGCCCCCCCACCCATTGCCAAGTAGGGACACTCTCCTCCTTGCCACTAACATGAGAATTATGGGTCACCCCCCCCCCCCTCCCCACAGCATGCACGCATGAGGGTGGACTAATCTCTCCCACCGAACCCCCAGCGTCCTCATCAGACTCCTCCATTAAAATCTCCGCAAGAACCTCCCCCCCCCATCAGACCTCCGAATCAGAGACACCCCAATGGGAAACTCTATAAAAGTCCCATAAGACCCACAACAGAGAGCCACATCAAATCCCAACCAAGACCACCATCTGACTCCCAACAGAGACTTCCATCCGATCCCACCCAGCCTTCCATCAGACCCCCCATCAGGCTCCCCTATCAGACTTCAACAGAGACCTCCCATAAGACACCCTCCAGCCCCCCCATCAGACCCCTCCAATAGGGACCACCCATCAGACCCCCCAACACAGACACCATCAGACCCCCCCATCAGGGTCCCAATGAGGAACCTCATCAGACCCCCAACAGATATTCCCCAACAGAGATCCCTCAACAGCGACCCCCATCAGACTCCCCAACAGATCTCCCAGGATTCAACAGAGACCCTCCATCAGACCCCACCCAGCCTATCATCAGACCCCCATTAGAGGCCCCCATCAGACCCTCCGATCATACCCCCCATTAGACCCCACCATTAGATCCTCCATCAGACACCCCAACAGAGATGGCCAACAGAGATCTTCCATAAGACACTCCCCAGACCCTCCATGAAACACCCCCTTTGTGACCCCCATCAGAGCCCCTGCCTGAAAGCTGAAGAGCAGTCCAATTGGTAGATTGAAAAATCGCTGCATTTTCACTTACCCTTTCCTAACACCTGCTGTCTCACGCAGAGGTGTTCAAACAGCAGCTGTTACAAATGTCAGAGGCTTCCTCAAAAGTGCAAACACCTCAAGGGGCTTCAACTCCCTTGACAGCCTTTGAAATGCAGATCTTCCATTCATTTTCACACAGCAATACATTGCATTAGCCAGTGATTGGCAGATTTCTTAATCCAGAAATGGCTGCATTGTGGATTGTTCATTAATCTTACCATTTGCACTTGAATGCATCTCCATTAACTTTCTTTAATGCTAACCACAATGTTTATAAGCACTCTTGCTTTGATTGACAGGACCTGACCACATCAAAAGCAGCTAAGTGCTTTGACTTCCTCTTTTTCACAGCCAAAGTGTTCTGGGGGCAGGGGGGCCCTCTGAAGGACTTTGTGGGGCACCTACATTAAACACTTACCCCTTTGGGACACAGCAGTGTCCACTGCATCAGTGGCATGCTTTAAAATACTTCCTCCAATTCACGCCCATGTGAATCAAAGCTGAGAGGCCTGGAGCATCATGGGGGCCTGGAGAATCATGCTTCCAGCCCGTTAATCAATGCAAAGGACCCATTTGCATCCTCCCGCTGGTGTAGGTGTGTAGCATATTGTCGGCGGCAGTGGGGGAACTTAGCCCGATGCTTGATTCTCCGCAAGATCAGGAACCCTGGGCGGGATTCTCTCAGCCCGGGGCCAGGCTGGAGAATCACCGCGACCGGCGCGAATCGCACCACACCGCCCGGACGCCGGGACTGACAGGCCAGGCTGAGGGCCTCCTTTGTTCCGCGCCAGTCCCTGTAGCCCTATGCCGTGTAACGTCAGGGCTGGCGTGGAGAAGGGAGACACCGCGCATGCGCGGAAATCGCACCGGTCCCACTGTGCAAGTACAGATCTGCAGCGCCCATCTGACCCCGGGATCGGCAACTGGAGCGGCATGAACCGCTCCAGTGCTGTGCTGGCCCCCTGTAGGGGTCAGTATTGCTGATCCTGAGGCCATGTTGACGCCGTCGGGAAACGCAACAGCGTTTACGTCGGCGTCACCCCTTAGCCTCAGGATCAGAGAATCCCGCCCCCTGCTCCCAGTGGCAGGCAGAGGAGCTTGGAGATTGAGCTGAAGTATGCAAGGGCAGAGGGGTCAAAGGTTACCTTTTTCAGGAGATGCTTAGAGATGGAAGATTTGTGGGAGATGGGGAAATTGTATCTGCTACCAAACTGTACCAAACATAGCACACTCAAGAATGTTAACCTACAATACACCGTTAAGGTGCTTAAACATAAAGGTGTTTTATAGACCCTGCTTTCAGATTGTAACAGTGATCTGGGGCGAAATTCTCTGCAGAACGTCGCAACGCCGATTTCCGGCGAGCAAAATTGGTGTAGATGACTCCGGCGTGGGGGCCTTCTTTTAGGCGGCTTTTCTCCGTTCCCGGAGGGGCCAGCAGCGGACTGACGCGATACGCGTCAGTTTCACCAGCTGCGAAAGTGGTGAGACCCGGCGTTTTTTGGGGGGGGGGAGGAGAGAGACAGACCGGCATTTTGGGGGGGGGGGGGGGAGAGAGAGAGAGACTGACCCGGCGTTTGGGGGGGGGGAGGAGGAGAGAGACAGACCGGCATTTTGGGGTGGGGGGGAGAGAGAGAGAGACAGACCGGCATTGGGGGGGGGGAGAGAGAGACAGACCGGCATTTGGGGGGAGGGGGGGAGGAGAGAGACAGACCCGGCATTTGGGGGGGTTGGGAGGAGGAGGAGAGAGACAGACCGGCATTTGGGGGGGGGGGGGAGGAGGAGAGAGACAGACCCGGCGTTGGGGGGTTTGCGGCGTTGAGTTGAGAGGAGGGGGGGGGTTTGCGGCGTTGAGTTGAGGGGGGGGGTTTGCGGCGTTGAGTTGAGAGGGGGGGGTTGCAGTGTTGAGTTGAGAGAGGGAGGGCGGCGTTGGAGGGGGGCGGCATTGGAGGGGGGTAGGGGTGGTGAAGGGGGTAGGGGTGGTGAGGGGGGGTTGGGGTAGGGGCAGCGGCGTGCAGAGGAGGGGGGGCGACGGATGCCCGGGGCCAACGCATCGTCGCCCCCCCTCTGCACGCCGCTGCCCCTACCCCAACCCCCTCCCCTCACCTCCCCTACCCCCTTCACCACCCCTACCCCACTCCAACGCCGCACCCCCCCCCCCCACTAACGCCGCACTCCCCCCCCACTAACGGAGGAAGGAAGGGGGGGGAGGAGGAAGGAAGGGGGGAGGAGGAAGGAGGTAGGAGGAAGGAAGGGGGGGAGGAGGAAGGAAGGGGAAGAGGAGGAAGGAAGGGGGGGAGGAGGCGAGAGGGGGGGTGTGGGTACCGGCCTTCAGAGGGAGGGGGGGTGTGGGTACCGGCCTTCAGAGGGAGGGGGACGGGGTGTGAGTACCGGCGTTGAGGGGGGGGGACCCGGCGTTGAGAGGGGGGGGACCCGGCGTTGAGAGGGGGGGTTGCGGCGATGAGGGGGGGTTGCGGCGTTGAGGGTGGGGGGTTGCGGCGTTGCGAGAGATGGGGGGGGCGGCATTGGAGGGGGGTAGGGGTGGTAGGGAGGGGGGTAGGGTGGTGGGAGGGGGGTAGGGGCGTTGGAGGGAGGTAGGGGTGGTGAGGGGGGGTGGTTGGGGTAGGGAGCAGGCGGCGTACAGAGGGGGGGGCGACGGTGCGTTGGCCCCGGGCATCCGGCGCCCCCCTCTCTGCACGCCGCTGCCCCAAACACCCCCCCATGCCGCAACCCCCCCCCGATGCCCGCCCCAGCCCCCCCCCTTGCCGCCAAACCCCCCCCGATGTCTGCCGCACCCCCCCGATGCCGCAACCCCCCCCGATGCCGCAACCCCCCCCGAATGCCGCAACCCCCCCCGATGCCGCAACCCCCCCCCGATGCCGCAACCCCCCCCGATGCCCGCAAACCCCCCCCGATGGCAGCAACCCCTCCTCCCGATGCCGCAACCCCCCCGATGCCGCAACCCCCCCCGATGCCGCAAACCCCCCCCCCGATTGCCGCACCCCACCCCCCCCGATGCCGCAACCCACCCCCCCACCCCCTCCACACTGAACGGCGTCAACCATCATCAATGGTTGACGCCGTTTTAAAGCTACTGTGATTTTCGCCGACGTGACCCGTGGCCACGTCGACGGGACTTCGGCCCATCCGGGCCGGAGATTTGTGGAAACAAAAATATAATGAAATCCCGCCGGCGCCAGCTGTTTTCAGAGGCTGCCGGCGGGATTTGCACAGCGCCGGTTTTTGGCCGGTCAGAGAATTAAAAACCCTGCGGGAGCGGGATTAACGCCGCTGCCGGCCGATTCTCCGACCCTGCGTGGGGTCGGAGAATTTCGCCCCTGAAGTGATTTCACCTACTTTCATTTGTGTGCACTGTTATCAAGTTTATATAAAGGTCTTTTGTTTGCAGTTGTGTTTTGTTTAAGAAAGGGGAAAGTTAGTTATGATATAAATAATATGGAAGGTCAGAGGCAGTCAGACACAGAGAAATATCAGGATTGTGAGGGTTGTCAATTAGAAATATTAATGCAGCTCATTTAAGATTATGTTTGCTGTTTACAAGAGCTAACTAATAAAATTAAAGGTTTTCTTATTCATAAATCTCAAGAATAAGCAGGACAAATCCAGTCCACTATCACAGAACTATAGAATGATGTAGAAAAAGACCGCTCAGTCCACCGTGCCTGTTCCAGATCTTTACAGGGTAGATGCAGGAAGGATGTTCCCGATGGTGGGTGTGCCGAGAACCAGGGGTCACAGTCCGAGGATATGGCGTAGACCATTTAGGAAAGAGGTGAGGAGAAATTTCTTCACCCAGAGAGTGATGAGCCGGTGGAATTTGTTACCACAGGAAGTAGTTGAGGTCAAAACATTGCATGCTTTCAAGATTGGTAAAAGAATCAGAGGCAACATGAGGAAATATAAACATGTAGTGAGTTCTGATCTGGAATGCACTGCTGGAAAGGGTGGTGCATGCATTTTCCATCATAATATTCAAAAAGGATTTGAATAAATACTTGATCACAGGGAAGGAAGCAATTAGATGTAGCACTTAGGTCGAAGAGGATCAAAGGATATGGGGGAAAGCAGGATTAGGCTATTGAGTTGAATGATCAACCATGTTCAGAATGAATGGTGGAGCAAGCTCGAAGGGCTGAATGGCCTCCTCCTCCAATTTTCTGTGTTTCTATCTTTGGTAGAGTTCTCCAGTTAGTCCCACTCTCCTGCTCTTTCCCTGTTACCAAGTAGTTATTCAATTCCTTTTTGAATATTATGATTGATAATGCTTTCACCACCTTTTCAGACAGCACATTCCAGAGCAGAATTCATTACGCATTTATTTTTCCTCATGTCACCCACCTCTCATTCTTTTACCAATCAACTTAAATATGTGTCCACTGCTGACTTTTCTACGACTAGAAACAATTTCTCCTCATTCACTCGATTAAAACCCTTCATGATTTTAAACACCTCTAACAATTCTCCTCTTAACCTCCTCTTCTCGAAAGAGAACAATTTCAGCTTTGTGGCTCTCCACATAATTGTAGCCCCTCTTCCTTAGATACCATGATACCACTCTACTGAATCTCTTCTGTTCTCTTTGTAAGGCCTTGACATCTTTCTTAGACTCTGGTGTCTAGAACTGACCATAGTATATCAGCTGAAGTTTAACCCGTGATTTATCAAAGTTTACTGTAAGTTCCTTGATTTTATACGCTGCCTCTACTAATCAAGCCAAAGATCCCATATGTTTTTACAACATCCTTCTTAACTTATCCTGTCACCTTTAAAGATATTTGTATGCACACCTCTGTTCCTACACCCTTTTACAATTGTACCATTTAATTTATATTGCTATCTATGACTCCAACTGGTGTTTCCCTCTGATTCCCATTGACTTCAATTCCACTCGGGTACCTGGTTTAGCTCACTGGGCTAAATTGCTGGCTTTTAAAGCAGGTCAGCAGCATGGTTCGATTCCCGTACCAGCCTCCCTGGACAGTGTTGCTCATTTTGGGTGAGTGTGCTTAACACTCCCTTTGGCTCTGTTTCAAATTCTATGCTCTGGAGTCGCCAGGTGCCGTATAGACACCGTCACAAGTTCAAGGTGAAGTTCAAGGCAATAAAGTTGTACACCAATTAGTAAGTCCAAAACAATTAGAGTTTATTATAACACAATTATAATAACACTCATGCACACGCTAAAGACTAACTTACTTCTACCACTAAATGACTAATACTTATTTAAGAAGGAACTGCGAGGTCAGGGGACAAGGCCTTCGTTCCGTTCTGGGCTGCAGGCTTGGGGTCACTATCGGTCGGCAAGGGTATAAGTAATGCCGGGGTCAGGTAGCGATCGTCGTTAGGCACTT
Organism: Scyliorhinus canicula; assembly: GCF_902713615.1. Lineage (NCBI taxonomy): Eukaryota > Metazoa > Chordata > Chondrichthyes > Carcharhiniformes > Scyliorhinidae > Scyliorhinus > Scyliorhinus canicula. Next base: position 154,206,526 of record NC_052150.1, read on the forward strand.
ACTTATTGGCGGCTTCAGTTCAATCGGCTGATGGAGAAGACAGGGGTCTCGAGGCTGGATTCAGAAGCTGGAATCAGGAGAAAGAATCAGAAGACTGAACCATGCGTGGGACCTCTCTTTTATAGGTCCCAGGGGTCCGCGCCCCTTGGGGCGGGCTTCCTCACCTGCTGGGGATTGATTGGGCCTCTTCCCAATCGATATGGTTTGAACCCCCCAATCCTAGGGCCGTTCCTTGATGGCTGGGGCGGTTCTTAGGACTCATTGTCCTGGGCTTCTCTGGCTCCATCGTGTCTGGGCTGCTATTAAAAGTATCAATTGATACTTAATTGTATCCATTGTATCTGGGACTGCCCGGTATCACCTCATTACTATGTTAACGGCTTTCCCATTTACAGATCTCTGCAGCTGCCAGGAAACTGGTTTCTGCAATTGTTTCAATGCATAATTGCTTCTGCAAGCTGTTTGCTCTTTAACATGTCCGTTTACCCTGCACTCTTTGCAGTCTTTCATTTTGTGTCCATTTGTGGCCATCTTGGGTGGCTACAACAGGCGCCGGCATGTGGCGACTAGGGGCTTTTCACAGTAACTTCATTGAAGCCTACTCGTGACAATAAGCGATTTTCATTTCATTTTCATGCTTCAGTACTTTTGTAGGCCTGAGGTTGTCATGCCAGGTGTTGGTAAACATCTCCTACACTAAGCACTTTATTCGCTGGCCTGGTTGAGATGCATTGCAAGTCGCTGTGAAGGACACCGCGCTATCAATTCTTTTGTCTCTGGATCCTTCCAATGTGACCCCAGAGATATTTCAAGGGTCTCAATCTGCGCATGTAAGTGCCGAAGGTGACAGATGGATTGTAACCTGCCCTTACGATGACAATAGCCAGAATGAGTGATCCTCAAACTCACCTCTCTGTTTAGATTCCCACAGATACAGGGAGCCATTTACTGCACACAAATGGAAACCCAAGTAATCTCAAGTTAAAAAATTCCCATCCTCGTTTCCAAATCCCCCCCCCCCCCCCCGCCCCCCGCCTCCCATACCCTCATCCTTTTGATTCTCTGCAATTTTCTTCAACCCAACAACCCTCCGAGGTATCTGCACTCCTCTAGTTCTGGCCTTTTATTAAATTATAGTACAGTCACTGTCAGAAATTATTTTTTATATCTGAGTGTTTTATTTTCCTGCTTAAAGTATGTAAGCAGCTACCCGAGAGAAGCAACATGCTCCATCTAATAGTAATGCAAGATTTAATTCATTGTTACAGATTCTAGGTTTTCCAATGATAGAATATTTCTAGTTTGACAAAAGCTGAAGAAGAAATTACTTAAAAGAAATGTTGTGTGGCAAACTACTGCACATTCATGTGTGTAGATGTTTACGGTGTTCTGATTACATGCCTTTACTATTTTCTGTTAATTATATAGACACTTTAAAAAATCATTTTAGTTTCTTCACTCATTGAAGGAATTCTAGCATTTTCTTAAGGACTTTTATTTCCTTTTGGAAAATGTCCAGTCAGTATCTTCTGTTGAAAGTATTCTTGTCTGCTGTCTTATCCAGCAAATTTACTTCTCAATTAATCTGAGTCGTTTCCTTTTTATCTTATATTTAAGCTTACTTTCTTTGAGTCAACTACCTTTACCGTTCACTTCTCTGTATTGTTTTTGGTTTTTACATTGAACCCAATTATGTTATGTCTTACTGTAGTCTGAGGTAATCTCTGTTATAACAAGGGAATTCGAGACTAATGGCTGGTTATCTGTTTTCTTTCACTCTGCTAAAATCCATTAAAAAGTTCCCCTGTGATTTTCTGTAGTCTTGGTTGATGAGTTAATTTGTCCTTAACGGGATTAGATGTGATGAAGACAGTTGATGCCGTATGATAATTTAACTGTAAATGGCATCTACGGATTGTCAATTAATTGCATTGGTAATTAGGATTTAAACAGTTTTGCATTAATTGCATGAAATAGTGGCATACAGTTACAGAGAACCAAAATAGGTGTGGATGAGTTTGGAAAGAATAATCACAATAACCAACTTTTATATGGTACTGCTCATGTAAAGGAAGTGGATTCAACAATCAAGGCAGTGATGTACAAGTGTAAGTGGCAATGTTTAGAGATGGAAAAAGGCAGTCTTGGCAATTGCCTGCAGAATGCTGGAAAGCTAAACTCAGTGTTGAAAAGGCTAGACACATAGAACATAGAACAGTACAGCACAGACGATCAGAATGAACCCGAGTGACCAGCCACAGTTATTTGCTGAGGAGTCCTCTGAGGTCGATAAATGTTGAGAAGAGCTGAACAAAATAGTTTCCATTTTAGAACACAGAACAGAACAGGCCCTTCGGCCCTCGATGTTGTGCCGAGCAATGATCACCGTACTCAAACCCACGTATCCACCCTATACCCGTAACCCAACAACCCCCCCCCCCCTTAACCTTACTTTTTAAGGACACTACAGGCAATTTAGCATGGCCAATCCACCTAACCCGCACATCTTTGGACTGTGGGAGGAAACCGGAGCACCCGAAGGAAACCCACGCACACACTGGGAGGATGTGCAGACTCCGCACAGACAGTGACCCAGCCGGGAATCGAACCTGGGACCCTGGAGCTGTGGAGAATTACAGCCAACACAAATCATTGGTGATTCTCCCAAAAGGGAACAAAGTTCCCCAGCGAGCGCGTTTAGCTGCGTGTTCCCCGGCACTCACAGTGCCGAGAAACACATGGCTATTCAACGCAACTCTCATTGTACAAGGGGCTTGAATGGGGAACGTGCGGCCGAGGCGGGGGGGGGGGGGGGGGGGAGGGGGGCTCCACAGTGTAGCGAAAGATCGGGACACCATTTTAGAATGGCGTCCCAATCTCCAAGGCCCCCGAAGCGATCCCCTACTTCCCGCCCCCCAGCCTGAAAGCACTATGGGAGGCCGGTCCCCTCCAACACCCATGCAGGGCACCCCTGGCCTGATAGTGCGCCCAAAAATTGCCAGTTTGGCACCTTGGCAGTGCCTACGGCAGATGGAAGTGCCACCTTGGCACAACCATGCTGGCACCCAGGAGGCACCGCCAGGGTGCCAGACAGGCACTGCCAGTGGGCCCAGGTGGCACCAACAATGCTGGGGCATCACCCTGCCCAAAGGGTATGTAACTGTGGGCCTTCAATCCCCTGGGAGACCTTAACAAATGATGTTTTATCTGGTCCCCTCCAGACAAACTCTCAGAAGGCCAAGTTATCCAGGGGATTCAATACCAAGAGCCAAGCCTGTGAACAATTGATGCAGTGCTGCAAAATGTTCAATAGTGAAAGTCAGTTAATGCTTCTCCAAATACTGTATCCCACCAGTTGTACCAGTAGTCTCAGACCCTTCACAATAAACCCCACCCCAACATTCACCTATCAACATGTTCTTATTAATCAGGAATCATGCCTAACATTAATAGTGTCACCTCAATAATGAAATGTTGCAAACCTCACACCCATATCTCACAGCTTGCAAACAATACCAAATATTCAATCAAGACACCCACATCACTGAAATAGATTGTACTGTACTCACTATCAAATTTGCTTCACTTTACTGGATGAGGTGGCTCACACTAGAGGTAGTGGGCGCTAACCAGTAGGTTACAGGTGTGGTTGTATGTACTTTCCCTCATGGAGGAGATGATGCACACCATCATTGCTAAGACCATGGCCAGTCATGTGTCTTAAGAATGAAAGATGGTGGTAACCTCTTACCTGATCCTCCTTCTCACATTCCACTTTCCCCTCATTCCACAATCGGGGCCTCACGGTAGCATGGTGGTTAGCATCAATGCTTCACAGCTCCAGGGTCCCAGGTTCGATTCCCGGCTGGGTCACTGTCTGTGCGGAGTCTGCATGTCCTCCCCGTGTGCGCGTGGGTTTCCTCCGGGTGCTCCGGTTTCCTCCCACAGTCCAAAGATGTGCGGGTTAGGTGGATTGGCCAGGCTAAATTGCCCATAGTGTAAGGTTAATGGGGGGATTGTTGGGTTACGGGTATACCGGTTACGTGGGTTAAGTAGGGTGATCATTGCTCGGCACAACATCGAGGGCCGAAGGGCCTGTTCTGTGCTGTACTGTTCTATGTTCTATGTTCTATCTCTCAGGATTTATAACTGCCGAAGGTGTAAGCATGCACTTCTTACTGCCTCCCCTTCTCAACCCTTCAGCCCAACTCCTTTCAGATAGACAAGAACTGCTGCCTGGTCAGGTAGCCATTGAAGAGCAGTGGATGGAAGAGCAGCGAGACAATGATGATAAAGAAACACCATCACTTGATCACATACCTCATAGCCTCCATCTCACATACTGACACTGCGTGCATGTTAGAGAAAAGGAAAGTGAGGGTAGTGGAGAGGTTGAAGAAGACAAGGAGGGGCAACATCGATGTTATTAATGACAGTTTTGATACTTCAGATTAGTCAGGATGGATTTGAACAAAGAATGTGGTTGGGATTAACATGTTTTGGTTTGTAATGGTAAGTTGTGAGGAAAAGGCCTCAATTAGCATGGAATGAGTAGCGACTTGAATAATGCTGGTTTAGCACACTGGGCTAAATCGCTGGCTTTTAGAGCAGACCTAGGCAGGCCAGCAGCACGGTTCAATTCCCGTATCAGCGTCCCCGAATAGCCGCCGGAATGTGGCGACTAGGGGCTTTTCACAGTAACTTCATTTTTTTTAAGCCTACTTGTGACAATAAGCGATTTTCATTTCATTTTTCATTTTCATGTTTGAAAGAAAGTTCAATAATTTCAGCGAGCATGGAATCACATTGGAACAGTTAGGTGGTTAGCGGAATAAGTGTCGACTTAATGGAGAAAATTATGCAGATGATGGTTGGAGGTGCAATTGCAGAGTGTAGAAACTGGAGCCTGGCTTGCTGAAGGAACTAGGAGGAATGGTGAACAGGAAAAGGCAGAGCAATTGGATGATCTTGATTTTGGAAAAGCAAAGTGGTGTCAGAGTGTGGCAAAAGAACAGAGATATTTTGTTTCCTATGCAGAAATACTTTGAAAGCTACAGGCCAATTATTTCTCACACAAGTATGATAGTAGTTAGCGTATCTGATCAAATGCTGTCGAAAACAACAGGTCAGAACCATAAGTGGATAACATCTCCCTGTAAACAAAGCGAAGATAAATGACCGTAATCATTTATTTAACAGAGAAGTGGCCACTGAAAGCATGTGAAAACTGTTCACAACATTGCAGGATGATTGTCCACTTAGCAATGATCTATGGGAGAACCTCTTCAGCTGTAATTGTGATGTTTTACATCATTGTACAAATTTGGATTCTGGCAGTTACTGACTTCCAGCTGGATTTCACATTCACTGGTCAGTTCTGCTTTATCAAGGGTGGCACGTGGCGCAGTGGTTAGCAGTGGGACTGCGGTGCTGAGGACCCGGGTTCGAATCCTGGCCCTGGCTCACAGGGAGACAGTGCCACACCTGTGCCATGGCCTTGTGGATATGGCATCCCATGGAGGAGGAGGACACTGGTGACAGTGAAGATGACTGCAGCCCTAAATTTCTACGTCACCGGGTCATTCCCCCGCTTGAGTGGTAACCTGTGTGATATATTACAATCCGGCCCACAGGTACATCTAGGAGGTGACGGATGCTCTGTATTCCTGGGCATCTGACTATATCACCTTCGGCCTGGACCAGATCCAGCAGGGTGTCCCAAGCTATCAATGGGACGCATGCCACCCTGCAAGCATCGGAGCTTCAGCGAGTGCCCAATATTAACATGGAGGGTTCCACTCTTGAATGTTCAGATCTTTTATGACCACCACCTGAGGATCATGCCTTGTACACTGGAAGCGTGCACGGCAGCTACATCCTGGTCCTTAAGAAGGACCCTCTGGAATGTGGACCGTATCGACCTCTTTCACTTCTGAACAAGTTACTCGCAAAAGTGCTGGCATTGGGTTGGAGTCCTGCCTCTCCGAGGTGATTTCCAAAGACCGACAGACTTCGTTAGGGCTCGCCAGTTGTTGGCCAATATACATTGGGTGTTACGTTTTGTACTCTTCCCCCCTCCTTAGTACCCGAACCGGAGTTGAGTATTTCTCTGGATGCAGAAATGGCGTTTGATAGGATGGAGTGGGGATATCTCTTGGAGATTCTTGGGAGGTTAGGATTTGGGCAAAATTTTATATCCTGGATTTGTTTACTGTATAGGGCTCCCATTGCTTGTATTCACACAAATGCTTTGAAATTGGGCTACTTTCTGTTGAATAGGGGCACAATGCAGGGATGTCCATTGTCTCTGCTCCTATTTGCTTCAGAAATAGAACTGTTTGTCGTGCTGCAGATGTCTTCCAGCAAGTGGAGGGCATAAATTAGGGAGGGGTAGAGCAAAGGGTGTCCTTGTACCCAGATGATCTGCTTCTTTATGTTATAGGCCCAGTGTCCACTCTGGATGATGTGGAGATGCCGGCGTTGGACTGGGGTGAGCACAGTAAGAAGTCTTACATCACCAGGTTAAAGTCCAACAGGTTTGTTTCCAATCACTAGCTTTCGGAGCGAAGATTCCTCTTTCATTTGTGTGGGTAAGATCCCTGGGATCCATAGGGTGTTCCTCCAGAGAGATAGACAGTCAGTAGGATTAGCTTGAACCAATTTATAATTTTATTATTGAGCAGCCAATTTTGAAAAGGTATTGGGGTAGTTTAGTAATCCGTCTTCCGCGTGGGTGTAAATGGACGCATGTTCTTGTAAGGGTTCCAGCCTCTGTGTCCTCTCTGGCAAGATTTGGGCAGCACGGTAGCACAGTGGTTAGCACTGTTGCTTCACAGCACCAGGGTCCCAGGTCCCAGATTGCGGCTTGGGTCACTGTCTGGTGCGGATTCTGCACGTTCTCCCCATGTCTGCGTGGGTTTCCTCCGGGTGCTCCGGTTTCCTCTCACAAGTCCCGAGAGGCGTGCTGTTAGGTAATGTGGACATTCTGAATTCTCCCTCTGTGTACCCAAAAAGGTGCCGGAATATGGTGACTAGGGGCTTTTCACAGTAACTTCATTGCAGTGTTAATGCAAACCTACTTGTGACAGTAAAGATTATTATTATTAAAAATTAAAGTTTTCCTCAAATCCGGTAGGGGTGTCCACCCTGAGAATCTGTAAACAGTTCAGACAGCATTTTAAATTTAGCTCCATGTCTTTGCTGGCCCCTATCTGCAGTAATCACCTCTTTTTGCCAGCAGGTTTTGACATAACATTTAGGTCATGGGAGGGGAAGGGTTTGGTGTGGTTTGTGGGCTTGTTCATGGAGGATAGGTTTGCCAGCTTGAAGGAGCTGTCGGAAAAATATCAACACCCTGGTTCCAATCTGTTCAGATATTTTCAGATTTGCAATTTTTCACAGAAGGCTTTTCATTCTTTTTCCTTGGCACCACCCTCTTCCCTGTTGAAGAGGATTTGGACTTTGGCCGGGTCTGGTGGGGGGAGTGTTCTGTGTATTTATGGCCAGATCCTATCAGCAGAGTCAGCTCCATTGGATGAGGTAGAGATGAATTGGGAGAGTGAATTGGGTCCTATTCTGGATGATGAGGTGTGGAGCGAGGCTCTTCGCAGGGTCAACTCCACTTCCTCTTGCACTCGGCTTGGTCAGATCAAGTTTAAGGTGGTGTACAGGGCTCATCTGAGCACGGCGACGATGAGCAGTTTTTTCTCTGGGGTGGAGAACAGGTATGAGCATTGTTCTCGGAGGCCGGCTAACCACACTCATATGTTCTGGTCTTGTCCAAATTAGTGAGCTTCTGGATCTCCTTCTTTCGCACCATGCCAGAGATACTTAGTGTGGATCTGGAGCCATGCCCGTTGGTGGCCATTTTCAGGGTATCAGACTCGCCGGTGCTGAAGGCAGGGGCGAAGGCAGATATCCTCACCTCACCCAGAGACGCGTTCGTCTCAGGTTGAGTAATATAACTTTTATATTATTTTGCTTGGGTGGCGATCTTCTGCTCCGCCCAGTGCCTCGGCTTGGTTGGGTGAAGTCATGTTGTTCTTACATTTGGAGAAGGTCCAGTGCACCATTAGGGGGTTGGTGGGAGGGTTCTACCTAAGATGGCAGCCATTCCTTTCTTTTTTAAAGAAAGTGTCGGTTGTTAAAGGGTTTCATTAAATGTTGGGGGGGTTAAGTTAATTCGAGTTCTTGATGTGTACTCAGTTCTTTTTGCATTGGAACGTGAATGAACTGTTTTATATTATTTTGTTTACAATGAAAAAATATTTTTCTTAAATTATTTTTTTAAGTTCCTGAAGATTTCTTTAAGTCCAGGTGAGTGTCAAGGTTATGACCCAGATTGGACAATTGGCAAAGTGTTCCTGTCTATACGTGACCTAGGTATGATCCAGATACACACCATCTGTTGGAAGATACCTCGTTTTCATGTTCAGATTGTTCTTTGTTATAGACAGACTCTATCAACCAAAGGAAGGCCTCATGCTATTGAAAATATAAAACACCATCAGATTTGTAAATTCAAAGGAATCTAGGCCCAGATCTTCTATGGGGTGGCAAGTATCAGCACACCAACTCAACTCTTCTCCGTATTTCTTCTGGGTCCTTTTAAGCCTGGCTTTCCCAGAAGTGCAGAACACAGTATCTCTTGGAAGGCTCCATCAAAGTGGGTAGAGTTGGGGAAGACAGGACAATGCCCCATCACCGCACCCCCCATCCCACCGCCGTCATATTATGGCACTAGCTGCTGTATGATAAGTTTATAGGTCCAGTATGAATGTTCATGAATGGATGAATGAGCGAATAGGTAAGGTGGTAGAGTGGGTGGCTGGGTGAGGTGTAGGTGGGTGAGGTCATAGGCGGGTAAGGCCATATGTGGGTGAGGTGGCAGGTGGGTGAGGTGGTTGAAATAGGTGGCTGAAATGGCACACGTGTGATGTGGCTGGTGGCTGAGGTGAGTGAGGAGGGTGAAATGGAAGGGATGTGAGATGGTAGTTGGGTGTAGGGGTTTGTTGAGTAGCCAGTAGATTAGTTGGGTCAGGTCAGGAGTGAACCAGTGTTTGGTTGGTTGTGTTGTAGCCAGGTCTTTTCAGGTATCGAGAGGTAGTTGAGTTGGGAGCTAGCTCGGTGGTCAGGGGTTAGTCAGGTGGACAAGGCGTAATCGGGTGTTTGGGGTGGTAGTCAGGTTTAGTCAGATGGTCAAGAGTTCAGTCGGGCTGGATCAGAGGGGTAATTGGGGGTCAGTGTGAGTGATTGGGAGGGGGTCAGTTCTTTAGTTACCCAGGAGTTAGACTACGTTTTAATTTGTCTGAGACTCAGGTAATTACTGCAGAACTGTCGGATGTCTCCAACTCAAGCTCAGAGTTGGAGACATTTGTAGAGGGCCCTGGGGAGCAGAGGTTCAAGTTGAAACTTCCCATGAACTTTCCACATAGAACAACGCATCAAGACCCCCTTAGAGTCCCTCGCCCAGTCACACATCCAGTCTCCAATGATCCAGAGACTGGAACATTGGGGCCTAATGTCAATTTGTATGACACAGCTGGGAAATTTCTAAATGATCAGTTAGCCTTAAATTCAGCAGATTTCTAGGTTCTTGACTGCAGCAGCTGAAAAGTAGCTAGAAAGAAAAACCTGTTTATGTGGTGATTATCTCTTTAAGGGCAGCACAGTAGAGTAAGGGTCACCTGGCCTGGGTGACCAATCAGGACTCAGAAAGTGGAGTCATCCCAAGGTGAGAAATGCTCCTGGGCAGAGACATTTGGGTTAGGTATGTTTTGGCGCAGCCATTTGGGCGCGGCCGTTGTGGCACGGCCGTTTTGGCGCCAGCCGTTTTGGCGCCGGCTGTTTTGGCGCCGGACGTTTTGCCGCCAAAATAACATTTCTTTATTTGTGAATTAGCCTCAGGTGAGTTGGCTGCTGGTGCGGGTGCGTTGAGTTGGGTGCTGGTGCGTTCTATCACCATCTTTTTATATATTTTTTAACTAAACCAATTTGCATACCCATATGATGGCTGAGGCAGTATCAACGAAACTTGGTAAAGAAAAATTTGTTCATAACGGATTCCTTTACATCTTTGACAAAACGAGCAAAGGTGACAGCGAAGTGAAATTTTGGCGTTGTGAGCAAAAAAAACCGGTGCAAAGCACGTATCCCTACTAAAGCTGCAAACGTGGTGAGGCAGCTGAACAGCCATTCGCATGATGCTTCTGTTGCACAAGTAGAGGTTGCACTCGTGAAAACTAAAATAAAAAAGAGAGCACAGGAAACCCTTGAGGCACCGACTGTAGTTGTTAATGAATGTTTGACAGACATATCCCAAGCTAGTCTACCAGCCATTCCTAATATATCTGCTTTGAGGAGAATGATAAGCAGAAAGCGTAATTATGTATTGAACGCCCCCACCAATCCAAGTGATTTACAACAATTGATTGTGCCAGAATGCTACAGGATATATGTCCCTCAACCAGGAGTGGAAGAAAATGTTTTACTTTGTGATAGCGGACCAGGTCACGACCGGATAGTAATCTTCGGAAGACAGAGCTGGCTACAGCACTTATTGATATCTGATATGTGGTTTGCAGATGGCACATTCAGTATTGCTCCCAGCCTCTTTTCTCAGATATATGTAATTATGGTAAAAAAACACGGAGGAGTTACTCCTACGGTTTATGCTCTTTTGCCCAACAAGCAACGCACCACATATGCGAGAATGTTCGCATTATTGAAAGAAATCGAACCCAACTTGAAACCCAGTTCAATCGTCTGTGATTATGAACAAGCTGCGCACAGTGCTATGAAAGACATATTCCCTGATGTTCAAATAAAAGGATGTTTTTTTCATTTAGCTCAAAATATGCAAAAACATCTAGCTAGTATGGGGTTCCGTAGTTTGTATAACACTGATCCAGATTTTGCGTTAAAAGCTAAAATGATTATTGCCATTGCCTTTGTACCTTTGAACAAAATCGATGTATATCTGGATGCTTTAGCGACCCAACTGCCGCAAGAACTTCAAGATTTACTCAATTGGTTTGAAGATACATATGTTGGTCGTCTGAACAGACGAGGAAATGGTAGACGAACACCTTTATTTCGCCCTGAGATTTGGAACCTTTATCAGAGAACATTAAACGGGGAAGACCGCACAAATAATAATGCGGAGGCAGCCCACCGTCGATTGAAATACGAACTTGGCATGCATCATCCCACCATATGGAAACTAATTGATGGCCTGCGTAAAGTACAGAAAGGTAGAGATGCATATTATGAAAGGTTACTAGCCGGCCATGAACCGCCACAAAAACTAAAAAAGTATAGAGATGCAGATAAAAGAATACATGAAACTGTTCTTAAATTTGAAAACATGGATGCTATCGAGTACTTGAGGAGCCTTGCTCATAATTACCAAATGAACTAAACTAAAGGTTTTTTAACTTTAGTTTTTAACTAAATGAACTAATTTAAGGTTTTTAACTAAATGAACTAATTTATGGTTTTTAATTTACAATAAAGATAAAAGAATACATGAAAGTGTTCTTAAATTTGAAAACATGGATGCTATCGAGTACTTGAGGAGCCTTGCTCATAATCACCAAATGAACTAAACTAAATGAACTAATTTAAGGTTTTTAAATTTACTTGCAACAATTTGCAACAAGTTACTAGCCACAAAAACTAAAAGAATTTCTGTCGTCTGCGCCCAAACGGCCGCGCCAAAACGGCCGCGCCCAATTGTCCCATCCTTGAGACATTTTGGGCGCTAGCTGCAGCCATGAGACTGCTGTACAATTCTGATTAATAAACACCACACCTTTTACGTTCACGAATGAAGTTTGTGCAAATGCATCTTTGCAGTAAACCTGGGAACATTAGAACAAGAATAGGCTATGTGGCTCATCAAGTCAGCTCCCTCATTTTTAGCAGGTGAAACTTTTACATTAAAACTTTTCAATTCTTCCTCTATCATGCAAACGTTCCAGGCATGTCTATCCTCTAATCTGAATTTTGTTCACTACACAAAAACAATCAAATTATTACATAAGCATAGTATTTAAGAATAATTAGCCATCGTTATGGCTTCTCTAATTTTGAGGAAGACTGCATTGATGCAATCAGCTAGATTCAGAGTGACTTATGATCTTCTGTATAAGTGATGACTTTATATTGTAGCTCACAACAAAGTTGCTTGTCCATGAACATCATTTATGATTAATTCATAGAACACATTCAATTACTGTTTGGCCAGTACTCTGAGTGGATTACTCAAAATTTGGACTCATGTGAAGACATGTACGCTGAGATGTCAGAGAACAACTGCTTCATGAGAAAACAGGAAAGGGTGATGCTGACAGTACTTTTTGGATGGATACTGGCTGATCTTAAAATTTATGTTGCACAGCATTAATAGAAACTTTTAAAGCTTGGGAATTCTTGGAATTGTTCCAAAACAAGGGGTGGGATTCTCTGTAGCCCGATGCTGAAATTGAGTTTAGCCATCGGGCAGAGAATGGACTCCGAAGCAGCAATCAAGGCCGGCGCTGGTTTGACGCCAGTCCGCCTTGCTCTGACCCTCCAAAATGGCATCATCGTGATGCGCACTGTGCGCCATTTCAGCGCCGTTGGTGCATCATCGGCTGATCAACCCGCGATGCTTTGGCCGAGCTCCTGATGGCATGGGACACGTGAGGCTGCGGCCTGTGTCCAGCGTCGCCACACTTGGCAGGGGAGTCATCTGCTATGGCTGGGGGAACTGGTGGAGGGTGGCCAGGGGTGTCCTGTGGGGTCACGGTTTGCGGGTTAAATTCCGAGCAAGGGCGGTGCCATGTTGTACGGCGCGACTGTTGTAGGTCATCAGCTGTGTGCACGGCCCAGGAGCTAGCCATTCTCCGCCTGTTTTCGGTGCGATCCGTGAGCGTTTCACGCAGCGCCGGTGCTGCCCCTCACTGATACCGGAAAGGGTTTGTGCCAATTTGCTGGTCATGAAACACCACCAACGGGATTCTCCAACCACCCGCCGGGTCTGAGAATCCCCGGGGGAGAGGCGCGAATCCCGCCCCACCACCCCGACGCCAGCTGCCCTATTCTCCAGTGCTGTTTTCTGGATGGCGGTGGGATTCCCGCCACGCCAGTCGGGGGCTGTTGACAGCGGCCCGCCCGGCGATTCTCCAGTCCCCAATGGGCTAAGTGGCTGTCCAGTTTTGGCCAGTCACGCCGGTGTGAATTACACACCTCACGTACGGCAGGACCTGGCAGGTGAGTATGCGGGGGCGGTCCGGGGAGGGGGTACGGGGGGATCCGACTCCAGTGGGTAGGGGTGCCCCCGGTGGTGGGGAGGGGGGGTGGCCCCCACCGTGGACGCGCCCATGATCAGGGCCTACCATTCCTACAGGCGGGCTGTTTCCGTGGGGGCATTTTTCCCTCTGCGCCAGGCCCCTGTCGGGCTCCTCCATATTGCCGGCGGCCGGTGCGGGGAAGAGAACCCCCGCGCATACACGGAAATACGGCAGCCAGTCTGCGCAGGCGCAGAAATACGGCAGCCGTTCCGTGCATGCACAAGATCACACTGGGCGTTCCGTGCATGCGCGAACGTGCGTCGGCACTTCGGCGCCGGCTGGAATAGCGAGGACGAGTCCGGCGGCAACCTAGCCCCCTAGAAAGGTGAGAATTCCTCACCTTGGGGTGGCGTTTACGGCAGAATCGTTGGTGCCGGTTTTCCCACCGGCATGGGAACATAGCCCCATTTTTAGAGAATCCCGCCCCACCGGTCCCATGCCGGCATCAGCACTTAGTCGCAGAAACAGATAAATCTGCCCAAGGTTTCTGCTGTACTTCCACTGACAGATTTGAAGCAGCTTCAAGGAAATTTCCAGAATATTATCAGTGGAATTCTCCATCAGCAGGATCCTCCGGTCCGCCGGAAGCGTACCCACACCTGCGGGTTTTCTGATGGCATGGAATGCCCACAATAGGGAACTCCATTGCTGTCTGCGGGAACAGAGAATCCCGTTGCCGGCGGGGGCGTGCCATGCCGAAAACACGGCTGGTGGACTGGAAAATTCCGCCCTATATGTTTCAGCTGGAACTCCAACACATTTCAAGTATGAATGCTGACTTTGAATTAGTTTAATGATTTTTTAAAAAAATTCTAATTAAGGGGCAATTTAGCGTGTAGAATCCACCTCCCCTTCACATCTTTGGGCTGTGGGGGTGAGACCCACATAGACATGGGGAGAATGTGCAAATTCCACATGGACCCAGGGTCCAGGATCAGTTTAATGCTTATTGGAAAGTTTTTTTCTCAACAATGTTCATGGACAAAAACTCTGTTGGACAACTTCTTTAATAGAACAATGCTACTCATATCCCACCCTTCCTATTATAATTGCATCATTTATCTTTCAGCCATCACCCTTGTGCTTGCTGACATGTACTGACTCCTGACCCCACAATGCCTAAGTTTTAAAATCTTCATAATTGGTTTTCAAAATCCTCCATGGCCTTGTTCCTCCCTTGCTTTGTAACTTGCTGCAAACCTACAAGTCTTTAAGATCTCTTTATTCCTCCAGTGTTGTCCTCTTGTGCACCTCCAAGTTTGTCACGCGACCATTGGTGTGCTTTCTGCTGCTTTGGTCCTGAGCACTGAAATTCCCTCTCTAAACGTTTCCATCTTTCTGCTTCTCTCTCTCTTGCTTTAAGATGCTCCTTCAAACCTAAATCTTTGACAAAGCTTTAGGTCAACTGTCTTGCGATCGCCTGCTGTGGTTCGATGTCAAAACTACCCTTATTGATATTATTCTTGTTAAGCAAGTGAGGACATTTGTTAACATTTAATGCTTTATATAAATGTAAATTTGTTACTAATGTGAGTTGCGAGGGTTGGGTGAGCAGAAGACGGTGTTTAACTCTCAACCCTCTCTAGTTAAAATAAGCCTACAATGCAACTGCGCAGATTCACACATCAAGAACAAACATTGAGCAGAAGGCTCCTGTGGAGCCATGTCCTTCAGAGGAGGACAGATTATTAGAGATAATCAGAGTAAAATTGAAGAAATGTTGGAAAACAAAACAGGAGCAAATAAATCTGAGGTGATGGACGTTTTTGCTGTTCTTTTGCTGGACTTTGATTATTTGCTGTTCCCCATACTGTTCACAAATTCATCCCATGATTGTATTTAGTGTTCTCAGTCATGTAGTCATGTAGACCATGGGACAGGTTGCATAAACCAGATTGTGTTCCCTTGAATATTAAATATTGCAAGATGATCTAATGGAAGTCTATCAGATAATTAAAGGATTTGATAGGATGGGTAGAGGAAAGCTATTTTACCAGGCAGGAGACTCCAGAGGCATATAACCTTAAAATTAGGGATAAGCCATTTAAGAGTGATATCGGAAAGCGCTTGTTCGCACAGAGGGTAATGGAAATCTGAACTCTCTCCCCCAAAACGTTGTTGAGGCGAAGTCAATTTAAAAGTTCAAAGCTGAGGTTGACAGATTTTTGTTAGGTAAAGGTTTCAGAAGCACAGTGGGTAGATGGAGTTTACTTGGAGTATTTCAGAGCAGGAGAAGATCACAGACATGGGAATGCTTTGGCTTTTAATCACAAGGATCAAGATTTCACATCAAGGCATTTGTGGACCAAGAACCCATGTAGATCAGCTAGCACTGGGTTGATAGGTGAACAGGGCTTCATGCAGGTAACAGAGGTTTTGATAACCTTGAGTTTCTGAAGGGTGGAGGATGGGAAGTGAAGAATATTAGAAAAGGCAAATCTAGAGATAACTAGGCACACATGGAGAGAATTTTTAAACTGCAGATGGACAGTGACCCAAGGCTAGGATCACACCCCGGTCGTCCGCACCGTGAGGCAGCAGTGCTAACCACTGCATTACCATGCCGCCCCATGTTTCAGTATCTTAGCAGCAGTTGGCAGAGTTAGGAGAGGAGACAGGTGCTAATATGAATGGGATTTGGACTTGCAGCTCACAGTCAATATCTTATTGAGGCTGCTGTGATGAAAATAAGAAATTGTTATACTTTATAGTTCGTAATTTTGCAGGAATCCTTCCCAGTCCAAATCCTATTGGAGATATCTTTCAATATGTTCAAGCACTGCCAAGATTTGAGAAGGACGTGGAAGCATTTTTAAAATCTTTTTTGAGAAAGTAGCAAAACAGATGTATTGGCCAAAAATCAAGTGGGTATTGTTGATTCAATGAAAATTAATAGATAGAGCTAGTGAAGTGTTAGTCAGATCTTTTAAAAGGTTTTATCTGTGAGGGTAAGGTTTTCTTATGTGTGCAAAGTGGAGTAGATAAGACTGTTAAAACCTTAAGTGATACAGGAGCAAGTCACTCTTTAATGGTGAGAGATAAGGATATATGGGGCAGGATTCTCCCAGCCCTGGGCCAGGCCGGAGATTCCCCGCAGCCGGGCCACGACGCTCTGCCGCCAGCACATGATTCTCCACAGAGCGGATTGGCGCCGGCATGGTTGGCGCGGCGCCGGTTGCGGGCCGTTGTAGACGGCCAGCCCACCGATTCACCGGCACGGATGGCCGAGCGGCCACAAAATAAATTGAGTCCCGCCGGTGCTGTTCTAACCTGCTCTGAGCCAGCGTGACCTCGGCGTTGAAGGGTCGGGTGGTGGTCTATATGGGGGGGGGGGGGGCTGAGCCTGCAAGGGGGGGGGGGGGGGAGGCTCCGATGTGGCCTGGCCAGCGATCGGGGCCCACCAATCGGCGGGCCGGCCTCTCTGGCTACACGCCTTTCCCACACGCCAGGCCACTGTAGCCCTCCGTCATGAAGTTCAGAAGGCGTGTTGCCAGGAAACATGGTAACATGTGGAATTAATGGTGAAGTGAGTTGTATTTCATTATGTAAGGTGAGGGACTCCGGTGAAAAGTGGCAAAGTGGTGGTAGGGGAAATAGAGAAATGACCTTTTTCAGGGGTACAGTTTATCCTGGGTAATGAAATAGCTGAATCAAAAGTAGGAGTGATGTCTACTGTTGTTGAAAAGTCGGTGCAAAGTCAAGCAACTGATGTGTTGCAAGAAGCAATTTCCTCATGTGTTTTCAGATTATCTGGTAACAGGGTCACAAAGCCACAGGTGTGAGATGGGAGAAATGAAGGAGTGAAGATAGAGAGGCTGTAGTTCCATTATCAGAAACAATCTTTGAGCAGATTGTTGATGAACAACAAAAGCATGTGCAGGATGAAGCTGATATCTTTAGTTCAGTAAAGTTGGTAGAGATACAACAGAATGATTCAGAGATAAAACAGTTGTATCAGAAAGCCTAAACAGAAATAGAATCTGAGTGTAAAGCAGTGTTATTACATCAGAAATAATTAATGAGAAAGTGGAGACCTTTACATGTTCCGGGAGATGACAAATGGGCAGAAGTTCATCAAGTTATATTACTGATGTGGTTCCAATAGGGAGGTATTTAGGAGTAAAGAACAGTTAAGAGAAAATGCAAAAACATTTTTATTGGCCTGGACGACATTAGGATGTGCCATAGAACTGTTACACTTGCAGAGGGAGGACATATAGCACATCGAGTCTGCACCGACTTTCTGAAAGAGCACCCTACCTAGGCCAACTTCCCCGCCCTAACCCCATAAGCCCATAAGCCGACCTAACCTGCACATCTTTGGATACTAAGGGGCAATTTCTAGCGTAGCCAATCCATCTAACCTGCAAATAGGAACATAGGAATTAGAAGCAGAAGTAGGCAATGCAGCTCTTCGAGTCTGCTCCGCCATCAATCAGATCATGGCTAATCTCTTCCTGGTTTCAAAACCACCTCCCCACCTGTTGCCCACATCCCTTTAACCTGTTTTTTTAATCAGAAATATATCTATCTCCTTCTCATTCCACAAATTCACTGTGAGAAGTCATTCCTCATTAAATCTACCATTTCTCAATTTATGTCCATGACCTCTCGTTCACATCTTTGGATGTGACTTTGTCATGCATGTCATTTGTGTCAGGTGATAGAAAAATCTCAAGCAGTAATCCAACCAGCATATCCAGTCCAGCATTTGAGGAACATTTTACGAGGGTCCTATTTGATTGTATGGGACCCCTTCCAAAGCCAAAAATTAGAAATCCATATTTACTGACTACAATGATTGCATCTACTAGATGTTCGGAAGCCATTCCTTTACCAAATATTATATCTAAGAGGATTGTAGTGTAGTTAATCAAGTACGGACACCCCAGAAAAATCCAATCACACTCACAGAGTGTGTCATATCCATATGTTCAAAACATGGTTTTAATAGGGAGGGGAAGCAGGAGGATGTGTTAGTAGTTATAACTCAGGGAGAAGAGATAAATCCAGGCATTCTAAATTGGACATTCCTCAAATTAGATTGGACAACGAGAAAGTTATAAGAAAGTTGGCTAAATTACTGAATTACCTTTTGGAGGAAAATGAAAGTGACCTGAAAGTGATATTGCAATCACATGGAGCAATATGTGGGAACAAAATAGGAAGTACAAGGGCAATTATATATGATGTAGATGTAGGAGATTCTATTCCAATTCAGCAACATCTGTATAGACTGAATCCATGCAAGTTAGCAAGCTTTAAAAGGAGATTGAAAGTATGCTTAAGAATTATATCATTGAACAAAGTTGCAGTGATTGGAGCTCACCTTCTGTGATAGCTTCAAAACCAAATACAACATAACGGTTCTGTGTAGATTATTGGAAAGTGAATGCAGTCATGAAGTCGGATTTGTATCATAGTCCTTGTTTGGAAGACTCCATTGAAAAGGTGGACAAGTGTGATGAATGTAGAAATTGTTATATATTATATTTTATATTTGTGGCAGTAATGTTATTAAATGTCTGGGTTAAGGTATACATTTGCTGCAGTAATATTATTAAATAACCTAGGTTAAGGTATCCAAACTGTGTGACTGTTAAAGTTGTAATTAAGGAGTTGTAAAAGGTGAAGTCATGATTGATTCCAACTACTTGGTTACAGAAAAATGGCTAATGGGGTATTGTTATGATTGCTAGAGATTCCCTGGAGAGTATATCATTTAGGAGGGGTTGTATTTAGTCCTAGATAAGCAGGCAATGTGACATCTTGGTGGGATAAAGATGATGTAATTAATGTGAACAGACAGGTATATCTGTAGTTTTGCAGTTTGCCATTGATTTTGAGTCTGACAAGACAGAAGGATTTTAAGTTGAACAGTAGTTTTGACAAATGCTGAGCAGAAGTGCATTTAACCAGCTCTTGAAAGGAACTCTCTCCAAAGGTCTCCATACAGCTAAGCACGTAAATCTGGTTTGTTAACTTTATTTATAAGTGGTATTTGAACTGTGTTGGGTTGCTTACTTGGAGTTAGTAGCAGGTATAGATAGTAAATTTAAATTTTTGTTTGTGTTTAAGAACTGTTTAACTGATAATTGTAAAGCTACTTCACTGATGTTAATGTGGTTAATTTTGTGTCTAAATTAGAGTTTGTTTTAACTTAAAAGTTCCCTATTGGTCAGAGTCAGCGTGCATGGGATGAAGTATCCTTTCTTCACAGTTATACAAATTTAAAAAAAGGAAATTTTGCGGTTCTCGACTGGTATCCAAACAAATGTTGGAGTCTGGTCTGGTATCCTAACACAAGCAAATTTCATTACCAAAATTGACCTACTCAAGGATACTGGCAAGTAGCTTTATCGGAAATGGCGAAGGCAGTTTCAGCTTTAGTAACACCAAATGGTCTGTATCCATTTAAAGTCATGTTGTTTGTGATGAAAAATGCCGCAGCAACATTCCAAAGACTAACCAATAGGGTTATTTCTGGACAAGTAGACTTACATTAACACTGCAATGAAGTTACTGTGAAAAGCCTCGTGTCACCACATTCTGGCGCCTGTTCGGTTATACAGAGGGAGAATTCAGAATGTCAAAATTACCTATCAGCACGTCTTTCGGGACTTGTGGAAGGAAAGCGGAGCATCTAGGGAAAGCCCATGCAGAAACGGAGAGAACGTGCAGACTTCACACAGACAGTGACTCAAGCCGGGAATCGAACCTGGGACCCTGGGGCTGTGAAGCAACAGTGCTACCCACAGTGCTACCGTGCAAAGGCTGGCTTGGTGGTAAGCTTGACTAAAAGTGTTTTTGCGAAAGCCCAACTCACATTCTCAGGCTATACTGTTGGACATGGTCAGATGGCCCCATGGAGCGTGAAAACAAAAGCTAATGGTGAGTTCCCCATACCGTCAATGAGAAGTGACGGTTTGAGATTTGTGGCATGAGTGATTACTACAGAAAACTTGTGCCAAATTTTAGCAAGGTGGTTGCTCCATTGGCTGAACTTTTTAAAAAGAACAGGAAATTTGAATGGATGTCAGAATGTCAGGAGGCATTTGATCATTTCAAAACTGTGTTCACCACAGCATCAGTTTTGGTGACAACGTATTATGACAAGCAATTTAAGGTGTCCATTGATGAGAGTGACATGGGCATTGGTGCTGTGTTATTCCAGGAGGATAAAGAAGGGACGGAAAAGCCTGTTAGTTATTTTTTCAAGGGAAGCTGAATTCACATCAAACGAAGGGAAGAGAGAACCTAATTGCAAATGCTCTATCACAACTTTGAAATGGCAGAAGAATGGAATATCTAACATGGAAAATGAAGCCATTTTTTATACTGCTGGTTCATTTACTTTAAGTGGATATAAGAAATTGTCATACTCATAATTTGTATTTTTGCAGTAATATTATTAAAACCTATCTTAGAATGCTTACAGATGGTACGTCTGCTAGAGTTGCGACGAAAAGTGAGGTCATCAGTAATTTTTGAAGGGAAAGTGTTTTGATAATAGACATTAAAAGCCATTTTACTTGTTTAAAGATAAAGAGCTAATGTAATGTTGTAACAGTTTGTGTCTGGCTAAACAAATCAAGACACATCTTGTAACAAGAGAAAAAAGAATGCTGTGTGTTTTGCGTGCAGCAGTGTAGTTAACGGGAGGGGATCGGTTTGCCTGGACAAAGTAGTTGCTTCCAGGATTTTAAGATGAGCAGGAGGTTTTCAACTTGGTCCTGAAAATGGTCTATCTCTCCAAGGAATCTGCACCTAGGTAAGTAAGTAAAACCTAGTTGTCAACTTTCTGCATAAGTGGCATTTTAAATATTTGTGTTGCTTAATTGAAATGTAGAGTCAGGTTTCAGGAAGTAAATTAAGATGTTGTACCTGTTAACTTAAAGCTATTCCTTTGTTGCTAATATGCTTAATTCTGTGTTCAAATAAAAATTAGTTTTAATATAAAAGCTGTCTGCTGGTCATGCTCTCAATCCTGTGGTGCATTAACATTTCCTCATGGTTTTATCAAATGCAAATAGTTGGGTTCTAATATGGAGTTATAACCAAAATTGGAGTTCTGGCCTGGACTCATAACACTGCAAACTGTCCAACTCCACTGATTCATCATTCGAGGACAGTGGATGTGGGGGAGGGGTAATCAGAGGTTTTTTGCCTATGTTTGAACTGATGCCAGGAAACTTCATGGGGTCCAGAGTTGATGTTGAGAACTCCTAGAGCAATTCCCTCCCAAATTTCTACTGCCATGGCACCACCTCTGTGTGTCTGGACATAACCAAGGACGGTGATGGTTGTGTCCATTTCCTGCATAAGAATCACAAAAATGTTCACAAGGAGGACTTTGCAGGATCCACAGGGCTGGGTTTTCCGTTGTCATTCCCAATGCCTAGGTCGATGTCTGGTGATGCATCTGATTTCATTCCTTTTTGTAGACTTTTTAGTGATTTTATACAACTGAGTGGTTTACGAGGCCATTTAAGAGTCAACCATACTGCTGATGGTCTGGAGTCACATGTAGGCCAGTCCAGGCAAGGATAACTTATTTACTTCTCTGAAGAACATCAGTGAACCAGCTGGGTTTTTTGAGCAATAATGGTTTCACAGCAACTATTACCAAGATGAGAGCTTCCGAATTTCAGATTTTTTAATAATCTTTTATTTATGTAGGCTTACTACAATTAAGTTACTGTGAATTTATTAACTGACTTTAAACCCCTAGCTGCTATTATGGGGTTCAAATCTGTGTCATAGATTTCATAGAATTTACAGTGTAGAAGGAGGCCATTAGGCCCATCAAGTCTGAACCGGCTCTTCGAAAGAGCACCCTACTTAACCCCACCCTCCACCCTATCCCGTAACCCTGCAACCCTATCTAACCTAAGGGTAATTTAGCATGGCCAATCCATCTAACCTGCGCATCTTTGGACTGTGGGAAGAAACCAGAGCACCCGTAGGAAACCCACACAGACTCGGGGAGAACGTGCAGACTCCGCACAGTGACCCAAGCAGGTATGAAACCTGGGACTCTTGCGCTGTGAAGCAATAGTGCTAACCACTGTGCTACCGTGCTGCCCTCCAGAGCATTAACCTGGCCCTCTAGATTTCTAGTCTGGTGGCATTGCCTCCCCCTAACTTGGCAGTCTAACTCTGATAATGTCAACATGGAGCAGCATATAAATGGAAATAAGGGGGTTATGCAATTACAGATCCTTTACTGTGATTCCAAAAGGTGCACAGAGGGAAATCATTGCATTAGATTCTCTGGCTTTGGCTGAATAGGTAAGAATGAAAATAGGTGAGGGTAGTGTTACTCCGGACAACAGAGGCATTGACGAAGAATGGTGTGACAACTGTGTCAAAGGGTGTCGACAGGTCACAAGGGATGAAAAGAGACAGCGCGCTATAGCCGCAGTAACAAAGAATGTCATTTGTGACTTTGATTAGGAGCATTTCAATGCTGCACAGGAGGTTTTCTTTTAATTCTATGGAATTAAAGACAGTCTTTGGGATAAAGTGATAATTGTAGAACCCGCATTCAGACTTCTATTTTCTTCTGCTCACATCTACCTATCTTAGGGAGTTTAACCAAATAGAATTTAAATGATGCAGTTTGACCACAGGTCCAATGCTTTTGTAGTAATTGTCCATGCCATGATTTTGAAAAGGTATTTTGGATGAGGGGACAAATCTTTTTGTGCATTGATCATGGAACACTTGCCTTCGATAGTAAGGATAGGTGACGGCTGCCTTGTGAGGAACATATATACCTCAGTTTGTCTGGGCAGCAAATAATGGGAGACTGATTCTGAAGAGTGATAATAAGCACACTGTAAGGATTGAAATTAGAAGCTAATATTTACCTAAATATTGATCATTCATGTGGGTGTTTTCGCTTGAGTTTATGTTATTCATTTGATTGAATTGTTTCCCTGCATCTTCAGGTAATTACAAGAAAAATATCTTCAATAAATTTGGCTTTCTACAAAGTAAAGATTGACCCTGCATTATCGCCAATCATTATTGCTAATTAAGCCTCTTTTTGTTGTTAATATGGATTGTTTCAGATATCTCCTCATGGATGTTGCCTATCCATCCTACTGCCTTCTGTCACTTAGACTCAGGAAGGTAAACGTGTCAGGGCAAAAAACAAATTCTATATTATTATATTATCAGTATAATTAACAATCATAAAACATACATTGCTTCAGCTGAAGGTTAGCTAAAATAAAATGCTCTTTTCTATAATCTTTGCAAGTGTTTGTTTGCCCTCGGCAATTCTTTTGCAATTTGTGTGCAGTTGAAATTTTAAAATGTGACAGAAAGTAGCCTATAATGATAAATGTTCTGATTAATCTTCACAGGTAATTCTTTCTGGTGCCTACTTGATGTTGTGCCAATTAAAAATGAGAAAGGCGATGTAGTTCTTTTTTTGGCATCCTTCAAAGACATCACCGTTACCAAAGTGAAGGTTGCCCAGGAGGATAAAAAGGAAGGTCAGTGTTTCATCATGAAACGTTCCCTAGTTATTCGAGGCAGCGGCACTTGGTTCTTCTTATTGCCACAGGTTCCATGTAAAATGCAATAATAAATTACTTTGCAGAAAAAGAAAACTGGCAATGAATAATCTGCTCTTGCTGGTTTGTTTATTTTCAGTTATAGCTGTCCAAAGCATATACCACATTCTGAAATTACGTCAAACCTCAGTTAATTGTCTTTAAAGCCTTCAGCCTCCTAACTCCTCCACTGCGAATCAAGGCCCTGGCAACAGCCAGGATGGGTCTGTTTGAACTCAGCACTGAGTTCAAAGGCCCTGCTGAGTTTGGATATCCCCTATCAGCAAAAGTTGAATTGTTGGAAATGTGGGCGCGACATCCTGCCATTTTTAAAGGTCCACTGAGTCTTTCCAACTTCACAAAAATCCTGTGGCCATATAAGAGCCCCCAGGCAGCAATTGCCACCCCTGCAGCGACGCCCTATGTGCCTTCCTTGACACGACTTGGCCCACACTGTGACTGCTGGAAAATGTACAACTGCTCCTGAGGCATTTCAGGTTGGCAGCAGGAGTTTGGAACTATCAAATGCCATGTAGTCTCACATTGCATTGGAACCTGCAATGTAACCATTTTCCATGGGCATTCCAATGTTAAAAATCAATTCCGACATGTGTGTGTTGCTAGTAATAGCAGCGAGTGGCATTATATGGGAAGTCCACTGTTGCATTTGGAAGAAAATAATTTGTCAGCTACACATCATGCCAGATCACAATCTGTGATGGGTTCACAATCTCAATGAGAATTTATGTGAGTGCTACATCTTTAGATCTAGTGTGTTGAGGCATTGTGCACATAAACTTTACACAACCCAGGTAGTTAAATTGGTACATAATGGGACTTGTCTCGATCATCATTTCGAGTCCCACCTTGGGTAATTTTTTTCATTTTAGTCAAAAAAATTTTAAGTGATGTTTACCAAAAATTATCCTTGCAATGAAAATTATAATCTCCATATTGGAATAACATTTCCTGATTATATATCTTCATCATTTATTGGATTATCAGAAACATGTTTTACAGAGGAAAAAATTGCTAATTGCTGTTGGGTGGACTAAATACAAGAACTTGCAATTGGCTAAGGACTGCACAGGCCTATTAATGATTAAGTTGAACTTTATTGTTAGTCTGTGTCAAGTCAACTTATTTGTTTTAATGCTGCCAGTTGTAATGGAAAATCTAACACTGATACTGGCACTGAGACTGCAACTGTGCACTTGCAGGGAGAGCTCCCCCTAGTGTTGCAGCACAAATAAACACAAACAGAAAATTAGATGATCTCTTAAAATTCTAATCAATGGAATATGTGCCTCATCTATTCAATTTGTCTTCATCATTTAGCACTTTTTAGCCCTGGTGTTATTCTGGTGAATCTGCACGACATTCTCTCACATTCTGCACGTCCTCCCCGTGTGTGCGTGGGTTTCCTCCGGGTGCTCCGGTTTCCTCCCACAGTCCAAAGATGTGCAGGTTAGGTGGATTGGCCGCAATAAATTGCCCTTAGTGTCCAAAATTGCCCTTAGTGTTGGGTAGGGTTACTGGGTTATGGGGATAGGGTGGAAGTGTTGACCTCGGGTAGGGTGCTCTTTCCAAGAGCCGATGCAGACTCGATGGGCCGAGTGGCCTCCTTCTGCACTGTAAATTCTAAAAATTCTATGATTCAGTAGTGTCCTAACTGAATATAGTTCCCGAAATGGGGTCTAACCAGAGCTCTGTACAACTGCAATATAATTTCTACCCTTTCATGTTCCAGCTCTCTGAGAACAAAGGCTAACATTCTATTTACCTTTTAAAATTAGATCTTGCCCATGTCCACCAGCTCACCTGGGCTCCTAAATAATTGCTCATCCACAATTCATAACTTCTACCCACATAAAAAAAATTCTGATCTTAGGTCCAAAGATCCAAGATAACTTTATCCTTCCTACATTCAACTCCACCTTTCACAGTTTTTACCACTCATCTCTCAATATCCTTTTGTAACTTTCTGATCCCATCTGCAGTACTTACTGTGCCACTTAACTTTGTCAGTAAACTTGGTTATAAGGCTCTCCATCCCTTTATTTTTGAATTACAAAATATAATGGAAAATGAAAATGTAGTGATACAAATTCACCCCAAAAGATAACACTTGTTATGTCCTGCCGATATAAGTCCAAGCACTATTTTATACCACCTAACCAATTCCCATCCATGTCAATATGTTGTCTCCAAATCTATGTTCTCAAACCATTACGGCTAAATGTATCTTGATCAACAATTCCTTTTAGCAGCAAAATTAAATGTGTCCCTGCCAAGCTTCTTAAATTGAAATGTTCTTTTTAAAAAAAAACTTTAAATTGATCATTCATAACAAGATATGTAAGTCTGTTTAAGTGACCTTTTTAAGACATTCAGTGTCATGAAATTGATTATATTCCAAAAATATATGACTTGTTCTTGGCCTTTCTTTCTGAGCAGGTGAAAATTATAGACTATGGCTGGTGGAGAGTGCTGTGCTGCACAGTTTGAGAAAATGAATAATGCTGACAGTGATGGCAGGCTTTAGAGGATATCGAGCAAAGCTATTTCCTCTCCTGCAAAGTTAGAATGTGGAACAAAATAAATTGGCATCAATAGGACCGTGCTGCACTTCATGGAATTCCGGGATAACTGGCTAAACACTGTAAAGTAACCCTTTTGTATTGAATTTAGTTTGCCCCCTACAAAATTCCCAGTGCCTTTTTTGCACTGTATAACACTTGCATGAGTAAGAAGCTTTATAGCATTGGTTTTGACGGAAACTATGAACAAGCCAGCAATTCCCATTGAAATTGAGAAATTTCAGTCGGAAACCACACAAATCCACAAATGCAAACAAAAATTCTTTTAAATGCTTGCCAAAACAGGTCCAGGCAGCGGGCAACCGAGGGGATCGTCCGACCCAACTGTCTGCCCCTCTACCATGGCTACATTCGTAGGCAGTCCCTGGAGAGGGAGCATGGTGAGGGCTCCCTCTGAGAACCTTGGAGCAGACCTTCTGGCTGACACTCCCTCAGTTGGATCTGGAACAAGTGCTGGAAGGTGTTTATATGCAGCTCCCCAGGGATTGCTTGATTAAGCTTTCCCAGGGGGAGTGAATCAGTGGGAGGCCGCCAAGAGGCCACGGTGTGATTCACCTGGAGAAAAAACTTTTGTTGAAGAGGCAGAAACATCCGTGAAAAATCTCAACACATGACCTGACACTTCCACTTCAGTTGTCAGTCTGCAGGAAACTGGATTTTCTCAGTGGAAAAGTTTGTGCAAGAGCTGGGTCTGCCCTTCTCAGTCGAAAACCCAAGGTGGGAACCAAGGTGGACTGCCTCGGAGCAGGCCTGATGATAAGGCCTACCCCACCTCTGAGAAAGGGCCTATCAAAATCGATGCCTGGTCAAAGTTTTGGCCTTCTTAAGGAGTTGTAAAGGTGCCTTGTAAAGTTGTTAAGATCATCAGTCAAGACAAAAGGTATTTATTATAGAGTCATAGATGTTTACAGCATGGAAATAGTACCTTTGGCCCAGCTTGTCCATGCTGCCCAGTTTCTATTACTAAGCTAGTCCCACTTGCCCGCATTTGGCCCAAATCCCTCTATACCCACCCTGCCCACGTAACTGTCTAACTGTTTTTTAAAGGAAAAAAATTGTTCCTGCCTCTACCACTGCCTCTGGCAACTCATTCCAGATCCTCACTGTGATAGGCTATATTAGGGGTATTGTGGTACCTAGGTGGAATGTACCTTATACTGTAGTATGAGTGGTAGAACCTGCCTGCTGGTTCCGTCCAGCAGGTGGAGCATAAGAGTCTGTGTTTCACCCACAGCAGTCATTCTGTACCGGAGCTGCTGGGGTAACTAGTTGTTCATTAAAGCCTTCAATTGGACTACAATCTTGCTTCAGTAGTGATTGATCGTGCATCACTCACTTATTAATTAATTAATTAATTAATTAATTCTAATAATAAGAATTGTACAGCAACCTCATGTCTGCGGCTAGCTACCAAAATGTCTCTGGCTAGGAGCTTCTCTCACTATGAATCCTGATTGGTCTCACAGGTCATGTGACCCTTACTCTGCTGTGTTGTCCTTAAAGGGGAGGCGGTACTGCAGTGGTATTGTCGCTGGACTAATAATGCAGTGACCCAGGGTGATGGTCTGGGCACCTGGCAGATTGTGGAACTCGAACAAATTCAATAGAACACCTGGGATTACAAGTCTAATGATAACCACAATACTATTGTTGATTGGCGTCAGAACCCATCTGGTTTACTGATGTCCTTTAGGGACGGGAACTTGTTGTCCTTCCTTGGTCTGGCCTACATGTGACTCCAGACCCCAGAGAAATGTGGTAGACTCTGACATGCCCTCTGAAATAACTTAGCAAGCTACTTAGCTGTAACCAATCATTTCAAAAGGAAACAAAAGGAAAATAGTTGGGTGGACCAGCTGGCATTGGCCTAGGAACTAGAAATGGTAACGGCAAACCCAGTCCATCAGACCTGTCAAAGTCCTCCTTATTAACATTGGGGGGCTTGTGCCAAAATTGATAGAGCTGTCTCACAGAATCATGCCTTCCCAGACACTACCATCACCATTCCTGGGTATTTCCTGTCCCAGCGGCAGTATAGACCTATCAGAGAGAGAGGTTGTTGCTCTCGGATTCCTCAACATCAACTCTGGACTCCATGAAGTCTCATGGCACCAGGTCAAACATGGTCAAGGAAATCTCCTGCTGATTACCATCTGTGCTCAGCTGATGAACCAGTGCTCCTCCACATTGAACACTGCGAAAGCCCTTCCTGTTGATTCCCTTATTTCATATTTATTTTACTTTGTCGTCAAGGTTTCTGGTCTGTGGATCTTTAATGGATACATACCTTTAAATTGAGCAGGTAAAGTAAGGAACGTGAAAGTCGCAAAAGACTACACTGTGCTTTGATTTAGATTTTGAACAGAAGAATTCAGGCTTTACGGCACCTGAGAGATTGCTTTGATCGGTTGGCCGATTGCCAATGGATTGGCCAAGAAGTGTATTCTGCCCGGCAACAGACAATGATTGGGTCCTGCCTGGTGGAGGTTTTCAGAAAACCTGAGAAAAAGCTATTGAATGCTGAGAGGATAGATTGTATGTTGCTCTCTCTCTCGTTTTCCCAAATGTTTCCAAACGCTGGTTCTGAATCTGCAGAGAAGTCTCGACACCCTGAAAAATCGACAATGAAAATCATTACAGACTGAAAGCAAAAACATCCAAACAGAGGATTAGACTGAAAGAACTTCTAACTGGAAGACATCTATCTGAAACAGAGACTTTTATCCTTTTAATTTTTTTTTTTCACCCCGTTTTCCCCTCTGTGTTTGTCCATCTTGTGGGTGTATAGAGGGTCGGGCGAGTTAAAGAAGGGGAGAGTTGGAAATTAGATAATAATTAACCAGTTGTATTTGTTGCCTATTTAATTGCCGTTACTGTCATTAATAAAAATTAAGTGTGTTTAAATTTACAAACCTAGTGACTGTAGTTATTGGGAAGCCAAAGACTTTGGGTAGTTTTTTTAAAATTAATTGTTTATTTCAAATGTCAGTTTGCCTCAAATACCAACCTTAAACCCCTAAAAATCTGTATCTTTAGGATAAAATGGAGGAATGAGGAAAGTCATGGGACCTGTTCTGAATTCTGCTGGCAGCAAGCCTATGTGGCTTGGATATTAAAAAAGTGGGGGAGGGATGGGAGGGGCGGGAGTGCAGTTTGTTTTACTGTGCAGAAGGTGCAAGATATTCATGCCTGTATACAATGGCCAAAGCATCTGTGCTGATGGTGGGTAGACTGTTGGTCTCCGAAACAAGGTGTTAATGTCAGAATTTATAAAGGACAATACTTTAGACCATCTCGTTAGTTTCAAGATAGAATGAAGGATAGCTCACAAGCATTTTTACCTGGTACAGGGCCTATGTGATTTACGTTGCCATGGAGATGGGCTTTGAGAGGGGGAGAATGCAAAGGAAGCCATTGTAGGTTCGGCTTGCACTTTTCTTAAAATATTACTATACCTCACAGACAGTGTCAGTCTGCAAGAGTCATGAACATCTGTAACAACTACAAGTGATTGTTTATTCATTCAAGGAATGTGGGTGCGACTGGCAAGCCCAAAATTTGTTGTCCATCCCTAACTGTCCTTGTGAAGGTGATGGTGAGCTTCTTGCTTTAACAGCTGCAGTTTGTGTGGTGTAGGTAGATCCACAGTACTGTTAATGGGAAGGGGGGTCATTCCAGGATTTTGAACGAGTAACAGTGAAGGAACAGTGATATATTCCCAAGTCAGGATGGTGTGCAGCTTGGAGGGGAACGTCCAAATGGAGGCATTCTCATGTGACTGCTGGCATTATCCTTCTGGATGACAGTGGTTCTGGGTTTGGAAGATGCTGCCTCAGGAGCCTTGGTGAGTAACTGCAGTGCATCTTATAGATGATAGACTCGGCTGCCAATGTGCATTAGTAGTGGAGGGAGTGAATATTTGTTGATGGGTGCCAATCAAACAGGTTGGTTTCTCCTGGATGGTGTTGAGCTTCTTGAGTGTTATTGGAATTGCACTCATCCAGACAAATATGGTATATTCCTTCACACAACTGACAAGTGCCTTGTAGATGGTGGACAGGCTTTGGGTTTGACTGATAAACTTCAGAAAGGACCATGGTGTTGATAGCAATATTGGATTTTTGCATCAGTAATACAATGCAGGTAGTTCTCTGGCTGATCTATGTCTTCAAGATGCTTTGTGTCATTGACAACTACAGTGTAGGCTTAAGATGATCCCATAGAAACCAACACATTTACTTCGAAGTCTTTCTCATTTGACAACTTGACATACTGCATGATGTCAGAATTGGAAGTAACTGTGACGCTAGTGGACTGTCAGTGTGTGGCTAGTGGACTGTCAGTGTGTGGCTAGTGGACTGTCAGTGTGTGGCTAGTGGACTGTCGGTGTGAGGCAAGTGGACTGTCAGTGTGAGGCTACTGGACTGTCAGTGTGTGGCTAGTGGATTGTCAGTGTGAGGCTAGTGGAGGATAGTGGACTGTCAGTGTGAGGCTAGTGGACTGTCAGTGTGTGGCTAGTGGATTGTCAGTGTGAGGCTAGTGGTCTGTCAGTGTGAGGCTAGTGGACTGTCAGTGTGAGGCTAGTGGACTGTCAGTGTGTGGCTAGTGGACTGTCAGTGTGAGGCTAGTGGACTGTCAGTGTGAGGCTAGTGGACTGTCAGTGTGAGGCTAGTGGACTGTCAGAGTGAGGCTAGTGGACTGTCAGTGTGAGACTAGTGGACTGTCAGTGTGAGGCTAATGGACTGTCAGTGTGAGGCTAATGGACTGTCAGTATGAGGCTAGTGGACTGTGATTGTGAGGCTAGTGGACTGTCAGTGTGAGGCTAGTGGACTGTCAGTGTGAGGCTAGTGGACTGTCAGTGTGTGGCTAGTGGACTGTGATTGTGAGGCTAGTGGACTGTCAGTGTGAGGCTAGTGGACTGTCAGTGTGTGGCTAGTGGACTGTGATTGTGAGGCTAATGGACTACCAGTGTGAAGCTAGTGGACTGTGATTGTGAGGCTACTGGACTGCCAGTGTGAGGCTAGTGGGCTGTGATTGTGAGGCTAGTGGACAGTCAGTGTGAAGCTAGTGGACTGTCAGTGTGAGGCTAGTGGACTGTCAGTGTGAGGCTAGTGGACAGTCAGTGTGAAGCTAGTGGACTGTCAGTGTGAGGCTAGTGGACTGTCAGTATGTGGCTAGTGAACTGTGATTCTGAGGCTAGTGGACTGTCAGTGTGAGGCTAGTGGACTGTCAGTGTGAGGCTAGTGGACTGTCATTGTGAGGCTAGTGGACTGTCAGTGTGAGGCTAGTGGACTGTCAGTGTGAGGCTAGTGGACTGTCAGTGTGTGGCTAGTGGACTGTCAGTGTGAGGCTAGTGGACTGTCAGTGTGAGGCTAGTGGACTGTGATTTTGAGGCTAGTGAACTGTGATTCTGAGGCTAGTGGACTGTCAGTGTGAGGCTAGTGGACTGTCAGTGTGAGGCTAGTGGACTGTCATTGTGAGGCTAGTGGACTGTCAGTGTGAGGCT
This sequence comes from Scyliorhinus canicula, assembly GCF_902713615.1. Taxonomy (NCBI): domain Eukaryota; kingdom Metazoa; phylum Chordata; class Chondrichthyes; order Carcharhiniformes; family Scyliorhinidae; genus Scyliorhinus; species Scyliorhinus canicula. Next base: position 154,238,531 of record NC_052150.1, read on the forward strand.
AGTGGACTGTCAGTGTGAGGCTAGTGGACTGTCAGTGTGTGGCTAGTGGACTGTCAGTGTGAGGCTAGTGGACTGTCAGTGTGTGGCTAGTGGACTGTCACTGTGTGGCTAGTGGACTGTCAGTGTGAGGCTAGTGGACTGTCAGTGTGTGGCTAGTTGACTGTCAGTGTGTGGCTAGTGGACTGTCAGTGTGTGGCTAGTGGACTGTCAGTGTGTGGCTAGTGGATTGTCAGAGTGAGGCTATTGGACTGTTAGTGTGAGGCTACTGGACTGTCAGTGTGAGGCTAGTGGACTGTCAGCGTGAGGCTAGTGGACTGTCAGTGTGAGGCTAGTGGACTGCCACTGTGTGGCTAGTGGACTGTCAGTGTGTGGCTAGTGGACTGTCAGTGTGAGGCTAGTGGACTGTCAGTGTGAGGCTTGTGGACTGTCAGTGTGTGGCTAGTGGACTGTCAGTATGAGGCTAGTGGACTGTCAGTGTGAGGCTAGTGGACTGTCAGTGTGTGGCTAGTGAACTGTCAGTGTGAGGCTAGTGGACTGTCAGTGTGTGGCTAGAGGACTGTCAGTGTGTGGCTAGTGGACTGTCAGTATGAGGCTAGTGGACTGTCAGTGTGAGGCTAGTGGACTGTCAGTGTGTGGCTAGTGAACTGTCAGTGTGAGGCTAGTGGACTGTCATTGTGAGGCTAGTGGACTGTCAGTGTGTGGCTAGTGGACTGTGATTGTGAGGCTAGTGGACTGTCAGTGTGAGGCTAGTGGACTGTCAGCGTGAGGCTAGTGGACTGTCAGTGTGAGGCTAGTGGACTGCCACTGTGTGGCTAGTGGACTGTCAGTGTGTGGCTAGTGGACTGTCAGTGTGTGGCTCGTGGACTGTCAGTGTGTGGCTAGTGGACTGTCAGTGTGTGGCTAGTGGACTGTCAGTATGAGGCTAGTGGACTGTCAGTGTGAGGCTAGTGGACTGTCAGTGTGTGGCTAGTGAACTGTCAGTGTGAGGCTAGTGGACTGTCAGTGTGAGGCTAGTGGACTGTCAGTGTGTGGCTAGTGGACTGTGATTGTGAGGCTAGTGGACTGTCAGTGTGTGGCTAGTGGACTGTCAGTGTGTGGCTAGTGGACTGTCAGTGTGTGGCTAGTGGACTGTCAGTGTGTGGCCCGTGGACTGTCAGTGTGTGGCTCATGGACTGTCAGTGTGTGGCTAGTGGATTGTCAGAGTGAGGCTATTGGACTGTTAGTGTGAGGCTACTGGACTGTCAGTGTGAGGCTAGTGGACTGTTAGTGTGAGGCTAGTGGACTGTCAGTGTGTGGCTAGTGGACTGTCAGTGTGTGGCTAGTGGACTGTCAGTGTGAGGCTAGTGGACTGTCAGTGTGAGGCTAGTGGACTGTCAGTGTGTGGCTAGTGGACTGTCAGTGTGAGGCTAGTGGACTGTCAGTGTGTGGCTAGTGGACTGTCAGTGTGTGGCTAGTGGACTGTCAGTGTGTGGCTCGTGGACTGTCAGTGTGTGGCCCGTGGACTGTCAGTGTGTGGCTCGTGGACTGTCAGTGTGTGGCTAGTGGACTGTCAGTGTGTGGCTCGTGGACTGTCAGTGTGTGGCTAGTGGACTGTCAGTGTGTGGCTAGTGGACTGTCAGTGTGTGGCTAGTGGAATATCAGTGTGTGGCTGGTGGACTGTCAGTGTGTGGCTAGTGGACTGTCAGTGTGTGGCTAGTGGAATGTCAGAGTGTGGCTAGTGGACTGTCAGTGTGAGGCTAGTGGACTGTCAGTGTGTGGCTAGTGAACTGTCAGTGTGAGGCTAGTGGACTGTCAGTGTGAGGCTAGTGGACTGTCAGTGTGTGGCTAGTGGACTGTGATTGTGAGGCTAGTGGACTGTCAGTGTGAGGCTAGTGGACTGTCAGCGTGAGGCTAGTGGACTGTCAGTGTGAGGCTAGTGGACTGCCACTGTGTGGCTAGTGGACTGTCAGTGTGTGGCTAGTGGACTGTCAGTGTGTGGCTAGTGGACTGTCAGTGTGTGGCTCGTGGACTGTCAGTGTGTGGCCCGTGGACTGTCAGTGTGTGGCTCGTGGACTGTCAGTGTGTGGCTAGTGGACTGTCAGTGTGTGGCTAGTGGACTGTCAGTATGAGGCTAGTGGACTGTCAGTGTGAGGCTAGTGGACGGTCAGTGTGTGGCTAGTGAACTGTCAGTGTGAGGCTAGTGGACTGTTAGTGTGAGGCTAGTGGACTGTGATTGTGAGGCTAGTGGACTGTCAGTGTGTGGCTAGTGGACTGCCACTGTGTGGCTAGTGGACTGTCAGTGTGTGGCTAGTGGACTGTCAGTGTGAGGCTAGTGGACTGTCAGTGTGAGGCTAGTGGACTGTCAGTGTGTGGCTAGTGGACTGTCAGTGTGAGGCTAGTGGACTGTCAGTGTGTGGCTAGTGGACTGTCAGTGTGTGGCTAGTGGACTGTCAGTGTGTGGCTCGTGGACTGTCAGTGTGTGGCCCGTGGACTGTCAGTGTGTGGCTCGTGGACTGTCAGTGTGTGGCTAGTGGACTGTCAGTGTGTGGCTCGTGGACTGTCAGTGTGTGGCTACTGGACTGTCAGTGTGTGGCTAGTGGACTGTCAGTGTGTGGCTAGTGGAATGTCAGTGTGTGGCTGGTGGACTGTCAGTGTGTGGCTAGTGGACTGTCAGTGTGTGGCTAGTGGAATGTCAGAGTGTGGCTAGTGGACTGTCAGTGTGAGGCTAGTGGACTGTCAGTGTGTGGCTAGTGAACTGTCAGTGTGAGGCTAGTGGACTGTCAGTGTGAGGCTAGTGGACTGTCAGTGTGTGGCTAGTGGACTGTGATTGTGAGGCTAGTGGACTGTCAGTGTGAGGCTAGTGGACTGTCAGCGTGAGGCTAGTGGACTGTCAGTGAGAGGCTAGTGGACTGCCACTGTGTGGCTAGTGGACTGTCAGTGTGTGGCTAGTGGACAGTCAGTGTGTGGCTAGTGGACTGTCAGTGTGTGGCTCGTGGACTGTCAGTGTGTGGCCCGTGGACTGTCAGTGTGTGGCTCGTGGACTGTCAGTGTGTGGCTAGTGGACTGTCAGTGTGTGGCTAGTGGACTGTCAGTATGAGGCTAGTGGACTGTCAGTGTGTGGCTAGTGGACTGTCAGTGTGTGGCTAGTGGACTGTCAGTGTGTGGCTAGTGGACTGTCAGTGTGAGGCTAGTGGACTGTCAGTGTGTGGCTAGTGGACTGTCAGTGTGTGGCTAGTGGACTGTCAGTGTGTGGCTAGTGAACTGTCAGTGTGAGGCTAGTGGACTGTCAGTGTGAGGCTAGTGGACTGTCAGTGTGTGGCTAGTGGACTGTGATTGTGAGGCTAGTGGACTGTCAGTGTGTGGCTAGTGGACTGTCAGTGTGTGGCTAGTGGACTGTCAGTGTGTGGCTAGTGGACTGTCAGTGTGTGGCTCATGGACTGTCAGTGTGTGGCTAGTGGATTGTCAGAGTGTGGCTATTGGACTGTTAGTGTGAGGCTAGTGGACTGTCAGTGTGTGGCCCGTGGACTGTCAGTGTGTGGCTCATGGACTGTCAGTGTGTGGCTAGTGGATTGTCAGAGTGTGGCTATTGGACTGTTAGTGTGAGGCTACTGGACTGTCAGTGTGAGGCTAGTGGACTGTCAGTGTGAGGCTAGTGGACTGTCAGTGTGAGGCTAGTGGACTGTCAGTGTGAGGCTAGTGGACTGCCACTGTGTGGCTAGTGGACTGTCAGTGTGTGGCTAGTGGACTGTCAGTGTGTGGCTAGTGGACTGTCAGTGTGAGGCTAGTGGACTGTCATTGTGAGGCTAGTGGACTGTCAGTGTGAGGCTAGTGGACTGTCAGTGTGTGGCTAGTGGACTGTCAGTGTGTGGCTAGTGGACTGTCAGTGTGTGGCTAGTGGACTGTCAGTGTGTGGCTAGTGGACTGTCAGTGTGTGGCTCGTGGACTGTCAGTGTGTGGCCCGTGGACTGTCAGTGTTTGGCTCGTGGACTGTCAGTGTGTGGCTAGTGGACTGTCAGTGTGTGGCTAGTGGACTGCCACTGTGTGGCTAGTGGACTGTCAGTGTGTGGCTAGTGGACTGTCAGTGTGAGGCTAGTGGACTGTCAGTGTGAGGCTAGTGGACTGTCAGTGTGTGGCTCGTGGACTGTCAGTGTGTGGCCCGTGGACTGTCAGTGTGTGGCTCGTGGACTGTCAGTGTGTGGCTAGTGGACTGTCAGTGTGTGGCTAGTGGACTGTCAGTGTGTGGCTAGTGGACTGTCAGTGTGTGGCTCGTGGACTGTCAGTGTGTGGCCCGTGGACTGTCAGTGTGTGGCTCGTGGACTGTCAGTGTGTGGCTAGTGGACTGTCAGTGTGTGGCTAGTGGACTGTCAGTGTGTGGCTAGTGGAATGTCAGTGTGTGGCTGGTGGACTGTCAGTGTGAGGCTAGTGGACTGTCAGTGTGAGGCTAGTGGACTGTCAGTGTGAGGCTAGTGGACTGTCAGTGTGAGGCTAGTGGACTGCCACTGTGTGGCTAGTGGACTGTCAGTGTGTGGCTAGTGGACTGTCAGTGTGAGGCTAGTGGACTGTCAGTGTGAGGCTAGTGGACTGTCAGTGTGTGGCTAGTGGACTGTCAGTGTGTGGCCCGTGGACTGTCAGTGTGTGGCTCGTGGACTGTCAGTGTGTGGCTAGTGGACTGTCAGTGTGTGGCTAGTGGACTGTCAGTGTGTGGCTAGTGGACTGTCAGTGTGTGGCTAGTGGACTGTCAGTGTGTGGCTCGTGGACTGTCAGTGTGTGGCCCGTGGACTGTCAGTGTTTGGCTCGTGGACTGTCAGTGTGTGGCTAGTGGACTGTCAGTGTGTGGCTAGTGGACTGTCAGTGTGTGGCTCGTGGACTGTCAGTGTGTGGCCCGTGGACTGTCAGTGTGTGGCTCGTGGACTGTCAGTGTGTGGCTAGTGGACTGTCAGTGTGTGGCTAGTGGACTGTCAGTGTGTGGCTAGTGGAATGTCAGTGTGTGGCTGGTGGACTGTCAGTGTGTGGCTAGTGGACTGTCAGTGTGTGGCTAGTGGAATGTCAGAGTGTGGCTAGTGGACTGTCAGTGTGAGGCTAGTGGACTGTCAGTGTGAGGCTTGTGGACTGTCAGTGTGTGGCTAGTGGACTGTCAGTGTGTGGCTAGTGGACTGTCAGTGTGAGGCTAGTGGACTGTCAGTGTGTGGCTAGTGGACTGTCAGTGTGTGGCTAGTGGACTGTCAGTGTGAGGCTAGTGGACTGTCAGTGTGAGGCTAGTGGACTGTCAGTGTGTGGCTAGTGGACTGTCAGTGTGTGGCTAGTGGACTGTCAGTGTGTGGCTCGTGGACTGTCAGTGTGTGGCTAGTGGAATGTCAGTGTGAGGCTAGTGGACTGTCAGTGTGTGGCTAGTGGAATGTCAGTGTGAGGCTAGTGGACTGTCAGTGTGTGGCTAGTGGAATGTCAGTGTGAGGCTAGTGGACTGTCAGTGTGAGGCTAGTGGACTGTCAGTGTGTGGCTAGTGGACTGTCAGTGTGTGGCTAGTGGACTGTCAGTGTGTGGCTCGTGGACTGTCAGTGTGTGGCTAGTGGAATGTCAGTGTGAGGCTAGTGGACTGTCAGTGTGTGGCTAGTGGAATGTCAGTGTGAGGCTAGTGGACTGTCAGTGTGTGGCTAGTGGACTGTCAGTGTGAGGCTAGTGGACTGTCAGTGTGAGGCTAGTGGACTGTCAGTGTGTGGCTAGTGGACTGTCAGTGTGTGGCTAGTGGACTGTCAGTGTGAGGCTAGTGGACTGTCAGTGTGTGGCTAGTGAACTGTGATTGTGAGGCTAGTGGTCTGTCAGCGTGTGGCTAGTGGACTGTCAGTGTGCGGCTAGTGGACTGTGATTGTGAGGCTAGTGGACTGTCAGTGTGAGGCTAGTGGACTGTCAGTGTGCGGCTAGTGGACTGTGATTGTGAGGCTAGTGGACTGTCAGTGTGTGGTTAGTGGACTGTCAGTGTGTGGCTAGTGTACTGTCAGTGTGTGGCTAGTGGACTGTCAGTGTGTGGTTAGTGGACTGTCAGTGTGAGGCTAGTGGACTGTCAGTGTGTGGCTTGTGGACTGTTAGTGTGAGGCTACTGGACTGTCAGTGTGTGGCTAGTGTACTGTCAGTGTGAGGCTAGTGTACTGTCAGTGTGTGGCTAGTGGACTGTCAGTATGAGGCTAGTGGACTGTCAGTGTGAAGCTAGTGGACTGTCAGTGTGAGGCTGGTGGACTGTCAGTGTGTGGCTAGTGGACTGTCAGTGTGTGGCCCGTGGACTGTCAGTGTGCGGCTAATGGACTGTGATTGTGTTGATGTTCATTGATGCTGGTTGAGTGCTGATGTTTACTGCCTTACAGGTTTTCATTTCCCCTGTTTTCCATTTCCAACAACGCAAGCAGAAATGTACTGCCGTGTCCTTGTCAATATTGCTCTGGACTAATGACTTTGTGCTTCTGGTGCCCAGTGTTGGATTCTGGCACCTCACTTCCTTTGGGTACTGGGATTGAACACTCTGTGTTGGTGTCAATTGGTCACTTGGGCTGCAATTTAAACTCTGTAGCTCTGGATACTAAATTGATTCATGTTGTCTCCGCAGTGCAGACAGGACGCCAGTGCTATACACCTTGATATCTTCACATGGACCACCAGTTAAGAACCCCTGCTATAGTCATGCTCTTATTTAGTTACGTTGGCAGATAGTATTTAGTGAGTCTTTAGCTGAGGATGATCTCACACTGGTGTGATCTGATCTGTGAAATCAACTTTGTTCTATAAAGTCATTTGCAATTAAAAAATTCAACATTATGTATAAAATATACAACCACACCATGGTCCTCTGAGCAGCTGCTTCAATTAAAGGATAGGAGGAAAAAGCTGGAAAGGAAATGAAATGGATAGTTCCAGTAAAATAATTTTGTGTGATGAAGTAAATGGCCTCTTTTTCAACGATAATTTTATTATTTCTTTTATGCTTGGCAATTTCTAGCTTGGCAAAGCTAGAAATGGCAGACAATCAAGCATGAAATTACAGAAGCATTGAAATAACATGGGACAACTTTGATGTTGCGTCACATCTCAATTAGCAGTCATAAAACAGGGCGGCATGGCGGCGCAGTGGTTAGCACTGCTGCTTCACAGCGCCGAGGACCCGGATTCGATCCCGGCCCTAGGTCACTGTCCATGTGGAGTTTGCACATTCTCCCCATGTCTGCGTGGGACTCACCCCTACAACGCAAAGATGGGAATGGTAGGTGAATCGGACACGCTAAATTGTCCCTCAATTGGAAAAAGAAATGAATTGGATGCTGTAAATTTTTTAAAAAGTCAAAAACAGCAGGGGTGGAATTCTCCGTCAGCTGATGTCAAAATCGGGAAGTGGACTGGGCGGAGAATTGGATGCCAAATCATGGCAGGCACCGGGTTCACGCCAAATCACAATTCCCCGGTGCCCCAACAGCGGTGTTAATGCTTTCCACTCCTCACGTACAGTAAACACCATTTACATATCATTACCGGCCTGACCCAGTATTTTCTGGACCAACGCGATTCGCTGCCTCCACTGGGGGGCATTTCCGTGGCGAGTTTCACTTGTGCTTTTAAAAATCAAAAAACAGGCGCCGTGACTGATGAGGGAGAGGGAGGAAGTAGGGCATCCAGAGGCAGGAACTTGGGCTCCCAGGTTGGCTGGGGTGGGGGGTGGGGTGATGGGGGGACAGGCCATGGGGCCGGGGTGATGCCGCACAAGACTGGGGCTATGCCCAAGCACAGACCATCATGGTGGGGCGGAACACCAGAACAGTGAGCACTGTCTGAGCTGTGGTCCCTGAGCCAAGCCCACCCCCAAAGTCTGCCCATTCCCAACCCCAACCTGTGCCTTCTCTCCATCCCTCCCAGACCAGCCCACCCCTTACACCCTTCTGACAGAGCACCGAGGCAGGTTGTAACAGCATGAACAGGTATTTAATGTGACAACATATATACAGATTAGTGCCCTAGCCCCTATCACTAAACTGTGCCCTGCTCCGTACCAACCTAACTGGTGTCTACTTTTCTGGCCTCATGGGCCCCAACACTACATCTAGGTGGATCCCTAGACTGTTCATCAGGAGTGGAGCCGGCCTGCTGTGATTACTGCCCTGTGTCTCCTTTGGCAGCTGTCTTATGGGGCCACTCGGCTTGGATGTGCCTGGCTGCTGCTCGGGTGTCCCAGATGGCATGGTGCTGCCCTGTTCTGCCCTCTGCCCATGTGATGCATCAGGGACAAGAGTGGTGGAGTCTGAGGTGTTACGGTGTTCTGGCACCTCCCCTGCGGGAGTCACCGGCACAGACCCCATCACATCCTCCTCCCCCATGGTGCCCATTGGCCCCTGGGCTACCCCATGGGATGGGGGTGCGAGTGGAGCTAACACCTAAGGCTCCCCCATCACCTGTCGCTGCCAGCCCTGGAAGCCCACTCTGGTCTCGACCATGGTCTCAATGCTCATGACCATGGTGCACAGCAAGTTGGCCATCTCCATCTGGGACTGCGCCACATCAAGTTGTGACTGTGCCACCACCTTCTGAGTCTGTGCCACATCAGCCAGTGACTGCGCCATCTCCCTCTGGGACTGGGCCACCTCCCTCTGTGTCTAAGCCATATTGGCCAGCTCCTGGGCAATGCTGCTGATGCTCTCAGCCATGGACGCTGTGACTGGGAGCGCCACGGCAATGTCCAGGTGGCAATGTGACAGGGCAATCCTGTATTGGGCCTCGGCCAACGCCTTCACAGAATGTCCCAGGCTTGGACATGCTGGTCCACGGCCAATCCCTCTCATCCAAAGCCTCCACCGCAGATGCCACCCCTGCGGTGTTAACGTGGGTGGCACGCTTGATAGGCACCACCTCCTGCTCCTGCATGCGATTGGACTCCTCCAACTGCTCCTGCAGGCACTGGATGCTCGCAGACAACCTCTCATGTAGTCCCTGGCTCTCTGACTGCAACTCCACGATTGATGGGACTGTCCATTCCAGAAGCCCAAAACCCATCTGGACGGCAGCTAATCCCTGGGGTCGGGCCTCACTCTGACCGTCCGCCCCCTCGGGAGTTCCCACCTCCACCTGCTGTACTGGAGCATGTGTGTCGTGCGCACCAGAGTGTATCCCAGGAGCCTCTTCACTAAATTGTCCAACCAAGGTCAGTGTCTCTGGGATGGTGGAGGATGTTGGAGACAGCTGAGGTGGGAAATCTGTGTCTTGCGCTCTGGGGCGTCCTGGGATTTGGGTCAAGGGCTGCCGTACATGTTGGTATCGTCCAGTTGCTGGTCGGCATCTGGGATTCTGGCTGTGGCTGGGGTAGTGGGCCGGGACACCAGAAGGGCCCGTCCTATCATCAGCAGCACCTACAACATGCAAGGTAAGACGCATGTTTGCATCACGGGCTGGGGGGGCGAGGGGGCGGAGAGAGCAGTGGTGGTGGTGGAGCGGTGGTGTTTGGGTGGTATGAGGGTGGTGTGGGTGTAATGGTGGTGGTAGAGGTGAGGGTGAAGTGGGGGTGACACACGTGTCATGGGGAACCACAGATCAACAGGGTCTCACTTCCTCGCCCAATGCCGACCTCCACCCCGATGACTGGCTTTTCTTCGGGTCTGCCTATTACACCCAGACGCTCTGCTCTGTTGTGGTGAGGGGCCACAGGCCCGGCAGTCCCCCTCCAGTCTTCTCCCGCTCCCGGTGGTTATGGGTAGCCTTCCCCTGGGGAGGGGGGTGGGTGCTTGGAAACAGAACATGCACAGTTTTAGACAGTCCGATGCATGCTGCCGAGCGGTTGAGTAGCTGATGGCTTCAGTGGCCAGGGCACCCGACCATGGTGGCCGATATCAGGGCTGGCATGTGGTGCAGGGTGGGAATCCTGCCTCCCTCTGGGTGTGGGAGGGTTTACGGATGTGTAGGACGGATGGTGCCAGGGCCGCAGTGCTGCCTACTCATCCAGGCCATCCTGAGGAGGTTGTGCAGTTTCTTCCTGCACTGCTGGCCGATCCCAGCAGTGTTGCCCACGGCGCTGGCCACCTCTGCCACCTGTATGCAGGCACGGTGAACGGCAGTGGCTGGCGGCCTCCTTCCCGGCCAGGGTACAGGGTCGCCCACCTCTCCTCCACAGGGTCTAGCAAGGTGTAGTGCTCGGCGTCCGTGAAACAGGGTCTCTCTCCTCGCTGCCATCTTGTTGGCTGGGATGGTGTGTGTGGGGACTAAAATGTGTATATGTGGCTGCAGCTTGTCAGCCTCCTGCGTATCATTCGCAAACCCTGCGAACCCCGCATCGTTTCCCATTGGAATTGATTGTTCCACGTGGTGCCGGTGCTAGCCCCTTAAGTGTCATTGAATTGGTCCAGGTCCAGCGCCAGTTTTGCTCTCGTGGAAGTCCATGGATCCTGCCCCGGCATCATCACTGAGTCTCAGGAACAGTGCATTTGGCCCCAGACCTCTGTAAGGATTACCAGCATTGGCAGAAAAGGGTTGAGAATGCTGAGACAGTTGTAGATGTGACTGACGCTGATATCGCTCATACCGAGTGCAAGAATTCTGTGCACGGAAATCCAATGAAATCTATTAATGTTACATTTACAATAAGTCCCAGGTTGCATTTTATCAGCACACACAGCTGTGTAGAGAAGAAATAGTGGCAGTGTTTAAGACTCAAAATATTCCAGAGATTTAAGAGAATATTAGTGAAAGATTATTCTGACTAGAACCAGTTAAATAATACAGTAATGACCACGTCCCAACTTATGAATTATATGGCTTATGGACACTGATTGACTCCAACATGGCTTTGCAAGTGCTGTCAGTTAACCACGGTTCACACTGAAAAGACTCCTCTTTGTTTACAGCCAGGCCAATGGCTGCCAAATCACTGCCTAAATGTTGGGGATTGCTTAGTAGTGCCTATGGATATCAGACGGTGTGCTCCCCCTGCTAAAACTCACATGTGCTCATACCCACCTACCCCATGCCCTTGCTGCTCTACCTTTTCAAACACTGACAGATTTTGATGCTTATGTGACAAGAGTCACCCGAGTTGAAAAAGTATTTAATCAAATGTAAAGTGTTTTGAGACATCCTGAGGTGTTAGATCAATGCAAGTTCTTTCCTTGACACACATCATCTGACAAACCTTCTGCTTTTTGCAATGTTCCCAACTGCTTATCATGAAAACTGTCAGCTGCCTCTAGTATTTCACAATAGCTTTAAATGAAAAGAATAATGTGGGAGTGAGTTAAATCCTGCTTTAAATCATAAGTTTGCATATTTCACATTTATAGTGAATTGATTGTTAGGCAGCTAACAAATATTAACAGGCCTGAAAAGTCACATTATGATGTCCAAGCACTATTTTGGGATAAAATCAAAAGTTAAAAATCACTCCATTACCATCAAGTCAAAAATTAACAACATCTTAAAACACATCTAGGTCGTATACATATTGAATCCCTTATTATTTGTTTGACAAGAGTTGTTAAAGTTTAGCTGATCAACATGTCACCTCCTCAAAAGAATGGTCAACATGTCACCTGCCAAACTTAAAAGAGATTAGGTGATCTGTACCAAATGTTGGGCCCATGAAGTTTCCCAACAAACATTCCCTGATCACCGTTGGCTTTTGCAATGCAAGCCGTTTAAGATCAACATCAATTCCAAATTAGCGCTCTTTGAGTTAAATTCATTTTGAAAGTGTTGCCTTTTGTTCACACACAAGGATGACTTTTTTTTGATATTTTGGAGATTTGGGCTTTGACAAAGTGTCATCCAGACTCGAATCGTTAGCTCCCTTCTCGCTCCACAGATGCTGTCAGGCCTGCTGAGATTGTCCAGCCTTTTCTGATTTTGTTTCAGATTCCAGCATCCACCATCATTTGCTTTTATTTTGACTTTTTGTGGATTTAATTAAAAGAAGTCTTACAAATAGGTCAGTCAACCAATGAAATGTTTGATTTCATAAATAGAAAAATACAAGGGACGAGGGAAAGCAGGGACACACTTCAGCTCAGCTCGCCGGCGAAGTCGTGCCGTCCTTTATCACATCTCTGGCCACCTACAAAGACGAGAGAAGAGCAAGTTGAAGATAAATAATGTAAGTATATGAAGAATTTGAAAGATATTTTATCACTGTTAAATCAAGCTTATGTGATATCCTTGCTATTGATACAATACTGTACCACAGTTCTAGCGACGAACCAATATATCATTGTTGCTGATCACTGCAAAGTTTAAGAACCAGAACATTTTCATGTATATTCCGACTATACGTTTGACAGGAATGTCAAATTCTCTGTATTATTATGCTGCCTGTGGACCTAGACCTTTCTCTAAACAGTTTGCTCAGCAGCTGCTTGTATAGCTCAGCTATTAATAGCTAGATCCCTGTAGAAGCCTTTAATTCATTTTGAACATACAGACTTGGCAATTTATAAATTGAAGTGGCAGATTAGCTCTACTGATTTGAGCTGATCTAAGTATGTTTTTTTTTGTAGGGTCATATTTTGTTGACTACCTCAGGGGGGTTGCTGCAGCTTTGCTGACTTTGGCATTTCCATTTACACCCGCAACTTGCAGAATGGCAAACAGGATATTTGTATTTTTCAGAAGATCAATAACCCATATATTCACAGGGGGCAACAATTTATACTACCACCACACTGCTGTACCTCCTGAGGATCAACCTCTCCGCAGTTTCCATTGCAAGTTCAATTAAATTGTGGCAAAAATGATGACGTATTTGGGAATGATGATTTTGTAAATCCATTTTATTTGTAAAACCTGTTGATACTGCGGGTTAAAATTAGCAAAGCATTTGATGACTCCACCTGCTTTGCTGGGCTGCAGAAAGTGACATTTGGCGGAGGTGCTTGGTGGTTTTAAATGAAATACAGATTGAGGCATCAGCTGGAATCTTCCATTCTGGAGTCTAGGCTCAATGACGGGACTAGAAGTCAGAGTGATTTCCATTGGGGGGGTGGGGGGGGGGGGTTTCAGTGCAGCCTGCACTATCCCAATCACCTTTGCCTGACCACTGCTCAACCCTTCCCACTAATCATTAAACCTTTCCTTGGTTACCATCCACACAACTTGCATTGCCACCACTTGTTCTTAAACATAGGCTGGCATTTACAGACATTCCCCAAAGAGGTCAATGCAGTGACAACTCTCTGTTAATCATGGAAGAAGTCCACCTGGCCAGGTGCATGCTATTTCCGCGTAGTCGTAAAAGTGAACATTCTAATTTCTTGCTGGCGGAGAACATAATTCGGAGGTGGTCTTAATTTAGCTGGGGAATTTAATTCCAGTGAACTGGCCTTTTAATGCGCATGCGTGACACGTTAAGCATGCAAAAGGGTTTCCTGATATTATTTGTAGGGGGAAGCTCGACCTTCCTTTGAAGTCCGAAAAACCGTATAACAAACATTTATCCTGGCATTGGGGAAACTGCCAAGCTTTCTGCTGCTGGTGGGAACCTCATTGAAATACATTTTAATATACTTACCGAGTCCCCCCGCCACATGATCCCCCCTCAATGAATATTCATACCAAGTGTAGGCTGGCATTTACAGAAGTTGGCAGTGCCAACCTGTGCCAGGGAGCAGTGTCGGGGCAGACCCCCTAGGAAGCCCCATCAGGGGCAGAGTTCACATTATGTTTGTCGCAGGGAATGCTGAAGCTTGTGGTGGGGGTGTTGGGAGAGCCCTGATGCTGATGGTGGTTGGATAGGGGGAAAGCCCTGGATGCTGCTGATGGGGTGGAGGGCAGGTGGAAGAGAGCCCTGATGCTGATGCTTGTAGTGGGGGAGGCGTGAGAACCCCGATGCTGATGGTGGTGGGCAGGATAGGAGAAAGCTGCAGTGCTGATGGGGGAGATTGTGGGGCGGGGTTATTCCAAGTGCTGATCAGGGCGCCGTTTTTAAATGGCTACCCGACCTCTGCGGAGCCAGCCTTGCCTATCAGGACCCACCCCACCACAGTGACGCCTGAAAACAAGCCCGCTGCATTTTTTTTAAGAGGTGCTCAAAATCTCGGCTGGAGAGCTACATGTTGTGTTTCAGTCAGAGCCTGACACTGAAAGAATATGGGAAAATTCTGCCCCTGATTTTACTTAGATATTGTCCTGATCTGCCCATTCCTGCTTTCCCATGCTTAAATCCAGAGTCTTGGGTGGGGGGGGGGGGGGGAGAGAGAACACTGATCCTAATTTTGCATGGTGTGGTATGCTGGAGATCAAATGCTATCAAGCATAACAAATTTTCCAAAATGATAACTGGTACAATTTGAAGTGACTTTACCAAAGCTGTAACTTTCACGCACATCACAAGTGTCTGCCCTAAAATTCCACTTGCCCAACCTTCAATTCTTTAAAGTAAATCAAGAAATTTTCTTTTCAAAGAACTCGTTGTTGGGATGTGGGCATTGCTGGCAAGATCAACATTTATTGCCCATTCCTATTTTTTTCAACCAGTGCTCTATGACATATCTCCCACAATGCTGCACATGATTGATATAACTGAGTACCTCAGTAGGTCACTTCATGTTGATTTGGAACCCTTCAATTCACACCCTCCTTCCCACCACTGTGAATCACACGTGTGGCTAACGATGCCCTCTCCCTGTCTCCTCGGGAAAAGCTCTCCCACAACCATCAGGAGAAGGTCCAGACTGGTGGAGGATTGCCCCTGGACAGAAGAATCCTCAACTGCTACAAGGATCGGGCTCTGAAGGCAACCGGGGTGGCCAAGGACAGGGCGGTCACCCACACGGAGGATGGCAGATGCCGCAGAGGTGAGGAAACATTGGGCTCCACCTGGAGGAACTGTCAAATGTGAGTTGTTATTGCCTTACTGACCGGCCCATCCCTCCCACTGACCACTTGTTCAGTCTCCCACAGGTCCTGCAGCCGACGGCGATGGCCCATCCTGGGTGGTCGCCTCTCCAGCCTCAGAGGGGAGCTCCGAGGAAGGCACAAGGTGTCACAGCTGTCATCCCCACCCTCCACCAGATACACACACCACGGTGGGAAAAGTTAGTGGTCAGGCTTCTGGGGCACAATCTGGTGAGCACCACACTGCTGATGATGCACATCAGGTGGAGGCAGGAACCCACATGCGAGACAGCAGTCGGAGGTCTGCTAGATCCCAGGTCCCAGCTTGGTATCAGCCTGATGCTGAGCCTCTGATACAGGGTTACCCAGAGCTGATGGAGACGATAGAGTGCGGTCAGGGCATTCAGAGGGAGTTGTCAGTGAGACTCAAGTAGGTCCATAGGTGATTGGATGAAACCCAGAAGCCACAGGCGCTGGAGATGTTCCAGCAATGCATGGACCTGAGGCCAACACTGCTAGTGTGGTGACCACAGTGGAGACCCTGGTACTCAACGTCAACACCATGAGTGGAAGTGTCCAAGGCATTGCGCAGTTGGTGACGGCCATGGTTATTCTACTCGTTGGGGGGATGTTACCTAGTACCAGGCTGATCTTCCTGAGGTTCTGTGGAACATGTCCCGCTCTCAGATGGGAATGGCCAAGGTGCTGCGGAGCTTGTCCCAGTCACAGTTGGGCATTGCCAAGGTGCTGCAGAGTATGGCCTCATCACTGAGGAGCATCACCGAGAGCGTTGACACGATTTTGAAGGCATCGGGGAGCTGCCAGGGCTGGCAGAGCCGGATGATGCAGGGGCAGCCGGGGCTCGAACCAACTGCCCCTCCGTCCCATGGTGAAACCCAGGGCCCCCGACTGGGGGGAAGGGGCGCCGAGTGCCAACCCGGACCGATGGTGGCCATCAGCTCCCCCGAGTTTCAGCCCTCTGATGAGGCCGTGTATCACAGTCAGCGCATGGAATAGGGTGGCATGGCTGTGCATGTGCTGCCGACATGTATGCCAGGGCCCTCTGACCCCAGAGCCCCCAGAGGACGCTCGGCAGGAGCATCAAAGGCCAAGGGATGAGGTAAGCAGCTGGCTGCCTCCACATCAGATGTGCATCCTGGGGAAACACCCATATGCAGCGGAAAAGCTGGAATTCCAAGCACATTGAAGATCACTGAGGAGATGGGGGATGGATAGGGGGTGAGGGGGAGGGATGTGAGGGAAGGGACGACACCATTGGGAGAGTGAGGAATTGTATAACATATTAAACACCCTTGAGCACAACCAGTACGACACCTCTGACACTTTCTCCCGCAATACGGGCCGACCTCCAAACCCTTGGCCCATCTCCCTAGGCATCTCCCCTTCCATCTCTGGGAACATCGCGTGCAGGTGATGGGTGTGAGCGAGCACTCAGCAGACAGGCAGGGGTCAGACAATGGCATAGATTGAGGATCACTGGCGCTCAGCTCTCTGCGGGTAATCATCAGCCCCCCTGCCCTCGACAGTGACCCGCTGACAGTGCCGACACTGTCCCAGCACCCTGGCGTGATGTGACACACACCCTGGGTGCTCAGGGGCAGGATTCTCCCCTACCCGGCGGGGCGGGGGGGTCCCGGCGTAGCGGAGTGGCGCCAACCATTCTCCGCACCTTTAGGGGCCAAGCCCTCACTTTCGGGGCTAGGCCCGCGCCGGAGCGGTTGGCACCACGCCGACTGTCGCCAAAACCGGCAACAACAGCCTTTGATGCCCGCTGCCCGGCGCCGGGGCTGGCTGAAAGGCCTCCGCTGGTTCGCGCATGCGCCGGTGCGTCAGCTGCCGCTGACGTCACCACCGGCGCATGCGCGCTGGGGGATTCTCTCCTGCCGCCGCCATGGTGGAGGCCGTGGCAGTGGTGGAAGCAAAAGAGTGCCCCCACGGCACTGGCCTGCCCGCCGATCGGTGGGCCTCGATCGCGGGTCTGGCCACCGTGGGGGCCCCCCGGGGTCCGATTGCCCCGCGCCCCCCCTCAGGACCCCGGGGACCCGCTCGCGCCGCTGATCCCGCCGCCACCAGAGGTGGTTCAAACCACGGCGGCGGGAGATGCCTCTCAGCGGCGAGACTTCGGCCCATCGCGGGCCGGAGAATCGCCGCAGGGGCCTCGCCGATTGGAGTGGCGTGATTCCCACCCCCGCCAATTCCCAGGTGGCGGAGAATTCTGGCCACGGCGGGGGCGGGATTTACTCCGGCCCCGGGCGATTCTCCGACCCGGCGGGGGGGGGGGGGTCGGAGAATTTCGCCCCAGATATTGGCTGCTGCGTGTGTGGTGTCGCCTCCCGCAGTGTTCAGATACAGTTTTCAGGCATCACTGCCTGACTGGGATGCTAGACAATAAGCACCACATGCTACATGCGCCCCCCCCCCCCCCCCCACGATAATCTACTTGGGATGTGTGAAGTGCTCACTTAACTACGATTGCCAATTCCCTATCAGCAATAGCCTTCGGCTGCACAGCCAGAGGCCTTGGCAGTCAGTGGTGGTTATGGGTGGTCTGGGAGGCAGGCGGGAAGGATCAAGGGTTGCCCCCGGAATGGATACACACAATCTAGTCGTTGGCATGTTGGCGCCACACGCGGTTGGCATGTTGGTACCATGCGTGGATGCCCCCCAGCGCCTCCCCCCCCCCCCCACACTCCCAAGGCGTCCCATCTCTGCGGAGGGTATTCCACCCGCAACCAAGGGTCTCCCACCCCCTGCCGAGAACTGGGGTGGCGAGCCCAGTGCCCCTGGACTCTTTGCCTGTGAGCAAAGATGGCTACTCACCTCCTCAGCTCCAAAGACAAGTCCTTCTGTCAGGTTCACGTTTTTCAAAAGGAGTACGAATCAGCGCCAGAGTGAGCACCTGCTGGGGAGGCCACTGGATATGGGGTGGCTCCCATTAATTGTATGGAAATAGGGCTTAAGTGGTGATAATTGGTTTCTCGCCACACTGCTGTGAGATCCCGATTTCACCCAGGGGAGCTGGCCGGTTGCATCACTAACTGTTTGGAACCTGGCGCGGTTCTCATTTTGGGTCTCTCCTGCTATTCACCGACCTCCGTTCGGTCGAGCGAGAGCGTAACGAGGCCAGAGAATCGCACCCATTGTTTGTTTTCTAAAGATAGAAATGAGAACTAGAAAACTATTGTCTATCTTCTTAAGTCTTCTGCAAGCTGACTGACTATATTGGAGGAGTCCTATTTTCAAATTTATTTATCGTCTGATGCCCTAACCCTTTTTTAAATGTTTCTCTCCTTTTGAAGTTATGGCATGGGAGTGACCTTTTACCGTTCAAAAGTCTTGAAAGCTTGTTTTCCATCATTTCATCTGAATTTTAATTACAATTTTTAATGTTTTACAACATTATATTGATTTGAAACGTGTTTTTTTTATTTGGGTGAATTATCCGAATATCAGAAAGTCTAAATGTAAATTCTAATATCAGAAGCATGCCCACTTGTGAAAAAGCACACATTACAATTGACCAGAAATTGAGAAGAACTTCCATGGGGGTTCATTGTAACTTTAGCAGAGAATTGGTGGAAATTGGAGAGAAATTACCATTTATATCATTTCTTTCATTTCAGCTATCCTTAAACTGAAGTTATGGTAAATGATTGGGAGAAATCCGACCACATTGTGTGTTAACATAAATCTCAGATCCCTCTTCTACACCAATATGATACTCAAAAGTTTTCACACCAACCATAACAAAATCCTGAAGCCACAGATTCAGTGCCAAATTACAGCTGCTATGTATGCACCAGGAAGAGGAGTGCAATGGCGTAAACTTCTATATAACACAGAAACCGATGGGAATACTCAGCAGACCTGGCAACAGCTGTGAATAGAGAAATAGAGTTAATGTTTTATAGATAGATAGAGAAATACAGCACAGAACAGGCCCTTCGGCCCACGATGTTGCGCCGAACTTTTGTCCTAGGTTAATCATAGAATTTTGGACAATTTTTCATGGCCAATCCACCCAACCTGCACATCTTTGGACTGTGGGAGGAAACCGGAGTACCCGGAGGAAACCCACGCAGTCACGGGGAGGATGTGCAGACTCCACACAGACAGTGACCCAAGTCGAATTCGAACTTGGGACCCTGGAGCTGTGAAGCAATTGTGCTATCCACAATGCTACCGTGCTGCCCTTAAGAAGTTAACCTACACTCCATTATTCTACCCTAATCCAAGTACCTATCCAATAGCCACTTGAAGGTCCCTAACTTTTCCGACTCAACTACTACCACAGGCAGTGCATTCCATGCCCCCACTACTCTCTGGGTAAAGAACCTACCTCTGACATCCCCTCTATATCTTCCACCATTTATCTTAAATTTATGTCCCCTTGTAATGGTGTGTTCCACCCGGGGAAAAAGTCTCTGACTGTCTACTCTATCTATTCCCCTGATCATCTTATAAACCTCTATCAAGTCGCCCCTCATCCTTCTCCGTTCTAATGAGAAAAGGCCTAGCACCCTCAACCTTTCCTCGTATGACCTACTCTCCATTCCAGGCAACATCCTGGTAAATCTCCTTTGCACCTTTTCCAAAGCTTCCACATCCTTCCTAAAATGAGGTGACCAGAACTGCACACAGTACTCCAAATGTGGCCTGACCAAGGTTTTGTACAGCTGCATCATCACCTCACGGCTCTTAAATTCAATCCCTCTGCTAATGAACGCTAGCACACCATAGGCCTTCTTCACAGCTCTATCCACTTGAGTGGCAACTTTCAAAGAACTATGAACATAGACCCCAAGATCTCTCTGCTCCTCCACATTGCCAAGAACCCTACCATTAACCCTGTATTCCGCATTCAGATTTGTCCTTCCAAAATGGACAACCTCACACTTGTCAGGGTTAAACTCCATCTGCCACTTCTCAGCCCAGCTCTGCATTCTATCTTAGTTTTAGTCAATATTTTTTTCATCAGAACTAAACTCAAAGTCTAAACTTCTATTCAGTTTCATATGGGTTTCTTAAGAGAAAGAGAAACCCATTTGTCGGCTATGGTGAAGACCTCAAAGTAGAGTGGGTTCTGCTTGTGACTTTCTATTCTGAGCAGAAAGTTCTCCTACCTGGAGCACGTCAGAAATTTGTATGGTTCCTGCTATGTACGCTTTTTATCTTTTGGTTGTCCCAGATTGTTGTTCTTGTTTCTCTTCTCACACTTAGTGGTGCACAAGGCAGACTTTCATTCATTTTCGTAGTGAGTTTAACCTGGAACAGGTCGCGAGCCTGTCACCAGAGGCTCACAGCTTGAGGGGCACAACTCCACATCAAGCATGGCCGGCCGGGAGTCTCCCTCATTCTTACTGCCTGCCATTGGCATGTTGGAAGGATTTTACAGCGTGATGCTCAACCTGTCTGGCCATGTTATGAACATACCTTCCATGGCCATCATGTCCTGGGGAGGGGTTCAAACCCAGAGCTTCTGGCTCAGCGGTTAGGATGCTACCCATTGTTCATCCTATTGTACCATATAGTGTGGCGAAATTAAATATGCCGAGTTCCTAATCTTTCCAAGCTTAAAGTATGAATATTAACAGCATCTGGAAACCAAAAGGCAGCAAAAATGGTGGGATGACCCATTGGTTTCATCACTGGATCAACAGTGGTACGATACACAAAATCTTCAAATCATCCAACCATCTCATTGAAACACTCTGGGTACATTTGCACCAGATCATCTTTGCCTCTGATTGGAGGGATCTTTTCAATGAGTGTACCTTCTTCAACCCTTGGGCCACAGTTTTACTGCCGTTCCGGTTGGCAGGATCTTCTGGTCCCGCAAGTAGCAATCCCCCCACCTCCCGCTGTGAGTTCTCCGGAGGCAGAGGATGTGAACAACAGGAAAACTCATTGACAACAGCAGGATGCACAACACTCTCTGGGGGTGGGGAGTGGGGAGGGGCAGAAAATCCCATGTGTCGCTTCCTAGACCTGATAGTTTACTGAGATAATCTGCAGCTCTTCACATCTGCTGAACCCCAGGATAGAGGGTCGATCTATTTCAGTGAAGTCGAGCATGCAGTTAACATCTTTTCTTTGTCCCTCTGATTTGAGTTCTAGCTGTTGAATCTCAGTTACCCTCAGTTTCAGAACACCGTTCTTTGGGTAACCATTTTCTTAACATTTTCATCTTCCGGTATAGTCTGAGTGGGATAATGTGACTCTGCACTCCATCAGAATTCACCTACAGATTTGTCCATGTGGGATTTCCACTTCCCCTCTTCCTGTTCTGATTGGTTGTGTAATTATATTTCCTTTGCAGCCTGCTGCATCCAGCCATTTTGTGCAGTTGTATGGTTCCTATGACTTGTGTTCTCAGACTCACCATTCTCTTCCAGGGTATAGGTGTTTTGGTTTATTTTCCATTTACCTGTTTCTCTGGCTCTGGTACCTCATCTACCATCTCTGTTCAGCACATCTTTGGCTATTAACTGACCTTTCTACAAGCTCTGCAGTTCAATCCATTTGAGGACCTTTTCTGTCTGTATGTGACTTCATGTGGTTATCAACATCTCCTGCACAATCTTCTCTCTGTTGTATATTCTCTAGTTTCTGCTGCATTGCATCTACCCTGTTGCCTTCTGAAAGCTAGCTGTTTGGGTAGCCAGTGCCTTCATCTGCCTGTTTGTGGCTTCATGAGTTCTGGTATTGTAGACAGCCTGTGTTACTGTTATGCCATCCAATGGAACATTGCAATGGACCTGGGTTTTTGCTGGACCTGAGAGTGATGGGGCCTAATCTCTCTGATAGGTCCCAGGTCTCAGTATACTGTTCTCCCCCTCAGCCCCCCCAACTGGATCACTGGAAAGCCAGCCATCCCACTTCAGCCACCCCTTAACCTTCCCTCTGTCCCCCCGTATCACATTCAGTTCCCCCATCAGTCGCCCATTAACCTCTCCTCTGTCCCCCCTTCAGGCTCCTCGCCTTGGTTGTGCCAACCTGACACCTTGTATTCCAAGGGAGGTGGGACAAGGGGGTAAGTTCTCTCCCTACACTTTCCTCCAGGATGCCAAGGTAGGAAATAGGGGTTGAGAGAGGTGGGTGCTGGGCTGGAGGGATTCTTGTCGGGGGGCCTTCCTGGATGGAGTCATTTGGTTTGTCTTCCCCTCTATAGCTTTAAATCCTGTAAACATTCTGTCAGCATCTCAAAATTAAAGATTTATGAGAAAAGCTTGGCTGTTTCTAGGAAGCCATTCAGAATAAAGAAATAGCCTCTTTTTAAAATCTGTGGTGCTTTGAAGAGTTAATAGACCCCTGACGAGTTATATAAATAAATAATGGTAATCCTTTGAAATTTCCTGGACCTTTTAAACAAAAGGCTTTTAAAAGCCAATGGTCCGTAAAGTTGAATGTAAACAATGCAGCTCAAAGCTTCTAGGTTTCTAAGCTTGCAGGGAGGCTTCAATTAGTTAAAAGGCCTTGAAAATGACTGTGAAAAAAACTTCAAAGGTTTCCACCACATTAAAGGGAATACTTTTACCTTCATCTCACAGATCTTTGAACTCGACAGGCTTACAGACAGTTTCAATGGTTTAAAGCTGCAGATGGAAGACTTTTACCCTCTGCTAAAATAACTTTAATTTTGAGATGCTCACGGACTGTTTAAAAGGTTTAAGGCTCCAATTGGGAAGAGAAGCTAAATGACCCCCATCTGAAGAACAACCCCCACCCTGAGCCCCTCCAGCCCAGGACAACCCCCCTGACCCCTACCTCCCCTGAAGGACCCCATCGGCACACTGGAGGCAGGTATATGGGGGGTACTCACCTCCTTTCCAGCCCTCCGAGTTCAAGCCGCTGGATCCCTGTTTCTCAGGGCTTGCACCAATTCATGCCAGCGAGACTCTCAGCTCGGGGGAGCTGAAATATCCCAGGAGGAAGGTTAATCAGGTATCCTGCCCGATAATTGCATTCAAATGAGGTATAATGAACTATTTGCATGTTCCCGCTGGGTCTGGGCAGGAACCTTATCGGAGCAGGGACTTCACCAGTGCTGGTGGGGCGGGGCACACAGGGAGATTCGCAATGGGTTTGAAGCCCACCGTGAAATCCATTTTCTGCCTCCTGCCCAATTTGCTGAGCTATCAGCATTCGCACCGCTGGCTGGTGACCCTGGAGAAACTCCCCCGAAAGTTATCAATAGGCTTGCCTAATTCCTGTCTGAGGCTTGAAGTTCATATCAGTAGATCTGATGATCCAGTTTTGGCTGGAGATGGGTGCTGAATTTAAATACAATTTGTCTGGGCCTTTGCTGTCCACTCCAGTAAACTCCCACCTGATAAGTAAATTTAATCCCATATTTCTTCCCCAGAGAAGGACAGAGCTGACTCTGGTGGTTAGCATAAATGCTTCACAGCTCCAGGGTCCCAGGTTCGATTCCCGGCTGTGTCACTGTCTGTGTGGAGTCTGCACGTCCTCCTCCTGTGTGCGTGGGTTTCCTCCGGGTGCTCCGGTTTCCTCCCACAGTCCAAAGATGTGCGGGTTAGGTGGATTGGCCATGCTAAATTGCCCGTAGTGTCCTAAAAGTGGGGTTTGAGTGGGGTGATCATTGCTCAGCACAACATTGAGGGCCGAAAGGCCTGTTCTGTGCTGTACTGTTCTATGTTCTATGTTCTTCTTCGGAAACCACTGAATGTCAATCTGCACTTTAAACTTCGCAAATGCCTCTGCAACATCAACAACTTCCCGATTCATTGTAACTGTGCATTCATTGCTGTGCCAGTGGACATATCACTTCATTTTTTGTTTTTGTACGATTCACTAAGGGCAGGGTCTTCCAGCCCCGCCAATGGTGCACCCCTACCCTGGGTTTCCTGGCGGTGTGGGGTGGATTCAATGGGAAATCCCATTGACAGTGGTGGGACCAGAAGATCCCGCCACCAGCCAAAAGTGGACCACCTCCCTCCACTGAGAAATGCGCCATGGTGAGACCAAAGAATTTCACTCAAAGTTTCTCTCCTGGCACTAATGTGGATTGATTTTCCAAATCAGCACTAAATTACTTTCAAACACTTTGGGTTTACTCATGAACACTTGCTGCTACCATTGTCATGATATCATGGTTGTGTTGTAATTTACCGACTGACCGCTAGGAATCACATTGGTATATCAGTGAATGTGAAAGTCAGATGACCCCTCAGGTGGCTGGAGGAATCTGAAGAGAGAGGTTGCTTGTACTCAATCTTACTGTTATTCATCTGTTGTTTTGTATATAGTTTACTGACAGTAAATGTTAATAAATCGTTTACTGCTTTAGCTACAAGTGTTCTGGTAATATAAATCAGGCCATCCGACAAGAACATTACCTGATAGCAGGGCTGGATGGTATTAAACTCTGAGAAAAAAAACAATCTGCCACAAGGTCCACAGAGATTTGAAGATTTTGCAGACTGCAAGAATGAACCTACATGGAGTCCTTGAAGCCACCAATGAGTCTCAGATTCATGGTAACGTAAACAGCAACCAGCGTGTGTTTAAACAACAATTTAATCTGTTCCTTACTGCAGTAAATTTAGAAGATCAATCAGATTCACGTAAGGTAGCAACACTCCGAACAGCGGCAGGGCCTGAAGCAATTGCTGTGTTTAATACATTTAAATTTGCAAACAATGAAAATAGCACAAAATTTTAACAAAGTAATTCGAAAATTTAATGCACATTGCAGCCGCAGAAAAAATGAAATTTATGAACGCTATGGGCGCGATTCCCCTCTGCCCACGACGGGTCGGAGAATAGCGGGAGGGCCTTCCCGACATTTTTCCCGACCTCCCGCTATTCTCCCCCCTCCCCACGGCCGCCCCACGACATGAATCGCTGCTCACCATTTTTTTACGGCGAACAGCGATTCTCCCCTAGCCGATGGGCCGAGTTCCCAGGCCTTTACGGCCGTTTTCACGAACGCAAACACACCTGCTCTCACCGTTCGTGAAAACGGCCGCAAAGTGCCGTTCCCGACAACCATGGCACCGATTGACACGGCCGAGCCAAGGGTGGCATGGGCCCGTGATCGGTGCCCACCGATCGCGGGCAGCGGATCCGAAACCCACGCACTCTTTGTTCCTCCGCCGCCCCGCAGGATCAGTCCGCGGGGCGGCTGAGGGGCATGACGGCCTGCACATGCGCGGGTTTGACGCATATGCGTGATGACGTCATCTGCGCATGCGCGGGTTGGAGCCGTCCAATCCGCGCATGCGCGGCTGACGTCATCGTGCGCGTCAGCCGCCGTGACCCTTGGCGCGCGGGCTTAGAGACGGTCGCTAAGCCTGCGTTGCCATGCTTCGCGGGGCCGCACTGCTAGCCCCGACCGGGGGGGAGGATCGGGTCCCGGGAGGGGGCGCAGAGGCTGCCGTGAAACACGGCCAGTTTCACGGCAGCCTTTACGGAGAATCGCGCCCCCCGTGTTTAGATCATGTTTACAGAAGACAGGGGAGTCCATAGATCATTTCATCACTGATTAAAAGTTAAAAGCGAAAACCTGTATTTTTCTGATTCAGGATCAGATTGTCTTTGGTTTGAATGAAAATAAGCTGAGGGAACGGTTGCTGAGGGAATCGGAGCTGTCCTTGGAACAAGCATTTAAGATTTGTCAGGCTCACAGTACAGCTTTCTAAAATGTTCCACAGTAATGGCGGCATCTTCTTGGAGGAATACACTCTGGTTGCCACCCTTTTTCCAAAAAGGTGGGAAAGTTCCTGCAACTCCTCGCACACCAACAAACACGTTAAAGATAAGGACGAATATTTCTGTGTGAAAGATGTGGTCAAAGGCACAAATTACGGTCGCGTCCAGCAAGTTTTGTTCCAGATGCAAAGGAAAAAAATCACTTTGCTCAGAATTGTTACTCAACCCCAGACCAGTCAGCACAGTCTTCAGCGATGAAACATCATTGTTTGTTGGAGTAATAACAGAGAAGAATAATTTTTTGGAGAAATCAAAAGGTTCTCCAGCACTTAAAAAAATGCAAACTGATACTCCATTTAAAATGAATGTGGTTGATGAGGACAAATAGCTGCTACCACTTGAAGTGAACGGTACAGTGGTCCAAATGAAGTTAGACATTGGTGCCAAAGCCAATTTAATCAGAACGACTGATATAAAAAATTAAAAAGATTAGAAGAATCCACAAAATATCTCTGAGAGACTCTAATGGTTCAAGCATGAAATGATATGGTGCTTGTGACCTGAGTGCGGTGGTGAAGGACACAGTTTATTCCGTCCCATTCTATATTGTATCGAGGGTTTGGATTCATCGCTAGGTGATCAGTCCTGTGAAGAATCCGGTCTAGTGCAGTTGGTATATAGCATCCACAATGGATTGAGTCAACACTCCAATGATTCTGAGAATATTATCAGCAAATTCAGTGATGTGTTAACAGGTTTTGGTATGCTAACATTCACCGACAAGTTGCAACTCAAAGAGGATGCAAAACCTGTGATACATGCACCAAGAAGAGTATCTGTACCTCTTTGGGATCGCCTCAGAAAGGAGCTAGACAGAATGCAATATTAAATGTAATCAGAAAGGTAGAAGAACCTACCGACTGGTTTGTGTAAAGAAAAGAATGCCGATATTCGCATATGCACGGATCCTAAAGATCTTAACGAGAATATCAAAAGAGACTGTTACCAAATACCAAAACTTGAGGATATCACACCTGAGATGGCTGATGCACAATTCTTTACAAAACTCGACGCATCTCAAGGTGTCTGGCAACTAAAGTGTTATGAGCCAGGGTTTAGAAAACTCCAAAGTATATCATGGAGTTCACTTGACCTAGAACTGTTTATTGATTTTGGTTATGATGAGCACAAGGGCCTACCTTTCAGGTGTTATTCAACACAGACCTTAAGCACTTTTAATCAAAAACAAAGTTTATTCTACAAATTTAGTTCACATTTTTATAAACATATACAGTAAGCATTTTTATCAACTACAAACATAAATACCCCACACAGCTACAGTACTCCATGTATAATCCTTAATACATTTCCCCTTTAAGCAGTTCCAATTTAATAACAAAGTCCCATAAACCAGAAACCCTTTTTCAAAGGTGTGGCCCAGCACACAGCATTCAAGACCTGGTATAGGTACTTCTTGTTTCCTGTCCAAAACAGCAGGCCTGAATTCCTTCCAGAAAACAGTGATCACTTTTAAGTTATCACGTAATCTGGAGACAGCTTTTAAAATGCAGAGAACGACTCCAAGTTTCTTGTCTGTCTTAATACAGCAGCCAAATGTGAAAACGAAAGCAAAAAGCTCAGAGCCACACAACAGCTTCCAGCTCAAAAAATGAAAGTAAACCCCAGAGCCACAGCCCAGCTCCACCGACACCACTGAAGTCATTTGATAAGACAATACATTTCTTAAAGAGACACACCCATGACAAAAGATGGAGGAAGAAAGTACAAAATACTGCACTTTTCATACGGCATTTGGATGGTACTGCTTTCTGACAATGCCGTTCAGCATAATTTTGGCATCAGAAATTTTTCACCGTGCCATGAAGCACATAATCGAAGGCATCGAAGGTGTATGTGTGTATGTGTATGATATCATCATTTGGGCTCATTCATAGAAGAGCATAATACAAGGTTGCTTAAAGTTCTAACGAGCATCAGGAGAATTGGGCTGAAGTTCAACAAGCAAAAGTGGCAATTTGGAGTAACTGGGTCACATTCCTCGGTGACAAGCTCTCATCACATGGCATTGAACCTGACAAGGACAAAATCCAAGCAATTCTCAACATGCCAAAGCCACACAACAAGAAAGCCATCTGAAGAGTGATGGGTATGATCAATTTTATCAGGCAATTCATTCCAAACTTTCAGCAAAAGCAACACATCTATGTGATCTCTTGCACAAGACAACAGATTTCACTTGGACTGAGCAACATGAGCAAGAGTAGAAGAAGCTCAAGACTTCACTAACCACCACACCAGTTATCACGTTCTTTGACCCAACTAAACAGATTAAAGTGTCAACAGGTGGGTTGAAATATGGTCTGGAAGCAGTTCTTCTGCAACTCGAGCATGACGATTAGAAACCAGTCACATATGCATCAAGATCCATGGCGAAAATAGAACAGAGGTACACTCAAATAGAAAAAGAATGCCCGGATTTAGCTGTAGGCTTGGAGAAATTCAATGACTATGTCTATGGCCTTCCAACTTTCACAGTTGAGAAAGATCATCGTCCTTTGGTTAACATCATCAAAAGAAATATCAACCAAATGTCTCCGTGCATTCAGAGGTTGACGATGAAGTTACAACGCTCTGACTTCAATCGCATCGACACGCCAGGCAAATATTTGTTCTTAGCAGATGCATTATCGAGAGCGCTGATACAAAGTATTAATAGTGAAATTGCTGAAGATCTGGATTTACATGTGAATCTTTTTTCCACACTGCCACCAGTATTAGAAACAAAACTACATGAGATCCAAGAAGAAACCAGGAAGGATCAAACTCTTCAAGAGGTGATGAGGAACATCAACTCACACTGGCCCAGAGGTCAATGTATGGAGTTCTACAATATAAGATCTGAACTCAGTATCATTAATGGAGTGGTGCTTCATTTGATCACTATAGTCATACCTCAATCACGTCGCAAAAATGTACTGAAGTGGCACAGTAGCACAGTGGAGGTGGCACCGTAGCACAGTGGTTATAATGGTTGCCTCACAGCTCCAGGGTCCCAGGTTAGTTTCCCGGCTGGGTCACTGTCTGTGTGGAGTTTGCAGGTTCTCCCCCTGTCTGCGTGGATTTCCTCCGGGTGCTCTGGTTTCATCCTATGGTCCAAAAATGTGCAGGTTAGGTGGATTGACCATGCTAAATTGCCCTTAGTGTCCAAAAATGGTGGTTACTGGGTTACGGGAATAGGGTGGAGGTGTGAGCTTGAGTAGGGTGCTCTTTCCAAGGGCAATGGCCTCCTTCTGCACTGTAAGTTCTATGAAATCTATGAAATCTAAAGAGGATACACAAAGGACATCTAGGGATTGAAAAATGTAAACGGAGAGCTTGTGACTCTTTACTGGCCAGGTATAAACCAGGATATTGACAGGATGGTCAGTTGTTGTGACACATGCCAGATGCATCGTTGCAAACAAACAAGAAAACATATGCAAATATCTGATATTACCTACTGCACCATGACAGAAAGTAGCTCTTGATCTCTTTGACCTAGGAGGGAAAGATTATTTAATGAGCGTAGTTTGAAAAATAGTCGAACTTGAAATTGCTCAACTGTCAAGCATAACGGCAAGCAATGTAATACTGCATACCAAGTCAATTTTTGCCAGACACGGAATTCCGCAAGTTGTCGTGAGTGACAATGGTCCTTGTTTAAGCTATAAAGAGTGGCAATACTTCGCAGTCATAGAACATAGAACATATAGTGCAAAAGGAGACCATTTGGCCCATCGAGTCTGCACCAACCCACTTAAGCCCTCACTTCCACCCTATCCCCATAACCCAATAACCCCTCCTAACCTTTTTGGACACTAAGGGCAATTTAGCATGGCCAATCCACCTAACCCACAAGTATTTGGACTGTATGATTTCAATCACGTCACATCAAATCCGTTGTACCCTCAAGCCAATGGAATAGTCATTAAAGGTGTACATATTGTTAAGCAATTGTTGAAGAAAGCAATGGACAGCCAATCTGATCCATATCTCGCACTATTGAGTTACAGAGCATTACCATTGTCTCATGGTAGAGTTACTCATGAATAAAAAGTTGCGACCACACATCCATACTTGGCAAAGAAGGAGGAGAATGGGTTGGTTTTAAGAAGAAAGCGTCGCACACTCTTGAAAACCAGAGAAGACTTTCACAATACAGTGATGGCTGATGAATCTATGTCAGAATCAACACAAGCTGCAGTGTCAGATAGTTCAGCAGTTCCTGAGCATGAGAATGTCATGAGGAACATTGAACCTACAAGTTCTGAGCAGGAAGGCCAGACTTGGAGAAGATCAACCAAAGTCAGAAGAAAACCAGATTGATTCAATTTGTAGATTTGGACTATTTGTACATACTATTGTCCAAATAGTCCAAATCTACAAATTGAATCAATCTGGTTTTCTTCTGACTTTGGTCCAAATAGTCCAAATTTGTACATACTATTGCTGTTCTTGTGTGTGTGTATATATATATATATATATATTTGTTAAACTAGTTTTTAAAATCAAAAAAAGAATAATACTGTTAGACTCACAGGCTCATGATATCACATGTAAATATACTGATGATAATGTATTAATTTATTCCTTCAAATGAAAGGGGATGTGGTGATATCATGATTGGGTTGTAATTCATTAACTGACCACTAGGAGTCTCTTTAGAATATAAGTGAATGTTAGACTCAGCTGACCCCTCAGACTAGCTGGAGGAAGCTGAAGAGAGAGGCTGCTTGTACTTGATCTTACTGTTATTCATCTATTTTTTTGTATATAGCTTACCCACAGTTAATGTTAATAAATCATTTATAGCTTTAGTTACAAGCATTCTTGTAATATAAATCAGGTCATCCGACAAGAACATTCCAGCCATGCTATGCATTCTTGTTGTATTTTGAATCCCGGACGTTGTTAGTAATCAAATTTTAAGCTTATTAAGATCAGAAACTCTTTAATTTTGCCATGTCGTCTGTTACAAAGAAGGACTGATTGAACTGGTTCTGTACACATCATATCAGTCTCTAGTGCAGCTGTAAAATATGCCCCCCAGAAATCTTACACAGAGCACATTAGGAACGACTTAGCCAAGGACTAGCTATTTACATATGATATATAAAAGCCAACAATATATAACAGTTCCATTCCTGAAGATAATGTTTGATAAATCATGCACAGCGCATATTAAATTTTGGATGTGTGGGTGAGATTTGCCACCAGAGCTGAAGTCAGAAAACTACCTCTTTAGGGGTATCAAAATCTTTACTGTTGACTCAACAAAAATATGCAAGGTCACTGAGAGGTCATCATTTAATTTGCATATGAATTGTGTGTACCGCAACATTAAGGACCCATCTCTGCACACGCTGGAATGTCTAGAAGAGTACAGCAGTTCTGGCTGAGTTCTGCTTCCCAGACCTCTCCCAGCATTTCTGTAACCCAGCCTATTTCATGCTGCAGTTATGGCAAATGTGTATGGGCCCAGATATTTTAGCCTCATAATGTCATAACTCACACTGTCACCTATTTCATCTTACAACTGTATGTAATAAGATTTGTTGATATGATAGTGATGCTTCCATCTGTCAAAGTTCAGAGAATTAGTCGGTGAACATGTGATGAATTGTGATAAATTCCTTTTATGTATGTGAAGGGTCAATAATTGATTACACTGTTCTGTGCAGAGGAAGTACAAATAGTTATGATTCAATTTGTAGTAAATTGCAATATGCTCAGTGCACTTCCTGAAATTTATATTTAACAAATGCTGAAATAAGAGACATATGCTGTCCAAATGTTTGCTCTTTCACTCATCAGGATGGATCGCAAGACGCCAATGGTAAAGGCAACAACGATTTAAACTGCATGAGAAGAGAGTGCTGATAGTTTGGCAAGTGGACTCAGACTGTTGAAGGCATTGCAGTATAAATGATTGTTTCCTTTGCTTTTGGGTATTCCTGCGATCTGCCGTGATGGAAAGCTGAGGCAGTCTCTTCTTTTTCAGCTGTATTCAAGTTCCTGTATGATCAAATGACTCAATGTAACTGTCTTATTTCTCTACAGAATGTGTTTAGGAACCAACCAGCACTACCAGAGTACAAAGTTGCAGATGCAAAAAAGTCAAAATTCATCCTTTTGCATTACAGCACTTTTAAAGCATTATGGGATTGGCTAATATTATTGGCAACGTTTTATGTTGCTGTGACTGTACCATATAATGTTTGTTTTATTGGAATTGATGAAGATTTGCCTTCAGCCAGAAGCACAACAGTTAGTGACATTTCAGTGGAAATTCTATTCATCATAGGTAAGCAGACACTTCTGTCATTGAGCTCTCATTCAGTTTGTAATCAGCATTTATCTATGTATTGACTAGCTATGAATGAATGAATAATTTATGATTAACCATAACCAAACAGGATCAATTAATAATAAGTATATCACAATATAATCGAGAACTGAATCTTTCCGATTAAACCAGCAAGTTTTCAATTACTGGTATTAGAATGTGAACTCCATTCATTTTTTTTAACTCTTCATAATTCTAAGTGCACAGATTTTCCCATTCTTGATTACATAAACTGTTAATTTTGAAAGAACTCTGAATTTTTAGTCACAGTAAAGATTACCGTGCATGTGTTTAGAGAAGAATACATCCCTGTGACTCACTGCAAGGCAGTGGTCTGATCACAGACTGAGAAACCAAAGTTCAAGTCATGCAAAACTACCCAAACTAATTTATGTTATGCTCACGAAGGCCCTTGCCTTCTTCACCTATTATAGTGCATACGAATGCTGTAGTAATTGTAGCACAATCACTGTAAAAATCACCAAGGGGATTTATTCAAAAATAATACATGCCAGAAATCTTGCAAAACTAACAAATTGTACATATTCCCTTGTTGACTTCAGGCTGCATAGTTATGTCTTCCATCAATACACTGAGCTGACTCGAACTGCAGCCACTTACACACCTTTATAATGCAATAAATGACGAGAAGTCATATTTTAAAAACCTCTGTTAAAGTACTGAATTATCTCATGCACCATCACACATGACACTTTTTCACCGTATTAGCCCTACGATCAGTTGTTGATACAAGAAATTAACTGTAAGTTTTGACTCCAAACTAGCTTTCATCCACTTAAGCAGGCCAGAGTAACATAGAACTGCTTCTTCAAATCAATGTCATGCTGTTGTGTGCAGCATGTTGAAGGGGATTGGCTTTAAATGTCTTTGGGTATTAACTTCTGCTGCATTGCGCTGGTTCACCCAAAATTGACCAAAACAGCAGAACAATTTGAGGAATTTCAAGCACAAGTTAGACCTAGCATCAATTGGGTTTCCACAATCTTTTGTGCTGGTGTAAGAAAATCATGCAGCCCCCCAGATTGGATTTCTCAGCATGACCTTCCTTCTTTTAAAAGCAGGGAAAATAAAAAGCATCTTTTGAACGTTTTTCAGTAATACAGTTAGTGGGCA
The DNA here is from genome assembly GCF_902713615.1 of Scyliorhinus canicula. Taxonomy (NCBI): domain Eukaryota; kingdom Metazoa; phylum Chordata; class Chondrichthyes; order Carcharhiniformes; family Scyliorhinidae; genus Scyliorhinus; species Scyliorhinus canicula. The sequence continues at coordinate 154,271,586 of NC_052150.1, forward strand.
GCACGGTAGCATGGTGGTTAGCATAAATGCTTCACAGCTCCAGGGTCCCAGGTTCGATTCCCGGCTGGGTCACTGTCTGTGCGGAGTCTGCACGTCCTCCCCGTGTGTGCGTGGGTTTCCTCCGGGTGCTCCGGTTTCCTCCCACAGTCCAAAGATGTGCGGGTTAGGTGGATTGGCCATGCTAAATTGCCCGTAGTGTCCTAAAAAGTAAAGGTTAAGGGGGGGGTTGTTGGGTTAGGGGTATAGGGTGGATACGTGGGTTTGAGTAGGGTGATCATGGCTCGGCACAACATCGAGGGCCGAAGGGCCTGTTCTGTGCTGTACTGTTCTATGTTCTACAGTAATAAGATTTAATTTGCTAAGAATCTGATTAAATTAATAAATGGCTGTGTATAGTTTTATAACGTCATGTTCATTTGTTTAAAATTGGTTACTCACAAGTCGTGGATCAGTCACATTTATTAACAATGCTTCTTTTCTGTGATTAATGCCATTTTCAGCTGTATCAAATAAATTGCATCAGGTTACCACACTTAAGTACATCAAAAAATATCTTTAATGCAAGGGAAAGAAGAACAATTATGTTCTAAAACACTACTCATGTGCAGTGCTTTATGGAAAATTTTATGTTTGTGGTTATGTAAATGCTTTTAAGCGAAGATTTGAAGCATAAATTCATGTTGGAAAGCTTGGACAACTGGGCACAATTTGCATCCAGGTTGCATCCAACGTGGCAATCTGTGGCAATCCATGCACTATTACACTATTCCAATATCTCCCTTAATGCATGAGGAGTTGAAGCAAGTCAGAGTGGAGTCAGTGATTGAACATAAGAACATAAGAACTAGGAGCAGGAGTAGGCCACATGGCCCTTCGAGCCTACCCCGCCATTCAATGAGATCATGGCTGATCTTTTGTGGACTCAGCTCCACTTTCCGGCCCGAACACCATAACCCTTAATCCCTTTATTCTTCAAAAAACTATCTACCTTTATTTTAAAAACATTTAATGAAGGGGCAGCACGGTGGCACAGTGGTTAGCATTGCTGCCTACGGCGCTGAGGACCCGGGTTCGGATCCCGGCTCTGGGTCACTGTCCGTGTGGAGTTTGCACATTCTCCCCGTGTCTGCGTGGGTTTCACCCCCACAACCCAAAAATGTGCAAGATAGGTGGATTGGCGACGCTAAATTGCCCCTTAATTGGAAAAAACTAATTGGGTACTCTAAATTTATTTTTAAAAAAAACATTTAATGAAGGAGACTCAACTGCTTCACTGGGCAACGAATTCCATTGATTCACAACCCTTTGGGTGAGGAAGTTCCTCCTAAACTCAGTCCTAAATCTACCTCCCCTTATTTTGAGGCTATGCCCCCTAGTTCTGCTTTCACCCGCCAGTGGAAACAACCTGCCCGCATCTATCCTATCTATTCCCTTCATAATTTTATATGTTTCTATAAGATCCCCCCTCATCCTTCTAAATTCCAATGAGTACTGTCCCAGTCTACTCAACCTCTCCTCATAATCCAACCCCTTCAGCTCTGGGATTAACCTAGTGAATCTCCTCTGCACACCCTCCAGCGCCAGTACGTCCTTTCTCAAGTAAGGAGACCAAAACTGAACACAATACTCCAGGTGTGGCCTCAATAACACCTTATACAATTGCAGCATAACCTCCCTAGTCTTAAACTCCATCCCTCTAGCAATGAAGGACAACATTGATCTTGGTTTCTATTCAATTTCTACTTCTATCACCTGCAATTATCTACTAAATTGTTCTGCACCCTCACTAAAATAGGTATGTGGATTAATTGGTGTAGATTTTCCCTACCCGCACTGATGAGAGTTTACATTACCCACTTCCAACCTCCATTAGAAAGCCATGAGCAATACACCCATGATTTGCTGATGCGCATTGGGGTAAGAGAAAGTAAGAAGCTACCAGTTTGGGCGAGAACAATTAGGATAAAATTAATTCCATTTGTAATTGCTAGATGAAGGGCAAGATTTTCCTGCCCCGTCTGCCGGCGAGATTGTGTTGTCAAGAACAAAGAAAAAAGAACAATACAGCACAGCAACAGGCCCTTCGGCCCTCGAAGCCTGTACCGGTCATGATACCAACCTTTGCCAAAAACCCTCAGCACTTCCTTCTGCCTTATCCCTCTACACCCATCCTATCTATGTGTTTGTCAAGATGCCTTTGAACGCCGTTAATGTATCTGCTTCCACAAACTCCCCTGGCAACGTATTCCAGGCACTCACCACCCTCTGCATAAAATATCTGCCTCGCACATTTCATCTAAACTTTGCCCAATGGACTTTAAACCTATGCCCCCTGGTGACTGACTCTTCCATCCTGGGAAAGATGCCTGCCCATCCTCTCTGTCCATGCCCCATATAACCTTGTCGACCTCTATCAGGTCACCCCTCAACCTCTGTCTTTGTAATGAAAACAATCGAGTCTATTCAGCTTCTCCACATAGCTAACACCCTCCAGACCAGGCAACATGCTGGTAAATCTCCTCTGCACCTTCTCCAAAGCCTCCACATCCTTCTATAAGTATGGCAACCAGAATTGTGCGCAATATTCTAAGTGCGGCCTTACCAAGGTTCTATACAACTGTCGCATGGCTTGCCGGTTTTTATACTCAATGCCCCATCCAATGAAGGCAAGCATTCCATATGCTTTCTTGACTACCTTGTCCGCTTGTGTGGCCAACATCAAAGATCTGTGGACATACACGCCCAGATCTCTCTGACTGTCTATATTTCTAAGTGTTTTGCAATTTACAGTATATTTCCCCTCTATGTTAGTCCTACCAAAATGCATTTCCTCACATTTGTCCTGCCGCCAAGATTATGTTGTCCCGCCGAAAACCATTAGAATTTAGGCTGGTCTGCCGAATCCCCTGCAATGGGGCCCACCACAACGGGGCTGGAAAATCTTGGCTAATGTGGTATTTATTAATTTTGTGACTCCAGTCTCAAGAATTCTGTCATTATGTACAAACGTTTGATTGTTCTCCTCCCACCTTTTCATAACTCTTAATCTTTCCTCTTTCCCAAGAGCAATTGGTCGCCTCAAATTGCACTAAGGACTTTTTTTCTGTAAACTGGTTCTGACTGACTGACTTCTCTTCTTGCTTTGAACTTTTTGAATTTTTAAAACAAAAACAGGTCAGGCAGCAACTATGTGAAAGGAAGAGTGTTAAAGTTCCAGGTCAATAGTCTTTTATCAAAACTGGAAGCTGTTAAAGATGAAGCACTTTTAAGCAAATACAGAACTAAAACAAAAAAGAGGCCAGAGAAGGAACAAAAGGGAAAGACTCAAAGGTAGAGGTTATTAAATGATAACAGGGATGATGGTGCAAGACAAGAGCAGGTGAAAATTGAAGCAAAATATAAACAAAAAGACTCGTGCAGAGGAGATACGAAAGTGAATAAAAGACTAGGAGGGAAACCTGAAAAATTAGGCAAAGTGGTGAGAGTTCCCATGTATCAGAAATGTGATGGAAGATAGGCATGTGGATCGCAGACAAACCTGCTGATCATTTACCGAAAAGAAGTCCCCACTCATGGACCAGCTCACACCTCCTCCACTCCAAATGACTGGTACACCATCCTCCAATAACAACAACCTGTATTCATATAACACCATCTTTGAATGTAGTAAAAGGTCCCATAAATGCATTACAGCATAAAGTTTGAACCTGCAGCACATAAGGAGATATTAGGGAAGACCACAAACATGGTTAAAGAGCAAAGTTTGAAGGATCATCTTAAAGTATTGGATTGGATTTTGTTTATTGTCACGTGTACCAAGGTACAGTGAAAAGTATTTTTCTGCGAGCAACTCAACAGATCATTAAGAACATGAAAAGAAAAGGAAATAAAATAAAATACATAATAGGGCAATACATGGTATACAATATAACTATATAACACCGGCATCAGGTGAAGCGTACAGAGGTGTAGTGTTAATGAGGTTAGTCCATAAGAGGGTCGTTTAGGAGTTTGGCAGCAGCGGGGAAGAAGCTGTTTTTGTTCGTGCGTGTTCTCAGACTTTTGTAACTCCTGCCCGATGGAAGAAGTTGGAAGAGTGAGTAAGTCGGGTGGGAGGGGTCTTTGATTATGCTGCCCGCTTTCCCCAGGCATGGGAGGTGTAGATGGAGTCAATCAATGGGAGGCAGGTTTGTGTGATGACTGGGCTGTGTTCAAGACTCTCTCAAGTTTCTTGTGGTCTTGGGCCGAGCAGTTGCCATACCAGTCTGTGATGCAGCCAGATAGGATGTTTTCTATGGTGCAACTGTAAAAGTTGGTAAGATTTAATGTGGACATATTGAATTTCCTTAGTTTCCTGAGGAAGTACGTGCGCTGTTGTGCTTTCTTGGTGGTAGCGTCGACGTGGGTGGACCAGGACAGATTTTTGGAGATGTGCACCCCTCGGAATTTGAAGATATGCAATGTGGAGAGATGAGAGGTTTCATAAGGAAAATCCAGAGCTTGGGGTATTGGCAGCTGAAGGCACAGCCTGCAATGGTGGAACAATTAAAATCAAAGATGCTCAAAGAGCCAGAATTGGAGGAGCGCAGAGATGCCAGAATTTGGAGGAGATTACAGAGAAAGGGAGGATGAGACCATTAAAGAGTTTTGAAATGAGTGTGAGAATTTTAAAATTGAGGCATTGTTTAAAAGCAGAAACCAATGATGGTCCACAAACACATGGATGAGTTAAGACATAGACAGCAAAGACTTTGGATGGCCTTGGTGTATAAAGGGTGGAATGTGGAAATCAGCCAAGGGTGTGTTGGAATAGTCAAGTCTAGCAGTGCCAAGGGAATGATGAAGATTTGGAGAGCAGATGAGCTAAAGCAGTGGCAGCGTTAGGTAATGTAGGGGAAGTGGAAACAGGCATTCGTAATGATGGCATGGATGTGAGACAGGTTCTCAATTTAGATGATGTATAACATCAAGATTGCAACCAGCTCTTTTCAGCATCAGACCATTGCCACGGAGAGAAATGGGGTCAGTGGCTCGGGATGGGAGTTTGCAGCAGGGACCGAAGACAAAAGTTTTGGTCTTCCCAATATTAACTTGGAGGACATTTCGTTTCATCCATTACTGGACATTGGACAAGCAGTCGAATAATTACGAGCCAAGAGAAGTGGTGGTGAGGTAGAGCTGGGTATCATCAACGTACATGTGAAAACTGATACTGTTTTTAGATTATGTCACCTAGGCACAGCATATAAATGAGAATTAAAGGGCCATGATTGGATTATGGATGCCAGAGGTGACATTGTGGGTGCGGGAAGAGAAGCCTTTCCGAGTGATTCTCTAGATATAACAAACATGGAACCAGGAAAGGTACACAATGGTGGAGAAGCGTTAGAAGAAGCAATGTGTAAACTGGCCAAGGTGGACCATAAGGGAATGTTTACCTTTTTCACAGCCACATAGGATGTGTTTGTGACTTTGATGAGAGCTATTTAGGGACTGTGGCATGGGCAGAAACCACATTTCAAACATGGAATTCCAAGAAAGATAGACATGGATCTGGGGGGGGGGGGGGGGAGGGGGGGGGGGGGGGCAGCACGGACAAAGATTCAGGAGTGGGAAGGTAGTTTTGGAGATGCAGCAGTAGTTTTCTAGAATGCAGAGGTCAAGGAGTGGGAATAGGGACAGGGAGGTGGGTTAATAGGCAAGATGAGTTCCAAAAGAGTATTGGGCGAGAGGGTAGAAACTAGCCAAAGTTAAAGCTCAGAGTCAGGGCAGGGGGCTCACATAGAGGAAATTTTGGATGGTGGTCTAGGGCAGGGACCAGCATCTGTTGTCTGAGCAAAAAAATGCATTTGTGGGTCAGATTTCTCCCCGTGTCTGCGAGGGTTTCCTCCGGGTGCTCCGGTTTCCTCCCACAAGTCCTGAAAGACAAGCTTGTTAGGTAAATTGGACATTCTGAATTCTCCCTCTGTGTACCCGAACAGGTGCTGGAGTTTTAGCGACTCGGGGCTTTTCACAGTAACTTTATTGCAGGGTTAATGTAAGCCTACTTGAGACAATAATGAAGATTATTATCATTATTTTGTAAAATCATTTTGTAGAGAGTTGAATTCTTTTCAGCAAAATCAATATTTTGCTCTTGTTTAAGTCTTACATTTTTAAAGTGAATCCTGAAATAAAATCCTGTTGCATCCTTCAGCATTGACTACCTTGTAGATCGAACTTTGTCTCTGTGATGTGAGCAGTGATTCAAGATAAGATCAAATCGAAGCCTTAAAAAATATTTCAACAATAAATTTCTAGCATACAAAACCATCTGAAACATAATTTTTAACATCTCGTTCCAGGGAAGAGTTTTCATTGACAAATTAAGGAATTTAATGATTATTGTCATGACGGGTACATCTGAGATGCACCATTAAAAATAATGTAACATAACCTTAGATTAAACAGTAATGAGTGAAAAGTTTTGGGCAAAAATTCCGAGTATTGTTTGAACATCAAGTGCTTTGCCTACTGCAATTATTCGCAGAAGGCAAATAAGATCTCACACAACATTCTACATATTGTTGTATTTGTCATTTATAGTTTCTTATCTATGACAGATTCTCCATGTTTGTGTTGCATTTTCACATAAACCTAATTCAAATAGGTTTAAAATTCATTTACTAACTGTACTGCTTTATGTCAAACAGATATTGTTTTCAATTTTCGAACAACCTATGTCAGCAAGTCTGGTCAAGTTATTTTTGAAGCTCGATCTATTTGTATTCATTATGTAACGACGTGGTTTATCATCGACTTAGTTGCTGCTCTTCCTTTTGATCTTCTCTATGCCTTTAATGTTAATGTGGTAAGTACAGCATTTACATTTCTTTGAATATCTTTCACATCTTGGTTATTTTTCCTTTAAGTGTCCTGCCTGACACTAGATCAACCATGGCCATTGACTATCCTTAATTCTCATATCTTTAAGATTATGTGGGGGTTAAAAAATGTATTGTGACACTGGAAATCTGTTACGTATGATCTGTATTTTGGTGTACAGGGATTTGGTGCCACTATTTGCCATCTCCTTGATGTTTAAAATATTTCCGTTGCTATTGGCAGAATTCTTTCTGCTTTAGGAGACTTTATCACTTACAATATTATAGGTATCTGTAAATACACGCTTTGATAGGTGAATGTATAATTCATACGATGCATGACCTGGTCATTTAATTATATGCGATGGGAAATGATGATTTTGCATGATTTTTGAAATCTTGAGTTCTGCAACAGCAGCATATTTTTGTTGGCTTTGGGACAAATGTTATACAAGTCCGATAATAAAAAGTGGGATTCATTGAGAAAATGAAGATAGTATGTAAGGTATCAGATATGAAGTGAAATGGTTAATTACTGACATAATGAAAATAACATAGAATGTAAGAAAGTGTGAAACAAAAAATAAACAATTTTCCCATTGATCCCCTTCCCACAGCGCACCACATACAATTTATACTGCCATGAATTTTCTCAAATTTACCAAATCATTCATGTGGGCAAGCTGCTTTTTAGAAAAAACTTTTTCAAAGGCTGGGCAGAAGGGAGCGTGGGAGTGGTGCTATATTCTGGGGGGTGCTCATTGTGAATCAGGTCTCCTAAAATAGTAGCCTCTTTTCTTCCTGGTCCATTAAACGCACCCCTCGCACCCACTCCCTATATCTGCCACCCTTACCTGGTCTGGCCTACATGTGCCTCCAGACCCACAGCAATGTGGCTGACTCTTAACGGCCCTCTGAAATGGCCTGTAAGCGACTCAGTTGTACCAGAATTTTATAAAAAATTCATTCAAGGGGTGTGGACTTCACTAGCTAGGCCAGAATACATTGCCCATCCCTAATTACCCTTGAAAAGGTGGTGATGGTGAGCTGCCTTCTTGAACCATTGCATTGCCTGTGAGATAGGTACACCTACAGTGCTAGGAGAAACAATGACAGAAAGATTGGATTGGATTTGTTTATTGCCACATGTACCGAGGTACTGTGAAATGTATAGTTCTGCATACAGTTGAGACAGATCATTCCATACATGAAAAGAAAATAAGAAGTGCCTCACCTACTCGAGGGTTATTAGGGATGGAACACTGACATCACTCATGGAAATTCAGTATGTGGATGACATCGCCATCTCCGCTCTCTCAGAAGTGAATCTCCAAGCCATGCTTGACACCTTCGCAGAAGCAAGCCAACGAATCCATCTCAACCTCAACCTCAAGAAGATTCAAGTCTTTTACCAGCTCACCCCAGGGCAAGATCCAGTCTCTCCCTCCATCAAGATCAATAGAGAAACCCTACGAAATGTGGAACATTTCCCATACTGGGGAGCCACCTCTCATCAAAGACTGACATTGGTGTGGAGATCCAACATCGTATCCAATCCGCGAGCGCCACCTTTGGACGGCCAACGATGAGAATATTCGATGACCGCAACATCTGTGCTGATACGAAGATCCTTATGTATAAGGACGTCACCTTCCCAACTACGTACACGTGCCACCTCAAGACCTAGAGAGGCATAGCAACACGGTGTGAGGCGGATTCTCCGCATCAGTTTGGAGAACAGGCATACTAAAAGTGGCAACTTAAAAAGAGCTAAGAACACCAGCATCGAGGCCGCGATCCTCCAAAGCCGACTCTGCAGGGTCAGCCGTGTTCTACTGATACCAGAGTCCCAACTGCCAAAGCAAATCTGCGGCAAGCTCCAGTCGGTTCCGGGACAAAAGGACAAAGGAAAAGCTTCAAAGACACCCTGAAGGCTTACCTCAAGAAGTGCAACATGGAAGTCATGCCTGGGAGACCCTTGCTCGGTAGAGACCTACTTGGAAGAACCTCTTGATTGAAGGGACACAATATTTCAGAACAGCAAGAGGAGATTTAGAAAAGGAGCCTGAAAATACCAATGATCTTGAGTCCAAAAGCCAACTCCACCTCCTGAAACACTTTCCAAGTGTGTAGTTGGAGATGCAGCTCTGGGGTCGGCCTCATCGGCCATGTAAGGACCCACCAAACCCATGATCAGTGACACAGAGTTTCTTAGGTGGACTATCATGCTCGTTAGCAAGTGATTGCTGAAATAGGCAACAAATATTGGCCTAACCAGTAATGCCCGCATCCCACAAAAGAATAAACCTTTCCTGTCTCTGAGCGGATTATGTTTCCATGGAGTACATGGGGCGCGATTCTCCGCTCCCCCAGCCGGATAGGAGAATCGCGGGAGGGCCCCCGACAAATTTCACGCCCCCCTGGTGCCCCTCCCCCCCGGCTCGGAAGAATCGCCGCTCGCCGTTTTTTACGGCGAACGCCGATTCTCCGACCCGGATGGGCCGAGCAGCCTGCCGTTCGCGGCCGTTTCACAACCGCGGCAAACACATCTGGTCGCTGCCGTCGTGAAACGGGAGTGAGAAGCCCGTTTGGGGCTTGTAGGTGGCCCAGAAAGGAAAGAGCACCACGACTGTGCTCGGGAGGGGACTGGCCCGCGATCGGTGCCCACCGATCGTCGGGCCGGCGTCCAAATCGGATGCAATATTCCCCTCCGCCGCCCCGCAAGATCAAGCCGCCACGTCTTGCGGGGTGGCTGAGGGGAAAGACGGCCACCGCGCATGCGCGGGTTTGTGCCGTCAGCGTCATGACATCAGCCGCGCATGCGCGGGTTGGAGCCGCCCAACCTGCGCATGCGCGGCTGACGTCATTAGGCGCGCCGGCCGCATCATTCTTGGTGCGTCGCCCCCACGGCCGAGAGTTACGGAGCGCCGCTCCTAGCTCCGCCGGGAGGGGAGAATAGGGGGCGAGGAGCGGCCTCCGAGGCCGACGTGAAACTCGGCCGAGTTCACAACCGCCCTCGCGAATTTTCCCGGGAGCGGAGAATTCCGCCCGTCTCCAAGAATATATCACATTCATGAGCATTCCACAACCCTTACTCACTGAGATGTAACATAGATGCATTTAGAAGGAAGGTAGATAGGGCTGTAAGGAAGGAATAGAAAGGTATGCTACTGTAGTTACAGTAGAATGGGAGGATGGTCATGTGGAACATAAAAACAGGTGTAGAGCAATTAAGCCAAAGAGTCTTTATTTATGCTGTGAATTTTATGTAACTAATGTAATTTGTCGAAAGGAGAAGGAAAAATACATATTTTTAAAGTGCCATTAACATTGCAAATATGCTTTAAACCCTGTGGCCTTGGATTCCTATTTCTCAGTCGAAGGCTGTGTTGAATTGTTCCTGCATCGGCGTGATGGGGTGATATGGGGGAGCACCTGAAATAGTTGGTTTATATTAGATGGTATGGCTCTGTAAGAATCATGTTGATGTAGAATTTCTTGCAGTGTATTGCAGTTCAGCAACTGGAAACACCTTGACAACACAGTAGCTGTCAATGTCTGCCCACTCTCACGTACTTCCTAAATCGTTTGGGGAGCCTGGCAGCAATGGGAGAATGTAGTGTCCTTTTATTGAATGATTTAGCTCAGATGAGCTTTCTAGTGTGAGAATGGCCCACATTCTGCCTGAATTCTGCTGAAATATCGTCCAAATGATTTCCAAATAATCTTCCAAGTCTGTCTCATCCAACAAAAACCTCTCATGTAACTGAATATTCTCGGCCTTTTTGGTACCTGGAGTCAGAGTCTTGGTGTGAGACCATTATTTCAGCACTTAGTACATTGTTAGGAGCCCCCTCAGATCGCTTTCAATAAACTAATCACTTCAGTCGCAATTTGCAATTGAGTAGATCTCTCCCATATGATTATACTTGTGTCAGAGGTGTAATGTTGCACATCCTCTAATAAATAGAAATCTTCTTCCTTGATTTATGGTGTAGTGGCCTGAATTGGAAATACTTGTGTCCATAAATAGAGAGCATTATTAATGAAAATAACAAAATAGTGTGTATTTGAACTAATTAAATCATTAAAGCCAAATATTAAATATCAAGGTGTTCAAATATATAGCATTTCTATTAAAATCAGCTGCAATCAATAGATAGAAATCTGTACCCCAACAATATTCCAGTTCCGCCATTTAAACAGTAAAAGCTGCATCAACAGAAAGTAGTGCTCTAGTCTGATTCAATTTAGGTGGTCTTATGTATGTAGAAATTCAGCAGCTCAGCTGCAAGAAAATGAAGTCTGGCTGCTGTCCAAGTGACAGCGCTGTCTCTGTATTACCTATTTCTAAATGCATTACAGAAAGCGTCAGGTTTGCAGACTCTTTTCTGTGGTCTGGTCTGTGTTAGTCACTGCTGTAACAATGAAAAGGCAACATGAATAATCATTGTTTTTTGCAATACAATAACTTTGTTTGTAGTGTTCAAAAACTATCTTTTGTCCATGATGGTAAATCGGCTAATTTATGGATCGGACAGCTGGGGAATACTTAGTTCTTGCATCCCAAATGATAACTATAATAAAATTAAAATGTTAAACTATAATTCATGCCACTATACCATCAATTGATCGTGAAGAATTCCACTTGATGGGGGAATGTGTAACATAGTACCTCTGACACAAGTACCATCACATGAAAGAGATTTACTCAAATTGCAAATTGCGACTGGAGTGATTGGTATATTTAGTTTGCCGAGGGGAAGACTGTGCAAGGTACAGAATCTGACATTCTGACGTGCTTTCAGATCTTAAATTCAGTTGGGAGACGGAAACATGGGGCAGAATCTAGTGAAGCTCCCAGGAGCAGGAAAGTAGCCGGGAACTGTGTGGGAGGCTAAAATGTCAGCTTTCCAGTGCTGGGATGAAAGTTGGGAATTAAATTGGCAGCGGATTAAAGGTGGATCAGGTTTCCTGATAGCAAATGACAGGAACCTATTTTAATGCATTAGCTCTTCATGCATTCTTGAGTCATGCCTAGTAAAGGCATAGGTACAGTCACATTCATAACTTTAAAAGACTAACTTTACTCAGTGTGGAATCTTTTGGAATGGACTTTTCTTTTAAAGTGGACAATGTGTGCTGAAAAAGATGGCCACCAGAGATCAGATGATCTGATATGTGTATCCAAGAACTGATTCCAAATTTGGCTACACCCTAGAAACAGGTAGGTATTCCAAACTAAAAGATATTAATTACACATATCCTAGAGCCCATTAGAAGATGTTTTAAACAAAGGAGATGATTGACTTAATCCTCTCAGGATACATATTGTTAAAGAATAATCCAGTTGTGGCTAACCAACCCAAGATGACCACCATATTAGGAGCAGGAACTGCAATTGTGAGGATTCACATCAAGTCAGCCATGTTCGTCCATTTGTAATCTTAAAAATGCTGACTGAAGAAAGTAAGACATGGTGATAGCAGCAGAAAAGGCAGTAACACCTCTGCCTGAAAAGAATCAGAGGTGTTAACATTCCGTTTTGAGTCCACCAATACAGGAAACATACCTCCTGACACAAGCAACTGGCTTCACAAACTGTAGAAAGCCCATCTCTTCAAGAGAATCCTGAAATTCTTTTCACATACGACTTTAGCTGCTGAATTTATCAAAACAAACCTGGGAGGAATGAAGGTGACCTCTTCATTTAGTCCGCAGCATGTGTTTTCCAGAACAAGGCAGTCAGGTGAATTATGAACTGTTCTTTTTGCTTCTAACCTGTAAAAGTGCACTACTGTCCACAACTGTATTTTCCTGGAGTGTTTTTGTGTATGTGTGAATGAGTGCCGTTGTGTTAAGATTTCAGGATGAGTAAATAAATCAACAATCCTCTTTCTTTAAACCCACTAAAAAGCTGTGCTGCTGGTTATTTTAATCATCCACATATTCTGGGGGTTAAAAAATTACACACACTTCCCCTTACAAATCTACGGGCTGTGGACAGTTGGCCAGGGAATGGGATTTCAGCAGTTCCTTCTCGCCCTTTCCATTACAGTCACCAGAATAAACGATACCTTTGCGATTACGTTGGCAGCAAATGAGGATCATTTGTCATCAGATTCACAACTGGTTAAAGGTAACAGGCAGTAGGCGACGTTGTCTTCCTAGTGGATACGAATTGGGCAGGAGCTGCTGTTCTTGTATGAGCACCTTTGTTGGAATGGCGAGAGAGTGCAGTTCTACATTGACAGTTAATCAAGGGTGATGCTGGGTGGCTCGATGGGCACAAAAGCAGGGCTAGGACATGGATAGAGGATTGTAGGTGATGGAAAAAAAGCCACTGTGGGAGGGTGCAATTCCAATGTCAGAATGGGGGTATCCAGGAACATGGCAGTCGTTGTAAGTTTATGCCTGAAAGATATGCAGAGATGATATATGTCTGCAAGAGGAGTTTTATTTACAATGTTCTAAAATATCTGCTCTCATGCTTGCATCAGCTAGCTTCAGTTCAATCTCCTTTTCCCTAAGCGGCCACATCTAGACTGAACCAAACAGTGAGGAGTTAATGGACACACAAATAAAACACTGAACTGTAGAACACTACTCCTTTTAAAACTGTAAGCCACTATTATAAATTAAACCATGATAAATAATAAATGTACATACATCAAGTCCTGTGGATATTGCTGACTGGACCAGCATTTATTTCCCATCCCTTATTGACCCTGAGGAGGTGGCAGTGACCTGCCTTCTTGAACTGCTGAAGTCTCTGTGATGATAATATTGACAGTGCTATTAGGAAGGGTGTTCCAGGGGTTTGGCTCAGCGACAGTGAAGGAACGGCAGCAATATTTATAAGTCAGGTTGGGGTGTGGCATGGAGGGTAAATTCTAGATTGTAGTGTTCTCCCATGTATCCGCTGCTCTTGTCCTTCTAGAGAGTGGTGGTTGTGGGATTGAAAGGTGCTGCCTAACGCGATTCCAAATGAGCTGCTTTATTCTGGATAGTGTCAAACTTTGAGTGTTGTTGGAGCTGCACTCATTCCGCTAAGTGGAGAGAATTCCTTCACACTCCTGACTTCGACACTGTCGATGGTGGATAGATTTGAGGAGTCTGAAGGTCAATTATTTGGTGCAGGATTCCTAACTTATGACCTGTTCTTGTACACATTTATATGGCTAGTCCAGTTCTGTTTCTAGTCAATAGTAACCCCCAGGATGTTGACAGTGGGGGATTCAATGATAGTAATACCATTGAATGTCCAAGGGACGATGGTTAGATTTTCTCTTGTTGGAGATGGTCATTGCCTGGCATTTGTGTGGTGCGAATGTTACTTTCCAGCTGTCAGCCCAAGTCTGTTTTTTTCAACATTTTGGCACGGACTGCTTCAATATCTGAGGCATTGTGAATGGTGCTCAACATTGTGCAGCCATCATCAAACATCCCGACTTCTGACGTCATGATGAAGGAAAGGTCATTGATGAAGCAGCTGAAGATTGTTGGGCCTGGGACACTACCCTGAGGAACTCCTGCAGATGTGGCCTGGAACGGAGATGATTGACCTCCAACTATCACAACCATCTTCCTTTGTGTCAGGTATGACTCCAACCAGTGGAGAGTTTTCCCCCCCGATTCCCCTTGACTTCAGTTTTACTAGGGCTCCTTGATGCCATATTCGGTCAAATGCTGCCTTGATGTCAAAAGCAGTCACTCTCACCTCACTTCTTGAATTCAGCTCTTTTGCCCATGGTATAATGAGGTCAGGAGTTGAGTGACCCTGGTGGAACCCAAACTGAGCATCTGTGAGCAGGTTATTGCTGAACAAGTGCTGCTTGATAGCACTGTTGATGATTCTGAGATTTCTTAGAGTTCAACTCATCTGTTTTCCCTAAGCACATAAATAGTCTCTCAGAAAGGCAGGTGATGGTGCTGAGGATCTACAAACTTGAGTTTGTGGTTCTGCATGATCAGCTCAATGATCAATATCTCAGTCACTCATTGGAAAAGGAAATGTATCCTCATAATCACTGTCCTCAAAATATCCTGGCCTGCTCGCTATCAAACACCTCACATGCCACTCTGCATTGTCATCCAGCAGTTAAGCATTGATACTGAGCAACCATTTATTCTACTTTGGTCCTGAGTAGAGACGATGTAAGTATGAGGTCACCATTTGGTCATTTGATGTGAACCCGATCTCCAATTTCAAATCTTGGTCCTTTTGCACCTCTTTGTTTACACTTAAGTTATACATTAGTGCTTTGTGAATTTTTCCTCTGCCTTTGCCTTTGCTCTGACATTCTCATTGGATAGTGGTAATGACTTAAGATGGTCAGTGGCATGAGAAAGTTATGACCAATTATATGTTTGTCCAGTGTCTTTTCAATCAGAGTGTGGGGGATGTTCTTCTTATGTTCTTATAGGGATTAAGGGTTATGGTGTTCGGGCCGGAAAGTGGAGCTGAGTCCACAAAAGATCAGCCATGATCTCATTGAATGGCGGAGCAGGCTCGAGGGGCCGGATGGCCTACTCCTGCTCATAGTTCTTATGTTCTTATGGATCAATATGTGCGAAGTAGAATATGAATGATTGTTCAAATGTTTTTTTCCCTCTGCCATACTCGCTCTCAGTCTGTTATTTATTACGTGTTGAATTGTTTGATTCCATCTTTTGATTGTAGGTTGCATCATGATGTCATAGCTGGCTACGAACTCCATGAACTTACTGGAAACAATTTGCGCTCCATTTTCTGTAGTGACTATCTCCAGTAAACCCCACTTTGTAAACAAGTTGTCTGAAATGTCAATGACCGAAGTGTTGGTTATAGAATTTATTGTAGCAACAAATTATGAACATCCAGCAGGAAGCATTTGGTTGCATGAACCAATGAGATACTCAACCTCAAAGTTATACCAAAGAAGCTGATCTGACCATCTGCAGATGAATAGGGGTCAATAACCAGAGCCTGATCTACAGGCTAACACCATAGTCAACGCTAGGTGATCAGTGAGCAAAGTAAACTTTCCACTCGAGAGGTATATGTGCCAACGGGGTGGCGTGGTGGCACAGTGGTTAGCACTGTTCTTCACAGCGCCACGGTCCCAGGTTCAATTTCCGGTTTGGGTCACTGTCTTTGCAGAGTCTGCACGTTCTCCCGGTGTCTGCTTGGGTTTCCTCCACGTACTCTGGTTTCCCCCCACAAGTCCCGAAAGACGTGCTGTTAGGTGATTTGGGCATTCTGAACTCTCCCTCCGAACAGACGACTAGGGGATTTTCACAGCAACTTCATTGTTACATTAGCAGTGTTAATGTAAGCCTACTTGTAACAATAATAAAGATTATTATAATGTATTGGGGAGGCGGTGGCATAGTCGTATTGTCTCTGAATTCAACAAAATGAAATTTGAATTCAATAAAAGAAAATCTGGAATTATGTCCAATGATGACATAACTATTGTCGATTGTTGTAAAGGCCCATCTGGTTCACTAATGTCCTTTGGGGAAGAAACTCTGCCGTCCTTACCCGGTCTGGCCTACATGTGACTCTGAGATCCACAGCAATGTGGTTGATACCTAACTGCCCCCTCAAGAGCAATTGGGATGGGCAATATATGCTTGCCCAGCCCGCGATGCCCACGTCCCATGTTGATATGTGTAGATTCAGGCTGGTGCTTCCCCCTCTCCAGTGGAGTATGTACGTTCAGTTTCTGACAATAGTTATGACGTGCAAGCAATTAGTCACTCACTTCTTTTGATGTCCCTAGAGCTTGAATAGCATTTCTTGACCTACCTGTTTATGGGTTGAGATGCTATCTTCACCTTTAATGGATCAAACGCTGTTTTCTGTGCAATTGTTCATTCCCATTGTGTCCATTCCCATTATGTTTCTTTGTGCAATAGCTTTAAGAGGCTCTGTGACTTAGAACCTAATCCCTGATAAAAGTTGATAGTACCAAGAAAAGAAGCCAACTCTTTTGCATTAGACAGGATGAGAAGTCCATGAATGGCTGTGATATTAAATGCACGCTTTGTTCCAGTTACTGTCTATCTATACCCTAGAAGGTCAAACTCGGATACTGCAAATGTACATTTGTCCCTGTTGAACATCAAATTGTGTTGTTCAAGTTCAAGTGAGCATCACTGATAACTGATGATTGTGTTCTGCTTTATCCCTTCCATGGACAATGATATCATCAAGTAGGCTGAGTAATTCCCTCAATGCCTGATAAGATTGAAGAGATGATCATTGAAATGCGCAAGGAACTTAATCAATAGGACATTCTGCAATACGGAAACACATCTTTGAGTGTAACAAAGGATACAAGGTACCGGCTTTGCGATACTAGTGGCGATAGCTCCGCCACATGTCAAGCTCTGAGAAGGCTGTTGAGTCATGAAAAGATGCCAAATTGTTTGTGGATCATAGACAGTGCGTGTTTGTTTGTGATGGTGGCTTTATTGACTGCCTTAAGTGTCATTTTGGGTGCAGTTGGCAGGGTGTTTCTCAATTGCCACGTTGGCGAGATTGTGGGTAATATTTAACGGCCATAAATGAGCCCCCATGAGCTTCTCGCTATTACTGGCTGTCTCACTGTCTGATTAGTCTGACTTGCATCTCAGCGTCCCACTGAGGGACAGTTTCCAGGTTGACATTGCCAAGGCATTGCAGAGCATGACTCAGTCACTGAGGACCATCGCTGAGAGCATCATACAATGTGAAAGACAATGGGGTGCCGCTAGGACAGGCAGAGCCAGATGACACAGAGGCCTCTGGAGCTCACTCCAGCTGCCGCTCCACCCCATGTTGACCCACAGGGCCCTATGGGCGCTGTCAGGGAGGAGGAAGCACTGGACGCAAACCCGGGGCCTGTCACCATGGAGACAACAGCGTTATGCAGTTCTTCTGAATCCCCCCATCCTGATACTGGTGCATCTCAAGAGCAGCGGGCAGAAGTAAGTCAGTCAGGGCCTTCCGGCTCCAGGCTCTCTAGAGCACATCCACCAAGGGTTTGAAAGGCCTTAGGGCGTGGAAAGCAGCAGGCTGCTGATATGTTGGGTATGCTGGGTCTGCGAGGACTGCGTTTACCATAGCAGTGAGAGAGACAGGCTACCAACACTTGTAGATGTACAACTCTATTTTATTGAACTATGAGCTGTTAAACATACTTGCACTGTGGGTTGACACGATGTTGAGTTGACTGAAGACCTGAGGCTAACCTGACCAGACTATCCTGCTAGCACATGGTGGATGTTCGTGTTGCTGATCACGGGCTCTGGCTGTCTCAGAGGCTGCATCCCAATAGAGCGGGAAAACTAGTGCCCTCTGGCTTTATAGTGGCCGTGTCCTGTCTGGTGATTGGCTGCTGTGTTCTGTGTGTTGATTGGTTATTCAGTGTGTCAGTCAGTGTCTGTCTATGCACCACCATAATATACTTGTGTGTATATTATGACAGCTGCCTCCAACTCTGATGTACATCCTGGGGACACAACGAGGCATAGCAGTAAACCACAAAAGATCAAGAGAGAGGATCACTGAGTGGGCACGGCGGGGTCACTATCTCTAACTAGTTCACTTTTAAAACATGTTACACTTGATGCATGTGAAGCCTCTGTTATGTTAAGCTTCACAACGGGCATGCCTGCATCCTCACCTTCTGTTGCCTACTGCTCCCTTAACACCCCGTGGTCCAACACAGTGGTCCAAGGTCAAATGCACCCAATGCAGACCCCATTCAGAGGATGCAAGTGAGCACACTGTCAGCAGAAAGGCAGGAGTTAGTCTTTGGCATCAACTGGGGGGGCACAAAAGCTGATTTCACAGCAACTTATCACTACTCTCCTGCCTTGTATATTGATCCGCTGGCATTGCCAACATCGGCCCATCATCCTAGAGTGATGTTACACAGACCCTTGGAGGGTGGAACAGTGTAGTGGGGGAGGGGAGGGTGGTGTGTGCAGGAGGGGCGAGGAATTGGGGAGAGGGGGGATGGGGAAGGGAAGAGTGTGGTCATCTGACAGACAAAGCTTCATCCTATGAGAATCAGGTGAGGATGAGGCCCTCCTTGGTCTCCAGGCATTTTGCTGCCTGTCCTCCATCCTCCGGCTCATTCTGGAGGTCCTCCTCAGGCTTGTCCTCCATCCTCTTCCGGTCCGCATCCTCCTTCTCCTCAAACGAGGCCAAATGTCCCTCTTCATCCTCCTCATGTTGCCCCACTGCTGTGCCAGTTTGTGAAGGGCGCAGAAAACCATCACAAAGCATGAGACCCGCTGGGGGTGTACTGCAGGGCATTACCAGAACAGTCCAGGTGTTAGAACTTCATTTTGAACAGTCTAATGAACCATTTAATGACAGTAAAGGTGACAGCATGAGCCTAGTTATATCTGGTCTCAGCCTCGGTCTCCGGCCTCCACAATGGCGTTATCAATCAGAACCTCAGAGGGTACTCCTTATTCCCCAAGAGCCTATCATCATCATGGGATGGTCATCGAAGATGCCAGGGATCTCCGATGTAGCTATAATGCAGATTCCCTGGGAACCATGCACACAGGTGCATGATCTGGAGGTGTGGTTGCTCACGTGTTGAACATTGAGGGAGTGGAACCTCTTCCTGTTCATGAAGGACACTCCCTGATACCTCGGTCTGCATAAGGCAACACGCATGCATCAATTACCCCTGGACCTGAGGCATCCCGGCAATGGACAGGAATCCTGCCGTCCGGCCATCTTGGTGGGCCTTGTCCAGCTCAAAATTGATGAAGTCTAATGCCCTGGATACAGGGATCTGTGACCTTCCAGACTGTGGGCTGTAACTTGTGATATTCTCGAGCCCTGGAATGGTCCAGTTGCATTGAGGTTCAGGGATGCAAGAATATAGCACAGGTGCCACACTGTCTCTTTGCTGAGCCGGAGTCTCCTGCGCCACATGCTGCCCGTCATTTCCTCAAAAGACCAACAATGCCTGTACACCATGGGAAGTCACTGGTGTCCCCTCTGGGTTGCTTTTCGGCCTCATGGGTGGCCAGGTCTTCAGCCCCTGCACATGGAATACTGCCTCCAGTCTGCGTTGATGCTGCTGCCTTCTCCAGTGCCTGGCAACCTGGCTTGCCACCAGTACCGCGAGCCATATTACTATATCTGTAAGGAATTGGAGAAGGAGAAACTGACCATCAGTTAGAGCTTCCATCCCAGGACCCTCAAATCCCCCAAACCTCCCCCACCCTGACGTGTCCCACCTTCTCTCAGAGTGCCATCCACCGAGCCAGTTGTTCTAAAGAACCTCACTCTGCACACTCACCGCTGGCCACAGCAGGAGTCCCTGGACCACAGACCCATGCCGGCACCTTTAGGGAGACCGTGCTCAGGTGACTTCCCCTGATCCACAAACTTACCCTTTGGTCGCGAGGATATCCCCACTGCTAAAGCTCAGCTCCAGAATGTTTGATTGTTGGCTGTTGCCTCTGTGGTGCTGATGCAGCCAGAGTTCAGGCAAAGTATTCAGGCTCCAAAGTTTGATTGAAATGCAACGCAATAATCATCACCTGAGACACGGCACGTGTACCCATAGGAATCCACTTGAGAATATTTTGGATTGGATTGGATTGGATTGGATTTGTTTATTGTCACGTGTACCGAGGTACAGTGAAAAATATTTTTCTGCAAGCAGCTCAACAGATCATTCAGTACATGGGAAGAAAAGGGAATTAAACAGAATTCAAGAAAATACATGAGAATACATAATAGGGCAACACAATATATACAATGTAACTACATAAGCATTGGCATCGGTTGAAGCATATTTTGTTTATTAGAAGGTCAACAGTGACAAAGATTTGAAACACAGTAATAAGTCTTACAACACCAGGTTAAAGTCCAACACGTTTGTCTCAAACACTAGCTTTCGGAGCACAGCTCCTTCCTCACATTCACCTGAGGAAGGAGCAATGCTCCGAAACCTAGTGTTTGAAACAAACCTGTTGGACTTTAACCTGGTGTTGTAAGACTTCTTACTGTGCTCACCCCAGTCCAACGCCGGCATCGCCACATCAAAGATTTGAAAATCAACTACGTAACGTTCCACATATCACACGAACCATTAAAACAACAAGAAAACATCACCGTTCCATATTAGTATCCATGCAAAGCTATGTAATTTTCACAAAATAAACCAAAAACACTGCGTCATTCCTCACAGTTACCTCAATAGAAATGGGGGATAAGACTGAGGAATGTGTTATCATGTCCAGATCTTGTCACAGAAATGGGGCGAAATTCTCCGACCCCACGCAGGGTCGGAGAATCGGCCGGCAGCGGCGTTAATCCCGCTCCCGCAGGGTTTTTAAATCTCTGACTGGCCAAAAACCGGCGCTGTGCAAATCCCGCCGGCAGCCTCTGAAAACAGCTGGCGCCGGCGGGATTTCATTTTTTTCTTAGTTTCCACAAATCCCCGGCCCGGATGGGCCGAAGTCCCGCCGACGTGGCCACGGGTCACGTCGGCGAAAATCACAGTTGCTTTAAAACGGCGTCAACCATTGATGATGGTTGACGCCGTTCAGTGTCGGGGGGTGGGTTGCGGCATCGGGGGGGGGGGGTGGGTTGCGGCATCGGGGGGGGTGGGTTGCGGCATCGGGGGGGTGGGTTGCGGCATGGGGAGGTGGGTTGCGGCATCGGGGGGTGGGTTGCGTCATCGGAGGGGGGGTGGGTTGCGGCATCGGGGGGGTTGCGGCATCGGGGGGGGTTGCGGCATCGGGGGGTGGGTTGCGGCATCGGGGGGTGGGTTGCGGCATCGGGGGGGGTTGCAGCATCGGGGGGGGTTGCGGCATCGGGGGGGGTTTGCGGCATCGAGGGTGGGTTGCGGCATCGGGGGGGGTTTGCGGCATCGGGGGGGGTTGCGGCATCGGGGGGGGTTACGGCATCGGGGGGGGTTTGCGGCATCGAGGGTGGGTTGCGGCATCGGGGGGGGTTTGCGGCATCGGGGGGGGTTGCGGCATCGGGGGGGGTTACGGCATCGGGGGGGGGTTGCGGCATCAGGGGTGGGTTGCGGCATCGGGGGGGGTTTGCGGCATCGGGGGGTGGGTTGCGGCATCGGGGGGTGGGTTGCGGCATCGGGGGGGGTTTGCAGCATCGGGGGGGTTGCGGCATCAGGAGGGGGGGGTGGGTTGCGGCATCGGGGGGGTGGGTTGCGGCATCGGGGGGGTGGGTTGCGGCATGGGGGGGTGGGTTGCGGCATGGGGGGGTGGGTTGCGGCATGGGGGGGTGGGTTGCGGCATGGGGGGGTGGGTTGCGGCATGGGGGGGTGGGTTGCGGCATCGGGGGGTGGGTTGCGTCATCGGAGGGGGGGTGGGTTGCGGCATCGGGGGGGTTGCGGCATCGGGGGGGGTTGCGGCATCGGGGGGTGGGTTGCGGCAATCGGGGGGTGGGTTGCGGCATCGGGGGGGGTTGCAGCATCGGGGGGGTTGCGGCATCGGGGGGGTTTGCGGCATCGAGGGGGGGTTGCGGCATCGGGGGGGGGTTGCGGCATCGGGGGGGTTGCGGCATCGGGGGGGGTTACGGCATCGGGGGGGGTTTGCGGCATCGAGGGTGGGTTGCGGCATCGGGGGGGGTTACGGCATCGGGGGGGGTTTGCGGCATCAGGGTGGGTTGCGGCATCGGGGGGGGTTTGCGGCATCAGGGGTGGGTTGCGGCATCGGGGGGGGTTTGCAGCATCGGGGGGGGTTGCGGCATCAGGAGGGGGGGTGGGTTGCGGCATCGGGGGGGTGGGTTGCGGCATCGGGGGGGTGGGTTGCGGCATGGGGGGGTGGGTTGCGGCATCGGGGGGGTGGGTTGCGGCATGGGGGGGTGGGTTGCGGCATCGGAGGGGGGGTGGGTTGCGGCATCGGGGGGTTGCGGGCATCGGGGGGGGGGGGTTTGCGGCATCGGGGGGTGGGTTGCGGCATCGGGGGGGTTTGCAGCATCGGGGGGGGTTGCGGCATCGGGGGGGGTTTGCGGCATCGAGGGTGGGTTGCGGCATCGGGGGGGTTTGCGGCATCGAGGGTGGGTTGCGGCATCGGGGGGGGGTTTTGCGGCATCGAGGGTGGGTTGCGGCATCGGGGGGGTTGCGGCATCGGGGGGGTTGCGGCATCGGGGGGGGGTTGCGGCATCGGGGGGGTTACGGCATCGGGGGGGGTTTGCGGCATCAGGGGTGGGTTGCGGCATCGGGGGGGGGTTTGCAGCATGGGGGGGTTGCGGCATCAGGAGGGGGGGTGGGTTGCGGCATCGGGGGGGGGTGGGTTGCGGCATCGGGGGGGGTGGGTTGCGGCATGGGGGGGGTGTGGGTTGCGGCATCGGGGGGGGGGTTGCGGCATCGGGGGGGGTTTGGGGGCAGCGGCGTGCAGAGATGGAGGGGCGACGGATGCCCGGGGCCAACGCACCGTCGCCCCCCCCCCCCTCTGTACGCCGCTGCCCCTACCCCAACCACCCCCCCCCTCACCACCCCTACCTCCCTCCAACGCCCCTACCCCCCTCCCCCACCACCCCTACCCCCCTCCCCACCACCCCTACCCCCCCTCCAACGCCGCCCCCCCATCTCTCGCAACGCCGCAACCCCCCACCCTCAACGCCACAACCCCCCCTCATCGCCGCAACCCCCCCTCTCAATGCCGGGTCCCCCCCTCTCAACGCCGGGTCCCCCCCCCCCTCAACGCCGGTACCCACACGCCGTCCCCCTCCCTCTGAAGGCCGGTACCCACACACCCCCCCCCTCTCCTCCTCCCCCCCTTCCTTCCTCCTCCCCCCCTTCTTCTTCCTCCCCCCCTTCCTTCCTTCGTCCTCCCTCCTTCCTCCTCCCCCCCTTCCTTCCTCCGTTAGTGGGGGGGGGGGTGCGGCGTTAGTGAGGGGTGGGGGGTGGGGGGGTGCGGCGTTGGAGGGGGTAGGGGTGGTGAAGGGGGTAGGGGTGGTGAGGGGAGGGGATTGGGGTAGGGGCAGCTGCGTGCAGAGGGGGGGCGACGGTGCGTTGGCCCCGGGCATCCGTCGCCCCCCTCCTCTGCACGCCGCTGCCCCTACCCCAACCCCCCCCTCACCACCCCTACCCCCTTCACCACCCCTACCCCCCTCCAACGCCGCACCCCCCCACCCCCCACTAACGCCGCACCCCCCCCCACTAACGGAGGAAAGAAGGGGGGAGGGAGGAAGGAAGGGGGGGAACGGAGGAAGGAAGGGGGGGAGGAGGAAGAAGGGGGGGAGGAGGAAGAAAGGGGGGGAGGAGGAGAGGGGGGGGTGTGTGGGTACCGGCCTTCAGAGGGAGGGGGACGTGGTGTGGGTACCGGCGTTGAGAGGGGGGGACCCGGCGTTGAGGGTGGGGGGTTGCGGCATTGCGAGAGATGGGGGGGCGGCGTTGGAGGGGGTTAGGGGGGGTAGGGGTGGTGGGGAGGGGGGTAGGGGTGGTGGGGAGGGGGGTAGGGGTGGTGGGGAGGGAGGTAGGGGTGGTGGGGAGGGAGGTACGGGTGGTATGGGGGGGGTGGTTGGGGTAGGGGGCAGCGGCGTACAGAGGGGGGGGCGACGGATGCCCGGGGCCAACGCACCGTCGCCCCCCTCTCTGCACGCCGCTGCCCCCCTCTCTGCACGCCGCTGCCCCCAAACCCCCCCCTGATGCCGCAACCCCCCCCGATGCCGCAACCCCCCCCCCCATGCCGCAACCCCCCCCCAAATGCCAGAACCCCCCCCCAAATGCCGGAACCCCCCCCCCCAAATGCCGGAACCCCCCCCCGATGCCGCAACCCCCCCCCCCCCCCCGATGCCGCAACCCCCCCCCCCGATGCCGGAACCCCCCCCAAAATGCCGGGTCTGTCTCTTTCCTCCTCCCCCCCCCCAAACGCGGGTCTGTCTCTCTCCTCCTCCCCCCCCCCCCCCCCCCCCCAAACGCCGGGTCTGTCTCTCTCCTCCTCCTCCTCCAAAAAACGCCGGGTCTCACCACTTCCGCAGCTGGTGAAACTGACGCGTATCGCGTCAGTCCGCTGCTGGCCCCTCCGGGAACGGAGAATAGCCGCCTAAAAGAAGGCCCCCACGCCGGACTCATCTGCTCCAATTTTGCTCGCTGGAAATCGGCGTTACGACGGTCTGCAGAGAATTTCGCCCATGATCTGTCCATCAATGCGTGATTTGTTCCACGTATCAGAGCCATTCTCCATCCAGGAGCCACAGCTGTGCAGGCCCTCCCACACGGCCCAATCTCACCGCAACCAAATCCTGCCATCCACATATTCCACTGGTGCTCAAGATGCAATTAAACATCCTTGACTTCCAGTGCTTAACCCGTGGTGACGTGCCAGTTAAAATCAGCACTCACCACACCAGCAACAAAAAAATTAGCAATCTACGAAAGCATTTCTTCAACGGCGCCATCAGGTGAACCATTTGGAACAATGTTGGTGCACCAGGTCCCACAGCGTCTTCTTGCCTCAAACCGGGTTCCCTTCGGCACTCATAGGTCCCCCTGAGCTTGCTGTTCCAGGACCCAAGTATGTGAGGAAAAAATTGTCCTTCTTTCATAGATTACATAGAATTTACAGTGCACATGAGTCTGCACTGGCCCTTCCACCCACACCGCCACCCTATCCCCGTAACACCACACAACATTTTTGGACACTAAGGGCAATTTAGCATGGCCAATCCACCTAACCCACACATCTTTGGACTGTGTGAGGAAACCGGAGCATCCAGAGGAAATCCACACAGACATAGGGAGAAAGTGTGGACTTCACACAGTCAGTGACCCAGCCAGAAATTGAACCTGGAACCCTGGAGCTGTGAAACAACAGTGCTACCCACTGTGCTACCATGCCGCCCAGAAAAGGAATAAAACAGCAATAGCAGCCTCCAGGCATTTGCAGCCACCAGCAGGAGCAAGCTACAAACACAACCTGCAAATATTTTAGGTTATTGACAGTATCATAAATGCAAAAGACGATACAATGAGGACACAAATCACTTGCTGTCCCCGACCTACATCAGTGGAAAGGCAGACCAGCCCAGCTCATTGGAAAACGCCGCTCCAACATGGAGCATGGTGAAGGAGTGAGAGAGAAACATTCCACCCCACCAAGAGGGGCACAGTTCAGCTCAGAGCATGATTGTACAGTGGTTAGCACAGTTGCTTCACAGCTCCAGGGTCCCAGGTTCGATTCCTGGCTTCGGTCACTGTCTGTGTGGATTTTGCACTTTCTCCCAGTGTCTGCGTAGGTTTCCTCCGACGCTCCAGTTTCCACTCACAGTCCAAAGATGTGTAGGTTAGGTGGATTGGCCATGCTAAATTGCCCTTAGTGTCCTTAGTGTCCAAAAAGTTAGGTGAGGTTACTGGGTTATAGTGTAGAGGTGTGGGCTTAGTACTCTTTCCATGTGTTTGTAGCTTGTTCCGGTACAGACATGATGGGCCAAAAGGCCTCCGTCTACACTGTAAATTCTATGATAACAGGTCAGGCACAATATAAACCAAACTAATTACAGAGCAACCACCCAGACGAACACAAAACAGGTAGGAAGAAGACAAAGTCTCCAGCCGCACACCAAGGACAAAAAACAAAATAAAGGAACAATGCCACCAGCTGTCAACAGTTAGAAGTCGAACAACACCAGGTTAAAGTCCAACAGGTTTGTTTCGAATCACTAGTCTTCGGAGCACTGCTCCTTCCTCAGGCGAATGAGAGGTAGGTTCCAGAAACATATATACACACAAAGTCAAAAATGTAAGACGATACTTTGAATGAGAGAGGGATAATCACAGATTAAAGAGGTGTGAATTGTCTCAAGCCAGGAGAGTTGGTAGGATTTTGCAAGCCCGGGCCAGATGGGGTGAATGTAATGCGACATGAGTCCAAAGTCCCGGTTGAGGCTGTACTCATGTGTGCGGAACTTGGCTATACGTTTCTGCTCGGCGATTCTGCGTTGTCGCGCACCCTGAAGGCCACCTTGGAGAACGCTTACTCGAAGATCAGAGGCTGAATGCCCTTGACTGCTGAAGTGTTCTCCGACTGGAAGGAAACATTCCTGCCTGGCGTTTGTTGCGCGATGTCTGTTCATCCGTTGTCGCAGCTTCTGCATGGTCTCGCCAATGTACCACGCTTCGGGACATCCTTTCCTTTTTTTAAATAAATTTAGAGTACCCAATTATTTTTTCCAATTAAGGGGCAATTTAGTGTGGCCAATCCACCTATCCTACACATCTTTGGGTTGTGGGGGTGAGACCCACGCAGACACGGGGAGAATGTGCAAACTCCTCACGGACAGTGACCCAGGGCCGGGATTCGAACCCGGGTCCTCAGTGCCGTAGGCAGCAATGCTAACCACTGTGCCACCGTGCTGCCTGGGACATCCTTTCCTGTAGCATATTAGGTCAACAGCTTTGGCCGAGTCACACGAGTATGTACCACGTACCTGGTGGGTGGTGTTCTCATGTGTAATGGTGGTACCCATGTCAATGATCTAGCATGTCTTGCAGAGATTGCCATTGCAGGGTTGTGTGGTGTTGTGGTCGCTGTTCTGAAGGCTGGGTAGCTTTCTGCAAACAATGGTCTGAGGTTGCGCGATTGTATGAAGGCAAGTAGTGGGGGGGAGGGGATAACGTGTTGAAGGCTGCGAAGAAGATGTCGTAGTTTCTCCGCTCCGGGGAAGTACTGGACAACGAAGGGTACTCTGTCTGTTTTGTGTCCTGTGTTTATCATGGTAGCTGTCAAGGCAGCGTCGTACCCCCGCTCCCCGGAGCGCAGACCACCGGAAAAGATCACACCAACATGGGGCACAGTAGAAAAAGGAGGGGGCACACCCGTGTCAGTGCCAGTGCAATGGGAGTAGCAGATGGCTACTCAACATAGAAAGTCACCTGTAGTTCATTAAAGTGTCTTGACGCAACCTCTGGCTGTGCAGTTGAGCCAGGCCGCGCCACCCATCCTCTCCTGCAGTATTGTCTAATCTTCCATCACCAACCTGTCCGAAGACCGGACCACAGGGGCATTCACAGGGGACCCACAAGTCCAGAACAGAATACACAGTCTATGCACAATACAGGCCTTTAAAAACAACCACAGACATCTCAAGCAAGTCCTCCTACACCCTCAGCCCGGTAGTAGGCCTGCCAAAATCTTCCAGCTCTACAGCACAGGAAACGTTCTTCAGCCCATCATGTCTGCACCGGTCAAAAACAACCACCTAAGAATTCTAATCCCATTTTAGCCCATAGCTTTGTAATGCCTTGGCATTGCACATACACATCTAAATACTTTTTAAAGGTTATGCCTCCACCACCCCTTTCAGACTGCTTCACTGCGATGCTGACTGTGAGGACACCATTCCCAGACTGCTTCACTGCGATGCTGACTGTGAGGACACCATTCCCAGACTGCTTCACTGCGATGCTGACTGTGAGGACACCATTCCCAGACTGCATCACTGCAATGCTGACTGTGAGGACACCATTCCCAGACTGCTTCACTGCGATGCTGACTGTGAAGACACCATTCCCAGACTGCTTCACTGTGATGCTGACTGCATGGACACCATTCCCAGACTGCTTCACTGCGATGCTGACTGTGAGGGCACCATTCCCAGACCGCTTCACTGCAATGCTGACTGTGAGGACACCATTCCCAGACTGCTTCACTGCGATGCTGACTGTGAAGACACCATTCACAGACTGCTTCACTGTGATGCTTACTGTGAAGACACCATTCCCAGACTGCTTCACTGCAATGCTGACTGTGAGGACACCATTC
Source organism: Scyliorhinus canicula (assembly GCF_902713615.1). Lineage (NCBI taxonomy): Eukaryota > Metazoa > Chordata > Chondrichthyes > Carcharhiniformes > Scyliorhinidae > Scyliorhinus > Scyliorhinus canicula. The sequence goes on from NC_052150.1 coordinate 154,300,190, forward strand.
CCAGACTGCGTCACTGTGATGCTGACTGTGAGGGCACCATTCCCAGACTGCTTCACTGCGATGCTGACTGTGGAAGAAGGAAGACAAGGAAGAAATTGCGAGGCATCTGGATAGAAATTGTCCCATTGGGCAGACGCAGTATGGGTTCGTAAAGGGCAGGTCATGCCTAACTAATTTAGTGGAATTTTTTGAGGACATTACCAGTGCAGTAGATAACGGGGAGCCGATGGATGTGGTATATCTGGATTTCCAGAAAGCCTTTGACAAGATGCCACACAAAAGGTTGCTGCATAAGATAAAGATGCATGGCATTAAGGGTAAAGTAGTAGCATGGACAGAGGATTGGTTAATTAATAGAAAGCAAAGAGTTGGGATAAATGGGTGTTTCTCTGGTTGGCAATCAGTAGCTAGTGGTGTCCCTCAGGGATCCGTGTTGGGCCCACAATTGTTCACAATTTACATAGATGATTTGGAGTTGGGGACCAAGGGCAATGTGTCCAAGTTTGCAGATGACACTAAGATGAGTGGTAAAGCGAAAAGTGCAGAGGATACTGGAAGTCTGCAGAGGGATTTGGATAGGTTAAGTGAATGGGCTAGGGTTTGGCAGATGGAATACAATGTTGACAAATGTGAGGTTATCCATTTTGGTAGGAATAACAGCAAACGGGATTATTATTTAAACGATAAAATATTAAAGCATGCCGCTGTTCAGAGAGACTTGGGTGTGCTAGTGCATGAGTCACAGAAGGTTGGTTTACAAGTGCAACAGGTGATTAAGAAGGCAAATGGAATTTTGTCCTTCATTGCTAGAGGGATGGAGTTTAAGACTAGGGAGGTTATGTTGCAATTGTATAAGGTGTTAGTGCGGCCCACACCTGGAGTATTGTGTTCAGTTTTGGTCTCCTTACTTGAGAAAGGATGTACTGGCGCTGGAGGGTGTGCAGAGGAGATTCACTAGGTTAATCCCAGATCTGAAGGGGTTGGATTATGAGGAGAGGTTGAGTAGACTGGGACTGTACTTGTTGGAATTTAGAAGGATGAGGGGGGATCTTATAGAAACATTTAAAATTATGAAGGGAATAGATAGGATAGATGCGGGCAGGTTGTTTCCACTGGCGGGTGACAGCAGAACTAGGGGACATAGCCTCAAAATAAGGGGAAGTAGATTTAGGACTGAGTTTAGGAGGAACTTCTTCACCCAAAGGGTTGTGAATCTATGGAATTCCTTGCCCAGTGAAGCAGTTGAGGCTCCTTCATTACATGTTTTTAAGGTAAAGATAGATAGTTTTTTGAAGAATAAAGGGATTAAGGGTTATGGTGTTCGGACCGGAAAGTGGAGCTGAGTCCACAAAAGATCAGCCATGATCTAATTGAATGGCGGAGCAGGCTTGAGGGGCCTGATGGCCTACTCCTGCTCCTAGTTCTTATGTTCTTATGTGAGGACACCATTCCCTGACTGCTTCACTGTGATGCTGACTGTGAGGACACAATTCCCAGACTGCTTCACTGCAATGCTGACTGTGAGGACACCATTCCCAGACTGCTCCACTGCAATGCTGACTGCATGGACACCATTCCCAGACTGCTCCACTGTGATGCTCCACTGTGATGCACTGTGAGGCATGAGAGAGGAACTGGCGAAAATCGACTGGAAGCAGACCCTAGTGGGGAAGACAGCAGAGCAAAAATGGCAGGAGTTTGTATGCATAATTGAGGACATTGTACAGAGGTTCATCCCCAAGAAAAGAAAGATTATCCGGGGACGGATTAGACAGCCATGGCTGACAAAGGAGGTCAGGAAATGTATCAAAGAAAAAGAGAGATCCTATAAAGTGGCCAAAAGCACTGGGAAATCAGAAGATTGGGAAGGCTACAAAAACAAACAGAGGTTAACAAAGAGACAAATAAGGAAGGAGAGGATCAAATATGAAGGCAGGCTAGCCAGTAATATAAGAAATGATAGTAAAAGTTTCTTTCAATACATAAGAAACAAACGACAGGCCAAAGTAGACATTGGGCCAATTCAAACTGATTCCGGAAGGCTAGTGATGGGAGACGAGGAAATGGCTGGAGAACTTAATAAGTACTTTGCGTCTGTCTTCACAGTGGAAGACATGAGTAATATCCCAAAAATTATAGAGGGTCAGGGGGCTGAGTTGAGTATGGTTGCCATTACAAAAGAGATGGTGCTAAAAAAGCTAAAGGTCTTAAAATTGACAAATCTCCTGGCCCCGATGGGCTACACCCTAGAGTTCTGAGAGAGGTGGCTGAAGAAATAGCGGAAGCGTTGGTTGAGATCTTTCAAAAATCACTGGAGTCAGGGAAAGTCCCGGACGATTGGAAGATCGCTGTTGTAACCCCCTTGTTCAAGAAAGGATCAAGACAAAAGATGGAAAATTATAGGCCTATTAGCCTAACCTCGGTTGTTGGTAAAATTCTAGAATCGATCGTTAAGGATGAGATTTCTAAATTCTTGGAAGAGCAGGGTCGGATTAGAACAAGTCAACATGGATTTAGTAAGGGGAGGTCGTGCCTGATGAACCTGTTAGAATTCTTTGAGGAGGTGACAAGTAGGTTAGACCAGGGAAACCCAGTGGATGTGGTCTATCTGGATTTCCAAAAGGCCTTTGATAAGGTGCCACACAGGAGGCTGCTGAGTAAGGTGAGGGCCCATGGTGTTCGAGGTGAGCTACTGGCATGGGTTGAGGATTGGCTGTCTGACAGAAGGCAGAGAGTTGGGATAAAAGGTTCTTTTTCGGAATGGCAGCCGGTGACCAGCGGTGTCCCACAGGGTTCAGTGTTGGGGCCGCAGCTGTTCACCATATATATTAATGATCTGGATGAAGGGACTGGGGGCATTCTAGCGAAGTTTGCCGATGATACGAAGTTAGGTGGTCAGGCAGGTAGTGCTGAGGAAGTGGGGAGGCTGCAGAAGGATCTAGACAGTTTGGGAGAGTGGTGCGGGAAATGGCTGATGCAATTCAACGTGAGAAAATGTGAGGTCTTGCACTTTGGAAAAAAGAATCCAAGCATAGACTACTTTCTAAACGGTGAGAAAATTCATAATGCCAAAGTACAAAGGGATCTGGGAGTGCTAGTCGAGGATTCCCTAAAGGTAAACATGCAGGTTGAATCTGTGATTAAGAAAGCGAATGCAATGTTGTCATTTATCTCAAGAGGGTTGGAATATAAAAGCAGCGATGTGCTACTGAGCCTTTATAAGGCTCTGGTTAGGCCCCATTTGGAGTACTGTGTCCAGTTTTGGGCCCCACATCTCAGGAAGGACATACTGGCACTGGAGCGTGTCCAGCGGAGATTCACACGGATGATCCCTGGAATGGCGGGTCTAACATATGATGAACGGCTGAGGATCCTGGGATTGTATTCATTGGAGTTTAGAAGGTTAAGGAGAGATCTAATAGAAACTTACAAGATAATACATGGCTTAGAAAGGGTGGACGCAAAGAAACTGTTTCCGTTAGGCGAGGAGACGAGGACCCGTGGGCACAGCCTTAGAATTAGAGGGGATAAATTCAGAACAGAAATGCGGAGACATTTCTTAAGCCAGAGAGTGGTGGGCCTGTGGAATTCATTGCCGCGGAGTGCAGTGGAGGCCGGGAAGCTAAATGGCTTCAAGGCAGAGATAGATAAATTCTTGATGTCGCGAGGAATTAAGGGCTACGGGGAGAATGCTGGTAGGTGGAGTTGAAATGCCCATCAGCCATGATTGAATGGCGGAGTGGACTCGATGGGCCGAATGGCCTTACTTCCACTCCTATGTCTTATGGTCTTATGCTGACTGTGAGGGCAGCATTCCCTGACTGCTTCACTGTGATGCTGACTGTGAAGACACCATTCCCAGACTGCTTCACTGCGATGCTGACTGTGAGGACACCATTCCCAGACTGCTTCACTGCAATGCTGACTGTGAGGACACCATTCCCTGACTGCTTCACTGTGATGCTGACTGTGAGGACACCATTCCCAGACCGCTTCACTGTGATGCTGACTGCATGGACACCATTCCCAGACTGCTTCGCTGTGATGCTGACTGTGAGGACACCATTCCCAGACTGCTTCACTGTGATGCTGACTGTGAGGGCAGCATTCCCTGACTGCTTCACTGCGATGCTGACTGTGAAGACACCATTCCCAGACTGCTTCGCTGTGATGCTGACTGCTAGGACACCATTCCCAGACTGCTTCGCTGTGATGCTGACTGTGAGGACACCATTCCCAGACTGCTCTACTGTGATGCTGACTGTGAGTACACCATTCCCAGACTGCTTCACTGCGATGCTGACTGTGAGGACACCATTCCCAGACTGCTTCACTGTGATGCTGACTGTGAGGGCACCATTCCCACACTGCTTCACTGCGATGCTGACTGTGAGGACACCATTCCCAGACTGCTTCACTGCGATGCTGACTGTGAAGACACCATTCCCAGACTGCTTCACTGCGATGCTGACTGTGAGGACACCATTCCCAGACTGCTTCACTGCGATGCTGACTGTGAGGACACCATTCCCAGACTGCTTCACTGTGATGCTGACTGTGAGGACACCATTCCCAGACTGCTTCACTGCGATGCTGACTGTGAAGACACCATTCCCAGACTGCTTCGCTGTGATGCTGACTGCTAGGACACCATTCCCAGACCGCTTCACTGTGATGCTGACTCTGAGGACACCATTCCCACACTGCTTCACTGCGATGCTTACTGTGAAGACACCATTCCCTGACTGCTTCACTGCGATGCTTACTGTGAAGACACCATTCCCAGACTGCTTCACTGCGATGCTTACTGTGAAGACACCATTCCCACACTGCTTCACTGCGATGCTTACTGTGAAGACACCATTCCCTGACTGCTTCACTGCGATGCTTACTGTGAAGACACCATTCCCAGACTGCTTCACTGCAATGCTGACTGTGAGGGCACCATTCCCACACTGCTTCACTGCGATGCTGACTGTGAAGACACCATTCCCAGACTGCTTCACTGCAATGCTGACTGTGAAGACACCATTCCCAGACTGCTTCACTGCAATGCTGACTGTGAGGATACCATTCCCTGACTGCTTCACTGTGATGCTGACTGTGAGGACACCATTCCCAGACTGCTTCACTGCGATGCTGACTGTGAAGACACCATTCCCAGACTGCTTCACTGCGATGCTGACTGTGAGGACACCATTCCCAGACTGCTTCACTGCGTTGCTGACTGTGAGGACACCATTCTCAGACTGCTTCACTGGGGCAACACGGTAGCATGGTGGTTAGCATAAATGCTTCACAGCTCCAAGGTCCCAGGTTCGATTCCCGGCTGGGTCACTGTCTGTGCGGAGTCTGCACGTCCTCCCCGTGTGTGCGTGGGTTTCCTCCGGGTGCTCCGGTTTCCTCCCACAGTCCAAAGATGTGCAGGTTAGGTGGATTGGTCATGCTAAATTGTCCGTAGTGTCCTAAAAAGTAAGGTTAAGGGAGTGGGGGTTGTTGGGTTACGGGTGGATATGTGGGTTTGAGTAGGGTGATCATGGCTCGGCACAACATCAAGGGCCGAAGGGTCTGTTCTGTGCTGTACTGTTCTATGTTCTATGTTAATGCTGACTGTGAGGACACCATTCCCAGACTGCTTCACTGTGATGCTGACTGTGAGGACACCATTCCCAGACTGCTTCACTGTGATGCTGACTGTGAGGACACCATTCCCAGACTGCTTCATGGAAATGCTGATCATGAGGACACCATAGTCTGTGATCATCCACATTCTGTCCACCACACCACATGATTGATCGAGTCCCTCCCGCTCAGTAACTAATTGTGTGGCCGCCACATGATTGTGTGTGGCTAGCAGTCCGGCCTCCGATCAGAAGTCTTGTTCACATCTGATCCAGCTATTGGGACAAGCTTCCATGCAGCATATATTTAAGCCATTGTCTTCAAGTGTTGAGTTCCAACTGCAAGTGACCGACGGCGTGTAGAAGTGGTCGCAGGGTAGCTGACTAACATGTTGCTTGTCAACTTCCCATCCATAAAAAACAATAAGCTACCAGAAAGTAGCTATCAAGCCACTAAAATTGGGTGGCCAAGGATGTTGCCAGGAATCGTGGAAATGGTTCACAATGAAGTATGTCAGACTGGTCTAGCAGGGGATTTAAAGCTAGCCAATGTCAGGAATGTCCAGTCAGGAGAAGCTGAGGCTTATTTCTAGGATCTGGAGGAGCAGGAGTGTTCTACAAGAAACTTTTGAGATAATTTTAGTTTACCTTGCTGCACCTTTGCAGAAATGAACATTTTGATGGCTGGTAATTCTCAGATCTCATGTAAAAATAATAATTGGGCCCTCATGATTTGGACATTTGATACAGGAACAGTGTGAATAAGTCCACTGCTTCATCTCCCCAGACCCTGATGACTGGGGCATTTGAAAATCTACCTATTAGGATTTTCTACCCCTTGAGAATGAATGTGGCCTTTTTTAAAACAAAAGTGGAGTTTGAAAATAGTGAAGTCTTGCTAAAACTATACAAGGCAATAGTTAGACAACACCTGGAATACTGAACCGTTTTGTCAAATGAAAGATAAACTGGAATTGCAGGCAGTCCAGGGAAGGTTCACGAGGTTGATCCCAGGTATGGAGACATTTTCTCATTAGGAGTAGGTTGGGCCTGTACTCATTGGAGTTTCGAAGAATGAAAGGTGTGGTAGTATGACTAGGGGTATTCCGGTACCTTAGAAGTGAGCTGCTATTGGTGCAGAGGACTCGCTGCCCATTGGCCCGGGTAAGTCATGTGCCTCTCACCCGATTGGCTGAGAGGTAGGTAGCTCCGCCTACAAGGCAGTTTATAAGAATCCGTGCTTCCCGGCAGTCGGCCATTCTTCTGTACGTCTGCTGCCGGGCACACATCTTGTGCATTAAAGCCTATCGTTTGGATCTCATCTTCGTCTCATGTCCAATTGATGGTGCATCAATTTAATGCACAAGTTTTAAAGGGTGGAGCTTCGTATCAAGCCAGAGTGTCTTCAACTCAGCCCGCACGCAGCAAATGGAACAGCAGCATTTAAACACTGGCTGGCGTGTTTCAATAGTTACTTGAGCACAGCCGAAAACCGCCCGATGAGGGAACAAAAAACTGCATATCCTCCACTCGTGCGTTGGCACCGCTGTGTATACGTTCATAGAGGTCACAACAGACTATGACTCAGCCATGGACTTGCTTAAGGGACATTTCATCCGGCCGGTGAACCAGGTCTACGCACGGCACTTACTGGCCACGAGACAGCAATTCCCTGGTGAGTTTTTAGATGAATTCTACCGGGCCCTCCTTGTTCCGGGGAGAAACTGCGCCTGCCCACAAGTTTCTGCAGCCGGACACACCGAACCTTTAATTAGAGACGCTTTCGTTGCGGGTATTCAATCTTCCCAGATCCGCCAGAGACTCTTAGAGAAAGAAACTTTAAGCCTCACCGAAGCACGGGCCCTCGCCTCCTCTCTAGATGTCGGAAATCGCAACGCCCGCGCGTACGCTCCCGACCGCGCGGTGGCCCCCTGGGCAGCATGGAACACGACCCCCCTCACCTCCGCAGACTCGGACCTCCCTCAGGCCTGCACCGCAGGGTGCCCCGATAAACCCATGGGGCCCCGCTGCTACTTCTGCAGCCAGGCCAAGCACCCCCACCAGCGCTGCCCGGCCCGCACCGCAACCTGTAAAAGCTGCGGCAAAAAGGGCCATTTTGCGGCCGTTTGCCAGTCAAAGGCGGTCGCTGCAGTCCTGAGCAGCGACAGCGGGTCCCCCCCCCCCAGCGCTCCTCACGCGCCCCGCATGGCCCGTGGACCTCGCTGCCCCCACCCCCAACGCCACGGGTGATCACCGGGCGCTGCCATTTTGGGCCCCCGATGCCACGTGCGAATCCCGGGCGCAGTGAGTTTGGGCCCCCGACTCCACGTGCGAGCCCCGGGCGCCGCCATTTTGTTCACCCCCCACCACGTGCGGCCGACGGGCGCCGCCATCTTGGATTGGCACTGGGGACCCCGCAAGTGACCACTCGCTGCCGGATGACGACTCGGAGTTCCTGCCACAACTCGCCTCAGTAACATTGGATCAGTCACAGCCCCGCATGCTGTCCACGTCGACCACAAAGATCTTTCTCAACGGCCGCGAGATGAGCTGCCTGCTGTACTCCAGGAGCACGGAAGGTTTCGTCCACCCCGCCACGGTAAGACGCTGCGCACTTCCTGTTTACCTGGTAAAACAAAGAATCGCTCTGGCCTCTGGTTCGCACTCGGTCCAGATCACAGGGTGCTGCATAGCGGACCTCACGGGCCAGGGGAGGTAGTTTAAAAACTATAACCTCTTCGTCCTTCCCCACCTCTGCACGGCAGCGCTCCTGGGGTTAGATTTCCAGTGCAACCTCCAGAGTTTAACGTTCAAATTCGGTGGCCCTATGCCCGCCCTTACCAGGGCCGGCCCAAGGTACCGGCAACTCGGGCAGTCGCCCAGGGCACCATGTGTTAGGGGGCGCCAGAGACTCGGGTCCCGCGCATGCGCAGTTGGGCCGGTGCCAACCAGCGCATGCGCGGTGGCCGCCCTCCCCCAGGGCGGCCCCCCCCGCCCCCCTCGGCCCCGCCCCCCTCGGCCCCACCCCCCCTCGGCCCCGCCCACGCCTCGGCCCCCCCCTGCCTCGGCCCCGCCCCCCGCCTCGGCCCCCCCCCCCAAAGGGCGCTGAAGTTGCTTGCCCGGGGAGCCAGCAACACTTGGGCCGGCGCTGCCCCTTACTGTCTGCAGCCTCGCATCCCTCAAGGTCGATCCCCCATCCTTGTTTGCAAACCTCACCCCGGACTGCAAACCCGTCGCCACCAGGAGCAGGCGGTACAGTGCCCAGGACCGGACCTTCATCAGGTCCGAAGTCCAAAGGCTTCTGAAGGAAGGGGTCATAGAGGCTAGCAACAGGCTCTGGCGAGCACAAGTGCTGGTGGTTAAGACCGGGGAGAAAAATAGGATGGTCATAGACTACAGTCAGACCATCAACAGGTTTACGCAGCTGGACGCGTATCCTCTCCCACGTATCTCCGACCTGGTCAACAGGATCGCGCAGTACAAGGTTTTTTCCACGGTGGACCTTAAGTCCGCCTACCATCATCTCTCTATCCGTGCGAGTGACTGAAAGTACACTGCGTTTGAAACGGATGGGCGACTCTACCACTTTTTAAGGGTTCCTTTCGGTGTCACAAATGGGGTCTCGGTCTTCCAAAGAGAAATGGACCGAATGGTCGACCAACACGGTTTACGGGCAACCTTCCCGTATCTCGACAATGTCACCATCTGCGGCCGCGTCCAGCAGGACCACGACACCAACCTCCCCAAATTCCTCCGTGCTGCAAAGCCCCTTAATCTGACCTACAATAAGGACAAATGCGTGTTTAGCACCGACCGTCTAGCCATCCTCGGCTACGTAGTGCGTAATGGAGTGATAGGCCCCGAATGCCTGCGCCCCCTGATGGAGCTCCCCCTCCCCCACTCCCTCAAAGCCCTCAAGCGCTGTTTGGGCTTCTTTTCATATTACGCCCAGTGGGTCCCAATTACGCCGACAAAGCCCGCCCACTCATCCAGTCCACCACGTTTCCCCTGTCGATGGAGGCCCGCCAAGCCTTTAGCCGCTTCAAAGCAGACATTGCAACGGCCACGATGCGCGCTATCGACGAGCCCCTCCCCTTTCAAGTCGAGAGCGACGCGTCGGATGTAGCTCTGGCAGCCACCCTCACCCAAGCGGGCAGACCCGTGGCCCTCTTCTCCCGTACCCTCCACGCTTCCGAAATCCGCCACTCTTCGGTCGAGAAGGAAGCACAGGCCATAGTTGAAGCTGTGCAACATTGGAGGCACTATCTGGCCGGCAGGAGGTTTACCCTCCTCACAGACCAACGGTCAGTGGCTTTCATGTTTGATAATGCACAGATGGACAAGATAAAGAACGATAAGATCTTGCGGTGGAGGATCAAGTTGTCCACGTACAACTACGACATCTTGTATCGTCCTGGGAAGCTAAACGAGCCTCCCAATGCCCTGTCCCATGGCACCTGTGCCAACGCACAAGTGGACTGCCTCCAAACCCTCCACGCGGACGTCTGCCACCCGGGGGTCACCCGCTTTTTCCATTTCATGAAGACCTGCAAACTGCCCTACTCCATCTACTCCATCGAGGAGGTCAGGACAGTGACCAGGGAATGCCACATCTGCGCGGAGTGCAAGCCGCACTTCTACCGCCCTGAACAAGCGCATCTGATAAAGGCTTCCCGCCCCTTTGAACGTCTCAGCATGGACTTCAAAGGTCCCCTCCCCTCCAACAACCGCAACACGTACTTCTCAACGTGTACTCCCGTTTCCCTTTCGCCATCCCCTGCCCCAACATGACAACAACCACCATTATCAAAGCCCTGCACACCATCTTCTCCCTTTTCGGTTACCGCGCATACATTCAAAGCGATCAGGGGTCCTCCTTTATGAGTGACGAGCTGCGTCAATTCCTGCTCAGCAGGTGCATCACTTCCAGCAGGATGACCAGTTACAACCCCCGGGGTAACGGACAGGCCGAGAGGTAGAATGGTACGGTCTGGAAGACCGTTCTGCTGGCCCTACGGTCCAGAAATCTCCCAGTCTCCCGCTGGCAGGAGATCCTCCCAGACGCCCTCCATTCTATCCGGTCACTCCTCCGTACCGCCACTAACTAAATGCCCCACGAACGTCTTCTAGTTTTTCCCAGGAAGTCTTCCTCAGTGACCCCGCTCCCAACCTGGCTGGCTACCCCAGGGCCCGTTCTGCTCCGGAAATACATGCGGGTGCACAAGTCGGACCCGTTGGTCGAAAGAGTCCAGCTACTCCTCGCAAATCCGCAATACGCGTATGTGGAGTATCCCGATGGCCGACAGGACACGGCCTCCCTTTGGGACCTGGCACCCACCAGATCTTGGCCACACCCCCCCCCCCCAACACCAGCACCCCCCGACCCCCACTGCCCCCAGCACAGCTCAGCGGACAGGAACCCCCTCCCCGGCCTGGCCCCCGCAAGCTCCGACCAGGGGTACGGACACAGGAACAAGACCATCACTCCCGGAGCCACGGACGACCACTGCTCCGACGTTGCCAGTACCGCTGCGCAGGTCAAGCAGGACATTGAAGGCGCCCACTCGACTGATTGAATCAATGTGACCTACTGGTAGACGTCTGCCTGCGGATGGGCTCTTGTGATTTTTCTTTGTTCTTTACCTGTTCCCCCATTTTCCTCCCCCCCCAATTGAGTACACTGTACATAGTTGTTGTTTTCCCTTTTACACATAGGTTACGGATCAGTGGGCAGCCATCGATGCAAAGGTACGACCTAGACATCTCTAGTCATACTACCAGTCTCACGTACTCACGGGACACCACCCCCCCTTATGCCCGCATTCCCCCCCCCCGCTTCTTTTTCAACAAGGGGTGAATGTGGTAGTATGACTAGGGGTATTACGGCACCTTAGAAGTGAGCTGCTATTGGTGCAGAGGACTCACTGCCCATTGGCCTGGGTAAGTCATGTGCCTCTCAGCCGATTGGCTGAGAGGTAGGTAGCTCCGCCTACAAGGCAGTTTATAAGAATCCGTGCTTCCCGGCAGTTGGACATGTACGCCTGTTGCCGGGCACTCATCTTGTTCATTAAAGCCTATCGTTTGGATTTCATCTTCGTCTCATGTCCAATCGATGGTGCATCAAAAGGCAACCAGACTGAGACATAGAGGCTGGATTCTCGACGAGGGGCAGAGAATTCCCGATGAAGGCAAAATCGGCGGTGGTACCACTTTCACGATGCTCCGCCCCCTGAAAAGCGGCGTACTCTAGAAATACGCTGTGCCATATATCCACGGCCTCAGTCCATTGCCCAATGCCCACCCTGCGATGCTCCATCCCCAACCGGCCGAGTTACAAACGACGTGGGACACGTGGGGCGGGTCAGAGAATCCCCGGGGGTTCGGCGTGAATCCCGCCCCGACGCCGGCTGCCGTAATCTCCGGCGGCGGTTTTCGGGCAGGGGCGGGTTTCACGCCACGCCGGTCGGGGGCCGTTGGCAGCGGCCATTCCCGGCAACTCTCCATGCCCCGATGGGCTGAGCGCCGCCCATTTTTGGCCAGTGCCGCCGGCATGGACTGGACATGGTCCCACACGGCAGGACCTGGCAGGTAAGTGGGCTGGATCTGACCCCCGGGGGGGGGGGGGGCACAGTAGCCTGGCCCTCGATCGGGGCCCACCGATCTGTGGGGGCCTGTGCCGTGGGGGCACTTCTTCCTTCCGCACCGGCTCCTGTAGGGCTCCGCCATAGCCGCCGTGGAGAAGACACCCCCTGCCCATGCGCCAGAATACGCCGGCCGGTCAGCCCATGCACAGCGGCGGTTCTGCACATGCGCTAACGTGCGCAGTCCCTTCAGCGCTGGCCAACCCCTCCGGCACCGGTCTAGCCCCCAGGAAGTGCAGAGAATTCAGCTACTTCCGGTCGGCCCGACGCCAGAGTGGTTCACACTGTTTTTGACGCCGGCGTTGGTCCATTGCACCGATCACAGAGAATCCCACCCATCGTGAACTCAGCATGGTGGCTCTGGGCTCAGTCCGGCGCCGCTACAGTCAGAGGAGAGCCGATCCACTGGCAGTGGGGGCTTTATTCGGGGCTGGGGGCACTGTGGGTGGGTGGTTCGAGGCGTGCGAACGGCCGAAGGGGGGTACTATTTTTGTGGTCCGGGTCCGCGGGCTGGGTCTGCCATGAAGCGCGGCACAGCCACTGCAGACAGAAATGCTCAGGGCCATATCGCTCCATCCCAGCTAACCCACAGCAAAATGCCGAATCGGTGACCGTTTTGGCGTAAAACACCACCCTGCTCACGCCCGCTTGGTAACTTAGTCTCCCAAAGGGAGAATCCAGCCCAGGATTCTCAGGGGGCTTGACAGGGTAGATGCTGAGATGTTATTTCCCCTTGTGGGCGAGCCTAGGACCAGAGGACATAATCTCAGATTAAGGGGTCGCCCATTTAAGACAGAGATGAAGAAGAATTTCTTCTCTGAAGGTAGTGAATCTGTGGAATTCTTTACCGTAGAGAGCTGTGGAGGCTGGGCCGTTAAGTATGTTCAAGATTGAGATAGGTAGAGTATTAATCGAGGGTTGTGGGGATGAGGCTGGAAAATGAAGTTTAGGATCGTCATATCAGATCAATCGTGACGTCATTGAATGGGGGAGCAGCCTCGATGGGCAGAATGGTCTAGTTCTCCTCCAATGTCTTATGGTCTTAATTCAAGATATTTCACAGCTCATCTGCTTTGTGGGATTTCTCCATTTAACAGCTTCCTTACAAATGCAAGGCTCCTTGTTATGTCTGTGATACAATTGCAGTTGATCGTGGGACTACAGGAGATAGTCCAGCCTAAGAAAATCATGTATTTCTTCAGACTAAACCCAAGGGAAATTCTTTAAACTCTGGTCCCTATTTTGACTGATACAGTAACAGATGCACCACAGAAACATCATATTAAGCAACTGGAGTTTGCTGCACTCGACGACACAGAGTAAATATAGAAATGCTGACCAAGTGGAATAGTGCATAATTGAGCCATTGCAAATGAGCCAAGGTTTGTCCACGGCTGCGACCATGAAATAAAACACACTCACTACTGTAGTCTGCCAGCCTACCTTGTACACACTAAACTGAGATTATACCAGCCAAATGGACTGGCGTATACAAATAGCAATGATTCACTTTAGGTTAGGCTTGATGGCTACATGAGGGAGAAAGGTGGAGAGCAACATGGTGGGGTGGTGGCCAGAGGGTGTGGGTGTGCGGGGGGTGGATAACAGAGATGGGAAGAAATAATTAGAGTCAGAGGATGCTTGTGTGGAATATAAACATGAGCAGTGTGACATTCCTTCTTCTATACAGATTTTGTGCTCAATGTGTTCAGGGATGCAGAAAATAATCTTATCAAATGTCTTGCTGATAAGCGACCTCCCTATTTAATGTGTTCTACCATGGTGCAGTAATTAGTGTGATTGTGTGAAACAAGTCAGTGAGATTTCTCTGAGGAATTTGCATTGTGAATCTGTCGACTGAGTTGTTGAATTCCAGGCGCTACCTTAAAATATCATTGTTAACAAGCAAGGTGAAGTAATGTACTTCACCTCAAATCGCCTCGTTGTTAAGAAGGACTTTAATTTTGTTTGCCAGTCAATTTATAGTGAGATAGAAAATAGTCAGGAATTCGGCCTGACCTGAGGTGAGATTCTCTGTTTCTGGGACTAAGTGTTGACACCAATGCAAATTCGTGGACATTTTAATGACAGAAAAACTGGTGCCGCACCTGGACCAATTCTGATACTGTTAAGGGGCTAGCATGGGTGTGACATGGAACACAATCGATTCCGATGAGAAACGCTGCCAGATTCGCCGATTCCACTCAGGTGGCTGACAAGCTGCAGCCGCATATACATCCCAGCCGACAAGGTGGCAGCGAGGAGAACAGCCCTGAGGTTTACCGATGCCAAGCTGGGAACCCTCTTGGACGCGGTGTAGGAGAGGTGACCCTGTACTCTGGCCCGGGAAGAAGGCTGCCAGCCGCCACCGTTCGCCGTGCCTGGGCGCAGGTGGCAGAGGCCGTCAGCACCGTGGGTAACACCGTCCGAATGGCCAACAGTGCCATAATAAACTGCACAACCTCCTCAGGGCTGCCAGGGTGAGTAGGCAGCAGTGTGTGCCCATGGCACTAACCCCGTAATCCAACACCACTCCCCCACCCACTACCCTAAGGTGATCGAATCCCCACCCTGCACCACATGTCAACACCCATACCGGCCGCCATGGCCGGGTACCCTGGTCACTGAGGCCACCAGCTACCCACCCCTGGACTGTATGCGTCGGACTGTCTAACGCTGTTGTTTTCTGCTTGCCTCCCGGAGAAGGCAGCAAATAACCGCGGGGAGCAGAAGAAGACCAGAGAGGGACCGTCAGACCTGTGGCCCCACACCATGCCCGAGCAGAGGGCCCTGGATGTGGTCGGCAGCTCCGAGGAAAGGGGGTTCGCCGAGGTGGAATTTGGCCACGTGCGAGGAAGTGAGACCCCGCTTAGTTGCAGTTCCCCGTGGCACATGCCAAGCCCACCCCCCCAAACCCCACCCCTACATCACACCCACTTCCACCACCCCCAGCCCACGGTCTAATCATGCATCTTCAGAAAAACAGAGGTGCAGGAGTGATTTTATCTGTTTGTCCTGAGGTAGATTGTTTAGAAATATGGAGGAAATATTCTTGAGCAGCTTCATGCACTGCTCATGTAAACAAACCATCGGTGAGGCCTGTACAATAAATAATAAACAACTTTAGTCAAGTAATAAAAGCAAAATACTGTGGGTGCTGGAAATCTGAAATAAAAGCTGAATAAACTCAGCAGGTTTGGCAGCAGGAGAGAGAAACAGAGTTAATGTTACAAGTCCATGTGATCCTTCTACAGAACAGTGTTTCTCTCTCCACAGATGCTGCCAGGCCTACTAAGTTTAGCCAGTATTTTCTGTTTTTATTTAACATTGATCCACGATCCAATATTATAACTAGTCGCTCCTATGATGTCATAAAATCTTGACCTTGCCATCTCGAGCTATAGAACATAGAACAGTACAGCACAGAACAGGCCCTTCAACCCTCGATGTTGTGCCAAGCAATGATCACCCTACTCAAGTCAACGTATCCACCCTATACCAGTAACCCAACACCCAAGGTCTTCGCTTGAGTTGTAGCAGCTCTTATGATGGCACAATGGGTAGCGTCGCTGCCTCTGAGACAGAAGCTCCGGGTTCAAGTCCCACTCCACGACCTTCTGGCCAAGGAAGGTGTGCTTATAATGTGGCCAAACAGATTGATTATCAACCTACAGATCCTTCCAATATGCGAATAGCAGGTGATGAAAGCAGGAGAGTCACCTGGTCAACCAGAATCAAACAGCCTCTTCACATTAAAAGAACCCATGCACACGTTTTATCCACTTCCCATACTCTGTAGTAAGCGTTCTCCTCGCTTTAGGGAACTTCCAATCTTGATCATCTCAATACAATCAATATCGCCCAGTTCGCAGCTTTCCTTTTTTCCTCCGGCTCACGGCCTGCCTTTTTCCCCGACCCTCTTGCTCACCTCTTCTCCCTCTCCTAAGCCTCCTGTTTGCTGCCGATTGTACTCACCAAACCTCCCACTCACTACCTCTCCCATTCGGCACTCCCTTTTCCGGCACCCTCACGGAGAGGGTTAGATGAGCAGTGAGGAGCTGGGAGAACACATTTGGGTCGCAAAGGTATGTCATAAGCTGGAGAGGCAGCTAGAGGGAGGGTCTTTAAGGGAAGGGTCAGCAGCAACCAGTCCAGCACGAGGGATGGTTAGCACGACCAGGAGGGTTGGCAAGAGGGAAAGTCGGCAGTGACTGGGAGGCTCTGTGAGGCAAGGGTCAGTAAACAAGTAGGTCAGCAGCACCTGGAGAGAGAGTAGTTCAGCAGCGACTGGGGGGAATCTGCAAGAGGGAAGGGCAGCAGGAACTGGAAGGGCCAGGGAGCAGGAAAGACTATGCCAGAATAGCACTGATTGGACTACTCGACTGTACGCCAGACATGGCATGAAACGACATTAAAATAAAACTCCTGACGCTAAATGTGAAGATAGGATCTAGAAACTGCTGGGTGTTCAAGTGAAATGATTTAAAATGGGGTAACGTTAAATGGGGACTTCCTATAGCTTAATGATTTGCAGTTTCTTTTCCAATTTTAAAGTCTAAGTAAAATTCTAAATGTTAAACTAAATTAAAGCTTGAGAAATACTTACCAGGCATATGCCACTTGCACTAAATTCCCACTTTTAGCACTCTGTTTGCAAAAGATTATGGCTTGGATTTTTTGCCATGACGGAGAGGCTCTCTGCTGTGCCAAAAATGGTTGAAGTATCCAAAATCATAAGTCCTGACCCCAAACACAGGACTCCCATTTTCGCAAGTGTGGGAATGTGCATAGGGCATGTTTTGTGTATTTACGTTTCACGGAGGCAGGTGGCCATTTAAATCAGCTGCCTCCACTCAAGCCAGAATTTGCTAACCCAGAAGTGTGACACCCTTTGTGTGCAGTGTAAACCTGGTAAGACCAGGTCCGAACTTTGTGCACTTCTTTGGATAGTCAGGTACCCTTCAGGAAAGGTATTGTTCCACTTTGGTATGGTCCCGGGACACTGTTGGAGGAGGACAGCTTCCTTTAGATGGAGGGCAGGTGTCACATGGAATTGTTAAAAGTAGGTATTGGATTTCTATGCAATCAGGTTCTATGGTAAATATACGTCAAAAGTGCATGAGTTCATTAACTATCAAGCACACTGAAACAGTCAACAGGCCTATCAAAAGCAATGGTCAAGAGGGCATGTTCAAGAGATCAGTCAGGTTGTCAAAGCATTTAATAGTCATGCCCTTTAAAATTTAAGAAAAAAAACTTCTGGATTGTTTAAAGAAAATCCATTGTTTGCTATTTCATTCTGTCTGTTGGCATAAGGCTGAGGGCTTTCATTCCTGGATTACTGCTACATGACTGATTTCAAAACCATCCATTATCACAATTGGATGCCTGCCATTTTGCAATTAGATTGACAGATGCAAGTGGTTATAGACTCTTTGAAGTGGGACTATGACTCCAAAGATTTGTTGTTATACGAGATTATGAACTGAGACAATATATATATAATATATGGGTATTTTATGAGTGAGAGTTTTTTCAAGATAGTCTACAATAGATATTCAGAATTATATTTTGTATAACTTGATTTTATCCACATGAGATGTCATGGATTGGCATGGATGGGGCAGTGGGTTGAGGGCTGGAGTGTGTTCATATTTTATTCATTCTGTAAATATTTTTGGACATATTGCCGGAGCCATGAGGCAGGTCTTCTGCCTAACCCGTCTACTATTTCCAGGGTCGCCTGACCAAACTTCTAATATAGCCTGGTGCCTCTCCCGACCTCCACACACCGACGGAAAACCTGCTGTATAGGCAGCCATTTTTAGAAGTCAGATTTGCGGAACTGGGAATTCTGTCTGCACACGCAACTTACGGATGGAAAATCAGGCCTGTTTTCCAATCACTGTGTTCTTGTGGAAACTAGGTGTGTTAAAACATCTTGGGCGGGATTCTCTGACCCCCCGCCATGTGGGAGAATCGCCGGGGGTCAGCGTGAATCCCGCCCCCGCTGTCCTCCTAATTTTCCCGTCCCACCAAAAACTGGCCTGGCGTGAGTCGCGCCGCCCGCCTCAGAGAATGGCGGGGTCCGGCGCGACTCATTGGGCGCTGGGGGCTGCCTGAAATCTCCAGCCTGCAATGGGCCAAGGTCCCGCCCGTCTGTTGCCAGTCCCAGCTGCGTAAATTGGAGTAGGTCCTTTACCGGTGGGACCTGGCAGTGCGGGCGGGCTCCGGGGTTCTTTGGGTAGGGGGGGGGGGGGTGCAGGCCGATCATGTCCTGGGAGGTGCCCCCGCAGTGGCCTGGCCCGCAGTCAGGGCACACCGATCCGCGGGCGGACCTGTGCCGTGGGAGCACTCTATCCTTCCGCACCGGAGGCCATGGTCCTCCACCATTCCTGGTGCAGAAGCGAATCCCTCTGCGCAGGGATGACATGGCGCACCCGCGTTGGTTGGCATGGCGCCAAGCCAATTTCCTGCCCGGCCGTTAGGGCACCGCTTAGTACTGGTCCCCACAAATGTGGACGAGGTGGAACATCACCTTGGGCGTTCTCTCCATTGGTGACCCCCAAGTGGTCGGGGACAGAGCAGGGTTGTATTCCGGCACCTGGGCACCTTGGCACTGCCAGCCTGACATCCTGGCAGTACCACCCTGTCAGTGCCGGGGGCCCCAATCAGCTCGCCAGCAGGAACTCTCTCCAAGTGTAGCCTCAGCGGGAAAAAACACTGAGGCCAAAAAACAGCAAAGTACTGTTGAATAGCGGGATAATGCTCGGCACTGCAGTCATCGACAATCAACCCGCCAAACATGCCCGACAGCACACTTGGTTTAAAGTCCACTGAATTGCGCCCTTTAATGTTGGGCGTGAAGATATTTTAACAGTTGTGCTCCAATAGGGTGTTCAGGATGCAATATTCACAATTGTTGCAGAGGGTTATCAACTTGTTTGCCTCTCCAGTGATGGACAGAAATGGTATAGGTTCAAAGCTGCTACTATTGGTACAGCTTTTAGTCTAAACAAGACCCATAACTCTGGCAAAGGATAGCGTCCCATCCCGTTTTAATTGCATTTGTTGGGTTTTAAATATTTAATGCCATGTTAAATCTCAGTTGGAATAGGTTAATTGGTGTTTCTATCACCCAGTGTAGCCTTACCCTTGAACTGCTGCTTCCCACATGATCAATGCAACTGTAAAGATATTAACAATGTATATATAGATCATTTTGAAACAAAGGGGAGTAACAGTTCAATGCCTTGTAAGTATCTTTCTTTCTATGAAAACCACTTGAAACTGACTTCATTGTGTTCTTGCGGTATTATGTAGTAAAGTACAGGTTGGAATAGAAATTTTGTATTCTCTCCTAAATTGGTAGAATGTTGCAGAAAGCCGACAGGACTAGAAAGCGCAGGGGTGAAATTTAAGAAGTTAGTAATGTAAATTACTAATGTAAAGAAAGAGTATGAAAATTATTTCAAGCAAAATCAAGCTAAGTTCAATGATGTTTTATAAATAAAAAGCAAGAGAATATCCAAGTAAAGAATAGGACATATTAGAGTCTAAGAATTTAACTTGTGTGGAGAAGCAAGATGTGAACATCAGCCAGGATTCTCCCCCAACGGGCGGGCGGGCCGTACCAGCGCCAAAGAGTGGCGTGAATCAGCGTCTGGCCGCCCGGAAGTTGCGGAATCCTCCGCACTTCTGGCGACTAGGCCAGCGCTGGAGAGGTTGCGTCGTGCCAGCCGGCACCAAAGGCCGATGCATGTTGGCGCATGCGCTGGAGCGCCAGCGTGTTCTGGCGTATGCGCAGAACCGCTGGCGTGATCCCTGTGCACGCGCAGGGTGTTTCTTCTCTGCGCCGGCCATGGCGGAGCTTTACAGGGGCCGGCGCGGAGGGAAGGAGTGCTTCCACGGCACAGGCCCGCCTGCAGGCCGGTGGGCCCCGATCGTGGGCCAGGCATTGTGGGGGCCCCCCCTGGGGCCGGATTCCTCCCACCCCCCGAGGACTCCGCAGGCCGCCCTCAGAGCCAGGTCCCGCTGGTAGGCACTTTGTGTATTTCACGCCAGCGGGACAGGCTGAAAACGGGAGGCCGCTCGGCCTATCAGGGCCAGGCAAATCGCCGGGGGAGGGCGCTGTCAATGGCCCCCGACCGGCGCAACGTGATCCCCGCCCCAACCAAAAAGCCGGCGCCAGAGAATTCGGCAGCCGGCATCGGAGCAGCGGAGTGGGATTCATGCACCCCCATCTCCCCGGTGATTCTCCGACTCGGCGGGGGGTCGGAGAATCCGGCCCGTGGTTTTTGATGAATACTTTGGGCAGAATTCTCCCACCCAGGGACTAGGTCCCGTGGATGGGCAGGAATGTGGAGTGTTTCCCGCTGCAGAGGCTGGTGAGAAAGCGCCCCAAATCCTCTGGCCCAGACATCATTACTTATGCACCCAGGTATTTCACGCCATCGTCCATGGCAGTCCAGGTCTGATGCCGCAAAGTCTGCCATCCTATCCGGGCACGACATGGAGATGGTGCCCAATATCACTGACCCACTATTGATGAAAGAAGGCGGACCCACTGTGAAAGAAGATGGATCTCCTGGAACATGGACCCCTCCAGTGCACCAAATCTGGACGGTCCACTTGCTCCCCCCATCCAAAGTACTGCGAGCAGTTCTGGGAACCAACCTTCGGACGGATATTTTGGCCTTGGAGGGAGTGCAACGTTGGTTTACAAGAATGATACCTGTATTACAAGGGCTGAGTTACCAGGAGAGATTATTCAAATTAGACTTGCTTGTTTTTGGTAGAATTTAGAAGGTTCAGGGGTGACCTTATCAAAGTAGAACATAGAACATGGAACATACAGTGCAGAAGGAGACCATTCGGCCCATCGAGTCTGCACCGACCATCTTAAGCCCTCACTTACAACCTATCCCCCGAACCCAATAACCCCTCGTAACCTTTTTGGACACTAAGGGCAATTTAGCATGGCCAATCCACCTCACCTGCACGTCTTTGGGCTGTGGGAGGAAACCGGAGCACCCGGAGGGAACCCATGCAGACACGGGGAGTACATGCAGACTCCACACAGACAGTGACCCAAGTCGGGAATCGAACCTGGGACCCTGACGCTGTGAAGCCACAGTGATAACCACTATGCTACCATGCTGCCCCCTGTATTTAAGATATTTATAGGGAAAGACTGGTTAGATAAAGATAAACTATTTCCACTGGTTGGAGATTGTAAAACTAGGGGGCATAGTCTAAGGGTGGTAGAGATTTGGAAGTCTCTCCCACAAACAAGAGTTGAAGCTAGATCAGTTGTTAATTTTAAATCTGAGATAGACAGATTTTCATTTAGCAAAGATATTAAGGGATATGGGCCAAAGTCAGGTATATGGAGTTAGGTTAGAGATCAGCCATGATCTCATAGAATGGCAAACAGGGTAGAGGGGTTGAATGGCCCACTCCTCTTCCTGTGCTCTTATGTGCCGTTCTGGGGCCTAGGGTTGCCGGCAGTCTCCATCCTGAACTCCGAAGGCAGCCCCAAGCATTTATCAGGTGAGTCCCAATATCTGCACACCACATTTTTTCATACGTTTTGCTCCAGTGTGTTTTCCTACTGGTGCAGTGGAGAATCGGACGTGGGTGGTCGGGCCTTCATCTGCATCCCACTTACTGGCTGGGGACCGTCTTAACTCAGTTGGCAAGACAGCTGGCTTGGTGCAGAGCAAGGCCAACAGCGTGGGTTCAATTTCCAAACTGGCTGAGGTTATTCATGAAGGCCCTGCCTTCTCAGCCTTGCCACTAGCCTGAGGCCTGGTGATCCTCAGGTTAAATCACCACCAGTCAGCTCACTCCAAGAGGAAAGCAGCCTATGGTCACCTGGGAATATGGTGACTTTACTTACCTATTTTCAGGATGCAAATGAGGTATGTGCCAGTCTCCAGTCGGTTTCCCAATCTGCTATGGCAGGCACTGGAGGAAGATCCCATGGGAAATTCATGCTAGCATAAAACTGGGGTTCGATTCTCCGTTAGGTGATGCCAAAATCACGAAACGCGATCGGCTAGAGAATTGGCTCCGAAGCCGAAATCGAGGCTGACGCAGTTTAATGCCAATTCGGCTTTCTCCGGCCCCTCATAAACAACGAAATCGCGGTGCCCGTCGCGCAGCCCAAAACTGCAGTCGGCATCTCATTACTGGTCCTGATGACCGATTCTCCGGGGCCTCGGACCATTCCCGACGGCGTGTTTCTAATGTGGTATAATATAGCGTGAAGCTGGCGTGCTGGCTGAGGCGGCTGAGAGAGGAGGTAGGAGGTGGTGTGGGAGGACTGCCGGCTTCTGGCTCGGATACCGGCCGTGCTTTCTGCGGGGGTGGGGGGGGGGGTGGGGGGGGGGGTCCTGCCAGGGCTAGGGGAGGTGGGGAAAGGGGGGGACAGCGCGAGAAGCCAGGGAGCCCCCAACTAGACAGGGGCATTGCCCGGGCATTAACCGCCATTACGGCGGCCATCTTGCTGGCAGGCCACCCTGGCCCCTGGTGTCCGCTGTGACAACAGCCATTTGGGTGCCACCCACCCACCCCCCAACACCCCACCAAAATGGCAGCACCCACTGGGGGACCACCCAGGGCCACGCCGATGGCAGCCCCAAGTGAGGGCAGTGCCAACCAACGGTGCCCCTGACAACAGGGATGGGCACCGGGACCGGGAGCACTGACAGGGCCGGGGTGCGGAGGTGGAGGACATGTGTGGTTGGGGCGCGCGTTGACAACCAGGGCCATGTGGCCCATGGCACCTGGTTGGGCACGGGTGTATGCACCATGATTACATGTTTGTCGTTCACCTCCTGCAGAGAATTATGGCTTTGGGGCATCAACCTGCGATGTTGGCCACCGTGGCGATGGCCTCTGCCCTGCGTGCAGCCCTGTGGCAGCGTGAGCGGGGAGGTTCAGAGAGGAGGCAGAGGCTGTAGCAGAGGCCCGGGCTGCAGAGGGGCAGGTGGTAGCCGCTCAGGCTGGAGGGCCGGCAGCCCAACGGGATGAGGAGGAGGAGGTGCCAAGGAGGCGCCGGATGAGGCCACGCATTTTCTGCCACCTCATGTCTTTTGAGGACTTCCGGACCGGGCATGCAGAAGGAGCATGCGGATGAGCAGGGAGATAGTTCGACACATCTGCCAGATGATGGCACACCTGGCACCACAGGGGTATGGGGGAGGACACCCTCTTCCCGTGGCCGTCAAGGTGATGGTTGCGCTGAGCTTTTACGCAATGGGGTCATTCCAGTTGCCATGTGGGGACCTGTTCGGCATCTCACAGGCATCGGCGCACAGGTGCATCTGTGCAGTCACCAATGCCCTGTATGGCCAGGTGGATCGGTACATTCAGTGCCCTGTGGACCGCGCCCACCAGGTTGCCCAGGCATCAGGCTTCGCTGCTGTCGTCAGGATGCCCCGGGTGGAGGGGGTCATCGATGGGGTGCGTGTCGCCCTCCGGCCATCGGCGGATAACAGGCCGCTGTTCACCAACAGGAAGGGGTACCATTCGATGAACATTCAGGTGGTCTGTGATCATCAGATGCGGATCCTGCACGTTGCGCCCGATTCCCGGTCAGTGTACATGACTCATTCACCTTGGTGCACTTGGTGATCCCTGACATGTTTGAGGGGCACTTTCCCCCTCCCCCCCCCCCCCCCCCCCCCCCACTCCCTTCCCCGAACTGTGGGGCTGGTTGCTGGGCAACAGGGGTTACCCGTTGCGGTCGTGGCTGATGATGCCTATACGGAGGCCACAGGCTGACGCAGTAAACCGCTACCACAATGCCCATGCAGCGGCCAGGGGTTTGGTCAAGCGGTGCTTCGGGGTCCTGAAAATGTGCTTTAGGTGCCTGGACCGCCACACAATGGCATTGCCAGGGCCAGCGAGCATGGGATATATTAGCCGACACACATTTCACAGATTAGGGAGTAGGAGGGTCGCTGGTCAGGGGCCCGGATACCACTATACCACACCCCTCACCACCAGACCACCCTCAACTCCCACACCGCTCAACATCCTCGCCTCCCCCACCACTGAACACGCTCACCTCCCACACCACCAAACCACTCGCATGCACATCCCCTCTGTTATATATACCTGCCACCCTACAAGCTGGGGGCACTGGGTTGGCGGTGATAGCGAGCCTGGTCCATGGAATGGAGGATGATGACAACCCACTCTGCGATGAGCGCCGTGCTCCACATCGTATGACAATGTCTGACTCATGCCCACAGTCGCACCTTCCAGGGGGGGGAGCAGAGGACGGTGGGGGAGGGGGGTGTGGGAGGGGGGCGGGGGGGGAGGGGGGGCGGGGGGGGGGGGGGGGCGCTCGCACCATGCAGCCACTGGGCCTCACACATGCCCCTCCCCCACTCCCAGTGGTCATCACTGACCGCCCCACACCCACACCCATCAGCCAGAGCACAAGCAGGTTTGAATGGTGTGAACATGTGTTTATTGTGAACAAAGGTATAGGGTGGGTGACCCCCACCATGTCGGGGAATCGCCGGGAGGGCGGCGTGAATCCCACCGGCTGCCGAATTCTCCGGAGCCGGGGATTTGGTGGGGCAGGAATCACGCTGCGCCGGTTGGCAGCCGCTGGCAGCAGCCCCCCCCCCCCACGATGGGCCGAGTGGCCGCCCGTTTTCGGCAGGTCCCACCGACGTATGTTATGACAGGTACTTACCGGAGGGTCATGGCTCCACAGGCGCCCTCCGGGGACCTCGGGGGGAGAGGGGGGATCTGGCCCCAGGGGGTGCCCCCATTGTGACCTAGCCCGTGATCGGAGCCCACCGATCCGCGGGCGGGCCTGTGCCGTTGGGGCACTCTATTCCTCCGCGCTGGCTGGTGTACCAATCCGTGATGGCCGGCGCGGAGATGAACCCCCCCTGCGCATGCGCTGGGATGATTCCAGCACAAGCTGGCGCTCCCGTGCATGCGCCAACTTGCGCCGGCCGGCGGAGGCCCTTTGGTGCCGCTTGGCGTGGGGCCAAGCTCCTTCTGGGCCGGCCGGCACGGCGCAAACCACTCCGCCACCGGCCTAGCCCCTGAAGGTGCAGAAGGCCCTGGTCCCTATAACTAAGCTGTGCCCTGCACCCATGCGAACTTAACCGATGTCTAAATTTCAAGCCTTTTGGACCTCGCAGACGGTACAGCAGGAGTGGAGAGGGCCTGCTGTGACTCCTGCCCTGCGAAGAGGGTCCCCGTTGCCGCATGTCTCCTGGGGCTGCCCGGCTTGGATGGGCCCTACTGTTCCTCGGGTGTCCGGGGTGGTGTGATGCCGCCCGGTTCTGCCCCCTAGCCTCCAGATTCATCAGGGACAGGAGTGGGGGAGTCCGAGCTGCTGCGGTGTTCCGCCTTCTCCCCTGCAGGGGTCACCGGCACGGGTCCCATCACCTCCTCGTTTCTCGGGATGCCCGATTGCCCAAAGGCTTCTCCATGGGATCGGGGTGTGAGCAGATTAATCCCCCGAGGCCCCCCGCCACATGCCGCTGCCAGCCCTGGTGGCCAGCTCTGGAATCGACAAGGGTGTGAACGTTTGCGGCCATGGAGCACAGGGAGTGGACCATCTCCCTCTGGTACTGCAACACTTCACTATGCGATTGTGCCACCACCCTGAAGGTCTGTGCCACATCCCTCTGGGACAGGATCACCTCCTTCTGTGTCTGTGCAACACTGGCCAGTGACTGGGCAATGCCGCCGATGCTCTCAGCCATGGCCTGCTGTGACTGGGCCACACTGAGAAGCACCGCTCTCATCTCCAGCTGGCTCTGGCATATGGTTGTCTGTGAGTCGGCAACCCTGTCCTGGGCCATGGCCTCCGCAGAATGCCCCAGGCCTTGCACACGTTGACCCATGTACGACACCGTCGCCCCCATTGCCTCCACCACAGACGCCGTCCGTGCGGTTTCGGCCTGGGTGGCATGCATGACTGACACCACCCCTTGCTCGTGCACCTGGATGGACTCTTCCACCTGCGCCTGCAGGCGCCTGAAGCCGGCCGTCATCCCTTCCTCTCGTCCCTGGTCTCTGACTGCACCTGTACTATGGGTGGGACTGGATGTTCCAGGAGTCCGGGACCCGTCTGGGAGGCTGCTGGTTCCTGGGGGCAGACGGTCGGACTCTGCCCCTACCTCCACCTGCTGTACCGGTCCGACTGTGTGGTACGCTGCAGATAGTGTCACAGGTGCCTCTTCACTAGTTTGCCCAACGAGGTGATAGTCTCTGGGGTGGTGGAGGGTGTTGGAGATAGCTGTGACAGAAAGTCAGTGTCCTCCTCCGACCTGAGCTCCGAGGTGTCCTGGGTCTCAGGTAGAGGGCTGATATTTTGGCTGCTCTCCCCATCGGTGCTCTGCCGTCCAGAGGCCACCAGCTCTGGCACTGGCTGGATAGGCCGGGCCCATCTCCGGCAGTTCCGTAAGACAGAAGACGGCATGTATGGTTAGACAACCGGACAGTGGTGAGGCGTGAGGACTGGGGTGAGGGAGTGAGGGATGGCGGGATGTGGTCAGGGCTAGATGGGCTGGGGAGGGGGGTTGGGATGGGGTGAGGGGCGTAGGGTGGGGGCGGGGTTGGGGTGGGGAGGGGCTTGGGGTGGGATGAGGGGGTGAGAGGCTGAGGGGGGTTGGGGGGTGAGGGTGGTGGGGTGGAGAGGGGTTTGGGGTGGGGTGAGGGGTGAGAGGGGGTTGGGGTGGAGAGGATGTTGTGGTGGGGTGAGGGGGTGAGGGTGGAGTGAGGGGGGTGAGGGTGGTGGGGGGCACACGTGTATCATGAGGATTCCCAACTATTCAGAGGGTCTCACTCCGTCGCGCACCTCCGACCTCCGCGTTGGCGACCTCCCTCTCCTCCAGGCCGCCGACCACGTCCAGTGCCCTCTGCTCGGGCACGGTGAGGGGACGCAGGTCTGGTGGTTCCCCTTCTCTCGCTCTCCCGCTCCCGGCGGTTGTGCGAGACGTTGTCCTGGGAGGGGTAGCAAACACAAACAACATCGCTGACAGTCCGGGGCATGCAGCCCGGGGTTGGGTAGCTGATGGCATCGGTAGCTAGGGCATCCGGCAATCGCGGCTGGCATGGGTGCCAGCATGTGGGGCAGGCTGGGGGTCCAGCCGTCACCGGAGAAGGGGGGGGGGGTCGGGGTCACATGTGTGTGTGGGGGGAAGGGAGGTTAGAGCCAGGCGCAGAGCGCTGCCTACTCACCCTGGCCGACCTGAGGAGGTCATGCAGTTTTTTTCGACACTGGGGTCCAGTCCGGACGACTTCGCTGACGGTGCTGATGGCAGCTCCCACCTCTGCCCAGGCGCAGCAAGCGTCACCGCCTGAGGACCTTCCTCCTCGCCTGGGGTACAGCACCTGCCACCTCTACTCCACGTTGTCAAGGGAGATCTCCAGTTCTGCATTGCGGAAGCGTGCCGCTGCTCTCTTTGCGGCCATGTTGGCTACAACGCTTGTGCGTGGGAGGGAGAGAGTCCCTTAAGTGCGGCTACAGCTATGCGGCAATCATGGGACCGGCGAATCCACCGCCATTCCACTTCCAAAGTGTGGCGTTTTCCTTGATGCCCATGCTAGCCCCTTTGGACTGTCTGAATACCTTCACCTGTGGCACCGTTTTTGCCGTCTTGAACTCCACAGTTTTCACGGCGGCGTCAACACTTAAAGAAACGGAGAATCCAGCCCCTAATTTTTGGGCCTCCTGCCGGCGAGGCCATGGGAGAATTCCGGGGCGGCATTCTCCCCTACCCGGCATGACAGAGGGTGCCAGCGTAGGGGAGTAGCGCCAACCACTCAGGGGTCGGGCCTCCCCAAAGGTGGGGAATTCTCCCCACCTTTGGGGGCCAGCCCCGCGCCGGAGCGGTTTGCACCAGAAGACTGGCGCAAAAAACCGGCGGCCCTGACAGCGGGGCTGGCCAAAAGGCTTTCGCCGGCGCATGCGCGATGTGGGGTTCTCTTCCGCTTTCGCCATGGCAGAGGCCGTGGCGGACGCGTAGGAAAATAGTGCACCCAGGGAACTGGCCCGGAGTCTGAGTGGGGGGCCCCAATCGCGGGCCAGGCCACCGTGGGGGCACCCCCCGGGGTTCGATCGCCCACCCCCCCCCCCAGGACCCGGGGGCCTGCTCGGCCGCTGAGCGCCCGCCGTTCCATAGGTGGTTTAAACCTCGCCGGCGGGAGAGGCCTCCCAGCGGCGGGACCTCGGCCCATCCGGGCCGGAGAATCACCGCAGGGGCCTCTCCGATCGGAGTGGCGAGATTCCTGCTGCCGCCACTTCCCGGGTGGCGGAGAATCTCTGCCAGGGCGGGGGCGGGATTTTAGGCGGCCCCAGGCGATTCTCCGACCCTGCTGGGGGTCGGAAAATTTCGCCCCCGATCTTTGTTTCTATTTTCACAAAGGAGGGGGGCAAAGCAGGAATTTAGTTATTGAGAAGAGCGTGCGATGTTATTTAAGTTAAATATAATGAAGTAATAAGGAGTGTTGATGAGCGTAGCACATTTGATGCAGTCTACTTGGATTTTAGCAAGAATTTTACCAATGGAAGGCTGGACAGAATATTAGTAGCTGGTAGAATCTAAAAGAAAGCGGCAAGTCCAAAATTGGCTCAGTGGCAGAAAGCAAATGGGACTGGTCAGCAGCTGAGACCAGAAGACCATTTCTAGTGAGGTTCCAGTCCAAGGCTCAGAATTGAGTCTCTTGCTGTTTGTGGTACATATCTCAAAGATGTAAATTTAAATGTCGGATACATGATGGAGTAGATTATATAAATTGGCTGTGAGGTTGATAGTAAAAATGCTGTAGACTGCACAAAGATATCAGTGAACTGGGAGGATCGACAGAATAATGGCAAATGGAATTCAGTCCAAAGAAGTGTGTGGTAATGCCTTAGGGAGTGCAAACAAAACAAAGGAATACACAATAAATGATCGGATTCTGAAAAGTGTAGAGAAACAGAGGGACTGTGGAGCTCAAACCTTTTGGCAGGATAGGTAAACAAGGTGATTCAAGAGGCTTGCAGGGCATTTTCCTTTATTGGCCAATGCATAGAGTGTAAGAACTGGGAGGTTACGCTAAAAATATATAGAGCGCTAAATAGATCACATCTAAGAGTATTGCATGCCGTTCAGCTCCCCGCATTACAGGAATGATTTGATCTCTCTAAAGAGGAGATTTATGAGGATGAATGGAGGATTGCAGCAATTGAGCAAAGGCCTACGGCTAGATTGTCCGATTCTGAGGCTATGTCCTCACACCGTTGGGAACGGTGCTGTTTTACGACCGAAAATGTGGCGCAAAACGGCCACAAATCCTCAGTTTGCCTGGGGCCGAGCATGCCGGCAGCATAGAGCACCGGCTCTAGCTGCCAATATGGCCCGGAAAATTGCCCAGTCCGTGGCCACGCCGTCTAACATGGCACCAGTTGCGTGTGGTCCTGGCCTGCAAAATAGTGCCTCGCCTTTGGCCGGCTCACAAGCCCCAGACCACCCCCAACAGTGCCCCCAGCCCCTGACAAGGTCTCCCCCGCCCGTGGATTGGCCCTCCCCTGACTGTGACGGCAATGGACTGAGTCCGCAGCCGCCACGTAGGGTTCCCGAAGGATGATAGTACACGTGACCGACTCCATCGGGAATTCGGACAGTCGGGGGCGGAGCATCGAGGGGTGGGCCTCAGATAATGCCCTGAGGCCACCTATACAGAGCAAGGCGTACTCTACGAGTACGCCGTTTTGGAGGGGATGGAGCATCGTGAAAGAGGCACCAACCCCAATTTGGTCAGAAACGGGTATTCTGTGGCCGATCGGCGAACGCGATTTCGGCGTCGGCAACCGGAGAATCCCGACCCTAGTGTTTGTATTCAAAAGAGAAGGTTGAGAGAAATTTTAGATGAGCTGCATAAAATTATGATAGAGTGGATAAGAAGGACTTTTTCTGTGAGCAGAAAGTTGAATAGACAGGGGCCATTGATTTGATGTAATTGGTAGAAGGGTTAGACCAGGGTTGAGGAGTATTCTTTTCACTCAGAATGTACCATGGGTCTGGAACTCAGTGACTGAAAGGGTGGTAGAGGCAGATACCCTCATTGCATTGAAACATTTGGATATGCACTTGTGTTACTGCAACCTATAGAGCTACCGACCAATCGGTGGGATCCGGCTGGATAGCTTTTTATTCTACCACATGCCGATTTTTGGCTGAATGCTCTCCTGGGCCATAAAGATTCATCTGTTTCTATATTCCATCAAACAAGTTTGCAATATTCAACAATGAGCTTAATCTAATTGTAAATCAGCCTAATTTGTACAAACTGGAATGATTCTCAGGCTTTGGCATCTTGTCAAGGTAAAGGGCTTCTGTTTTACACCAGTCTCCTGCAGTTAGGGCAGTTAAATGTCACGTATTATGAGACTTGAATGAATGTGATTGGAGGATGAACTTTCCTCAACAATTCTCGACATATTCAATTTGCTCCTAATGTTCTGAGTTACAAGATGTCACTGTCCTCAATTCAAAGACTTCTCTGTGGGGTTTTATCCTATTTTCAATAAATGTAATTCTGGTGATAATAAGCAACAGTTTTCCAAGTTCTCCCAGCTGTCGCTCTTTCTCAAAAGAAAAACACATTGTTATTCAGTCATGGTATCTATTTTGTCATAGTTTTCCATTGGAGTCTGAAAATGGATATCAAATTGCCTTTTATATACATTAAAGGGCATTGCTAAGGTGATGCAGCTGTGAAAAATAAAATGGAGAACAGCCATTTGGACAAAATACTTTGCTGAGAATTTTAGGCTCTGATTTAAGAGGAAAGGGAAATGAGGATGATATGATTCAAGACTTTCTAACTTTCGGCATTGTGGATGAAGTAGATGGATATTGTTACTGCCCTATTGTTCAGCTCTGTGGACATTCCCTCATTAGAGTTCCATTCCTATCAATTTGCAACATTACAGTTACAGCAATGGCATCTCTCCCTGCCAATCATGCTCACTTCCGTAATGCCACATAATGGAAGTAATTTGAACCGAAAAAATGGAGATGTTCGGGTCAGATCGGATGTTGTAAAGTCCTAAGAAGCAGTTTCCCTCCCGTAAGCCGACTTACTCTCAGCTTTAACTGAGGCCAAAAAGTCAGTGCGCAGCCAACTTGCTCCAAGGAGGTAGGGTTTGATACTTTAAATGTGATTATAAGGCTGAGCTTCCTTGACATGCAGCTTTTTGACTTCAGCTCTAATCGGTTGGGCTTCACAAGTTTCCAGGGTTCTGACAGCGATATCCAGACAAGAATGGTGAATCCAGGAGGTGAATATATTTACACCTATCTCCTGGAACCAGCATGGTTGCCTTCTTGAGCAATCCCATCCTCCAGGAGACCTGTAACTCAACCCCTTCTTCCCTATGCAGGAGTCTGACTTTTTTCTCCCCATCAGGCCCCTTATCCTACCACAGC
The DNA here is from genome assembly GCF_902713615.1 of Scyliorhinus canicula. Taxonomy (NCBI): domain Eukaryota; kingdom Metazoa; phylum Chordata; class Chondrichthyes; order Carcharhiniformes; family Scyliorhinidae; genus Scyliorhinus; species Scyliorhinus canicula. Next base: position 154,331,912 of record NC_052150.1, read on the forward strand.
ATATTCAATTCTCCAGCCCCTTGACCTCACTGCCAAGACTTCCAATTCAATTTCAACCCCATCTCAGTCCCAATCTTTCCTCCCAAGAGCCCATCCTCCTCCACCATGAAGCCTCTGACACCAAACGGCCCAAGCCACTACCCAGACCTCCAATCCCACCCTTGACCTCCCTCACTGAGTCCTCAGATTTCCCCTGGAACCATGCTACTGCCCGTCCCCTCCTCTGGGCCACCAGACTCTTCAGATCACATCTGAGCAACCCTGACTTCACCACATCACTCCACACAGCCCTCCCTTGACTGGACGCCAAACCTATCAATTAGTCTTAACCTCTAGACAGGGAATAAATTGGCAAAGTGAAAATGTTACAGCATGTGTAGGAATCTTGACTTCCAGATTCCCTGGGGTGAGCCCTTCCTGACCGGCTCTCTTCAGGTGAGGTAAGTAAAGGTTCAGCCATATATCTTTGGTTTCCCACCCCTTCCCCCGCTTTATCATAATTTTCTCATTCATTACTTGCTACTTGGTATACAAGGGTCAGTTTCCATACGTATGATAATGAAACCCATCTCTGCCTTTTCGCCATGTCCCTCAACCATCTCATTGTTTTCAGCTACATTATAAATTCTGCCCTTCACACTAAATCCTGCTCCTTCCTTAACCACTGACCGGCTGAAATAGGCCATGTGAAATCTTAATGCCTTTTTTGTCAGAGTTGGAACCTCTTTCCCATCCGCTCACTGCATAATCCAATTTTATTTTCAAATGTTACATACTATCCATCACCAAAAATGCTTACTTCTATGCCTGCCTCAAGATCCCTAAAACATTTATCACAACTTTTGTCAGCACAATCTTCAAATTGCTCTCGCGTCTTTCTCATTGGCACGCTATCCTCTTCCCTCAACAAAATGTTACCTGTTCAACGTCCCTGTGCCTTGTTCCACATTGGCCAATAGCTTCCAAGCTACCAGGAGTCTTAACTGGAGAGAACACCGAAGATACATTGGATAACTTACCTTCCAAACCCACCTTCACTCTGGCCTCTGAAAATGGCTGAATATTCAAACTTGCCTGCTTTATGGCAGCTAGTACTGTTTAAAACAATGCACATGGTTTCCTTACCTCGGTCTTCTCCAGGCCTCAGGAGTTGCATAGTTCTGGCCTGGCCTGAGTTGGAAGGTCAGGCGAGAGAAGCGGCTGGATTGCAAGTTAAGTAACTAGCAACAGAGTAGCAAGGCGACTCTGATTGCCATTCCACGGTAGTTCAGGCCCACATCCTGCTTGTGCATCATTGACCTTCTTGAGCTCCCTGTCTCCCAAAGCATTGAATTTAAATTCAGGTGTTCAAATCCCTCCACAGCCCTGCTCTGCCTATCACTGCAACTGACATCCGGCATGCCACCCCCTTCAGCCCTCCACTCTGGTATCATTTACATCAGCTGCCCCCTCCCTTCACCTTATTATTAGTGGTGGCATATCTTAAGTCACCCTAGCTTTATTCTCTCAAATTTTCTTTCTAATCAAACTGCTTCCCCATCTTTTTAAAGATTTTGCTCACTGCATCTAACTTGTGGTCCATGGCTGAATATCTGTTCCTTTGTATTTAATTTTTCCTCCCATTATAGGGAGTGACATAAGCCTACATTTGTTAGAAGGGTTTGACTCTCTGATGTGTAAAGAAAGGAGGAAGTAGGTATACTGGACAATAAAAGTGAATGTTCTCACCACAACTGAAAGGACATGGCTACATGGCAAAACCACCATTTCACAGAAAACAAAGAATTTGCACAAAAAAGAACTGCCTAGAAGATCTGTGATTTTAGGTGCCAGAGGAATGAAGCAATAGTGCCCAATTTTAGAACTCGCATTCAAACCTGAGTCTCTCATACACATACCCCTTTTTCTTTTTGTTGTGTAGTGCGAGTTAACTCCTGGAACTTACAGTTAACGGTGAAGGAGCGGCACTCATCATTCACTATGCTGATATCTGCCCACATAATGATGCGCATGCTTTTGAACAGCAACTTCTGGACTCTTCGAGTTTCCCATCTACAGCTCTTACTCGCTGCTTATGTAGCCCGCCCAGTACATATTCAAGTGGCAGGGTCTAAACCAGCAGATATTAGAAAATAAAAACCAGGAAGTGGAAGTCGATCATGTATAGTGTCATGTGAGAGTACCTTTAAGAAATAGATGTTTAAGCAATGTACCTTTAAGAAATGAAGCAGCTCATATTACTGAAGTGAAGTCAGAGGGTGAGGGGAGCTGAGCTCACTTCTGCTTTTAGTTTCAGTTTGAGAGAGAGCAGATGAAAAGTGCCTGGCTGGTTTGCTGTGAGCTGTTTGAAAGGAGAAAGCCGGGTTTTGAGGAAAAGAGCTTGGGTGTGTCTGTATTTGCAATGAGCTGGATCTGCTGTGATCTCTGCCATGAAAGACTATCTCTGAATCATTTGGGTGATTTAAACTCATAATAGTAAGGTCTTTAACCTGATGTGTTTCTGTTGTTAAAGGTGAAGTCTTTTGGAGGTTTGAAGGAACATTTTGAGGGATTATTTAGTGTTGTATTATTTTCGGGGTCTTTGAAGTACGGAGTGTTAAGTGATCCAATGTTTATTTAAAAAGTTAAGTTTAGTTCATGGAATAAACAATGTTTTGTGTTTAAAAACCCACGTGTCCATAATTGTAATACCACACCTGGAGACCAAGCCGTGTGCTTCAAAAGCAACAATCCATTAAAGGGAGAGGTTGGTTGAACTCCATGATACATTTTGGGGTTCTGAACACACCGCTCCCATAACAATAGTAAGCAAAATAAAGAGGATGTAAGAAAGATGGGATTAAGAGGGGAGATAAAAGGGACAAAACAAATAATTAAATTCTGAAGTATTAACACTTCACACTTGAAGAATAACATGTTTAGCACCAGGGAATAATTGTTTGGCAGTCATTACAATCTTTAAAAAGTCACTTGAATGAACTAACCTTAACAATTTCTACCTTGTTTAGTGGGAAAGTACAACAACTTCTATTGATAAATTGCCTATAATGTTATTAAAACAAGCAAAGATGCTTCATCGGAGTATTATAAAACAAATTATGATACTGAGTCATATAAGGAGACATTAGGCTAGTTGACCAAAAGCTGAATCAAAGAGAAAGGTTTTAAGGAGTGCCTTAGAGGATGAAAGCAAGGCAGAGAGGCTGATATGTTTGGGGAGGATATTTCAGAGCTTGGGGCCTCAGCAACTGAAGACCCAGCTGTCGATGGTGAAGCAGTTAAAACCAGGGTGCTCAAGAAGCCAGAATTAGGGAAGTAGAGGTACCTTCGAGGGTCATGGGACTGGGGGAGGTCACCAAAATGGTGAGGGATGGTGAGGTCGTGGAGGGACTTGAAACCCTGGATGAGGATTTTAAAACTGAGATTTTGCATTGCTGAGAGCCAATGTGAGTCAACAAGCATAAGGGTGATAAGTGAATGGAACTTGGTCAAAGCTAAGAGAGAGTCAGCAGAGACCTCAGGTTTGCAGAGGGTAGAATGCAGGAAGACCAGCCAGGAGTGCATTGAGGTAGTCAGTCCGCTAGAGGTAACAAAAGAATGAAGAAAGGTTTTAGCATCAGATTAACTGAGACTGGGCCAATGTTATAGAGAAGGAAATAGGCAATCCTTGTGATGGTGCAAATATGGTTCAGTAGATTAGATGAAGAGAAATTGTCTCATCTCATGAGAAATACAGAACAAAAGGGTGATCTTAAATTAGATCCAGGCCATTCAAGAGTGAAATCCAGGAGCATGTTTAACACCAAGAAGATTGTAGAAAGCCAGAACATTCTGGAAGAACGGGCGCGATTCTCCGCACCCCCTGGCACCCCCTGCGATTCTTCCACCACCCCCCCCAAAATGCGTGTTGCGTTTTGCGACAGGCCGCTCGGAGAATCGCCGCTCGCCGATTCTCACGGCGACCGGCGATTCTCCGGCCCGGATGGGCCGAGCGGCCTGCCGAACCCAACCAGTTCATGCCGGCGCCAACCACACCTGGTCGATTCCGGCGTGAACAGCGCACGACCGGTGAGTGTGGGGCCTGTGGGGGTCGGAGGGAGGATCGAGCACCACGGGCGTGCTCAGCAGATGTCTGGCCCACGATCGGTGCCCTCCGATCGTTGGGCCAGCATCTCTAAAAGACGCACTCTTTTCCCTCCGCCGCCCCGCAAGATCAAGCCGCCATGTCTTGCGGGGCAGCGGAGGGGAAGATGGCAACCGCGCATGCGCGGGTTGGCGCTGGCCAACCTGCGCATGCGCGGCTGATGTCACTTCGGCGCCGCCGGCCGCGTCATTCCCGGCGTGTCGCTTTGACGCAAGCGTCAAGGCCTGGCGCGTGGAATTCACGCGCCACCGCTCCTAACCGGGGGAGAATAGGGGGCGAGGAGCAGTCTCCAACGCCAGAGTGAAACACTCCGGGTTTCACTCCGGCATCGGCTTCTGTTTGTCTCCCGATGGGAGAATTCCGCCCTTGGAGTCTGAGCCAATTGAACCTTGAGATTGATGGATTTTCATTGGTTAAGGCTATCCTGTTATATGAAGCAAAGCGATTAATAGAGTTGTTACAGATCATCCACGATCTAGATGAACGACTAAGCAGACTTGCAGGGCTAAATGGCCTATTTTAATTATGTTCCAGTTCTGACTTAAACACAATTTGGTGTAATCCTCCAACAGTAGAATATTTATACTTTATCCTTACATTCGAACATGTTTTACCAATATCTATTTCTGATTAAGATTAGCAAATAGCCCAAGCATCATGAAGTTCCACTGATACAAGTTAACTGGAGGTTACATAATTCAGTAATAATTAGGACTAGGCCAAGTATATCTCATACAAGTAGTTTGAACAATTAGACTTTGCACATTTATCAACACTTTAATATTCTTGTGCTAATGAATCATAATCCCAGTAGGTCAGGAATGATCTAACTTATATATTAAAAAAAATAATAATAATATCACCATCGGTATATAATTACATTTGTGTACCTTTACTGTACCGCTATCACTGATATAATGGGCGAAATTCTCCGACCCCCAGCAGGGTCAGAGAATCGCCTGGGGGCGCCTAAAATCCCGCCCCCGCCGTGACAGAGATTCTCCGCCACCCGGGAAGTGGCGGCGGCGGAATCTCGCCACCCCGATCAGCGAGGCCCCTGCGGTGATTCTCCGGCCCGGATGGGCCGAAGTCCCGCCGTTGGGAGGCCTCTCCCGCCGCCGAGGTTTAAACCACCTCTGGAACGGTGGGCTCAGCGGCGCGAGCAGGCCCCCGGGGTCCTGGGGAGGCGGGGGCGATCGAACCCCGGCGGGTACCCCACGGTGGCCTGGCCCGCGATCGGGTCCCCCGCTCAGACTCTGGGCCAGTGCCCTGGCTGCACTATTTTCCTCCCCGTCTGCCACGGCCTTCGCCATGGCGGAAGCGGAAGAGAACCCCACATCGCGAATGCGCCGGCAGTGACGTCAGCGGCCAGCTGCTGCTGACGTCACTGCCGGCGCATGCGCGGACCGGCGAAAGCCTTTCGGCCAGCCCCGCAGCCGGGGGCGCCGGTTTTTTGCGCCGGTCTTCTGGTGGCAACCGTTCCGGCGCGGGGCTGGCCCCCAAAGGTGGGGAGAATTCCCCACATTTGGGGAGGCGCGACCCCTGAGTGGTTGGCGCCACTCCCCTACTCCGGGACCCTCTGTCATGCCGGGTAGGGGAGAATGCCGCCCAATAAATGTGGTTTAACAAAGGAAGTAGAATGATTTTTAAATGCAATATACTTGTGAGAACTGAACAGCAGCTAAAAATTACTAAGATACAAAGAATTTGTCATGAATATAGTGAGTCAGTGGAGGGGCCATATATGTCAAAGAACAATATAATTTTAATGTTTTGGAGGTGATGCACGATTTATGCAATTCAGGTGTCTGTGGTTATGACAATTTTCATGGCTTATCTGAGATAAGTAAGGAAGCCTAATTTTTGCAGCATATGGATAATGTGCTTGTATTAGATCTACCTCACAGAATGTACCATTCTACACAGAATTCATCTGTACCCTCAATTGTATTTGCCCTTTTGCATTTTTGTCAACAGGTCTCAATTGTTCACCTTCTAAAAACAGTGCGCCTCTTACGTCTGCTGCGGCTATTACAAAAGCTGGATCGATATTCTCAGCACAGCACAATAGTCCTAACCCTGCTGATGTCCATGTTCGCATTGTTGGCTCACTGGATGGCATGCATCTGGTATGTTATTGGCAAAATTGAAATGGAGGGGAACGACCCACTTACATGGGACATTGGTAAGTCTACTTCCATCTTGCAGCATTTTTATGTAATGATTTAAACCAGAATTTATTTCAAATTATTTATACACTACATTAAGGAAATCTGTGTTTACATTTTGTTAAAGGAAATTGCGGCTTGAGTCACATTTGAAAGCAGCACAGGCCAGAGATAGATAAATTGTATAACTTGTCTCCTTTCCTGCATGGCTCAATATGGGAACATGAGATCAGTTACTTTGCCCAATATTTTAACAGCTGCTAGAAAAAATACCATACTATTCAACTGATGCTAACTGGGTCAATTTAAATACTTTTTATTGCTGTTAATAGCACTGTGAGCAGTGAGTATTGTAAAAAAAAAATACTGATTGAATCCAATTGTCTTTTATTTATTTTGTGTTTGGCGTTGTCATTTATTGTGCAGGCATTTTCAAGGAGAAATCATATTTTAGCATGAATCTTGAAAACTGTAAAAACAGAATGATTAGTGATGTTGATGTCTTCTCAGTGGGCTTGGATAACAAATGGCAATACATCCTTGAATATAAATAGCATTAACAAGCTGGTCTAGTGCCAGAAGTAAGGAAGCTTCACATGGTTGTGAAGCATGCTGATGTCTTTCTAATAAGTTCTGTTTTGAGATACTTTACAATTAAACGACACTGAGTTGAAAGCTGCAACGAGTGGGAAAAAATGCCAATGTAAAGCAGCTGCTGTATTTGATGTAAATGCGTTCACATATATCCAATACCTTGTAACAGATGCTCTGAAATATTAATATTTAGTTTACTTCTCAGACTGAAAGCTTATATGGGAATTAAGGTTGAATTTTATTCCAGTTAAATGCCACTATGCATTTTTTTTTAAAGTATTCTTTCAAAGGATGTGGTCATCATTGGCAAGGCCAGTGTTGGTTGTTCATTCCTGTGCTCTGTTTAACATCTTTGTCAATACAGTAGGCCTCGTATAAGTAAATACAACTCTTCCTTTACCCCTGAGTGCCATTTTTCCCTGTTTCTTTAGTAAGTGTAGGATTTGCAGGTTTCAAGTTATAAAACTTCCAATAAAACTCTCTAAGTTCCTAATTCTTCATTTCTAACATTAGGGTACTCAGTTGTGCTTGACCTAATAAGGTACAAATAACTAATTAATTAAAATTATAATAAATAATCTTTAGTGCCACAAGTAGGCTTGCATTAACACTGCAATGAATTTACTGTGAAAAGCCCCGAGTTGCCACATTCCGGTGCCTGTTCGGGTACACAGAGGGAGAATTCAGAATTCTCAGCTGGTACGGGAATTGAACCCGCGCTGCTGGCCTTGTTCTGCATCAATAGTTTTTATGAATCAAGTAGAATTTATTAAGCAAAACTTTACATATACTTAATAGAAAACCATGAAGAAAACATGGAAGGTCCTTCTCATCCCTCAAGTTCCAAGGATTCCTTGAACATTGTCAGCTTAGGCAATGGGAATGATTCTCCCAAAAGGTAACAATGACCCCTCGCGAGTGCATTTAGCCACATGTTTCATAGAATTTACAGTACAGAAGGAGGCCATTCGGCCCATCGAATCTGCACCAGCTCTTAGAAAGTGCACCCTACCCAGGCCCATATCTCCACCTTATCCCCATAACCCAGTAACCCCACCCAACACTAAGGGCAATTTTGGACACTAAGGCAATTTAGCATGGCCAATCCACCTAACCTGCACACTTTTGGACTGTGGGAGGAAACCGGAGCACCCGGAGGAAACCCACGCAGACATGGGGAGAACATGCAGACTCCGCACAGACAGTGACCCAAGCCGGGAATCGAACCTGGAACGCTGGAGCTGTGAAGCAATTCTGCTAACCATTATGCTACCGTGCTGCCCATGGTTTCCTTGTGCTCGCAGTGCTGAGAAACACATGGCTATTCAATACAACTTGCGTCGAATAAGGGGCTGTACAGGGAACGCGCGCCAGCACAAAGCCCTGTTTTGTACAGTGGGCACCTCTGCTCACTGGAACTCCCCATTATAGTGAGAGATCGGGACGGCAGTTTTAGTAGTGCCAAGTTAGCACCTTGGCAATGCCTATGTCAGCTGTCAGTGCCACCTGGCACTACCAAGATGCCAGGATGGCACTGCCAGGGTGCCCAGGTGACACCATCCTACCCAAAGGGCATGCAGCTGGGGCCTCCGATCTCCTGGGGGACCCCCATGAATGCCATACCATCTGGTCCCCATTTGTGGGGACTAGTGCTGAGCGGCGCTCGCCCGAGGTCTCTGAGATGAAGGGGTTGAATCCCAAAGTCTCAGGTACCTCGGGAACGTGTACATTGGAGTGAGGCTTACTACCTCTAATACGCAGATCTGCCAACAAGTGATCCCTCCCGTTGTGGGTGGGATTCACATTGCAACGTCTCACGAGATCTGGTTGGATCTCATGAGGCGTGGTGAGCGGGGTATCCTGGCTTTCAATGGCCATGCTGCACCACGGCGAGCTGTTTTTCAGTTGCAGTGTGGCAGTTGGATCGTGCCCAATGTCTTTCTCTTTGTCTGTCTCTGAAGTGATGTTGAACTGTGTCACAGAAGAGTCATAGAACAGAAGCCATGGTTAAACTGTACCCCAAAAGATTCTAATTTATCAACTTTTCAATTTTGCTTTATTCCAGAGTGCTTTAAGTTGGAAATAGTCCAAATAGTCCAAATTCATCTCTGCCATTGGCTTAGCATGCAAGCCAACTGGTGTCACCCCATCACCAACTAGAATTTGGTAGACTAAAGACAAATGTCCATCTCTTATCCCCTGGGCCCCCAGAGTTTACATTCCATTGTGAACAAATGCTACAGCCTTTAGATATAGAGTTATTAAGAACAAATTTTACTAACTCTTCCAACCATAATGCCAAAATGGAAAGAAGAGTTTTTCCCCAGTACAGATGTTCTCCCCTACAATTCAATCAATGCATGAGTTTTGTTTAAAAATAGTTTCATCCTCATTTCAAGCTTCTTATTTAGCTATTTCTTCAAAATTGATTTTTTTAAAACTTTAATTGCACACAATGCAATTGAAACAAAACATGCAGCTGCTCAAACTCAGACTCTCAGGCAACTTACATACCATAAAATCATTAAGTGCAGTTTCTCACAAGAAACTGCCTCCTCTTTCCCAACGAGCAGAAATTCAAATTGAACAATTTAAAACGTAGTTAACACTAAAATCCATGGATGTTTCATCAGAATAAAAATGAATCCTAAATATTAGTCGTGTTATCAAAATCTTAACATAAGACAGCTTATATATTTCCGACAAGTAATGTAAATTGTCATAGCACTGTTGCTTCACGCCGTCAGGGTCCCAAGTTCGATTCCAGGCTTGGGTCACTGTCTGTGCAGAGTCTGCACGTTCTCCCCTTGCTGCGTGGGTTTCCTCCGGGTGCTCCGGTTTCCTCCCACCATTTCCGAAACACAAACTTGTTAAGTGAATTGGACATTCTGAATTATCCCTCAGTGTACCCGAACAGATGCCGGAGTGTGGCGGCTCGACGATTTTCACAGTAACTTCACTGCAGTGTTAATGTAAGCCTACTTGTGATAATAATAAAGATTATTATTACACATAACCCCCTTGACTGACTCAATAGTTTTCATGTTAAACCCACAATGAGGCATGAGAGAGTGTTGGGTTAAAAATGTAAAATGGCAAACACTTTCCCAAAGAACTTGTCTAAATGCCAACCACCATTTTTTAAGGGCTTCTTGTTGTGCCATTTTATCAACTTATTTAATTCAGGCTCAACCAGTTGCATTTTGGGATCCGATTTAAATTTAACAATTGTCAGCTAAGGTTCCCAGGGCTTAGGAAACCCGGCAGTGAAAGAGAGCTGGAAACTGTCTGCTCAGTAAGGAACACCCTTTTTACAGCTCTCCTTGCTGGCTGCTGTCTTTTCTCACCTGACCCTATTTTCCCCACACACATCAAATTGCTGGTGTAAGTTCCCAAGTTTCCCTGGCTGTGGCCTCTTGCCACGGGCTTTCCCAGCTGGCAGCTAGCCAATCTGTCAATTTGGCTGGCTTCCCTTGTGAGCACAGAATAGATAATAAGTCTCTACCATTAAATTTGGCAGGGCCACTGTATCCCCAAAGCCCAACAATGCACACTCTTTGCAATACCCTGAAAACACAAGGACCTTTGTATTAATGACATTTTAAAAAAGAATTAACATTTAATATGGCTATATTACAACTCATATATCAGGAAACGTGAGGGGGTAATTTTCACCAAACCCAACGATTAGGAATGGAGAGGATTTTCCGGCCCTTCCCACCAGGGGGATCTTCCAGTCTCGCTGAAGTTGATCCCCTTTGGCGGGTACCCTGGCAGCTGGGCAGATGAGCCATGAAAAACCCCATAGACTTCAGCAGGACGGGCAGATCCCATCCGATGAACGCACCACTGGCTTTATTCCCCCGACCAGCTTTTATATTGACCAGCACATAAAACTGGCCTTCCAATTAATCCCACCTGATAGATTCATAGAATCATAGAATTCCGACAGTGCAGACGGAGGCCGTTCGGCATCGAGTCTGCACCGACTCTCTGAAAGAGCAACCTACCCAGGCCCACTTCCCCGCCTGGAGCACCCGGAGGAAACCCACGCACACACGGCACGAGGAGAATGTGCAAACTCCGCACAGTCACCCAAGACCGGAATTGAACCGGGGACCCTGGCAGCAGTGCTAACCACTGTGCCACCATGCCATTTTAAAATTACCTCCAATTATGTGGGAAATAATGAGTCGAAACTATTGGCCTCCAGCCTTATGGCACAGATTGTAGAGAAAACAATATAGGTATCAAAAGGAAGAAATTAGTTATGGCCCATTTTTGGGGAGCTTGAGGCGTGACAGAAACCACACCCTGGACCTCATTGTAATAATGTGTTGCTGGAGCCTGTTTCGACTGGAGAGGAAGCTTGCCTGTTTTCCAGGACACACAACATGGGCAGGCTGCCTCACCACAGTGGCTCTTGGTTAAGTCTGGTTTAGCTCACCTGCTAACTTGCTGGCTTTTAAAGCAGACCAAGCAGGCCAGCAGCACGATTCGATTCCCGTACCACAATTCCAGGGACAGGCGCCGGAATGTGCTTTTCACAGTAACTTCATTGAAGCCTACTCGTGACAATAAGCGATTTTCATTTCATTTCATTAAGTCCTGGTTGGGGAGGAGCTGAGCATGGGACAGAGAATGTGAGGGAGCACAAATGCAGGCTGGTCGTACTGTGGGGCCCAATGGATCAAAGAAAGTCTATGAGGCAAATTGCAAGGAGAAAATCTGTCTCCTCTTGGATCAGGAATAGTCAGCATGACTTTGTCAGAGGGAGGCCATTCCTAAAAAAATTGATTGAATTTTTTGAGAAGGTGTCCTGGTGTGCAGATGAGGGTAGTGCAGTTGATGTAGCTTACATGGATTTCAGTAAAGCCATTGACAAGTTCCCACATGGGATACTTGTAAAGAAGGCAAATGCACATGGGATACAAGGTAATTTGAGGACGTGCATTCAAAATTGGTCGCATTGTAGGAGACAGAGGGTGATGCTAGCTGGCTGCTTTAGTGATTGGAAGCCAGTGTCCAGTGGCGTACCACAGGGATCTGTGCTGGGTTCCCTGTTGCTTGTCATTTACATAAACAACATAGATGACTATGTGGGGATAGGATCAGTAAGTTTGTGGATGACACAAAGATTGGCCGGGTGGTTAACAGTGAGGTTAAGTGTTTTGGGTTACAGGAAGATTTAGAAAGGATGGTCAAATGGGCAGATAAGTGGCAGATGGAATTTAACCCTGAAAAGTGTGAGGTGATACACTTTGGAAGGAGTAATTTGACAAGGAAGTATTCAATGAACGCATGACACTAGAAAGTTCTGAGGAACAAAGGGACCTTGGCGTGTTTGTCCATAGATCTCTGAAGGCAGGACGGTTGGTTAATTGGGTGGTGAAAAAGGCATATGGGACACTTGCCTTTATCAAGGCAAGTCAGCTTCCACCCGAAACGCATTAAAGAAGCCATTACCTATGGACAAGGGCAGCACAATAGCATTGTGGATAGCACAATAGCATTGTGGATAGCTCAATTGCTTCACAGCTCCAGCGTCCCAGGTTCGATTCCGGCTTGGATCACTGCCTTTGCGGAGTCTGCACATCCTCCCCGTGTGTGCGTGGGTTTCCTCCCGGTGCTCCGGTTTCCTCCCACAGTCCAAAGATGTGCAGGTTAGGTGGATTGGCCATGATAAATTGCCCTTAGTGTCCAAAATTGCCCTTAGTGTTGGGTGGGGTTACTGGGTTATGGGGAAACGGTGGAGGTGTTGACCTTGGGTAGGGTGCTCTTTCCAAGAGCCGCTGCAGACTCGATGGGCCGAATGGCTGCCTTCTGCACTATAAATTCTATGATAATCTATGACAAGCCCTTCGTGTACACAGGATCAGCTCAGACGAGGAGAAGCGTAACAGACATCTACAGACGCTGAAAGATGCCCTCGTACGAACGGAATATGGTGCTTGACTCATCGAACGACAGTTCCAACGCGCCACAGCAAAAAACCGCACCGACCTCCTCGGAAGACAAACATAGGACACAACCGACAGAGTATCCTTCGTCATCCAGTACTTTCCCCGGAGCGGAGAAATTATGGCATCTTCTTCACAGTCTTCAACATGTCATCGATGAAGATGAACATCTTGCCAAGGTCATCCCCCACCCCCACTACTTGTCTTCAAACAACCACGCAACCTCAAACAAACCATTGTTTGCAGCAAACCACCCAGCGTTCAGAACAGCAACCACAACACCACACAACCCTGCCATGGCAATCTCTGGAAGACGTGCCAGATCAGCGATGTGGGTACCACCATTACACGTGAGAACACCACCCACCAGGTACGCGGTGCATACTCGTGCGACTCTGCCAAAGTTGTCTAACTCATACGCTGCAGGAAAGGATGTCCCGAAGCGTGGTACATTGGCGAGACCATGCAGACACTGCGATAACGGATGAAATGAAACGAATCAAATGAAAATCGCTTATTGTCACAAGTAGGCTTCAAATGAAGTTACTGTGAAAAGCCCCTAGTCGCCACATTCCGGCGCCTGTTCGGGGAGGCTGGTACGGGAATTGAACCGTGCTGCTGGCCTGCCTTGGTCTGCTTTGAAAGACAGCGATTTAACCCAGTGTGCTAAACCAACCCCTGAACGGACATAGCGCGACAATCACCAGGCAGGAATGTTCCCTTCCAGTCGGGGAACACTTCATCAGTCAAGGGCATTCAGCCTCTGATCTCCAGGCAAGCATTATCCAAGGCGGCCTTCAGGATGCGCAACAATGCAAAATCGCTGAGCAGAAACTTATAGCCAAGTTCCGCACACATGAGTACGGCCTCAACCGGTACCTTGGATTCATGTCGCATTACATTCATCCCCCACCATCTGGCCTGTGCTTGTGAAATCCTACCAACTGTCCTGGCTTGAGGCAATTCACACCTCTTTAATCTGGGGTTACCCCCATCTCTGGATCTGTAAAGACTTAATTACCTGCAAATGCTGGCATTCTAAGCATTGTCTTGCATCTTTGACTTTGTCTATATAAATGTTTCTGGAACATACCTCTTCATTCACCTGAGGAAGGAGCAGTACTCCGAAAGCTTGTGTTTGAAACAAACCTGTTAGACTTTAACTTGGTGTTGTGAGACTTCTTACTGTGCTCACCCCAGTCTAACGCCGGCATCTCCACATCATGTTTATCAATCAAGACTTAGATTACAAAAGGAGGGAGGTCAAGTTGGAGTTGTAAGGAACTTTGGTGAAGCCACAGCTGGAGTACTGGGTGCAGTTCTGGTTGCCACATTATAGGAAGGATGTGATTGCACTGGAGGGGGTGCAGAGGAGATTCACCAAGTTGCTGCCTGAAATGGAATATTTAAGTTATGAAGAGAGGTTGGATAGGCTTGGGTTGTTTTTGGAGCAGAGAAGAATGAGGGGCGACCTGATCCAGGTGTTAAAGATTATGACGGGCATGGGCCGGATAGATAGGGAGCAGCTGTTGCCTTTAGTTGAAGGGTCAGTTATGAGGGGACAAAGTTTAAGGTGAGGGGAGAAGATTTAGGGGGATTTGTAGGAAAACCTTGCTACCCAGAGGATGGTGATGGTCTGGAAAGCACTGCCTGCGGAGGGTGGTAGAGGCGGGTTGCCTCATGTCTTTTAAAAAGTAACTGATGAGCACTTGACACATCATAACATTCAAGGCTGTGGACCAAGTGCTGGCAAATGGGATAAGGTAAGTAGGTCAGATATTTTTCATGTGTCAGCGCAGACTCGATGAGCCAAAGGGCCTCTTCCGCACCTTGTGATTCAGTGAATTTTGAGTACCTTTAAGGGCCTTAGACTGGGCCGCATATAGAACAGGTCATGTTCAGCTGAGCAGGCCCAGCATTAAGTCCCATTAGACTCCATTTACATATGTAAGTTGCCTAATGTGCATTTTGACGCTGATACCATGGTTGCCTGGGGAGCCACCTGCACCATTATGTGAGAGTGCGATGATTGAAAGTTTAATACAGACAAATAGTTTTCTCTGCAAGGTCTTTCCATTTTCATTTGCTTTGTTGAAAAATGAAGTTGCCATAAATGAAATTCCTGAAAGTACGGATGGTTGCCTCTTTGCTCACTGCCATTGCTACAAATATCGGGTGGAATTTTCGAAAAGAATGGCTGTCATTTTCAGAGTGAAAATTCAGAGTACAAATCTTGCTGGCCCCGGTGACACAATCTAGATGGCAATCTTTTGGCATTTATGAAAAAAAAACAAGTTCCCCACTTGAAGAACGCCAAGCTTGAGGCTCAAAGTATTTGATTCATCCACCCCGAGGGTCATCTGAACACTTTGATTAGGGGATGCTGCATTTAATTGGTTCCACGGAACTTGACCTCATTCAAGCCAAGAGTATGGCAGCTGGAAGACCAGCTCCAAGATTTTGGGAGGGAACCTTCACTTGAATACTGGATGCTGTGGAGGCGTGGTGGGCCATAATTTACCCAGGGGTTGGAAGCAAGCCCTCCAGAATGCTCAGCAACTAGGAGACAGTGCAGCATTGGTCAGTGCTAGCAGCCTGACCAAGAGGACAGGTGTTCAATGTAGGGAAAAAATGAATGGCCTACCACGAACTGTAAGGGTAAGTGCCCACCGTCTCCCCTTGGCACTCCACTCTTCCTTCAACCCTGGAATGTCACCTTGATCCCACATGTCGCCTCCTCGCAGGTTCTCAGCACCTGACCTCCCGGATCATTCTCAAATGCCACCCCCCCTGCACTCCTCATCAGAACCCTTCTCTGCTTGAGCACATTGCCGAAACATGCCAATTCTCCTCAACCTTTCTTTCCCCAGGCGTCCGGCTAACATTATTCCCTATTGTTTCCCTGTAGGTGAAAACTGTCCACAGCCACAGAGAGAATGCCCAAACTAAAGATCTTGGGCGGGATTCTGCGGGAATCGGCGCGATGGCCCGAAACTGGCGCCATAAACGGTGCGAATCACTCCGGCGTCGGGACCCCCGAAAAGTCGCAAATTCTCCAGCCGGGAATGGGCTAGTAGCGGTGTTACGCCATTTGCGATGGTGCCACCCATCACGGATACGCGCGCCATCAGTGACCCCCCCCCCGGTGACCCGGCAAAATGGCAGCCCTTCCCCATCCCCCCTCGCCATATCCCCCTTTCCCGCATATGCCCTCTTCCCCAATATCCCCCATATTCCCCATATCCCCTTTCCCCATATCCCCCCTTCCCCCATATCCCCCCTTCCCATATCCCCCCTTCCCCCATATCCCCCTTTCCCCCATAGCCCCCTTCCCCATATCCCCCGTCCCCCATATCCCCCCTTGCCCCATATTCCCCCATATCCCCCCTTCCCCCATATCCCCCTTCCCCCATCATTCCCATATCCCCCCCTATCTCCCCTTCCCCCAGGAAACGGCCACCAACAGGGTCCCTAGTAACAGGGCAGGAAACACAGGAGTCCACCTCCAGTTCTCCTGTACCGTCTGGGGAACCACCTTGATGTAGTCATAGGGCCCGTAATGCCATAAAATTAGACACTGAGTAAGTTGGCACGGGTGCATGGCACAGATTAGTTCTGGGGCTATGGAACGTGTATGAACTGTTTGTTATTAACATCACTTTCACACCTACAGAAGCCGCCTCTGTGCTCTGTCCGATGCGTGCGGGGGTGTGGTGTGAGGTGGGCGCCAGTGTGTTTGTGTGAGGGGTGATAGAACGTCGGCCTCAGGTGAGTGTGCCCACCCCCGGGTCGCCCTCGCCATCCCCCCAGGCAGACGACAGGACCGTGCGCTGCAGTGTCACGGCCGCATGCAGGGACGGGCTGGGTGGAGGGTGGCACTGTGGCCATGGGTCAGACATTGTCTAACGATGTAGAGCCCAGAGCTCATCGCAGAGTGGGTTGTTATCATCCTCCATAGCCTCCAATAGGCACGCTTCCACCAGCAACCGTGTGAGCCCGGCCCGTTGTACCGCAGGTTGATGTACAATGGAGGGGTGGTGTGCATGCGGGTGGGGTGAGGGTGGTTGGTGTCGGGTGGGTGGGGTGAGGGTGGTAGGCTGGTGCCGTAGTGTGCAATCTGTGCCCATACTCGGCGATTCCCATGCCCCCCCTGGGCGGCTATCAGCCTGTCCCGTGCCTGCTGGCCCAGCCGGTAATGGTGGGAAGCCTCCCATCCATGTACATCCCGTCTGTCCTGACCATTGCCCCCATCCTCCTCATCTGGGGAGGTCTGCACCTCGTTTTGCTGCTCCTCCACTCCCCCCTCCTCTGCCTACAGCACATCGCCCCTCTGCTGGGCTATGTTGTGCAGGTCGCTGCAGACCACAATGATGCGGCTGACCCTATCTGACGGGTACTGGAGGGCCCCTCCAGAGCGGTCCAGGCACCTGAAGGCCTAAAGGCAATTGTCCACAATATCAATCCATTCAGTCAGAACTGACTTGTAGATGGTATACTGCTGAGACAAGATCGCATTGTAATTCCACAAAGTATGCGTTCTGAAATGCTGTCGAGATTACATGAGGGTCATCTCGACATTGAGAAATGTAGAAGATATGCCAGGCAGTTTATCTATTTGCCTGGTATCAACAATGATATTGAGAACATGATATCGTCGTGTTCAACATGTCAATCACATCAGTCAGCAATGCAAAGAACCACTGCAACCACATGATCTAGTAACATCACCATGGATCAAGGTTGGTGCTGATCTTGTTCACTTTTTTGGAAAAGACTATCTTATAGTCATTGACTATTTTTCCAATTTTCCTGAGTTAGTGAAACTGAATGATATCACATCCAACAATGTCATAAAGGCATGCAAGGAGATATTTGCCAAACATGGTATTCCCAGTATCGTAATATATGACGATGGTCCTTGTTTCTCAAGTAATGAATGGTATGATTTCTCATTGAAATACAACTTTCAACATATTACTTCAAGCCCACACTTTCAGCAATCAAATGGAAAAGCAGAGAAAGGTGTTCACATGATGAAACAGCTACTTAGCTATTCTGAAGGGCGGGATTCTCCGAACCCCCCCCCCCCCCCCCCCCCCCCCCCACCACCAGTTCAGAGAATCCCGGGGGGGGCGGCGCAAACCCTGCCCCGACACCGGCTGCCGTATTCTCCGGTGCCATTTTTCAGGCAGGGGCGGGACTCACGCCACGGCGGCCGGGGGCCGTTGGCAGTGGACCCCCCCGGCGATTCTCCGGGCCCCGATGTGCTGAGCGGCCGTCCGTTTTTGCCCAGTCTCACCGGCGGGGGTTACGCATGGTCCCACATGGCGGGATCTGGCAGATAAGTCGGCGTGGGCAGTCTTCGGGGGGTCGTGGCGGGATCCGACCCCGGGGGGGCGCCCATGGTGGCCTGGCCCGCAATCGGGGCCCACCGGTCTGCGGTCGGGCCTGTCCCATAGGGGCACTTCTTCCTTCCGCACGGCCCCTGTAGGGCTCTGTCATGTCCAGCGCGGAGGAGAGAACCCCTTGCGCATGCGCCAAAATACGATGGCCTGTCTGCGCAGGCGCGGAATCACGCCGGGGGTTCCGCGCATGCGTGAGATCACGGCGGCCGTTCCGCACATGTGCGAACTTATGCAGTCCCTTCGGCGCTGGCTGGAGCAGCACCAGCCCTCCAGCATCCACCTAACCCCGATACAGGTGAGAATTCCTCACCTTGGGGGTCCGTTGACGCCGGAGTCGTTGCCGCCGGTTTTCCCGCCGGCGTGTGGACTCCTGGCCAAAGAATCTGATTCTGATTTATACTTAGCTTTACCCAATTACAGAACATCTCCTCTATCAACAGGCTTATCTCCATTTCAAATGTTATACAACAGTGTTGAGGACAACATTACCTCAATTACACTTTCCTGATCAAGAACAACAAAATCTTTTTAAAAGAATGCAACAAAAAATGAGTCAGAAAAGATATTTTGATCAATATCCGAAAGAACTGTCTACTCTGTCTGATGGTGATATAGTTAGATTCAGACTTCCTGAAGGAGGTTGGTCTGACAAAGCTCACATAATTAGGCAATTCTTGCCAAGATCTTATCTGATCAGAACTTCTGATGGAGCTATTCTAAGAAGCAACAGAAGAGATCTACTTCAAGTCAAGGATACTGTCAACATTTTTCCAGATCTTGATTTGAACCAAACTTTTTCCTAACAACTTGAAAGAAGAATGCAATCCAATGTACTGATTCACAAAAAACTGGAGAATTCTTCATCACCTTTGAAGTTAAGAAGATCGACAAGAAGAAGAAGAAGACCAAATCTTCTGAATTTGTGAACTTTTTCAATAATCTAGTCATTACTGTATACTGCTTACACTCCATTTCTTATGTAAATTTTCTTTTCAAATGTTTCAACGAAAATGTTAAAAAGAAAGGGGGATGTAGTGACATTCAGATATCAATATACATGATCACTCTATGTAAATGTAGTACAGCCATTGCGACACTAGATGGCTCACAGTCAGCTACTATAAGAACTGGATTCCCACCTTTTCTCAGTCAGATGATGATGCAGCTGATTCAGAACAGTGAACAAACAAGACATAGAATAGCTAGAGTGAGAGAAGTTAGAACTAGTTTGTTATAATAGTGTATAGTCATATAGTTATCTGTATTGTACTTTATTTTTTTAGTTTATTATTTTATTACTCATTAAATAGTTCATCTTTCAACAAGATGACTACTGGTCATTTTATCATCCTGGTGGATTCAAGAGTAATATATATATTTTAGATATGTCATTATTTAAAATATAACACCAGGAACCTTTAGAAGGTTGGAGGGGGAGGAGGGGCAGACAGTGGGGGGGGGGGGGGGGGGGTGGGTGGCTGGGGTGTCTGAAAGGGGGGATGCAGAGATTAGGGCTGCCAGAGAAACTCCCCGAGGCCCAAAGTAATGGCAAAGTACCGATAAATAGCGGGGTGAATCTCGGCAGGGCAGCTGTCGAGACACACCCCAACAAACTTGCCTGAAACTGGTTTGAATCGCACCCAAGTCTTCTGGATAACTACTCCAAGAATTTGAAATGCAGCACTGCCTGCAAACTGACACGTGCTCTGAGAACATTTAAAATGTCACAACCTGCCGGCTTCAGGACAACTAACAACAGGTGTGACCCCCATCGCAGAAGAGGCCCTCACCCCCGAATACAATTGAACTATCCCCATTCTGAAGCTGGCCAGCAGTAACATCCCCTTGTGCCCCCTGGTAGAAGGTGACGGGCGGTGCCCACCTCCTTCCTCCTTCTCAGAGGTCATGGTGCTGGATCACGTTTTTGAAAACCAATAGTAATTAGTCCCCGCATGACATCATGCTGATGGTGGGAAGACTCAATGAGATCTGAAGAGTCAACTTTAAACTCGCTAACGAATGAAAGTGCATTCAAATTCATTCAAATCCAGGTTCTCATCCTTCCTGGGTGTGAACATGATCACTTCATCGAGGAGGGCCCAAGAAACCTCACCGTCACAAATTTCGATTTGTGGCCATTACGGGATTTGTGTCCATGGCTAACAAACCCTCAAAAATCGCACCCATCATCTTTGTTCGCAAATAGAAATTTTATGTTCTTTTTTGTGCATTCATTTTATCATTTTGATTGCACAACCTTGGCTCTCTCTTTCCCAAATTTGAATAGAACACCGCTGGGGGGAAAAACCCACTCTAAACAGTCCAATATACATAAAAATAATACAGTAAGTTCCACTACAGATGGAATAATAGGGTTTATAATATATGGGCAGAATTTTCCCTCTGGGAGCAGGAATCCGAATCCCAAACGCACCCATAAGGAAAACAGGTCCCGGACCTGATTTTCACAGAATGGCCAATTGATAACCAGAGGATGGGCTCACTCTATAGGCAGCTGAACAGGTCCCGCCTGCCTGCGGGGACACAGAGGCTGAGTGGAACATCCCAGTTGGCCTCTACTGATACACCCTGATAGGTTTTTCATCATAAATAGCTGCTACATGCAGTCGGGTAACCCGACCACACCTCCATGCAAAAATGACCTGGGGGACAGGATAGTTTTGAGGAACCCGTGGTAGATTGTGATCCAATTTGTAGCTCCAGCCTGCTTTCATCCAAGGCCTGAAAATCCTACTCAATGTGTCTGCAAATAGTCATATATTGCAGGTTTTGAGCATGGTCTGCTTAACACCATTTTTAACACAGATCCTTGCTTAACTGACTATGGTAATGTATTTCTATTTTAAATGGTTAATGGGGATAACTTCCAAAGATCAAATCTAAACACTCAGCTTTATAAAAACGCTTCTTACAAACCTAATTATTTCACTTAACATTCAGCAATCCTGTACATAACAAATCCTTAACTTTGTTAACCAGCCTGTGCTGTTACATAACTACAGTGATGAATTCTGATTTTTGCGGTGAATTAATGTTAACTCAATAGTTCTACAAAGACTTTGTGTCCTGTGAATTTGGACTGAGTCTGGCTTTATAATGTGAAGATTAGCAGGAGGCTACAAGGCAGGCTGCTGTTTATCTTAGAAAGTCAAAGCTGTCATAAGCAATTTGTGTAACTTTGATAGCGTGCTTGGTTGGCTGGGTGTCAGCTCTTGTTATAGTAATTTTCCATTGAGCCTCAGTGGAAGCAAAATCTGGAGTAAAAGCAGAAAATTAACAAAACCATTTTCTTTTCCAGTCTTCCTTATTATTGAATACTAGGGGGAAATATTGGATACTGTGTCGGATTTCTGACGGTCGGTTTTTAGGGATCATTGTGCAAGGAAGAACCAATGCTTTAAATATCGCTGCATTCTCTGCTGGGGGTGTAGAGATATTTAGAAGAAGTAACTCTGTGGGAGAATTTGGAAAAGACAACAATATGTTCACAGACGACAGAAATACTGATTTAGCAATGCTGTACACTGCTGCGTGGATGGCATCTTTTTCAATCAAATTGCCAACATCTGATGAGTGAGACATTTGAAAAGACCGTGTTCAGTTGAGATTGCTTGTCAAAACTTACTAAGTATTGTTGATATGGAAGCATTTGTGACTTTTTCAGCAGTTGCTATTTATTCTGCAAAATATTAGAACTTAAGCATACTTTATTTTTATTCTTTCCTGGGAGTTGTTTGTCAAAATGCAAGGTCAGCATTTGTTGTCCATTTGTTTAATTGGCTGGCTTACCAGGCCATTTCAAGAGTTTCTAATCAACCACATTGCTTTGGGTCTAATGCCACATGTAGGACAGACGAGGTAGGAATGGCATATTTCCTTTCCTAAAATGACATCAGTGAACCAGGTGTGTGTTTAAGACAATTGTGACAATTGGTCACCGTTACTGAGACTAGCTTTTATTTTTAATTCCAGATCTATTAATTTAATTTAAATTCCAACAGCTGTCATGGACGATTCAAACCCATGTCCTGAGTGCATTAGCCTGGCTTCTGAATTACCGGTGATTACTGATGGGTGATGGTTCTCATTCGTGCTACTCCGGGGCTTTTGTTCCTGGTGCAGCTTTGCAGACAGATTATCTCCATTTCAATGGTTTTTGGAATGTAGAAAGTGTGGTAGTCACCACTGTTGTATTATATTGTATATATTGCACTGCATACGAGAGTATTACGGTAAGGCCCCTGTACTACAAATACGGGGGTAGATCGTGCCTTCTGGCTCCGCCCAGTAGGCGGAGTATAAATGTGTGTGCTCTCCGTACAGCAGCCATTTTGGCAGCAGCTGTAGGAGGCCACACATCTCTGTGTAATAAAGCCTCGATTACTCTCTACTCTCATCTCGTCGTAATTGATAATGCATCAATTTATTACACAGAGATTTTAAAACGATGGATCTCCGCGTCAAGCCTGATCGCCTGCAGCTGCACCCTCAAGTAAACAATGCCAAGTCAGCGTTCGCACGTTGGCTAGCCTGCTTCGAGGCATACATAGGATCTGCGACTGACCCATCCTCAGAGGCATAGAAGCTCCAGATCCTCTACACTCACCTGAGCTCGGACATCTTCCCCCTCATCTGGGATGCGCAGACATACGCTGAGGCCATGGCGCAACTGAAGGAGAACTACACGCAGCAGAGCAACAAGATCTACGCCAGACACCTCTTCGCCACGTGGCATCAACTCCCCGGTGAGTCTGTGGAGGATTTCTGGTGTGCCCTCCAAATCCTAGTGAGAGACTGCGATTGTCAGGCGGTCTCAGCCTCTGAATATTCGGACATGCTACTTAGAGACACGTTCATTACAGGCATAGGGTCGGCCTACATCCACCAACGACTCTTAGAAGGGGCTACCCTCGACCTCGCGGCGACCAAGAAACGAGCACTCTCGCTCACGGTCGCCTCACGCAATATTCAAGCGTATGCCCCCGACTGCGTGGCCCAACCTCCTGGATATCGTGGACCCCGCCAACAAACACTCTACCATGCACCCCGTCAGTTACCGTCCCCAGCTAACCCCAGGCCTGTGACGCGCAGCAACAAAACAACCTCGGGGGGACACAAGTGCTACTTCTGCAGACAGTCAAAGTACCCCCGACAACACTGCCCGGCACGGAGCGGGCTCTGCATGGCCTACGGTAAGACCACATGCGGCCCGTGGGCACCGCCATCTTGCTCCCCTCACAACACGTGCAGCCTGTGGGCGCCGACATCTTGCTAGCCCCAGGACACGTGCGGCCCCTGGGCGCCACCATCTTCCCCACCTCAGGATCCCTGCTCGCCGGACACCTCATCGGGCTGCTCATCGCCTGAAACTGCCGCCGACCAACCACGCCTGGCCTCCGTTACGATCGACCAGACACGACCGCACAACCTTGCAACCGTGTCGATGACGATGAAGATCGACGGGCAGAAGGTTTCCTGCCTTCTGGACTCCGAGAGCACTGAGAGCTTTATCCACCCTGATACGGTAAGGCGCTGCTCCCTCACGGTCCACCCCACCAACCAGAGAATCTCCCTGGCCTCCGGCTCCAACACCATGGCGATCCGGGGGCACTGCCACCCTCACCATCCAGGGCGTAGAGTTCAGCGGCTTCCGCCTCTACGTCCTCCCTAACCTCTGCGCTGCCCTGCTACTCGGCCTGGACTTCCAGTGCAACCTCCAGAGCCTAACCTTGAAATTCGGCGGGCCCCTACCACCCCTTACTGTATGCGGCCTCACGACCCTTAAGGTCGACCCACCTTCTCTGTTTGCGAACCTCACCCCCGATTGAAAACCCGTCGCCACCAGGAGCAGGCGGTGCAGTGCCCAGGACGGGACCTTCATCAGGTCTGAGGTCCAATGGCTGCTACGGGAAGGTATTATCGAAGCTAGCAACAGCCCCTGGAGAGCCCAAGTTGTAGTGGTCAAATCTGGGGAGAAAAACAGAATGGTCATTGACTACAGTCAGACCATCAATCGGCACACGCAGCTCGACTCGTACCCCCTCCCACGCATATCTGATATGGTCAATCAGATTGCACAGTACCAGGTCTTCCCGACAGTGGACCTGAAATCTACCTACCACCAGCTCCCCATTCGCAAGGCAGACTGCCAGTACACCGCATTTGAAGCAGACGGCCGCCTTCACCATTTCCTTAGGGTTCCCTTCGGTGTCACTAACGGGGTCTTGGTCTTCCAACGGGAGATTCACTTCACCGAATGGTTGACCGGTACGGAGTGTGGGCCACTTTCCCGTACCTGGACAATGTCACCATCTGCTGCCATGACCAGCAGGACCACAACGCTAACCTTTCCAAATTTCTCCACACCGCCAAACTCCTTAACCTAACTTACAACAAGGAGAAGTGTGTGTTCAGCACAGACCGATTAGCTATCCTCGGCTATGTGGTCCAGAACGGGGTTCTAGGGCCCGACCCCGATCACATGCGCCCC